>NC_058087.1:144644255-145244255 GCF_014858855.1 Bufo gargarizans | reverse complement strand
TAGTTTCTAGAATTGGGTCATTTTTGGGTGGTTTCTATTATGTAAGCCTCACAAAGTGACTTTAGACCTGAACTGGTCCTTAAAAAGTTTTTTTTTTTTTAAATTACAGAAAAATTTCAAGATTTGCTTCTAAACTTCTAAGCCTTGTAACATCGCCCAAAAAATTAAATGTCATTCCAAAAATGATCCAAACATGAAGTAGACATATGGGGAATGTAAAGTAATAACTATTTTTGTAGGTATTACTATGTATTATAGAAGTAGAGAAATTGAAACTTGGAAATTTGCAAATTTTTCCCAATTTATTTAAATTTAGTATTTTTTTATAAATAAAAATTAATTTTTTTGTCTCCATTTTACCAGTGTCATGAAGTACAATATGTGATGAAAAAACAATCTCAGAATGGCCTGGCCGTTTTAAAGTTATCACAACATAAGGTGACACTGGCCAGATTTGCAAAAAATGGCCTGGTCCTTAAGGTGAAAATGAGCCCAGTCCATAAGGGGTTAAGGATTACATGGGATCATGGCTGTATATGCCTGCCTGCTCTGAGGCTAATTATCTGTTGACGGGGACATTCCCATGTTTCCTGGTATGTAGAATAACTATAAAGTATAAAAATCTTCAGCTGTTATGTATTAGCTCATTTGTCTGGCGATCACTCGCAGGCGCCTATTGAAATCACGTGGCCACAGTCAGACTGCTAGGACATTGGCTTCAATTAGTAACAACGTCAATTTGGACATTATGCCCTTGGGGAGCAGAAGGTTGTGTGGACTGTAGACAAAAGAGACATAAAGGAAATAGGAATTATGATATAAATCATCTATTTCTGTTCCTGTCACTTCCCCAACGTGTTGTGCATTAAAGTTTATTTCCATGTGTGACTTTTCATGGGAATCGCTATCTTCTGGATTAAGATATTTGTCACGTGACAAATTCAACTCCACAAGGATCTTTGGTTTCATTCACACGTCAGTATTTTTCTATAATCCGAATTTCGGTCCGTTTTTTGCGGATCCGTTGTTCCTGAAAATGTATCCGTATGTCATCCGTATGTCATCCGTTTTTTGCGGATCCGCAAAAAACGGAAGCATGTATACATTTCAATAATCAAATAAAGTTGTTTGGATTTCTTTGAAAAAAAATTTGCTATGTGTTTCCAGGAACGGATTCCGCAAAAAAACGGAAGACATACGGAATGACATCCGAATCTCTTCCGTTTTTTGCGGATCCATTGACTTTGTATTGTACCAGGATCCGAATTTTGCGGACAAGAATAGGACATGTTTTATATTTAAACGGACATGCGGAACGGAACAACGGAAACGGACAGCACACATTGTGCTGTCCGATTTTTTCCAGGACCCATTGAAAATGAATGGGTCCAGATCTGGTCCTGATCTGTTCCGCAAAAAACTGAACAGATCAGGAAAGAAAAAACAGACGTGTGAATGGACCCTTAGCCTGTTTTATTCTTTACATGCAGAAAACCACCACACCAGCTGTACAAAATAAATCCTCTGGCTGTTTGGCCTCTAACTAAGAACGACCGGTAACTCAATGCAATAAAGAAACCATTGCGATTTCCCTAAGGCTGGGTTCACACCTGAGCGGTTTACAGCGCGTTCTTACGCGCTGTAAAACGCTCAACAAGGAGAAACCAATGATTCCCTATGGGAATGGTTCTCACCTGGGCGTTTTACAGCGCGTACGATCGCGCTGTAAAACGCCCGACGCCCCAAGAAGTACATGAGCTCCTTTGGGGCATCTTGTCGCGCGTTCCCGTACATAGACTTTCGGGAACGCGCGACAATGGGCGTTCGCTTGTCTCTGTATGCGCGATTGCAAACGCCCGTACAATCGCGCATACAGAGCGCTCTATACCGAACGCTCAGGTCTGAACCCAGCCTGAGATAGCTACAGGGGATGAGAGAGCTGTGGATCTGGAAGCAGCAGGGCGGGAGGAGGACAAACTGGAGCTGGAGAGAGGATGGGGAAGGGAGAGAGGTCCTGAAGACACTAGGCAATCTAAAAAGGGTATTCCGACATTTTAACCCCTAAGGCCTCTTACATACTAGCTAATTTTCAGTGCGGGTGCAATGCGTAACGTGAACACATAGCACCCGCACTGAATCATGACCCATTCATTTCTATGGTGCTTTGTACATGAGCGTTTTATTTCACGCATCAGTTCTGTGTTGCGTCAAAATCGCAGCATGTTCTATATTCTGCGTTTTTCACGCAGCCCTGGCCCAATAGAAGTAAATGGGGCTTCAGTGAAAAACAAGTAACTGCAGATACAATGTGATTTTCACTGATGGTTACTAGGAGATGTTGTTTGTAAACCTTCTCTTTTTTATCACCGGCGTGAAAAAGGTATCAAAACGCATTGCACCCGCGCGGAAACAACTGAAGAACTGAACGCAATCGCAGACAAAACTGACTGAACTTGCTTGCAAAATGGTGCGAGTTTCCCTGAACGCACCTTGAACGCATCCAGACCTAATCCGTCACGCTCGTGTGAAAGAGGCCTTGGGACCCTTGCCGTACATGTACCTCACAGCTGGACGTGACTTAAGGACCAGGGATGTACATGTACGGAAGGCTGATTGGGCGAGTGCAGGAGCTGCACCCGTCCGATCAGCGACACAAGACACCGATGCCAGCGTAGTAAGCCCATGTATGCCGTGGTCAAAGTTCACCGCGGCATGCAAAGGGTTTGCGGAGGGTACGGGTGCCCTCCGCATCTCCATTGAGTCCCTGCGCTGCAGTGGTGGGGACCCAATGGCAGAGAAGGCAAGCTTGATGCCTTCCATAGGCATTAGGGCTTGCCATCTACGGAAGTCTGTGAGATCCAGCCCTTAGGCTGGGTCTCACAGGCAGGCTGTCAGCATACAAGCTGACATGCAATGTATTACAATACAACTAAGTTGGGGTCACTTAATATACCGGCGGATTTTGTGTTAGTGAGTTTCGATGTTGTATCACTTTATACATCTATTGACCACACCTATGGTCTCAATGTCGTCGATGTGGCCCTGGCCAGCACAGATCTCTCCCCTGGGGCGCGCTGGTTGATCCTCGCCCTCTTGGAGGTGGTCCTGAGGAGGAATTATTTCCTCTTCAGGGACACCTTCTACCAGCAAAAGCGGGGTGTGGCCATGGGGTCCAATGTGGCCCCCACCTACGCAAACCTCTTTATGGCAGAGGTTGAGGATCGGCTGGTGTATCGCTCCAGATTTTTTGAGAGAGTTCTGTGCTGGTGGCGCTACATAGACGACATCTTTTTAATCTGGACGGGTTCCATATTGGAACTTGATGAATTCCATGCACACCTGAATTCTGGAGTCCAGGACCTGCAGTTCACGGTGACACATTCTGTCAGTGAACTGCAGTTCCTTGACGTCCGAATTCTGGTACAGGAAGGAAAGATCAAAACGGATCTGTTCCAAAAACCTACAGATAAAAATACTTTATTGATGTATGACAGCAGTCATCCTCATAGCATGGTGAACTCCCTACTACGGGTCAATTACTTAGGGTACGGCGTATTGTATCTGATGAAATTCAGTTCGAGCATAGGGTAGATGAAATGTGCAGTAAGTTCAGCAATAGAGGATACCCTAAAAAATTGCTTAAGCGTACTAAACAGAAAATTGTGACCACTGAACGTAGCTCTACCTTCACAAAGAGGCTCCAGAAACAAGATACCCCTCGGATTCCTTTTGTGTCCATCTATGGGGGAGATAGCGGAAATATCGCTGCTATCCTTAGACAAGAATGGCAGATCTTACATAAGGGATTGCCCAATGTCATTGAATTCACAGCTCCCCCGATGATGGCCTACAAACGAAGTCCGAATTTACGTGATAGAATTGTAAAAGCAGATATCGGGGGTAAGGACATGGAGAGACAGAAGAGGTTGGCACCATTGAAGAGTGGCAATTTCCCTTGCCTTTCATGCTGCAATTGTAGTGGCATCATGAAGGGCGACGGTTTTGCGCACCCCTACAGTGGTAAGCGGTTTAAAATCAGGGGACACTACACATGTAGATCCATGGATGTGGTATACATGATACAGTGCCCATGCAGTTTAATATACGTGGGGGAGACCACAATGGAATTGAGAGAGAGAATCAATAAACACAAAAGTACAATAAGAAAGGGTGCATTAGATAAACCGGTCGCAAAACATTTTATTGAACATAATCATTCTATAAATCAATTAAGATTTCGTGCTATTGACAGTGTAGGATATTTGAGACGGGGTGGGACAGAAAGAGAATCCTGAGAAGCAAGGAGTTAAAATGGATTCATACTCTTAGGTCCCTTCAACCATTTGGCCTGAATATAGAATTTAACGTCACTTCCATTGACTAGGGTGGGAAACTAGTATGTCCTCTAGGTATTGGGACATTTTGTTTTTATAATGGTATATAAAAAATAATCCTTGATGATCCATCCCCTACCCAGTGGGGTAGCCAGTTGTTCATAAATCCACTGATATGTTGTAATCCTATGAATGTGTTTTTTTATATAATGTATCCACAATATATGATAGAGGTATATATTATTGATGTCTAATTAAGTACCTTTTCCTATTATAATTGGGGTTACTTTGTGCGATGTATTGAGGTATGCCTTGCAGACTATATGGCCATGCTGACTATGCGATTATTTATCCATCGGAATTGTCCCATGTGACTATTGGATAAATGGATCTGAGATGTTCTGTCTTATTTGAGTTACAGGAACGGCTCCTGCGGATGCGTCCCCGTTACCATGGCACTGATGATGCTGCGCTGGATTGACGTCGTATGTGAGTGTCCGCGTGATGCGATCATCTGATGCGCAAGGGCGCGTCTTGATGACGTCCGCGGACATGACACGTGATTGCGTGCGTCATGAGGATTTGGTGATGGCCGATTGGCCGCACTAATGAGCGCTGTCAGTTGCCATGGTTGCGATTGATGCACACAATAAAGTAAGTGCAGCTGTGCACGGCTGCGCACTTCACATGGGACAACGCCGACATGATCAGCATCGCCATATTGAGTCCCTAACCAGGTGCAAGGTAATAAATGCATGGCTATGAACAGTAATTAACATTGGCGATTGGAAGGGGTGTGGTTTTATGTGGGGTATATATATGTGTATTAATGTTGATGTCATTAGGCTTGAGAAAGGCTGAGTTTCAGCCGAAACGTTGCTGCTGTATTTTGTCTTGAGGTCGCAATAAAATATTGGATGATGTGAGATGCTGACGGTGCCATTCTTGTTTTTCGTCTATCCTGAGGACTGGGGAGGTCTCAGGCAGAACAAGTTTGGGATTTACCCAACACCTAAAAACACACAGGTCATCATGGTGACTTCCACAGGCTTAGCAGTGCTTGTCCTCACAGTAACTGATGGAAATAACTGATCAAACGTCCATTTAGCTTTCTCCCAACTCTGACCAGTCTCCCTCTCCCAGCTGCTGAAAAACACCCCCACTGCCATCATGTTTCACTCTAGGTATGGAACTGGGCAGGTGATGAGCAGTGCCTGGTGTCTTCCAGACATAACACTTAGAATTGAAGCCACAAGGTTCATTCTTGGTTTCATGAAACCAGAGAATCTTGTTTCTCACAGACCGAAAGTCCTTAGCTGCTTTTTTGCAAATTCCAGACGGACTTTCATGATTTTACTGAGTTGAGGCTTCTTTCTGGACACTCTGCCATAAAGCCCGTATTGGGGGAATGCTGCAGTGATGGTTGAACTTCTGGAAGTTTCTCCCATCTGTACACAGGATTTTTGGAGCTCAGGCCGAGGCACCATTGGTTCTTGGTCACCTCTATTTCCAAGACCCTTTTCCCCCTGATTACTTAGTTTGGTGGGGCAGTCAGCTCTAGGAAGAGTCCTGGTTGTTCCAAACTTCTTTTATTCAAGGATTATCAAGGCCACTGTGTCCTTGGGATCTTTCAGTGTAGCAGAATTTTTTTTTGTATCCTTCTCCAGATCTGTGCCTCCACGCAATCCTGTCTCTGAGCTCTACAGGTAGTTCTTTCCTCCTCGTGGCTTGGTGTTTGCTCTGATATGCATTGTCAGCTGTCAGACTTGATATAGACAGGGCTGTGTCTTTCTAAATCAAGTCCAACTGAATTTACCACAGGAGGACTCCAATCAAGGTGTAGAATCATCTAAAAGATGATCAAAAGAAAGGGAAGGTGCCAGAGCAAAATTTCAAGTGACATAGCCAATTGTCTGAATACTTATGTCCATTCAAAATATTATTTTTTTCCTCTTCAAAAGGTTTCCAAAAAATCCCGCTTTGACTTTGTCAGTATGGAATATTGAGTGCAACCTGAAGACTTTCCCAATGCACTGTACCTGATTGACCTATGCAACTGTGTAAGCACTGTCCATCACCTTTTATTGTTGAGCAGCTTCATTGTGACACAAGCAGTGTTCTTTCCAAGCAATGCCCAATGAGTCTCAGAGGATCAGTCTGTATTTTGATTTGGACCAGGTCATCTGCCCTCTTTAAAAGCTGCCTTTTCCAGCCTACAATAACAGCTGACAAAATGGAAATGAAAGGGGTTATGCTCTGAACCGGGACATACCTCCATTTTCACCCAGGCAGCCCCCCTGACTTGAGCATCGGAGCAGTTTATCGGAGCTGAATTGCGCAGGGTAAAGGTATTTTCAGGCGTTCCTGTGATGAAGCGGGCTCTCCATGGGGCTGCCAGGAAGCCCGGTGACATCACCAGCACTGATGGGCGGGCTTTAGAGCTGCCCTAGCTAGTAAAACAGATCCGGTGACGTCACCGTACACACTGCCCGGCGGACGCTTTGGCCCGGCAGTGTGTTATGGTAAATAAAAAAAACCTTGCAAAGGAGCAGATCAGAGCATGAGATGTTGCGATGCTAACATCAGGGGAGCTGCCTGGGTGAAAATATGGGTATGTCTGGGTTCAGCTCTGTACCCGGACAACCCCTTTAAGGACCTACAACTTTTGCACGCTGTTTCTTTGTGGTCAAGATTAATGCCTGATGGGACCATATTGCTTCAACTGTGGGGAAGGTAGGGATGGTCCATGAATCCAGGCCATACTTTCAAGGTGGCAACTACTAGCCGGCTCTTGCTACAGCAAATTTCTAGCATGACCTTTCCACTGAAGTGCAGCTTGCTACCTAGAACATGGCGTGGTGTGAGGGAGGAGGAGCAGCAGGTGAAGAATCTGAGAAAAGAGGCAGAAATTACACACATGCAAAAAGTCATGTTGCAATGAAAATTCTGTTTTTGCTCTTATCACCTTCTTAACATGTTGTGCATTTCCGTAATATGAATAAAGCACTACCTCAGCCAATGGCACTCGCATAAGACCTCCCCTTCCCTCTAGACTGGATGGCTTTTCTTTCATGTACAATATGACTATATACTTGACTGACCAATGTAACTGTGTCTTGTCCGTCCAGCAGGTCATCACCCTTTGTAGCTGAGCAGCTTCATTGTGACACACTCAGTGTTCCAAATAGTAGCAGTTGGCACTCTGTTTAGTTAGGTGGCGTGGTGCACGTGTCCAGGGTTGGCGTACCAGCACTTCACTAAGTAGGATAGCTTATTCTTTTATTGTCACATAAATCTGTATTAATGTGACACGTTTCGGCTCAGGCACGAGCCTTTTTTACGAGCCTTGTATACAGATTTATGTGACATGTAGTTGCCCAATGAGCAAGTATCAATCAGTCTATCAGTCTCCATGTTGATTTGGACCAGACCACTGCCCTTCTCAACCTCTCCCTTTTTACAGCCCACATTGGAGAGACAACATTTGACAGAACAGAAATTAAGCACCAACAAGTGTTGCTGACATTTCCCATGGCATGGTATCTGTCCAGGTCTGATGCAGCATCCATGTTGTTTCTTTGCAGTTGAGATTTTTGCAAGGTGGGTACATGTTGTGGGGAGGGTATGAACTGTCCATAAATCTAATCCATAGTTTCAGGGTGGCAACTACTCTCTTCACACGGTCAATGAGATGTGCACACAAATTCCCTATGGCTGTATACGTGACTCATCCGTTTAACTGTGTCCTGTTTGTCCAGCAGACAGGGCCATTTATGAGGTCATCGCCCTTTGTTGCTTCACAGCTTCATTGTGACACATGCAGTGTTCCGTTTATGCAATGGACCAATGGGTCTCACAGTATCAGTCAGCCTCTGCTGCTCTGCTCACATTTCCTGGCGAACCCGACACCCCTCCCTTCTTCCCAGGCTTGCTCTGCCCCTCAACACAGGCTGTGGCCTGCCTATTGGCAAGATCTCTCCTCTTCTGCCCAAAGGGTGTGCATTCCTCTGGCTCCTAAAAAGCCAGCACGTATCCAAATCTTCACCAGCCAACGGCTGGCAACTGTTGGGTACTTAAAGCACCTTCCCCTGTGGGAAGGTACCTGAGCAATAAGGTTCTTAGTCCAATCCTGCAAAGGTGTGCTATATCTTGTTGTTTGCCTGTTTAATGACCGGGTCAACTGTCGACCACAACAAGACTACTCCAAGAGGTAGTGGCCTGGTGGCTCCCCTGCAGTGCAGTCCAGATCCCTGTATAGAATTTAAAGGGTGAAAACCAGGGGACAGACAAGATAACGCCCTTAGGAGTAGCCCAAAGCCAAATCTGGTGGTTGGTTGGATGTGGTTCTACATCCACTGCCATAACAGTGTGTTTTTTTTGTTTTGTTTTTTACAAGGTCACTGCCTTTTGCAGCCCAAACAGAGAGAAAACAGTTGACAAAATAGAAATTAAGGATCCATAAACACTGCTGGCATTTTCCATGATATGGTATCTGTCCAGATCTGCATTCAGCATCCACGTTTTTACTTTTCATTTCAGATTATGCAAGGTGGCTACAAATGCAGTGATGGTATGGACGTTCCAGGAATCCAGTCCAGAGTTACAAGGTGGCAGTTACTGGCCGGCTCCTGCTGCAGCTCATTACTAACATGACCTGAGGTGCATCAATTAGTGGCTCCTCAGGTGCATCTTGTTACCTAGAATAGGGGTACTGTGGGGAAGGAAAAGCTGGACAGGAACCGGACACAGGAGGTGAGAATAATACACATACAAGAGTCAAGTTGCAAAGGAAATTTTATTTCTGTTCTTATCACCTCCCTAATATGTCATGCATTGAAGTCAATTTCTACAATATGGATGATGCACAGGCTTAATGACACGTGCACACGACCTCCCCTCACTGCTACATTGGATGACTTATTTACTACATATGTCTGTATGCCAGGCTGGTCAACTTAAAGGGGTTTTCCGGTAATAATTATGTTTTATCAAGTGCCCACAGCCTGCCCGCTGAAACACAAGATTCATACTTCTCTGCTCCCCGTCATATGCACTGTCTCTACTGTCTCCATCTTTCAGACCCCCCAAAGTTTACATCTAGCTAGCCAGGGGCATGGTCATATGCACTACTCTGGCCAATGTCTGGCTTCAAGTGTGATGTTCTACTTGTGGCCACATGTCATAAACCAGTAGGTGTGAACCCACTATGCCACGTGTCCTACCTCCTCTAAGGGTGTTGTCTAAGTGAACCTCTCGATCTTCACAGTACCCCTGATGGTGGGGATAGACTTTCCCCAGGGGAACACCAGGTCTCTACCTGTAGAATGTGCTCTGTTTTGCTGGTGCCTTAAATTACTGAAGAACAACTGTATCTTAACTCAGTGTTGGATTTATTTACAAATAGGGCTATATCTACATTCTAAATACAATTAAGGGAATGGGAGAGGGGATTAGAGGGGGTCAGGATCCTTGAGCTATCTACACCATTCTCTCTCTCAGTCACACATGCCATGGGCTTTTCTTCTGTACTCAGAACACTCCTCTCCAGCAGGTCTCAGCGAATCACATCCTTGATTGTAGAGTCCAGGAAGACTTGTCTTGTCCCAGAGGTCACCAAGGTCACCATTGCTCTTACTTGTGAGTTAGGTTAGTGCAGGTAATTACACAGGAAGAAAGTTGTACTCCTGCCCCCATCCCAGCATATATGTCCTTGCTGACACAGGTGTGGGCAGTAAATACCAGCAGGGGGTCGGGATTTCCCCAGGATGTGACAGTCCTGGCAGATCTTCCTTTCATCAGTGTCCTGCCCCAAGAACCCTTTGATGGTCCTCATTTGCATATCAAGCAGACCCGGGCTGATTCAGTTCAAGATATCAAGGAACTGTCATGGAACCATGAACCAGACGTACAACAAGAGATAAGTGGAAATAAGAGGGCTTTATTGAAAATCAAGCTGTAAGCAAAAGTCCAAACGGATGGCTAAACCGAAGCAGGGTCTTGCGTAGCCAGAGGTCAGGAACCAGAGGGGTAGTCAGACGAAGCCTGGATCAGGAACCAGCAGGGTAGTCAGACGAAGCCAGGATCAGGAACCAGCGGGGTAGTCAGACGAAGCCAGGAACAGGAACCAGCGGGGTAGTCAGACGAGGCCAGGATCAGGAACCAGAAGCAGCAGCAGTCTTAGAAGCATGTGAACACAGGAGGACCAAGCAAGGAACTGAAGCCACAGACCTCCTATATATATGAGCTAGGCATCCAGCTCCTCCCAGTGGGAAGGAGAAGCCGCAGGGTGGGAGGCTACAAGAAACCCAGAAACCAAGATGGCCGCCAGCACATGTCAAACGAAGGAGAACGGAAAGAAGGTAAGACCATGACAGTACCTCCCCCTCAAGGGCCCCTCCTCCGCGGAGTAAGGAACGGTTTCTGAGGGAAGCGTGCGTGGAAGGCCATAACCACGCCAATGGACCAAAAACTGCAACCGACCGCGGACCAGGCGTGAGTCCAGGATATTGCTCACCTCATACTCCTCACGATTGCCCACTTGGACCGGACGAGGCCGAGGAACCGAGGAAGTGAAACGATTACACACCAATGGCTTCAACAGGGAGACATGAAACACGTTGGAGATCCGCATGCCAGGAGGAAGCGCAAGGGCATAGGCTACCGGGTTTACCCTGCAAAGCACTCGGAAGGGACCAACAAAGCGAGGCGCCAGCTTGGGAGTGGGCACTCGAAGGTTGAGGTTGCGGGTGGACAACCATACACGGTCTCCGACCTGGTAGGAAGGAGCGGGCGCTCGTCTGCGATCAGCCTGGAGTCTCTGGCGCTGCGCAGAGACCTCAAGGGACCTCTGGATCTGTACCCAAGAAGCACGTAGGACGGAAAGGTGATCCTCCACAGCCGGAATATCCTGGGGAGAGAATACCTCCGGTAACACGGCAGGTTGGAACCCATAATTGGCCATGAAGGGAGACGTCCCAGAGGAAGAGTTCACCGCCGTGTTCCTGGCAAACTCAGCCCAAGGCAGGAGGTCAACCCAATTGTCTTGGTGATCGGAGACATAGCAACGAAGGAATTGCTCCAAGGCCTGATTGGATCGTTCTGCGGCCCCATTGGACTGAGGGTGGTAGGCCGAGGAGAAAGAGAGATGAATCCCCAACTGGGAACAAAAGGCGCGCCAGAACCTGGACACAAACTGACTCCCCCGATCCGACACAATCTCCTTGGGCAAACCGTGCAACCGGAAGACCTCCCTGGCGAAAATCGTGGCCAACTCTTGTGCAGAGGGTAACTTCTTGAGAGGAACACAGTGGCACATTTTGGAAAACCGATCCACAATCATGAGAATGACCGTATGGCCTCGGGATGCAGGGAGGTCCACAATGAAATCCATCCCCAGGTGTGACCATGGGCGCTCCCCGGTGGCTATGGGTTGCAAAAGGCCCAACGGAAGGTGCCGAGGGGACTTACTCTGGGCACAAACGGAGCATGCCGCTACATATGCGGCGATGTCGGAACGTAGAGAAGGCCACCAGAACAGACGTGAAACAGCCCAGGACAGCTGATTCTTTCCAGGATGCCCCGCGGCCTTGGAGTTATGGTAGGTTCGCAACAACCGAGTGCGCAACTCCTCAGGCACAAAACATCTGCCGTTGGGTCTCCCAGAGGGAGCACCGGATTGAGCCGCCAAAATCTGCTCACCCAGGGGAGAGGTCAGGCTGGTGCGAATGGCGGCCAGGATCTGATTCGGAGGTATGACCGAAGTCGGAATCGACTCCTCCCCGGACAGCTCGGAGTACTGCCGTGATAAGGCATCCGCTCTGATGTTCTTGGAACCGGGTAGGTAGGAGACCACCTAATTAAAACGTGACAAGAACAGAGCCCATCTGGCCTGACGTGGTGTCAATCTCTTGGCCTCAGAAAGGTAGGTCAGATTCTTGTGGTCCGTCAGGATGAGAACCGGAACCACCGAACCCTCGAGCAAGTGCCTCCATTCTTTAAGGGCCTGCACGATGGCCAATAACTCCCTGTCACCAATCTGATAGTTGCACTCCGCGGAAGACAGTTTCCGGGAGTAAAACCCACAAGGAAGCAGAGGACCCTCTGGTGTTCTACGCTGAGACAGAAGGGCGCCTACTCCCGTCTCAGACGCGTCCACCTCGAGGACAAAGGGCAAACCAGGGTTGGGATGCGACAGAATCGGAGCCGACACAAAGGCGAACTTTAGAGCCTCAAAAGCTCGGATGGCCTCGAGCGGCCAGACCTGGAAATTACTGCCCTTCCTGGTCAGATCCGTGAGAGGCTTGGCTAGCATAGAAAAGTCCCTGATGAACTTCCGATAATAATTGGCGAAGCCCAAAAAGCGCTGCAGGGCACGGAGACCACTGGGCTGGGGCCACTGTAAGACAGCCGAAACCTTCTCAGGATCCATGGAGAACCCCTCAGCGGAAATGATGTAACCTAAGAAGGTTACCTGGGATCGGTGAAATTCGCATTTCTCAAGCTTACCGAACAGCCTGTTCTCTCGTAACCGTTGCAACACTCGTCTGACATCCATAATGTGGGCCTCCATGGATTCAGAATATACCAAGATGTCATCCAAATAGACCACCACACACTGCTGCAACAGGTCACGGAAAACATCGTTGATGAATTCCTGGAAGACTGCGGGCGCATTGCACAACCCAAAGGGCATAACCAAGGATTCATAATGACCGGTCCTGGTGTTAAACGCGGTCTTCCACTCATCGCCCGCCTTGATCCTTACCAGGTTATATGCCGCCCTCAGGTCGAGTTTGGTAAAGACCGTGGCCCCTTTGAGGCGATCGAACAGCTCGGAAATCAAGGGTATCGGGTAAGCGTTCTTGATCGTGATGCGATTGAGACCCCTGTAATCGATGCAAGGCCTCAACTCACCGCCCTTCTTTTTCATAAAGAAAAATCCAGCCCCTGCCGGGGACGAGGATTTGCGAATGTGTCCGCGTGAAAGCGCCTCCCTCACGTACTCCTCCATGGCCTCATTCTCCGCTACCGACAGTGGATAGACTTTGCCACGAGGAGGAACGGCACCAGATTGTAACTCTATGGCACAATCGTATGGGCGGTGCGGAGGTAGGGCAACCGTGCGCACCTTATCGAATACATCCCGGTACTCTACGTATTCAGGAGGCAACAGAGAGTCCGAGGAAGTATACAGCAACTTGACAGGCCCATGGATGCAACTAGCCCCACACTGCGGTGACCACGAGAGGATCTCGGCCGATCTCCAATCGAAAGTCGGATTATGCTTCTGGAGCCAGGGGTACCCCAAGACCACCGAGTAGTGTGGAGACGAAATAACCTGGAGACAGACCGACTCTCTGTGAACGGCACCAATGGCTATCCCCACTGGAAGGGTCTCATGAGTCACGTGTGGCGGCAGAAGGGGTCTGCCGTCTATCGCCTCAAGAGCCAGTGGGGAACCTCGAGGCTGCAGAGGAATGGAATTGGCGGCAGCGAACACACTATCAATGAACAAACCACCAGCACCAGAGTCCACCAACACCTGGGTCGTCACCGAGCCACCGACCCAGGAGAGGACAACAGTGATCAGTGGTTTGTCAACACGGGAAACCGGGGACGAGGAGACTCCACCCAAGATCTGCCCCCGACAGGATCTCAGGTGCGAGCGTTTCCCGGACGGTTCGGACATGCCAACCGAAAATGCCCACCGAGACCACAGTACATGCATCGGCCCTCGCGTCTCCGGAGTACCCTCTCCCCCTCGGACAGGCGAGCAAACCCCAGCTGCATGGGTTCACCCCCAGACAAGTCATCCCCAGGAGGCGTGGGAGGAGAGGGAGGCACGGGTGGGACAGCAAACGTAGGCGCCAATCTGTTAGAAGACCTCCGCAGGCTCTCCTTAAAGGAAGGTCTCTCCCTGAGTCTGGTGTCAATCAAAATCAGGAAAGAAATAAGAGACTCGAGCTCCACTGGTAGGTCCTTAGCTGCAACCTCATCCTTCAAGGCATCCGAGAGACCATGAGAGAAAGCAGCAACCAGAGCCTCATTATTCCAGCCCACCTCTGCTGCCAGGGTACGAAACTCAATGGCGTATTCAGCTACGGATCGTGAACCCTGTCTGATGGACATAAGGAGCTTCGCAGCAGAGGCAGCACGAGCCGGCACATCGAATACCTTCCGAAGAGAAGCAACAAAACCGGAAAACTCGGCAACCACCGGATTGTTGTTCTCCCATAAAGGGCTGGCCCAGGCCAAGGCCTTGTCCGAGAGCAGCGAGATCAAGAAGCCCACCTTTGATCTCTCAGTAGGAAAGGCATGTGGCAGCAACTCGAAATAAATGCCCACCTGGTTAAGGAAACCTCGGCACTGAGTTGGCTCTCCCCCAAAGCGCTGTGGAAGGGGGGCAGAACCGGTCATACCCCGAGACACCGCAGGCGCAGCAACAGGTGTCAGGGTAGACTCTGGCGCAACAACCGGAGCGGCAGTAGGAGCGGGCCCAGGAGCGACAACCAACCCATCGGCAACGGAAGCGAAATGAGCCGTGCGTTCAAGCAGGGTTTGCAACGCCACAGCGAACCGACCCAACAGGTGATCCTGCTGATCAAGTCTGGCAACCAGCGTAGGTAGCGAGGATGGCCCTGTACCGTCAGAATTCATGGCTTGGTCCTAATGTCATGGAACCATGAACCAGACGTACAACAAGAGATAAGTGGAAATAAGAGGGCTTTATTGAAAATCAAGCTGTAAGCAAAAGTCCAAACGGATGGCTAAACCGAAGCAGGGTCTTGCGTAGCCAGAGGTCAGGAACCAGAGGGGTAGTCAGACGAAGCCTGGATCAGGAACCAGCAGGGTAGTCAGACGAAGCCAGGATCAGGAACCAGCGGGGTAGTCAGACGAAGCCAGGATCAGGAACCAGCGGGGTAGTCAGACGAGGCCAGGATCAGGAACCAGAAGCAGCAGCAGTCTTAGAAGCATGTGAACACAGGAGGACCAAGCAAGGAACTGAAGCCACAGACCTCCTATATATATGAGCTAGGCATCCAGCTCCTCCCAGTGGGAAGGAGAAGCCGCAGGGTGGGAGGCTACAAGAAACCCAGAAACCAAGATGGCCGCCAGCACATGTCAAACGAAGGAGAACGGCAAGAAGGTAAGACCATGACAGGAACATCTTTGATGTCAATTTTATCAGTTCCAACATTCCCTGGTCTTGTGCCTATTGGCACACACAATCAAAAAAAGAACCATAGGAACTTGATATCTGCATAACTCCAGTCCTGCGAACTTTCCGGCATTGCGGCCTTTCTTCGGAAACAGTTTCTTCGCCAACATGGGCAGGCATAGACAGAACAGGAACCCATTCATTCAAAAGTCACACACTATTCATTATGGATATTAATAAATAAATAACAAGTCACCAATATCCCTCATTATAATCACAGGAAAATCTACCTATCCTACATTGATATCACATACAGTATATAACATTACACCATGCTAATTGACTCGATCCCTTAACCAGATTGTCATTTCACTACCAACTAGTCTTGCTCATCAGCTGCCTTATATAACTGGAATATGGGCAAGCCCACTTTAGCAATATATGACAGTCTGTGCATTGCAAAAGTCCAGTCCAGCTGAATTCTACTTCTCACAAGATCTCATAAAATAAAAATAAACAATCAAAGATACATGGTAGATGTATATATGTCTAATACAGGTGATTCTAATGTACATTGTGCTCTATATTGGCCAATAAGCATAAAGTGAAACCTTGGACTGTTACCCATAATGCCATACTCTGCATGATTTTAAACTAGACATGTGAAAATTCAGGACTCATTCATGATAATCGAGTACACTATTTGAGTAAATTAATCACCAACCACATGCTACAAATGTCTGGCATACACATTAACAATTTCCAGAAGGCTGAATAATTTTTCATGTTGGTCATTCTACCTTCTTACCCCTGTATAATAGGTGCTGCAAGGGACCTATTATCTAGCTATTCAAAGGCTCAAAGATGTGCCTGAAGATTGAATAGACATGGCCATATCAGACTACAGACAATTCGTTTTTAGAACTTCAGTATGGCTTATATATTGATAGCAACTTCTGCTTCCTTCATTTTCCACTCACTGATTTAATGGTGCAAGTAAGAGGACACAAGAAAAAAAAAAAAAGAACTCAGCAATATGGTGAATTTATGCAAAACAACCACATGTGTTCTTCTATTGTCCATGGCAGGCCTTCCCCCATGCAGACTTCTAGCTGATGTCCATGCACATTTAAATGGGGCACTGTCATCTTGTTTCAAATAATCTGCCACACCTCGCAAAAAAATCCCAGTCACTCTTTTTTTGCTAAGCAGGGTCTAAGATCTATCAATAAAATGTGCAAGATGAACGCTACGAATGTAGTCCAATTGCCACCACAATATTGGGCTGCTGCTACTTCTCCAGGGTCCCAAATTTGGATATGTAATTTCGCCTCATTATGGATCCTGGAAATAAAAATCAAGAGCAGTATCATTATTCTTAGCAGTCAATACCTTTCTACACCTACATTTAACTTCACTAATATGCCTAGGTTCAGACCAGACGGTAATCTAAATCCATCCTAGCTGGGGGGGGTTTGTAAACCACACAAAAACAAAATAAAAACAAACAAACAAAAAAAACATGGCTTCTTAGTGTAACTATAATTCTTTGAAACACATTCCCCCATTTGGTACCATATTACACTGGTACCATACTACACTGGTACCATACTAACTAGAAAATGACCAATCTGGTAAACAACTTTGAATTTTAGTGCCTACCCAAGCAGTAGGTCTGTATATATAAAATAAAAATATAAAATACTTTTAAAAAAAATGTTAATTTAAAAATGTTAACAAGGAAAACAAATGCACAGGTAGAAAAAAAAAAATCACATATATAAAAAAAAAATCAAAAATTCTGCTGGCCCTTAACACATCGCACACAGACAGACAGACAGATACTAACACCATCTCCCAACTCAACTTTTGTTCTGATGTGTGAACAAAGACATCTTCCTATGAGGTCCATTGAAAGAGCAAATGCTATTTACACCTAAAACACAAAAGGTCATGGGAGGGGGGGGGGGACGACGACGACAAAAAAATACATTCACATCACAAAGGTACAGTATACATGACTGTTTTAACCAACAAATGCCTGACTGTTATTTAATTGTTTGCAAACAATTACTAATTATTGAGCTCATGATACCACGTGGTGACTATGAAGACCTTTTTAAATTGATCTAACTAATGCTTAACTAAATTTAGTCAGGACCACTCCACCTAAAACCTGTGAACAAAACAAAAACATTAGTGTTTAGCCAGCTTGACTAAGCTGCCTTTAGTGGCTCCTGAAAAAGAAACACAAAGACAATTATTACACACAATTATCATTATAGTCAAATCCTTATTCTCTAAGCCTTGTCCTGTTATCTGTACGGCTAGAATATAACTCCCGATATTCTTCCTAAACTAAGCAGGCATTGCTCACAAAGTTTGCCATATTTGTTATGAAAAATGGTAATGCTATTTGGGACCAACTGCATACCAGCCAAAATGGAAGATTAGCCCAGGGTGCAAACATTGGTATGCTCGTCCTCCATGGCTGTTGGCTATTCGGAGGGCTGGGGCCATTGTTAGCTGAAATCTCCTCCTTTTGCCCCTCAGCATTTCCTGACTCCCCAAGGCTTTTATCCATTACATCAGGCTCCTGTGGTATGCTTTCCTTGTCCTGGGTGGATATACTTTCATCATCCAGTATCAGGCTGGAAATATCGGGGGTTCTACAAAATCTCTGAATGTGCCCTGGTCTGTGACATTTGTAACACCTGATGAATTTCTTCCTTCTTGTACCTCTGCTCACTACTGATATATCTGCATCTGATATATACCCATCACTGGATTCTTCACACCAGTCTCTAAGTGTATTAATAAAGCTCTGGTATGAATTGGCATTTCTGAGGGCAATCCTATTAGGATAGTTCACATAACAGATATTGGCCATTGAGTATATGAAGCTCGGATCATCAGCAGACATACCAGGACAGTTATAAACACGTTTGTACAGTGAAAGATATTGGTTACAGAACAATATAGGGTCATCTCCTCTTCTAAATCTCATTCTTTGTAACGCATTTATCCCTCTATCATCACGACTCGTTAACACGCGCTGCAGTTCTTTCATCCTTCCCTCTGCATCTAAGTTATCATTCTCATATGCAGATACCTGGGCTGCTAGAGGTGCTGGTACCCAAGCCTTTAGAAGAGAGCATGCATCTTTATCGCTCAAAGTGTATTTCTGTACAATAGCCACAAATTTATTAGACAGGCACACGGGTGACTCCAGTGTATACAATGTAAGTTTTTCATTAATTGTGAGTACACTAGTGCCCTCCCCTATATATCCAGGAGCATTTGTTAATGCCACCTCATTGGATGTATTCACATCAGTGACAATACAGATATTGGCTGATGGACACTTTTTGTTCTGTCCATCGAGGGATAATATCCATTGCTCCTTTCTAAGTAGCTGGGAGTTTGCATCTTCCAATTTCCTCTCCAAAGACATTACCAATTCCTCCATATGAGATAATTTTTGTTGCAATGAACCAACAAGCCTACTCTTCATATCAAAGTTTGCATTGCATTGTTCCAATTGTTCTTGGAGCTCACAATTTCTTTCAGATAAATTGCACACTGTAGCCCTCAAGTCATTCATTTCAACACTGGAGGCAGTTGCAATGCTCCTAAGATTATCTCCAACTTTCTCTATCTGCTCTCCAAGTTGACTCCTTTCTGCTCTCCATTGCTCCCCCATTTGCTCAGAAATTTCTGTGATTCTGAGCAATACCGCAATTTCGTTAGCCAATTTCTCCTTGTTACCTTTTTTTGTAAGCGGTCTACTCTGCAGCTCGTCATTATGTTGCTGACACTGAGACAACAACGCACTAACTTGACTATTAAGAGGTTCATCTGCACAGGAATGATACTTGGCAGATGCACATTTCTTGAGAAAACTAGAGGCCAGTTCCATTTTGCCAATGTACACTCAACACAATATACAACTATTAATATAAAAGCTATTGTACTGCCAATACACACTCACAATGACCAAGACAAAGAACCAAACTTTTCAGTGTTCCCACAATTTCTTTACATATATGCACACACTCAGTCTGAACTCAAGTCAAGATTACAAACAAACACAAATTGTTCCTCTACAGAGAATCCACACTTTCCTCTGCTTAAACCCTTATTAACATACAGCATTCAATACTTTATCCACTATTACAACTCCACATACACTCAAGGACAACAAACAATTAGAACTTTTGCATATCCAATGAATAACTCACCACACTTTCAATCCTTCTACGAAGTCCAAGATCCAGCTGACTTCACCACGGAATCTGTGCAACAGGTCTGGTCTGTTCTTTCAGCAATTTGAATTAGAGCAATTCCGTCTTATAGGTTCTATGTGGATTTAGGAATTTCCACACTCTTTCTGGGGTGCCAAATGTAGAATGTGCTCTGTTTTGCTGGTGCCTTAAATTACTGAAGAACAACTGTATCTTAACTCAGTGTTGGATTTATTTACAAATAGGGCTATATCTACATTCTAAATACAATTAAGGGAATGGGAGAGGGGATTAGTGGGGGTCAGGATCCTTGAGCTATCTACACCATTCTCTCTCTCAGTCACACATGCCATGGGCTTTTCTTCTGTACTCAGAACACTCCTCTCCTTGATTGTAGAGTCCAGGAAGACTTGTCTTGTCCCAGAGGTCACCAAGGTCACCATTGCTCTTACTTGTGAGTTAGGTTAGTGCAGGTAATTACACAGGAAGAAAGTTGTACTCCTGCCCCCATCCCAGCATATATGTCCTTGCTGACACAGGTGTGGGCAGTAAATACCAGCAGGGGGTCGGGATTTCCCCAGGATGTGACAGTCCTGGCAGATCTTCCTTTCATCAGTGTCCTGCCCCAAGAACCCTTTGATGGTCCTCATTTGCATATCAAGCAGACCCGGGCTGATTCAGTTCAAGATATCAAGGAACATCTTTGATGTCAATTTTATCAGTTCCAACACTACCTCTTGAAGAGAATTGGCATATGAGGCAGCTTGTCCAGGCAGGACCAAAGGATTAGGCAGAGACAAAGTCAAACAGGCAGCAGATCAGGGCAGGCAGCACAGGTATAGATCAGGCAATCCGGATCGGCAACAGGAGATTCAAGGCAAGCAGGCAGAGATCAAACAGGTAGCAGAGTCCAGGAATACAAGTACGAGTCAGGAACACAAGCAGATATCAGGAACCTTAGCAGGACACAAGGACCTTGACACTGAGACATCTGGGAAGGGGGCTGAGCCACTTATATATGTGCAGGAGGGCTAGGATTGGTCAGCAAGGTCACATGATCAAACCTATAAAACACAGGAAGTGACGCGTACCGGCCCTTAAGGAAATGCTGCAGGAAACAAGCAGCAAGCATGCTGTGGCCAGGGCTGAAAGGAAACACTGGCAGCAGATCACCACTGAACACGGCGCCCGGGACCGTGTCGGTAAGCAGGGGAACAGCAGCGCACAGCAGCCGCTGTTACAGTACCACCCCCCCTTACGCCCCCTCTTTTTGGTTCCCAAGATCTCTCCTCAGGGCCAAAGCCCTTTCAGTCCACAAGATAGTAGGTCTTCTTGCCAAGCTTCTTGATGTCCAGAATGTCTTTGACCTCAAATATCTCGTCAGAATCTCCAGATACCGGAGTTGGAGTAGAAGGAGCCGTCGAGAAGCGACACATGAAAGGCATTAGGAATACGCAGAGAGAGAGGCAGACATAACTTATATGTCACTTCGTTGATCCTCCTCAGTACTTCATAGGGTCCCAAGAACCTAGGAGCAAACTTGAAACTGGGAACCCTTAAGCGGATATTTTTAGAGGAGAGCCATACCTTATCTCCTAAAGAGAACTGAGGCGGTTTTCTTCTTCTCTTGTCTGCATTTGTTTTCATGCGAGTCACAACTTTGTTAATACAGTCCTTGGTGTCACACCAAATCTTAAAAAAATCCGTAAAAGAGGAATCCGCAGCTGGTACCCCAGAAGATGTTTGAACAGGGAGAGGAGTACGAGGACAACAAAGAATGGAGAGGATCCAGTAGACTCACTATAGTGGTCCTTATAGGAGAATTGGTCTGGGAATGATAACTTGATTTCGAGCAGCTGGCAAAGAGCTTTCCAGAGCTTAGAGGTAAACTGGACTCTGCAATTGGAAACAATATGCCAAGGTAGACCATGCAAGCGGAATATGTGTTTCACGAACAGTTTAGCAAGTTCAGCAGCCGAGGACAGTCCAGCCAAAGGAACGAAGTGCGCCATCTTGGAGAACCGGTCCACGACCACCCAGATAGCTGTTCATCTGGCAGAAGAGGGCAGATCTGTAACAAAGTTCATAGCAATGTGTTGCCATGGAGTATCAGGACCAGGAAGAGGCAACAACAGCCCGGGTGGTTTGGTCCTGGAGACTCTGCCTGCACAGTATGTGCTCAGAATAGACACATTATCACGCACATCCTTAGACAGTGTGGGCCACCAGTAGTGGCAAGACAAAAGTTCTGTGATCTTGCGGATCCCAGGGTGACCAGCCAGTTTGGAGTTGTGCCCCCAAGCTAGAATACCTTTTCTCTTGGCAGACGGCACGAATGTCTTCCCGGGAGGGCTGACTTTTACCAGGACAGGAGCCACTGTGATCAAGCGAGAAGGATCTACAATGTACTGGCGCTCCTCCTGCTGATCGGAGAAGTCAAATGACAGAGCATCCTCCTTGATGTTCTTCTCGGCCAGGCAAAATAAAAACAGGAGAAGAGTGCCCATCTGGCTTGGCGAGGGTTCAGACGCTGGGCCGTCTGCAGATGTGTAAGGTCCTTGTGGTCGGTGAAGATTATCACTGGAAGCTGGGCCCCCTCCAATAGATAACGCCACTCCTCCAAAGCAAGTTTTATGGCCAGAAGCTCTCTGTCTCCTATACAGTAATTCCTCTCAGCAGGGGAGAAGAGCTTGGAGAAAAATCCACATGTAAACATCTTGCCCTTGGAACCTTTCTGTAGTAAAACAGCACCGGCTCCTTCTTCTAAAAAGAATTGGCAGGAGACATCGGGATGACGCAGAAAAGTTGCAGAAGCAAAGGACCTTTTTAATTGAACGAAGGCGGCTTAAGCCTCAGGAGTCCAGACTCTGGCATTCACCCCTTTCTTAGTAAGAGCGGAGATGTAAGAGATGAAAAATTCAGGATGAACTGACAATAGAAATTAGAAAATCCAAGGAAGCGCTGTATAGCATGAAGACCCTGTGGGCGGAGCCAGTCCATTACTGCATTCAATTTCTCAGGATCCATCTGCAACCCGGCATCTGAGATGATGTATCCGAGGAACGGTACAGTGGATTTTTCAAAGATACATTTCTCGAGTTTGGCATAAAGTCGATTCTCTCTCAACCGCTGTGAAACTAACTGTACATGCTTCTGGTGAGTGGTCAAATCTGGAAAATAGATCAGTATATCGTCCAGGTAAACTATCACGCAGACATTTCGAATGCGGATAAGGTTGCATATGCTGTGCAGGTCAAATTTTGTGAAAACTTTAGCTCCCTGGATCCTGTCAAAGAGTTCAGAGATTAGCGGAAGAGGGTATCTGTTCTTGACTATGACCTTATTCAGACCTCGATAGTCGATACAGGGCCGTAAGGATCCATTTTTTTTCTGCACAAAGAAGAACCTGGCACTGGCTGGTGAAGTAGATTTCCAGATAAACCCCCTCTCGAGATTCTCCTTGATGTAATCAGACATCGCTTGGGTCTCGGTAAGTGAGAGTGGGTAGACTCGACCACTGAGGAGGAGTGGCACCAGGCAGAAGGTTAATCGCATGGTCATATGGACGATGAGGAGGTAGGGTCTCGGGCTCTTTCTTACTGAAGGCATCTGCAAAACTGGCCTACTGCTGCGGAAGTCTAGGCAGGTCTACAGGTACAGTAGGTGAGGAAGCAGGTTGGACCTCTGATAAGCAGGTGGACTGACGGGATGATACCCAACGCAGAATCTGACCGGAGTGCCAGTGCACAAATAGAGTGTGCTGATGCAGCCAGGGAAGACCAAGAATAACCGGATTCACAGACGCTGGCAGCACATAGAAGGAGATCATCTCTGAATGCAGAACCCCGATTTGAAACTTAAGGAGTATAGTAACAGAAAGCACAGGTTTAGGAAGTGGCAGTCCATTTACGGAAGCCACAGACAGAGGCCTTTCTAGATGGATGGTAGGGAGCCGGTACCGATAGGACCAGAGCTTGCTGAATGAAGTTACCGGCTAACCCAGAGTCCAAGAATGCAGGCACAGACAGTGTGACTCCCTTGTGAGAGAGTCAATGGAACAGAAAGTTTCGGAGAGGACTTCTCCTTGCCTAGGACCACCTCTCCAACTGATCCTAGACATTGGTGTTCCCCGGCTTCTGTGGACATTTACGCACAAAGTGGGCCTTGCCTCCACAATACAGACATAGGTTCTCTGCCTTGCGGCGTAAATGTTCCTGGTCAGACAATCGAAGGCGCTCTATTTGCATGGGGTGGACACTAGGTGATCAGGTCATTCAGAGTAGACGGACAGTCGCGACCAGCTAATTCATCCTTAATCCGGTTAGAAAGGCCCTCTCAGAACACCACCAGTTGAGCCTCATTGTTTCATGCAAGTTCGGAAGCCAGGGTACGAAACTGGATGGCATACTGACCCCTATCGTAGATGCAGCAGTGGACGTGCGGCCGGGCTCTTCAAAGACTAGCCGGAAGGTAGCCAGGAAAAACAGCGGATTAGTGGTCTCTGGACCTCCATATTCCCAAATAGGATTTGCCCAAGCAAGAGCCTCATCAAACAGCAGGGACACAATGAAGGCAACCTTTGGACTGCTCAGTGGGAAACTTCTGCCCATGCAACTCAAAGTGTATCAGGCACTGGTTGAGGAATCCACGACAGGTTTTTGGATCTCCACCATAGCGGGATTTGAGAGGGAGTTGCACACCAGTGGCACACAAATGCAGATTCACCGGTGTGGGTATTGCAGTGGTAGCATCGGCTGGCGACCCTGCAGTAGCTGGAGAAGAGATGGCATCTAGACGAGAATAAATATTTTGCATGAACAGCATCATTACTTTCGCTCCGACGCCTCACTTCATGTAACAATTCCTGAACGAAAGGCTTGGGATGACCAGCGCGGTCCATGGCTTCAGCGTACTATCACGAACCAGTGGATGAGAACCCACTGTGCCACATGTCCTACCTCCTCTAAGGGCGTTGTCTAAGTGAACCCCTCGATCTTCACAGTACCCCTGATGGTGGGGATAGACTTTCCCGAGGGGAACACCAGGTCGCTACCTCTTGAGGATAGGCACACAAGGCAGCTGGTCCAGGCGAACCAGGAGGTACCTGAGAAAGGCACCAGAGGTACAGACATTGTCAGCAGGCTGAGTCATAACCAGGAGCAACAGTGCAGGACCGAAGGATTAAACAGAGGCGAAGTCAGACAGGCAATAGGTCAGGGCAGGCAGCACAGGTACAGGTCAGGCAATCCGGGGAGTCAAGGCAAGCAGTCAGGGATCTAACAGGTAGCAGAGTCCAGGAATACAGGTACGAGTCAGGTGCACAGGAACACCAGTGGAAATCAGGAACCTTAGCAGGACACAAGGACCTTGACACTGAAGCATCTAGGAAGGGGGCTGAGCCACTTATATATGTGCAGGAGGGCTAGGATTGGTCAGTGAGGTCACATGACCTAACCCATAAAGCCCAGGAAGTGACACGCACCGACCCTTAAGGAAGTGCTGCAGGAAACAAGCAGCAAGCATGCTGTGGCCAGGGCTGAGAGGAAACTGTGGAGCGGATCCCAGAACAACAGTACCTACTCAGACAGAGCCCAGGACTGCAGCGGTGAATGGGAAGCACTGGCTGCAGATCACTGCTGAACACAGCGCCTGGGACCACGGCGGTAAGCAGGGGAACAGCGGCACACAACAGCCGCTTGTTTAAATTATGATTTTCATTTTTTTACATCAGTCATGGCATACCCCTTTTAAGTGGTTATGTGTATTGGAGTATTGTAATCTCTTCTTTTTATCAATTTGTTTTATGGGGTCTTATAAAATTGCTTTTAATAATATTCTAGAGTTACAGTTCATGTCTAGAGAGCTGACTTATTCTAGATATATTATATATTGTGTACAAAAAGATATTTGAAAGAAACAGACAGAAAAAGGTACATCAGTAACACATTTTTCCACTCTAACCCTTGGATTAAAAATATTCAAAACAATCTGATGCTACAGATTAGGAACTGAGTTAATCTAGGAAAATAGTGGATAAAGCACATGCCGATATTAGACATCTGGAACAGGAGAAATTATTGATGGAGAAAGAAAACGTGGGAGTATTTTCTACCCATCATTGGTTACAAATTATTCTCGTGATAGGGGAGGATTAAAAAGATTCTATTAAAATATTGGAATGTTTTAAAAAATGATGCAGGTATTATGGGTTTTTTCCATGTAAAAAATGCAAAATGTGCCAAACATTATAACCAACATAATGTATATGGAATAGGATTGCTGGGAAATTGTATGACATCAAGGAGTTAATTTCATGAGACAGAATCAATGTGGTGTATGTGTTGGACCGTCAATGAGGCCTCTAATATGGAAGTGGCACTGGCCGCGAATTAAAACATGTATCGATGAACATATTGGGAATATCAGGAAGGGCCGTATGTTTTGCAGTTTGTCTGCTCATTTTGCTAATGTACACTGTTACAATCACACAGACATGCAACACGACAGGCCACAAGGGGCACTCTGGCAATAACTGCACCTTGGCTGTTACCGTAAAGGGGGAACTCCGCTTCCACCCTCGCCTAACGCAGTAGGCTACCAAGGAGTGAAGTGAACCCTAAACATGGTTACACACATGCTGCCACCGTCTGCCAATATGGTCAACTGAACACCCCAGTTACAGACGCACAGCACTCAAAGGAACACCCTGGCCTTTAATAGTAACACAGCAAAGAGGTACTTAGAGGGTGTGGGTAGGTTTAGAGCAGCAAGGAACAACTTATTAAATTTATTTTTATGACCCCGGCATACCAAACACGAATATGAAATATTAATCCTTTAAACCAATATGTAATTCGGTAGGTTTCCTAAGGCCGAAAATCCTGGTGCTTGAGACCAAAGCAGAGCTGAAGTTCCCCGATCATAAGTTATTTATTACAAAACCAGAATTATGACAAGACTGGTTTTAAAGTATATCTTCTGGTCTATTGATATATGCAGCAGCATTGGGTGGTCTGGAGACATACCTTTTGTAGCAAACATTAATTCCATTAGCATCTCTACATTACCTGGAAAAGCAGCACAGTTTAAAGGGGTTGTCCGGGTTCAGAGCTGAACCCGGACATACCCTTATTTTCACCCCGGCAGCCCCCCTGAGCCTAGCATCGGAGCATCTCATGCTCCGATGCGCTCCAGTGCCCTGCGCTAGATCGCGCAGGGCACGGGCTCTTTTGTTTTCAATAACACACTGCCGGGCGGTAACTTCCGCCCAGCAGTGTGTTCGGTGACGTCACCGGCTCTGAGGGGCGGGCTTTAGCTCTGCCCTAGCCGTTTTACTGGCTAGGGCAGAGCCAAATCCCGCCCATCAGTGCCGGTGACGTCACCGGGGTTCCTGTCAGCCCCATAGAGAGCCCCGGTACGTCACCGGAACTCAGAAAAATGCCTTTGCCCTGTGCAATTTAGCGCAGGGCAAAGGAGAGCATCGGAGCATGACCTGCTCCGATGCTCATGTCAGGGGGGCTGCCTGGGTGAAAATGGAGGTATGTCCAGGTTCAGCTCTGAACCTGGACAACCCCTTTAAGGTGGATTTAGATGGGCTGACTGAGCGGGCCGACAGTCATCTGCTCGTTCAATGAAGAAGACTGCGCTTTTACATGCAGCAATCTCCTTTACTGTATGAGGACGGTGGCGATCCCTTCTCCTTATACAGAATCATGGCTTCTAAGCAGCAGATCGCTGTTCCGACAGCACGATCTTCTGCTCAGAAGCCATAATTGGTGGTGCCTGCACAAATGAATATTGATGGTAACAGTTTTATATGTTTTTACCATGTGTGATTGGTGTATTTCTCTATATAGGTGGGCACTAAAGTTTTTAATAAACAAGAGAAACACAGATGGTGGACCATTGACAAAGCCGCCAGGTGAAATCGATTGGGCACTACTGGTGTATCCTCAGAATAGGTCATCAATATCTGATTGGCGGAGATCTGACCTCCTGCACCCCACTGATTAGCTGTTTGAAGAGGCTTCCTAGATTCTGCACCTGCGCGCCGACTTCCTTGGCCGGGGCATGCGCACTGCGATGCCCATTGCTGGCACGGCATCGCAGTAGCTTATGAGCATGCGCCGGTTAACGGATCAAAGAGATAAATGTACCTCTGTTGGCTCTCTGTGTCTGCTGTGACAGCTGCTCGCTCAGCTTTCCTCCTTCTCCTGCGCCGATGGACCGCCTCCTTTCTGCAGTTTTTGCGCCGTTAGCCGGCGCATAAGCTTCTGCGATGCCGTACCAGCAATGTGCATGCCCCAGCCAAGGAAGTCAGCGTGCAGGATCTCGCTGAGGGGGAGAGAAAACAGATGGGCGGGCAGAAGAAGAGGCTGGGCGGGGATAAGAGCCGAAGAGGCAGAGCTGCCTGGGCTCCAACGCTGTGGACGCCGCCCTGGGCACTTGCGAGCTCTCATTTACATATGCATCAAAGTTCGTTTTTGGCAGTTTTACAAGTCCACAAAAGCATATAAAGGTACAGTTTTAATCATCTGTGTTGCGGCTACAGCGCTATGGGGACTGTTAAAAAGGGGTAAATGTGCTGACAGACTCCCTTTAAAGGGACTGGGTGACCGAAACAGGGCTTGGGGCTGTAACTGTCTATCTAAAGATTTCACCAGGGACTATTTCCAGCCCCAGTCATTGGGTGACATGGTAATGAAGTGAGTGTGAATACGCCGGCTAAAAGAAGCTGGTCCGTGTTAGAGGTTTCTACTGAATAACATGCTGTTTTTGCTCCGATATTTATCTTTGTTTTCATCTGCGCAAGCGCTAGAGGTGAACAACTCTGGGCCTGTCCAAAGCATCTCCCCATTCTAGGTTGCGGAAGTGATGTCCCGGTCCATACATCAGACCTGGTTGGCGGATGTAGGCTTTTCAGAAGAGGAGCAGCTGAACCATGCAACTTCAAGACAATAAGTACAGAGGTCCCTCAAGATACAAGGGTCTCAGGTAGGGGCGTAGCTTTAGGGGGTGCAGCGGTAGCAGTCGCTATCAGGCCCAGGAGCCTGAGAGGGCCCAAAGACCCTTGTGCCACATAAGAAGATACTGTAGATAACTACATTTTATTGTTCAAATGTAATAAACAAGAAAATATATAAAAATATTACCATAAACTTAAGGGATTCTATCACCAAGTTTTGGGCTATAGAGCTGCGGACATGCATGGCTAGATCGCCGCTAGCATGTCCGCAATATACCTGTCCTATAGGGCTGTGTGCTTTTAATTTCTTTAAAAAAGGATTTTTATAGATATGTAAATGAGTCTTGGATGTGCCCAAGGAGCTGTACTAACCTTCCTGGTGCCCAGCCACACCCGCCTGTGAAGGAGCCCAGCACCGCCTATGTCCTCCGAATCTCCTCCTTTCATCAACTATAGATTGCCGTAATCTTGCGCATGCGCAGTGCTGGTATAGTGTTCCTTCCCTGTGCTGGCATCAGCCTCAGGGAAAGAACTGCGCATGCGCGAGCTAGCGGCAATCTATAGTTGATGAAAGGAGGAGATTCGGAGGACATAGGCGGTGATGGGCTCCTTCACAGGCGGGTGTGGCTGGCAGGGCCGGACTGGGACAAAAAATAGGCCTGGGCATTTTTGACTGAGCAGCCCAATCACATGACCACCAACAGGCCCCACCCCCTTGCAGTCTAGGGGCGGAGCCAACCCCGGAAGCACAATTGAGGGGCAGGGCCAGCCACCAGTAAGATAGGAAGGCTTCAGCCAACACACAAGCTTTGCAACAATATAGGAAGCTACAGAAAAGTCTTATAATATCCTCAGTGGATCTCAACCTCCCCATCCTCCACACCCTGTACAGGTCAGTGCCCCCGAAATTGCACTCACAGTTCTCCAGCAACTCTGGCAAATACCACCTATTCCGTACAGGGTGGGTTTACATCTGCGTTATGCCATTCCGTTATAGGTTCCGTTTCAAACGGAATATAACGGAATGGCCAGATGGAATGCAAAACGGAAACCTTTAAGGGTCCATTCACACGTCCGTTGTTTCTTTCCTGATCTGTTCCGTTTTTTGCAGAACAGATCTGGACCAGTTCTGTACCCATTTATTTTCAATGGGTCCTGAAAATAAATCAGACATTGAGCAAAAAACGGAACAGATCAGGAAAGAAACAACGGACGTGTGAATGGACCCTAAGAGACATTCCGTTTTGCTCTGTCCTAATAGAAGTTTATGAGAAAGCATAACGGATCAGTCATGGTCCCCTTATGCAAGACGGAAAACAAAGTCCTGTCGACAGGACTTTGTTTTCCATTTTGCATAACAGTAACCAGATGGATCCGTTTTGATTCCCATAGACTTTTAAGAGGACGGAGAGCAAACGGAAAGCCTCTTGCAGAGTCTGCACTGTACGAGAGAGAGATAGCAGTGGCTGTGAAGGGAAAAGTTCCAGAGCACAATGACAGCCCCAGAGCCTTTCTGCTGCCTGACCAACCGTATGCTGCCACAGCGCCAGCCCAGCCTGCAGGACATCAGAGAGGCCTGGGGTCCACATTATAGCACCACTACATTTACTTATTATCAAAAAGCATCATACATAAGGCTACTTTCACACTAGCGTTCGGCTGTCCGCTCGTGAGCTCCGTTTGAAGGAGCTCACGAGCGGAGCAGAACGCTTCCATCCAGCCCTGATGCAGTCTGAATGAATGCGGATCCGCTCAGACTGCATCAGTCTGGCGGCGTTCAGCCTCCGCTCCACTCGCCTCCGCGCGGCCAGGCGGACAGCTGAACGCTGCTTGCAGCGTTCAGCTGTCCGCCTGGCCGTGCGGAGGCGTGCGGATCCGTCCAGACTTACAATGTAAGTCAATGGGAACGGATCCGCTTGAAGATGACACCATGTGGCTCAATCTTCAAGCGGATCCGTCCCCCATTGACTTTACATTGAAAGTTTGAACGGATCCGCTCAGGCTACTTTCGCACTTAGAAATTTTTCTAAGTTATTAATGCAGACGGATCCGTACTGAACGGAGCCTCCGTCTGCATTAATATGATCGGATCCGTTCAGAACGGATCCGATCAAGCGCAAGTGTGAAAGTAGCCTAACCAAGCAAAAGCCAGAATATAATAAAAGACAAAAACATTAAACTACATTTATAATAAAACAATTTACTTACAAAAGAAGCTGTTCAGTCGTCTGCTGTGCCGTCCTCTGCTTGCTTCCACTGATTATGTGCCCTCCCTTCTGTCTCTCCTCAGTGCGCAGGCGCACTGTTATGGGGGATCTGTGGATGACACACTGTTATGGGGGACCTGTGGATGACACACTGTTATGGGGGACCTGTGGATGGCACACTGTTATGGGGGACCTGTGGATGACGCACTGTTATGGGGGACCTGTGGATGACACACTGTTATGGGGGACCTGTGGATGACACACTGTTATGGGGGATCTGTGGGTGACACACTGTTATGGGGGACCTGTGGATGACACACTGTTATGGGGGACCTGTGGATGGCACACTGTTATGGGGGACCTGTGGATGACGCACTGTTATGGGGGACCTGTGGATGACACACTGTTATGGGGGACCTGTGGATGACACACTGTTATGGGCATCAGTGGATGACACACGGTTATGGGGGCATCTGTGGATGACGTACTGTTATGGGGGATCTGTGAATGACACTATTAATGGGGCATCTGTGGATGACACTATTATGGGGGCATCAGTGGATGACGCACTGTTATGGGCATCTGTGGAGGACACTCAAGTGTTATGGGCATCAGTGGATGACACACAGTTATGGGGGGCATCTGTGGATGATGCACTGTTATTAACAGCGCGTCATCCACAGACCCCACCCCATAACAGTGTCATCCACAGATATCCCCTTAATAGACTGTTAAGGGGATATCTGTGGATTGCATGGAACTGTTATGGCGGCATCTGTGGATGACACTGTTATGGGTGGCCGGGGGGATCTGTGGATGACACACATATATGGCAGCGCAAGCATCTTGTGCTATATATATGTGTCATCATCCACATGATCCACAGATATCCCCCCCCCCCCCATAACAGTGTCCCTCCCTATTGTAAGACAGACCCCGCCGTTCCTTATGTAAGTGAGCTATTGAGCTTGTAAATAAACTTGTGCAAAGTATATTAGTAGTTAGTAACTACTCATATACTTTGCACAAGTTTATTTACAAGCTCAATAGTTCACTTACATAAGTTACTATCTTATCTAATATAATCTATCACTATCATCACTAACTTACTGCCTGGGACAGTCAGGAGGACTCCAAATTGTATTCACAACTTCACTGTACAATTCACTGTTTTTCACAGACAGTGCAGTAGTCAATGTGCTGCAGTGCACAAAAGACTGCCTGTCAATCATTCACGGTTCACAAGTCCGTCTGTCCACATTAACATCCATTCACTGTCTGTGGCAGACTGTGGGCATGGGCAGGCGCCAGGCGGCAGCGACAGCCAGTTGGGCACTACTGGGGCGCAGGGGCGGGCACTGGCAGGCAGAAGCTGGTGGCGTGGCAGTGCTCCAGTCCCGCTCTTCAACATTTAAACTTGGCGGCCGGCGGCAGCGTAACTGTAACGTGACTCACTACGTTACGTCGCACGTGCTGCTCCTCCCACACTGAAGGCGGAGCAGGCGCGTGACGTCGGAGTGAGCGACGTTACGCTGCCGGCCGCCGGAAGATGGGAGGCAGAGCACGGAGGCGGAGCACAGGAGGCGGACTCAGTCTCACACAGTCAGTATATGTGTCTGTTCTTTGTATCACAGTGGGCGGCCAGGGCTGGCAGGAGGCGGAGCAGTCACAGTGACAGGGGTGTGATTAGGCCATACCCGGCCGGCTGTCACTGCACACCCACTCGAACCCTGAGGCGGCCCCCCTGAGGCGGCCCGGCCCACCGGGCAAATGCCCGGTCTGCCCTATGGCCAGTCCGGCCCTGGTGGCTGGGCACAAGTAAGGTTAGTACAGCCCCTTGGACACATTTTTTTTTTTAAACTGTTTTTATTAAGTTTTCAAATATTTAAAGAATAAACATACAAACAAAGGCAGTGTCGCACTGCTACCATTGGTATCCATTCTTACAAGTGCAAAGTAATTTACCAGTTGTAGTGTCCATGAACATACAGAGGCTGACAAAAACCCAACTAAGCTGTCAGTATTAGCCGTTCGCCTCCGTGGGATACAATAGCGGCCATCCCCGAGAGAGCCTTAATATTATAGACTGATATGATCCCCAGTGGGCTCCCGGGGTAGATGCCCTGATATTGTCTCATTCCTATTGTACCTTGTAGTAGTGAATTAGAGAACGACTGTCACAACCAGACAGCTGAGAAGCTCTGACAGAGGCCTTTCAGAACCTCCTCCTTGAGTTTCTTTGTTGTGATGTTCAGTTCCTCATCTCGTTAGCCTCTCTCAGCTGTCATGTAGTTGGACTGATTGCTTCCCTTTAAATTCCTCCCCATAATGCATTACTGGGCGGCTTATACTACTTCCTGGAGTGTGTGTGTGTGTCATGGTCTTACCTTCTTGCTGTTCTCCTTCGTTTGACATGTGCTGGCAGCCATCTTGGTTTCTGGGTTTCTTGTAGCCTCCCACCCTGCGGCTTCTCCTTCCCACTGGGAGGAGCTGGATGCCTAGCTCATATATATAGGAGGTCTGTGGCTTCAGTTCCTTGCTTGGTCCTCCTGTGTGCACATGCTTCTAAGACTGCTGCTGCTTCTGGTTCCTGATCCTGGCCTCGTCTGACTACCCCGCTGGTTCCTGATCCTGGCTTCGTCTGACTACCCTTCTGGTTCCTGATCCTGGCTTCGTCTGACTACCCTTCTGGCTCCTGACCTGACCTCTGGCTTCGCAAGACCCTGCTCCGGTTTAGCCATCCGTTTGGACTTAAAGCCTTCTTATTTCCACGTATCTCTTGTTGTACGTCTGGTTCATGGTTCCTTGACATTAGGACCAAGCCATGAATTCTGACGGTACAGGGCCATCCTCGCTACCTACGCTGGTTGCCAGACTTGATCAGCAGGATCACCTGTTGGGTCGGTTCGCTGTGGCGTTGCAAACCCTGCTTGAACGCACGGCTCATTTCGCTTCCGTTGCCGATGGGTCGGTTGTCGCTCCTGGGCCCGCTCCTACTGCCGCTCCGGTTGTTGCGCCAGAGTCTACCCCGACACCTGTTGCTGCGCCTGCGGTGTCTCGGGGTATGACCGGTTCTGCCCCCCTTCCACAGCGCTTTGGGGGAGAGCCAACTCAGTGCCGAGGTTTCCTTAACCAGGTGGGCATTTATTTCGAGTTGCTGCCACATGCCTTTCCTACTGAGAGATCAAAGGTGGGCTTCTTGATCTCGCTGCTTTCGGACAAGGCCTTGGCCTGGGCCAGCCCTTTATGGGAGAACAACAATCCGGTGGTTGCCGAGTTTTCCGGTTTTGTTGCTTCTCTTCGGAAGGTATTCGATGTGCCGGCTCGTGCTGCCTCTGCTGCGAAGCTCCTTATGTCCATCAGACAGGGTTTTACGATCCGTAGCTGAATACGCCATTGAGTTTCGTACCCTGGCAGCAGAGGTGGGCTGGAATAATGAGGCTCTGGTCGCTGCTTTCTCTCATGGTCTCTCGGATGCCTTGAAGGATGAGGTTGCAGCTAAGGACCTACCAGTGGAGCTCGAGTCTCTTATTTCTTTCCTGATTTTGATTGACACCAGACTCAGGGAGAGACCTTCCTTTAAGGAGAGCCTGCGGAGGTCTTCTAACAGATTGGCGCCTACGTTTGCTGTCCCACCCGTGCCTCCCTCTCCTCCCACGCCTCCTGGGGATGACTTGTCTGGGGGTGAACCCATGCAGCTGGGGTTTGCTCGCCTGTCCGAGGGGGAGAGGGTACTCCGGAGACGCGAGGGCCGATGCATGTACTGTGGTCTCGGTGGGCATTTTCGGTTGGCATGTCCGAACCGTCCGGGAAACGCTCGCACCTGAGATCCTGTCGGGGGCAGATCTTGGGTGGAGTCTCCTCGTCCCCGGTTTCCCGTGTTGACAAACCACTGATCACTGTTGTCCTCTCCTGGGTCGGGGGCTCGGTGACGACCCAGGCGTTGGTGGACTCTGGTGCTGGTGGTTTGTTCATTGATAGTGTGTTCGCTGCCGCCAATTCCATTCCTCTGCAGCCTCGAGGTTCCCCACTGGCTCTTGAGGCGATAGACGGCAGACCCCTTCTGCCGCCACACGTGACTCATGAGACCCTTCCAGTGGGGATAGCCATTGGTGCCGTTCACAGAGAGTCGGTCTGTCTCCAGGTGATTTCGTCTCCACACTACTCGGTGGTCTTGGGGTACCCCTGGCTCCAGAAGCATAATCCGACTTTCGATTGGAGATCGGCCGAGATCCTCTCGTGGTCACCGCAGTGTGGGGCTAGTTGCATCCATGGGCCTGTCAAGTTGCTGTGTACTTCCTCGGACTCTCTGTTGCCTCCTGAATACGAAGAGTACCGGGATGTATTCGATAAGGTGCGCGCGGTTGCCCTACCTCCGCACCGCCCATACGATTGTGCCATAGAGTTACAATCTGGTGCCGTTCCTCCTCGTGGCAAGGTCTATCCACTGTCGGTAGCGGAGAATGAGGCCATGGAGGAGTACGTGAGGGAGGCGCTTTCACGCGGACACATCCGCAAATCCTCGTCCCCGGCAGGGGCTGGATTTTTCTTTGTGAAAAAGAAGGGCGGTGAGTTGAGGCCTTGCATCGATTACAGGGGTCTCAATCGCATCACGATCAAGAACGCTTACCCGATACCCTTGATTTCCGAGCTGTTCGATCGCCTCAAAGGGGCCACGGTCTTTACCAAACTCGACCTGAGGGCGGCATATAACCTGGTAACGATCAAGGCGGGCGATGAGTGGAAGACCGCGTTTAACACCAGGACCGGTCATTATGAATCCTTGGTTATGCCCTTTGGGTTGTGCAATGCGCCCGCAGTCTTCCAGGAATTCATCAACGATGTTTTCCGTGACCTGTTGCAGCAGTGTGTGGTGGTCTATTTGGATGACATCTTGGTATATTCTGAATCCATGGAGGCCCACATTATGGATGTCAGACGAGTGTTGCAACGGTTACGAGAGAACAGGCTGTTCGGTAAGCTTGAGAAATGCGAATTTCACCGATCCCAGGTAACCTTCTTAGGTTACATCATTTCCGCTGAGGGGTTCTCCATGGATCCTGAGAAGGTTTCGGCTGTCTTACAGTGGCCCCAGCCCAGTGGTCTTCGTGCCCTGCAGCGCTTTTTGGGCTTCGCCAATTATTATCGGAAGTTCATCAGGGACTTTTCTATGCTAGCCAAGCCTCTCACGGATCTGACCAGGAAGGGCAGTAATTTCCAGGTCTGGCCGCTCGAGGCCATCCGAGCTTTTGAGGCTCTAAAGTCCGCCTTTGTGTCGGCTCCGATTCTGTCGCATCCCAACCCTGGGTTGCCCTTTGTCCTCGAGGTGGACGCGTCTGAGACGGGAGTAGGCGCCCTTCTGTCTCAGCGTAGAACACCAGAGGGTCCTCTGCTTCCTTGTGGGTTTTACTCCCGGAAACTGTCTTCCGCGGAGTGCAACTATCAGATTGGTGACAGGGAGTTATTGGCCATCGTGCAGGCCCTTAAAGAATGGAGGCACTTGCTCGAGGGTTCGGTGGTTCCGGTTCTCATCCTGACGGACCACAAGAATCTGACCTACCTTTCTGAGGCCAAGAGATTGACACCACGTCAGGCCAGATGGGCTCTGTTCTTGTCACGTTTTAATTACGTGGTCTCCTACCTACCCGGTTCCAAGAACATCAGAGCGGATGCCTTATCACGGCAGTACTCCGAGCTGTCCGGGGAGGAGTCGATTCCGACTTCGGTCATACCTCCGAATCAGATCCTGGCCGCCATTCGCCTGGCCACCAGCCTGACCTCTCCCCTGGGTGAGCAGATTTTGGCGGCTCAATCTGGTGCTCCCTCTGGGAGACCCAACGGCAGATGTTTTGTGCCTGAGGAGTTGCGCACTCGGTTGTTGCGAACCTACCATAACTCCAAGGCCGCGGGGCATCCTGGAAAGAATCAGCTGTCCTGGGCTGTTTCACGTCTGTTCTGGTGGCCTTCTCTACGTTCCGACATCGCCGCATATGTAGCGGCATGCTCCGTTTGTGCCCAGAGTAAGTCCCCTCGGCACCTTCCGTTGGGCCTTTTGCAACCCATAGCCACCGGGGAGCGCCCATGGTCACACCTGGGGATGGATTTCATTGTGGACCTCCCTGCATCCCGAGGCCATACGGTCATTCTCATGATTGTGGATCGGTTTTCCAAAATGTGCCACTGTGTTCCTCTCAAGAAGTTACCCTCTGCACAAGAGTTGGCCACGATTTTCGCCAGGGAGGTCTTCCGGTTGCACGGTTTGCCCAAGGAGATTGTGTCGGATCGGGGGAGTCAGTTTGTGTCCAGGTTCTGGCGCGCCTTTTGCTCCCAGTTGGGGATTCATCTCTCTTTCTCCTCGGCCTACCACCCTCAGTCCAATGGGGCCGCAGAACGATCCAATCAGGCCTTGGAGCAATTCCTTCGTTGCTATGTCTCCGATCACCAAGACAATTGGGTTGACCTCCTGCCTTGGGCTGAGTTTGCCAGGAACACGGCGGTGAACTCTTCCTCTGGGACGTCTCCCTTCATGGCCAATTATGGGTTCCAACCTGCCGTGTTACCGGAGGTATTCTCTCCCCAGGATATTCCGGCTGTGGAGGATCACCTTTCCGTCCTACGTGCTTCTTGGGTACAGATCCAGAGGTCCCTTGAGGTCTCTGCGCAGCGCCAGAGACTCCAGGCTGATCGCAGACGAGCGCCCGCTCCTTCCTACCAGGTCGGAGACCGTGTATGGTTGTCCACCCGCAACCTCAACCTTCGAGCGCCCACTCCCAAGCTGGCGCCTCGCTTTGTTGGTCCCTTCTGTAGCGGACCGTTCAGCACACAACTCCGTTCAGACGATATCCTCCTTTCCATGCACAGGCAGCTACTGCAAGCACCAGTCTGCCGAACTGCAAACTACACGAATCCTGGAAACCGCGGAACAGGAAAAGCATACAATCGGCTTACACTCCTGGCAATCAGCATACAATCCAATTCCCCCAAGAACGAGACGACACTTCGTTTTGAGGTCAAGCAGAGCTCTTTAATGGGTTATTTTCCAGCCTTTTATGCAGGTCTCCTAGCAAGGGACACTCCCCCTGGGGCCCTTGTAAAAGGCTGTGACAGTTTATATTTTAGCCAATCACATGCATTTACAGTATTGAACCTTCCCAGCATTTGTACACAAAATCCCCTTCCCTCTGTCTGTAACACAATCAACAAAATACAATGAGCATTGTCTGGGACGCAATTAACTAACACAGAGACGCAATCCACAAAATACAATTATCAAACGTAATGGGCTAACTTAATCACTCACATGCAGAAAACACAAATTTTTCCCCCAAACACAGAAAACGCCCCAAAACCCCACATATCCCCATAATTTATACATCCATGGATAGCTCTGATCTGGGTGAACAACATATCCAAAAATCACCCAGATCTGAGCAGGGGTTCCCGAATTCCATGGAAGTCACATTTGGCCGGCCGCAAGCATGGCTTTTCTGCCCAAAACAGTTCCACAGATTTAAGCTGTGCGGCCGGTCTGTCTTCTCCTTCAAAGTTAGTGTGGGCCATAATCCTGGGGCAGGAGGCGGGCAAACAGCCCGCTCCAAAACACCGTGGCGAAGTGGCTTTCGCCACACCTTCCGAGTGCTTCGCAGGGTAAACCCGGTAGCCTATGCCCTTGCGCTTCCTCCTGGCATGCGGATCTCCAACGTGTTTCATGTCTCCCTGTTGAAGCCATTGGTGTGTAATCGTTTCACTTCCTCGGTTCCTCAGCCTCGTCCGGTCCAAGTGGGCAATCGTGAGGAGTATGAGGTGAGCAATATCCTGGACTCACGCCTGGTCCGCGGTCGGTTGCAGTTTTTGGTCCATTGGCGTGGTTATGGTCCAGAGGAGCGTTCCTGGGTTCCCTCCGCAGATGTCCATGCTCCTGCCTTGCTCCGAGCCTTCCACGCACGCTTCCCTCAGAAACCGTTCCTTACTCCGCGGAGGAGGGGCCCTTGAGGGGGAGGTACTGTCATGGTCTTACCTTCTTGCTGTTCTCCTTCGTTTGACATGTGCTGGCAGCCATCTTGGTTTCTGGTAGCCTCCCACCCTGCGGCTTCTCCTTCCCACTGGGAGGAGCTGGATGCCTAGCTCATATATATAGGAGGTCTGTGGCTTCAGTTCCTTGCTTGGTCCTCCTGTGTGCACATGCTTCTAAGACTGCTGCTGCTTCTGGTTCCTGATCCTGGCCTCGTCTGACTACCCCGCTGGTTCCTGATCCTGGCTTCGTCTGACTACCCTTCTGGTTCCTGATCCTGGCTTCGTCTGACTACCCTTCTGGCTCCTGACCTCTGGCTTCGCAAGACCCTGCTCCGGTTTAGCCATCCGTTTGGACTTTTGCTTACAGCTTGATTTGCAATAAAGCCTTCTTATTTCCACGTATCTCTTGTTGTACGTCTGGTTCATGGTTCCTTGACAGTGTGCATGCTGATCTTGTTTTCCAGTCTGCTACAAAGTTAAGTGCTGAACATTTATCTATTATTTTCTGTTTGCTGGATCCCAGGTGACCTTGACTCCCTCCGTGTCTGGTGTAGGGAGCCGGTGGTCTTGTCCCCTCACTATTGTAGGGTGTTCAGGGGTTATATAGTCGAGGTACGTGGATATGCAACCATCCACCTCTGGGATCTTTGCATAGGCTGAGCAGCCAGGGAAAGTCTCAGGTCTTGTGCAGGGGTCTCCCTTTTGGTTCCTTAGCTTTGGATCCAGTGACTCATATATGCATGTTGCTTTGTCTTGTTTCCTGTACACCGTCCGTGACAACGACACAGACAAATAAAGAAAAGACTAGAACAAAAACGGAGATGCTCGGGAGTGTTTGGGCTCAATGATCCCCCCCCCCCCCCCCCCAATTCAGGATAGTAGAACCGGTTCTTCGCCAGCTGTCATCTGTTGCAGAAACCATGTGGTCCCCGAAAAGCATTCGTGTATGGCCTTACGGATATGTAACGGCAGTATATTAATAAAGCTTTCCCACACCTGAAAGAAATTTTCTACTTTTTTGTCTTTTTGGTGTGACGCCTCCACCCAGTCCATGCGTATGATATAAGATAGTTTCTCCAAGAATAATTTAAAAGGGGGAATTGTGGGCTGTAGCCAGACTTGCAAAATTGCCTTGGTGCCCGCTGCTGCCACAAAGTGTAGCAGTTTCCTACATCCCGGGGTGCAGTTGTATTTGTCCTTATCCAAATAACCGAACAGCGCCCAAAGTGGGTAGCGTGGGGTAAAATTGGTCAAGTGTGCGTTAGTGAAGGTGATGACTCTGTCCCAGAACTTTCTTATCATTGCCCTTGGACACATTTAACATTACATATCTATAAAATCCTTTTTTAAAGAAAATAAAACCACACAGCCCTATAGGATAGATATATTGCGGACATGCTAGCGGCGATCTAGCCGTGCATGTCCTCATCTCTATAGCCCCAAACCTGGTGACAGAATCCCTTTAATACATAGTCAAAGCCACAAAAAAGAACCCAAAGCTATGGTGGAAATTGCTCATCCCCCGTACTTTCAAAATTGAGGAAAATTGTCACCAAAATGTTATCTGCCTGATAAAAAAACCTGAAAGAAATTATATTTCCTGAAGATGATTATGGGGGCGGCCATCTTGCCTGAGCTGTTCCTTACATTAAGAAAATTACTTTACGGCAGCTCCATAGACACATTGGTCTGGAGGGGACCTCATTGACTTCTATGGGAGAGTTTTCTAGGCATGCTCTGTGCCCTGTGCAGAGGTCAGAAAGAAGCTGTGATATCACCTATTGTGAATGGTGGATCCTGTCTTATCTATACACAGAGGTGATACCATTACAGGCAGGATTAGAATATAAGATAAGCAGATAACTGCAGTAAAGTGATCTGTACAGACCAAGAACTGGTGCTTTTTTATTAGGCTTAGTAGCCAGATGGTAAACTGCAGGATTTTTTAACTATATTAACGTGAAAAATTAAAAACATCAGCAAAAAAACTTTCAAAATATGTGATTTCAAATGATGTCATTTTCTGATGACACACTCCCTTTAATAAATACAACTTCTACAGCAAAAAAATAAAAACTTTAAAAATATGTTATTTCAACATTATGATGACTGCCTTTAATAAATACTTCTGCAAAAAATAAATAAAATCCCTGATAAAAAAAAAAAAGTTATGGCTTTCGCATTGCAAACTTATTTGCTGCATCATCATGGACTTAAAAGAATTGCCCACTTTTTTTTTGTTATCTGCTTCTTCCATTGATTGGCTGAACAGTCACTTTTCCAGGTCTATAGGGACCAGAAAGTAGAGCTTGGTGGATGAAAGCATTGGAATGTGAACGTGGGGTATGAATAAAAAAAATAAAAATCGGACTTTATTCAATCACCATACAAACAAAACGAATATTCTATAAGCCCGCCAGAAGGTCGGAGAACCTCATACAAACCAGTCCCCACAGTCCCAGTAAAGGGTGTAGAGTTATTCAACGCTTGCGGACGCGTTCAGAACTACATTTCCCACAACACCCCGGTGCGAGTGCGTGTACAAGAGCACGCAAGTGGGCGGTGTTCCTCTTCTGAGAACGCTAGGAATTGTGGGACTCGTAGTTCGAGAGCGGCGTCTTGCAAATCGGAGCAGCGCCAGCTGGAACTACAACTTGTGGCACCTCCTGCGTCGCGTTCCGGGCGCCGGCTTACGTCAGTGACGTCGCGGCAACACACGAGGAGCCGTTGAGTGAGTGCTGAGTCGGGTTCTCATCGCAGCCGCGGGTTCAGCCGGGTCTTCTCCCACTTCCTAGCCGCAGCCTGTACACCCCCCCAGGGCGACGTTGGTCCAGCGCACCCCCTGCCCCGGCCGTCATCTAACCTCCCCCTCCGTCAGTGCACACACACACCCGGAAATCATGGACCCCAGCGACTCGGCTCCAGATTCCTGGGAACAGGCGGACATTGACGCCCCGGAGGCCCAGCTCAACTCATCCCTGGCCCGGCTCAACGTCAACGCCAAGCCGTTCGTCCCCAATGTGCACGCCGCCGAGTTCGTGCCTTCCTTCCTGATTAAGAGTGACAGCGCGGCTGCGGACGGGCTGGAGGAGGGTAAGGACCGGGCAGGAGCCGGGAGGCTTTGTGGGGGTCGCTTCTCTTCCAGGTAGGGGATGTGTGGAGGCCAGGCCTGGACGCCACCGCCCAGCACTGTGAGGGAGGCGCCTGCGGAGTGATGGGAGAAGAGCACCCGGCTGCCCGCACCGCCGCCCCTGCCATAGGTGTGCATAGAGCCCCACTGTCCTGCCGGTATTTATGCAAGTGGACCGTACCATCTACCCCTGGGGTGGCCTGCGCCCAGATGTATTGTGTGATGTGGCCAGCGACCCCCCCCCCCCCCCTTATAATGGTGCCATCTGTGCTGCTGAAACCATCAGGTCTGATCCACAAGGTGACATCACCTAGTTACTGACCTGTGAGGCTGTGATGTCATCACCAGCAGGGTCTAGTGACGGTCCCCTCCGTAAAGTTTAGTCCTTTATGGGCTAATCTGACGGACGTGTCTGAGAAACGAATGCGATGTCCGATTTTACGCGAAGAAAAAAAATCCTGGGAGAACCATTCTGTTTGCGGATGAACAGTTCTTCTGCCCTAATGGCAGATTATTCCTCTGCCCGTGGCCGCAGTCCTGATAATGACCAGAGGGACCTGGCTAGGGGTCGCTTTCCATGCTGTCATCATTAAATAGCGTGTTATAGAGATATTGGGGGTCATTTATGAAACCGGTGTAAAGTAGAACTGGCTTAGTTGCCCATGGCAACCAATCAGATTCCTCCTTTCATTTTCCAAAGGAGCACTGAAAAATGAAAGGAGGAATCTGGTTACCACGGGCAACTAAGCCAGTTCTACTTGACACCAGTTTGATAAATGACCCCCATTCTCTCCGCTGTACACACTGATGTAGCGACATAACGCGTAAAATCCACGTCATACATGACAACATGAAGAATACCGTGTGTGGGATCGCATAGTGACCTGCGGATGCGACACAAAGTGCACGTTGCACGTGACCTGTCTGCGTTTTTTTTTTTTCCCCAGCCATATTGCAAATCAAAAAATTAAGCAATATTAATTTGCGCAAATCTCTTGGATTGAATGTAGGGTTGTCACTATACCAAAATTTTGATTCAATTTCGAAACCATAAAAAGGTATTGCGATACTTGATACCACGCGGAAAAAAATAAACCCCAAAAAAGCCGCGTGCATTCCATTTTATGGAACGTCCGGCCCATAATCGAACAGCCTGATCCTATTTTTTTTGCGGGGGACAAGGTGACAAAAAAAAAATGAACTGCTTTTTTTTTTTTTTCCCCCTTAGGGGCTAGAACCTGGAATCTTTTGATCCCTTGTCCTATTCACCCGGATATAGAGCTCTACTAAGGTGACTAGGACCTCACACTGTCCCTGCTTCCCTGTGCATAGTACACACAGCAGCAGAGAGCTTACCATGGCAGTCATGGCTTCAGTAGCGTCCTAGCTGCCATGGTAACCGATTGGACCCCTGCGATTACACTGCTGGGGCTCCGATCAACCGCCAATGAGGAGGGGGGGGGGGGGGGACCAGAGTTCACACTACATTTTTTCCAGAAGAGTAAAAATACTCCTCATAACAATTTTGAGGAGTATTTTAGCTGAGGGGGAGTACAAATTTTGCGGTAATCCACACATATAATACATAGGCTACATAACGTTATAAGGCTGATATTTCTGCAGGAAACAATTGCTCGTCTCCCTGCAGAAATAAATGTAGACAACTTTACATTTATCCAACATCATACACTAAACATAAGACCACTGCTGCCGTAGACGGCCCCACCTGACACTGCCATAGGCGGCGCAACATGAAATTCAAATATTTTTTTTCCACTGTTGTGAGAAAGTAGCCTTAAAGGGAACCTGTCAGCGGCAAAAGCCACCCCAAACCGCCAGCAGTACCTTCACGCAGCCGGCAGTGAGTTTCTAATGATGATTTTCTTTCTGCATTCTGAGGAGGCAGAAGTATGAAAAACGATCTTTTATCCTCCGACCGCACTATTTTCCAGTCAGGCTTCAAGTCAAGGAATCCGCGCCCCCTTCCCTGCCCCTTCTGTGACTGACAGCGCTTATACCCGACAGCCGGCTGGCAGTCACAGAAGGGGCAGGGAAGGGGGCGCGGATTCCTTGACTTGAAGCCTGACTGAAAAATAGCGCGGACGGGGGATAAAAGATCGTTTTTCATACTTCTGCCTCTTCAGAATGCAGTAAGAAAATCATCATTAGAAACTCACTGCCGGCTGCTTGAAGGTACTGTTGGTGGTTTGGGATGGGTTTTTCTGCTGACAGATTCCCTTTAAAGGGATATTCTGGTAGGTACAAGTTATCCACCTCTGGGACCCCCACTGATCTGATGGTTGTCCCCTATCCTTTGGATAGGGGGATAACTTGTACCTACCGAAAGGGACGAATATCAAAAAGGTGTCTGGGCTGCTTCAGCTCCGGGGTAAGCAGCAGGGGGCGCTGTCAGAAAGGAATTTGTAATTGCATGAAACCCAAACAATACACTTTTCCCATGTATATCGCAGTACGTTCTTATTGTGTGCTCTTACAGTTCGCGGGATAACGCCTACGCCATTACAGTGTACCGGCCAGGGCTGATTGGACAGGGTTTGACCAAAGAGGCAACCTTAATCCTAGGAATAGAAGGTGATGTCCTGCACAGCAGCCCCGTGTGTAGGGCCTGCACCTGTGGAAGGGGCAGCAGCCTCAGCGTTCCTATGATCGGTGGTGTCCCCCATAAGTGACTGCCTAGGCTAGCCCCTTCACAGGAAGCATCATCTGCGTGTATGGCCCATACTTAATTATTTTAGTGTCTGATCACCTCTTCATTTCATGCATAATGTAAAATGTCTGCCGGACATTAGTACATGGGTAGATTTGCCTGACTCCTAGGAAGTCCTTCCCGATCCAAGGCTTCCTTCAATGACTCTACTTATGCAAGCAGATAGGGCCTAGGGTTCACTTATGGACCTACAGCAGGGGTCAGCGAACTTCAGCTGCTGTGCAACTACTCCCAGCATGCACACTTGCTTGCATGGCCGTTCTCGGTGCTCCCACAGAGAGCATGCTGGGATTCTCGTCTCACAGCATCTGGTGTGCCAAAGGTTGCTGATTCCTGACCTGTGGGCATTGTGGATGGCAGAAGCTCAGTGAGGGCCACGTGTAGTGGATAACTCCTAGAATACGGCATGGCCTCCTATTAGTGTGGGATCGCAGCGTGCTTTGGCATTTTCTGGAAAAAGCCTTGTGTGACTAAAAGGCAAAAAAAACAAAACTAAAATTTGTTAGGCAAAAAGTCACAATCATAAAGGTGAACAACCCCTTTAAGTTATCTGAGCAAGCAGCTGGGAGAGTGTCACAAGACCAGGGCAGATTTGCACCCCCTGGAAGCCATGACCATTCCAACCCTATGGCCCTGATTTATCATTGGCACAGCATCTGGCAGTCTGCGAGGGTCCTTTGTCATCCTCCATTTTGAGTGTTCTCGGCAGTCTTTATTTTATTTTTTTGTTGCATTTATTATGATTCACATCTGGTTTTCCGTCTTTATCCTGGTTCGACTGTTTTGTTTTAGGGCTCATGCACACGGCGGTTGGTTGGCCGTTCCGTGCATCGGGGACCGTCATCTATTCGCACCACAAAAAAAAATAGAACAAGTGAATGGGTTCACATCCGTGATACAGGGTGCACACGGCCAGTGCCCGGGAACGGCCGTGTGCATGAGCCCTTAGGCTGAGTTCACACTTCAGTTATTAGGTCAGTTATTTCCATCAGTGATTGCTAGCCAAAACCAGTAGCGAAGCCCAATCAGAGATCAGGTATAAGGCCTCATGCACACGGCCATTGCCCCTTGTGGTCCACAACACTGATATCGGTCGCGTGTGTTTTGCAGAACAGAACGTCCTGCCCTCTATAGAACTGTCCTGCCCTTGTCCGTAGATCAGACAGGAATAGGACATGTTCTATAGTTTTTTAGTTTTTTCTTGCGAGTGCCACGGAACGCACATTGTCAGGACATTTTCATTTACTGGCGCTGCGGCTGCGCACTGATGGCTAGGAGGGGCAGCTGGTGGCCTTGGTGTGGGGGGGGACGAGCTTGATGGCCTTGGTGTGGGGGGGGGACGAGCTGATGGCCTTGGTGTGTGGGGGGGGACGAGCTGATGGCCGTGGGGGGTGGTGGGGGACGAGCTGATGGCCTTGGTGTGTGGGGGGGGGGGGGGGGACGAGCTGATGGCCTTGGTGTGTGGGGGGGGGGACGAGCTGATGGCCTTGGTGTGGGGGGGGGGGACGAGCTGATGGCCTTGGTGTGTGGGGGGGGGGGCCGAGCTGATGGCCTTGGTGTGTGGGGGGGGGGGGGCCGAGCTGATGGCCTTGGTGTGGGGGGGGGGGGGCCGAGCTGATGGCCTTGGTGTGTGGGGGGGGGGGGGCCGAGCTGATGGCCTTGGTGTGTGGGGGGGGGGGGGCGAGCTGATGGCCTTGGTGTGTGGGGGGGGGGGGGGGGCCGAGCTGATGGCCTTGGTGTGTGGGGGGGGGGGGGGCGAGCTGATGGCCTTGGTGTGGGGGGGGGGGGGCGAGCTGATGGCCTTGGTGTGTGTGTGGGGGGGGGGGGGGCTATGGTGTGTGGGGGGGGGGGCCGAGCTGATGGCCTTGGTGTGTGGGGGGGGGGGGGGCCGAGCTGATGGCCTTGGTGTGTGGGGGGGGGGGCGAGCTGATGGCCTTGGTGTGTGTGTGGGGGGGGGGGGGGCTATGGTGTGTGGGGGGGGGGCCGAGCTGATGGCCTTGGTGTGTGGGGGGTGGGGGACGAGCTGATGGCCTTGGTGTGTGGGGTGGGGGACGAGCTGATGGCCTTGGTGTGTGGGGGGGGGACGAGCTGATGGCCTTGGTGTGGGGGGGGGGGGACGAGCTGATGGCCTTGGTGTGTGGGGGGGGGGGCCGAGCTGATGGCCTTGGTGTGGGGGGGGGGGGGGGGCCGAGCTGATGGCCTTGGTGTGTGGGGGGGGGGGGGGCCGAGCTGATGGCCTTGGTGTGTGGGGGGGGGGGGGGGCCGAGCTGATGGCCTTGGTGTGTGGGGGGGGGGGGGGGGCCGAGCTGATGGCCTTGGTGTGTGGGGGGGGGGGCGAGCTGATGGCCTTGGTGTGTGGGGGGGGGGGCCGAGCTGATGGCCTTGGTGTGTGTGTGGGGGGGGGGGGGGGGGGGCTATGGTGTGTGGGGGGGGGCCGAGCTGATGGCCTTGGTGTGTGGGGGGGGGGGGGCCGAGCTGATGGCCTTGGTGTGTGGGGGGGGGGGCGAGCTGATGGCCTTGGTGTGTGGGGGGGGGGGGGCCGAGCTGATGGCCTTGGTGTGTGTGGGGGGGGGGGCCTTGGTGTGTGGGGGGGGGGGGCCGAGCTGATGGCCTTGGTGTGTGGTGGGGGGGGGGGCCGAGCTGATGGCCTTGGTGTGTGGTGGGGGGGGGGGGCCGAGCTGATGGCCTTAGTGTGTGGGGGGGGGGACGAGCTGATGGCCTTGGTGTGTGGGGACGGACGAGCTGATGGCCTTGGTGTGTGGGGGGGGGGACGGACGAGCTGATGGCCTTGGTGTGGGGGGGACGAGCTTGATGGCCTTGGTGTGTGGGGGGGGGGAACAGTCAATACATTTTTTCTTATTAGAGTACTTGTTTTAATACTCGATTTCTAACGTAATCGTTTACTGCAGACCTAGCTGCAAAAGATGCAGACAGCATACCGTGTCCTGCCCACATCCATGTGTCTGTTCCGCATTACAGACAAGAATAGGACTGTTCTGTCATGGGCGGACATTCCTTTCTGCAAAATGCGGAAGGCACATGGCCGGTATTTGTGGACCGAAAATACAGATATAGTCATCAGTAGGGATGAGCGAATCGACTTTGGATGAAACAGACTTCGGGTAATAACTTCAAAAATGTATTTCTACTGTTTAAAAACCTTTTCCCGAACTCGGGTTCAGTTCCAAGGTACCACTTGGAACCGAACCAGAGTTCAGGAAATTTTTTACAGTAAAAATTAATCTATGGAGTTATTACGCAAAGTCACACGAGACCGAAGTTTTATGCAAATCGACTTTGGATGTTTCATCCGTAGTTGATTCGCTCATCCCTAGTCATGAACATGAGGCTTTAGACTGGTTTTGGGGTTGTGACTTTTTCGCTGCACTTTTGCACCCAATTTGTGAGTTGACCAACGAGCGGTCTAATTGCACACGATCCACCTGCGTCCTGAGGAATACAAAGATTCATCCCCTCCTGGGTGGTCTTTATAAATACTATGCAAAATGGTGACAGGCTGATCCACTACGCCAGTCTAATCGCTCCCTAAAAAAAAAAAACAGACGAGCGTGATAAATGACCCCCTGTGTGTCTGAACGGAAATCTAAACCAGGCCCTGGCCGACGTAACCGCCATAGAGGATGGTAAATGGGGCACGACCACTTCAAAAGGGTATTCCAACCTTAGAACCTGGGTTATGCTAGAAGTGACTTGGGTGGGAATACCCCTTTAAGAGTACTTCAGAAAGCGTAGCCGTCTTTTGGGTAGAATGATGCAATCTCCAGACTACTTGCCTGGTGACCGCGTTACCCATCGTCTACCAGGAAATGTCAAGTGACGAGACTGGTCGGGCTCCACGTCCTTGCTGCAGCTAATCTGCTGTATTTCTGCTGACGGTACACTGCCTGTGGGGCGGTGACAGCGCAGGCAGGGTGGCACTCGGTGCAGCAGGGCCCAGATAAGTCGGCCTTGAAGATTAGAATGTTAGGTTCTTGTCTTCAATCATTTGCAGCCCGGCCGCATGGATGTGTACAGCACACGGCCCCATAGAAATGAACGGGCACACGTGTGATCAAAAAGTGCAGATCGGACACAGACTGAAAATATGGTCATGTGCATGCACCTTCAGGGTATATGGCAATGGCGCATATTCAGCACGGATTTCCACAGCGTTGTACATTAAGTAGATGAGATTTTCAAAAATCTTAAGTATACGATGCGAGAAATTTTGCACATTTTTTTTCATTGTCTTATCGGAGTAGGCGTCGCTGCTGGTTTTGGCTCACAATAAGGGTACAATCACACGACCATATGTGTTTTGGAGTCCGCAAATTGCGGATCCACAAAACACTAATACCGGCCGTGTGAGTTCCTCATTTTGCGGAATGCACGCGGTGGATGACACTTTAACATTTGTGTTATCAGGACACTTTCGTTTTTCCAGTCCGAAAAAGTGTGGCGCAAAAGCAGCCGTGAAACGCAGGCTACTTAAGAATCATGGTTGCTCCTTAGCTCCGCTTCTGTACGGAGCCTATAAATGCATGAAATTGCTGATATTTAAAAACAAAAGTGGAAAAAAAAAATCCATGGACTTGAATTGAATCCAGAAAAGTCCCAGTCATGTGGCAGCGCACATCATATGATCAGGACATGCTTGTATCTACTGGAAATAAGCAATAATTGTCCCTTCTGAAATGACAGGCGTGAAAACCGGGAGGAATTGTATTATATAAGCTTTCATTCTACTTCCACAGCTTGAGGCAGAAGTAGTAGGCAGGTCGGGTGTGCGGTGGTAATATCTTGAAGCCCCAGCCTAAGACGTGTGGGTCACTACGGTTAGGTGATGCCCCTTTTATTTTGTTAGGTGTTTGGGGACCTGTCACCTCTCCTGACATGTCTGTTTTATGAATTACTTAGATTCCCCATGTAGTAACAACTCTGGAGCATCTTGATGTTGTCATTCCTCTATTATTCCTACTAGACATTATGTCTGCAATAAATCTGGGTGTTACCAGTTGCATCTGTTGTAAGGACAAGTTCATCAATGTTTCATGACCAAACAATCCCTTTTAAGAAGTTTCTTGTCGCACTGACTCTTGATTGGACACTTAAAGAGGTTGTCCAGGAGGAAGGCTTCCATTTTTTTAGTATACGGGGCAGAATGTCTTTATTACTCACCTCGCTGGTCCCGTTTTGCTGCCAGTGGGAGGTCCTTGCTGTTTTCTATTTCTTCCTGGTCCTGGCAGTCCACGCCTCAAATGACGTGAGAGCCAATCATCGGTGACTCGGCTCAGCCTGTGATTGGGTGAGCAGGCATCTCCTGTGTGCCGAGCCTGTAACAGGAAGGGGACAGCATTGGGGACGCAGTAAGCATCGGAATTGCAGAGGCAGGGTGAGGTGAGTAATGTTAAAGTAGCACTCCCACAAAAAATGTTGTTCTCTGACCTGTTAGAAAGGTGCATGATATAATCTTCTTACCAGTGACTGTATTTGTGAGTTATAACCTCCCTTCTGATCCTCAGATGTTTTGTCATTACGGCTCTGATTTCCAAGTGACACAGGACAGGAGGTCAGTTACTCTGTTCATTCCAATGAGACTGACATTGAGGCTCACATAGGAATACATAGAGAAACTATCTTCCTGTCCACACACAAGATGCTGTTTGGATAGTCGGAGTGCTGGTCACATGACACAGCTGAGGATCAGAAGGGAGGGGATAGCTCACAAATACAGTCACTGTTAAGAAGATTACCTTCACTACAGATTTACGTCGTGCACCTTTGTAACAGATCAGAATAAAAAGAATACAATATTTGTGGGAGTGCTTCTTTAAATCCCTTTCTACCACATATATACAGTAGAATCCTGCTGGACTGCCCCTTTAATTGTGAAACTGTATTACATGTGATGGGAGAAAGTAATAGTCAAGGTTGTTCTTATCTGAGCGGTGCTGTGTACATATGAGGTTGCCGCCAGCTTATTGCAGTGCTGAACTTATAAAATGTGCTAGTGCTCTTGAATTGTGGGGGGTGAGCTGCAGATTACGTGGAGCAGAGCCTCTAGGTGTAATGGTAACGCCCCGTTGCTCCTAGAGGCTCATTTGCATATAATAAAACATTATTTTTCTCAGTAATGCGGGCGCATATGAACATTGGGACCAACACAGGTGCCTTCAGCTGCCAAGCGCACATGTAACGGGTCAGCCAGTGTCATAGGTACAAATCTGCTGACAGATGCCCTTTAAGGAATAGCCCTACAGATGTACGTCACATCAAAAACAGTTTAGGCGTAGCTCACATTTTACCAATATTGACCAGCCCTGTTTAAAAGGGGCTTTACTTCACTTTAGTAACCTAAAAAGTTGGGCACCAATTAGAACTTCTGAAGGGCATTGATTTCTTGGCCCGCGTTATAGTTTTTTTCCCCTGAGATTTTGAGATTGATGGCCATAGCCCCTCCTTTCAGATTGGAGGGTTCTTACACTCGGTTACCCCGCTGATCAGCCCTTTAAAGAGGCCGCGGTGCTCTTGTGAGCGCTGTGTCCTCTTCAATGGTTAAAGGGGTTTTCTGACTGATTCACACTGCAGAAACCTCTTTGGGGGCTGTCGAAGGGGCATCTTGCCAAAACAAGCTTAAAGACTGATGCCGCTGCTTTACATTCATTCTGTAAATTGTTTTTCTAACTTTTAATTTTTCCCCCCCATGTAGATGCAACAGAGATTTCTGCGCAAGAAGAAAAGTCCCAATCTTCAGAAGGTATGTCTTCCACTTATTTATAAAGATCTATAGTCTCCCGTTGCATTCCTGTGCAGGCGGTTGTGTTTTTTCACACTAAATTTGGCCGTTTTATCGTCGTGTCCCAAACTCAACTTGCTCAGACAGTGGGGGGAGATTTATCAAAACTGGTGTAAAGTAGAACTGGCTTAGTTGCCTGTAGCAACGAATCAGATTCCTCCTTTTATTTTCCAAAGGAGCTGTGAAAAATGAAAGGTGGGATCTGGTTGGTTGCTATGGACAACTAAGCCAGTTCTACTTTACACCAGTTTTGATAAATCTCCCCCATAGTGTCTTGCTTTAGTTGTGTAAGAAAAGAGAACTGGCTACATTCACGGAAAATCTAAATCCAGTCGACGGCTTAATGGTGCAACTAGAGAAGCCCCCGACCAGGTCTTGCCTCCTCTGCCCAAACAATATATGCATCCAGTTGCCCACTGCTTCAGGTTTTTATTTGAAAGAAAATAAAATTCTGAAGGGTGGTAATGAGCTGTATTTTCCAGCACCAAAGTGATTTACATGTTATGTGAAAGTAAATCCACCTTAAAGTGGAACTGTCATGTGTTTTTTATTTTTTTTATTTGCTAGTTTATTAGAGCTAGGCATGTATACCTGAGTCAGTGTGTCAATGGTTGTCAAAAGATCTGTAATTACCTTATAACAGTGTTGGCGAACCTATGGCACGGGTGCCAGAGGCGGCACTCGGAGCCCTCTGTGGGCACCCGCACCCTTGAAAACGTCTTTGGTGTACTAATATGCCTTTGATTTTTTTCTGTCCTTCATCAGCGCAGTGCGTACTATGAACGGCACAGGCAGTGCATTGAATGTAGGCAGGCTATTATAGCTAAATGATACATGGAAAATATACTATATTTCTATTCAGGTTAAATTTCTGGCTAGGCACTTGGCGATAAATAAGTGGGCTTTGGGTTTCAGTTTGGGCACTCAGTCTCTAAAAGGTTCACCATCACTGCCTTATAATAACAGCTTTCATTAATGTCCCCTGTCCCTTTCCACTGGTCACTTAAAGGCCGTTGCTAAGGCTTGTCTGTCTTCCCTTTAGTGTTAACAGAAGACGGAGGGGCGGTCCTCCACACTGCATGCCTGCATTAGGCTTCAGAGTGAGGAGGCGTGTCTCTCAGTAATCTAATCTGATTGGCTGTCAGGGAGCTGCTGGCTACACAAAGTGTGTATGTGAAGTTAGGGAAAGCAGTTTTAGCCTCAGAGAACTGGCAGAGGAGCCATCTTGGGAAGATCCTAATATTGTAGGAGTTAAAACAGCCGTAACTAAGGGAAAAACTCAACGAAAACAGTGGTATGTGAAGAAACTAAAGATTGCTCTATGCATAATGCTGCTGCAGCCGTAACATAGGCTAAAATTTATTTTTATTTTTTTATGAAAACCTGGCGGTTACACTTTGGTGGTTCACGCAAACGACCGTGTGTTGGCCAGGCCCGTGATTTGGACTGCAAATTGCCGTCCACAATGCACGGGCACCGACCGTAGGGCTACCGTGTGCAGATGCAGGACCAATTCACTTGAAAGGGTCGCAATTGCTACTTTTTTGTGGTGCGGAGACATGGACAGAAACCCCACAGAAGCACTTCGTAATGCTTCTGTGGGGTTCCATGCCTCCGTTTCCGACTATGGCCCCTCAAGTGAATGGGTCCGCATCCGTGATGCAGTGCACAACCGCCGGTGCCTGTATATTGCAGTGCTCTTGTGTGCATTAGCCCTAAAGGTGTTCGGTGAGAAAAAATTGTGGTTTTCTTCCAGAAACTGCGCCACACCCATTTACAGGTTTTGTGTGGTATTACAGCTCTGACTCATTCACTTAAAGGGGTTGCCCGTGTTGTTGTTGTTAATACAAACTGCCTGTGCCCTGACAAAATAATGTAAGTACTTCTAATGACCTTTCCAGCTTGTTGAGATTCAGCACGGCTGCTCCTCTTGCTTACCCGAGCCGGAGCCAGTAATGTTGTGGCTGCAGCGGTGACGTCCTGAACACAGCCGCAGCCATTCACTAGCCTCCGCCTTCTCTGGTCATACACTGCCGAGGCCAGTCGGTCACAGCTGAGGCTGCAGCAGTATACCGAATATCACCACTATGGCCACAACAATGTCACTGGTTGCAGCCTGGGAAGAGGCATTCGTGGCAGGGCTGGATCTGGAGCAGGCTGAAAATGTGAGGGAAAATACTAGTATTTTATCAGGACCATGGACGTTTGCGTTAATAATATGTGGACATCTCCTTTAAATAGAGCTGCAATACCAGAAAAAAACATGAGCTGTATGGTGGCTTTTATGGAAGACAGCAGCCATGTTCTCCAGTCACATACAAACCCTTTAGAGGGGTTCCCTGGAAATGTTTTTTAATTTTTTATTTTTTCCAAAATGCCCCCAGCCAGAAGGTTCATACTTCCCTGCTGATCTGGTCCTCTGTGCTCTGCCTCCCACATGTCCATCTTCCAGTCCCCGCATGGCAGCACATCACCGCTGAAGCCAGTCATTGGCTGCACCAGAGCATGTGACCATGCTGTTTCAGATGTGAATAGTGCAGGGACCGGAACATGGAGATGCAGGAGGTAGCACGGAGGACTGGATCGGCAAGGAGCAGGAAAGTATGAGTCTTCTGTTTATGGAGGCAAGCTGGGGGAACTTGACAAAAAATCATTGTTCTTGGAGGACCCCTTTAAGGGTTGCAGTTAAGAACCTTGTGGGAATCTTCCAAAAATATTCTCTAATTCCAGCTTCACATTTTTTGATATGCAGGTTCCACTGCTGTTGTTGGCATGGAGATTTCTGAGCCCGTCGGTAAGTACCACTTTATAAGTGATAGATGTCAGCACTAAAAGGGGTATTCCCATCTTAGACAATGGGGGCATATCGCTAGGAGAATGGAGCGGGGAGCGCTGTGGCTGCAGGACCCCTGATTTCCCGGCGTCCGTCCACCACCAAGCGCCAATCCCCGCCTCTCCCATTCATTTCTATAGGGCAGGCGGCAATAGCAGAGCCAGCGCTCGGTTATTTTCGGCGGCCCCATAGTAATGGAGGGTGGCTGTGCATGTGCAGTGCGCTCTCCTTCACTTTCGTTGCTTCGTTCTTGATATAGGTGCGGGTCCCAGCGGTGGGACCCGCACCTATAAGACAATGTGGTCATATCTTAGCGATTGACCCATTGTCTGAGAAAACCCCTTTAAGTTACTGAATTAAGGACTCCCTGTTAAGACAAACTTCGTACTGCTCCTGAACAGATTTATATGCCCTTCGTTTCTTGTAAGCTTGAGTTTGTACTTGCACTTGATAGCCAGTCCGAAGAGGCAGGAGCTGCACTGTAAAGCATGGGGATTGACAGCGCCACCCAGAGCCGCTGAAACCTGTGGACTTCAGAGCGTCTCAAGCTGCTGTGGCCAAATGCAGCAGAGCTAAAAAGCTGCCGGCACCCATGGTGATATAGCAGCTGTGCTTGCAGCAGTCTTTTACCGTCGTTTTCTGATAAACATTGGTGTTTTTGCAGTAGAAAATGGAGAATCTGAGATGTCACCCGAAGAGTCCTGGGACCGCAAAGATGAGCCGAGCGAAGCAGAGCCAGGAGGCGGCTTCTCGGGAGATGGGGGCTCCTCCGAAGAAGTTGCCCAAGAAATGATGGAGGAAGAGGAGGAAGTTATAAAACCTAAAACGGTCATCATACCACCCGATGCCCCGAAAAAAGAACACGTTAATGTAGTGTTCATCGGTCACGTAGGTAGGTAGTCTGATTGTTTCAGCCACTTATATGTGGCTTCACAAAATGGGGCGTTAATTATAGCAAACAATATTTAAGTGCTTTTATCTGCTGAAGCTTTGTTATACCTTACTGCATAATGGAACATCCATGGTAACTTAACTGAATATTTTTATCCACTAGATGCTGGAAAATCAACTATTGGTGGACAGATTATGTGAGTAAATTACTTGATGGTTCCTCAAATAGTGGCACCTAGTGGTTGAGCAGTGGCCTCCAGCTAAAACTACAGCTCCCAGCATTGTCCTGACAGGTGCAGGCTTTCACTTTACATGTTTTAGTAATGCAGAGAGTTGTAGAGTAACATCTGGAGAGCCATGGGTTAAAGACCACGGTCATAGGTGCTTGGCAGGTTACCCAGTGAGTTATAACTTGCTTTCCTATTTTAGGTATTTAACTGGTATGGTGGACAAAAGAACACTTGAGAAATACGAAAGGGAAGCAAAAGAGAAGAACAGAGAAACCTGGTGAGTGACATTGAGAAGGGCTCAGAGAGCTGTCCCCGTGTCTGCATCCAGAAATTAGAAAATGGCTACCGGTTTGTTTGCTGACACACCTCTTTGGTCACAATGAAGCAGAATGGACACGCCCCCTGAGCTGCAGCAGAAAGGACACTCCCCTAGAGCTGTCGGCTTAAAGGGTTTCTACCACTTGCATATCACATATTTGGTGATCAGACACTAGCGATCCGCTAGTGTCTGATGTAGCTTACAAGCTAATTATTACCTTAATCCGTTCGGCCCATACCTCAAAAAAAGCACTTATATCTTTATGCAAATGAGCCTCTAGGTGCTATGCAGGCGTTTTTCCAGCACCTAGAGGCTCCGTCTACCTTGCAGTTTGCCGCCCAGCGCCTCGCTCCAGCACGCCCATCTTCAACTCTATTCGATCCTCCCCCTGCTTCTGCCTTCCGAAATCTCGCGCCTGCGCCGTTCGTCGCGGCATTCGGCGCATCGGCGCAGGCGCAGTGGAAATGTCTGAGCACGGAGCGGTCAGACATTGACTGCGCCTGCGCTGAATGCCGCGACGAACGGCGCAGGCGCGGGATTTCTGAAGGCTGAAGCAGGGGGAGGATCGAATACGGTAAGAGATGGGCGTGCTGGAGCGAGGCGATGGGCGGCAAACTGCAAGGTAGACAGAGCCTCTAGGTGCTGGAAAAACGCCTGCACAGCACCTAGAGGCTCATTTGCATAAAGATATAAGTGCTTTTTTTGAGGTATGGGCCGAACGGATTAAGGTAATAATTAGCTTGTAAGCTACATCAGACACTAGCGGATCGCTAGTGTCTGATCACCAAATATGTGATATGCAAGTGGTAGAAACCCTTTAATATAAATCTAGCAGAGCAGTGGGTGTGGAGATCTCTGGATCCATGTGAGGTACAGGGCTGGTTGTCATGTCCTATATGATCTGTTTTTTCATTTTTTTTTACATTAATCATGAGAACCGGTTGAACGCTATTTTCACACTAGCGTTTTTTGCGGATCTGCAAAAAAAACGCTTCTGTTACAATACTACAACCGCATGCATCCGTCATGAACGGATCCGGTTGTATTATGTCATATAACCAAGAGAGATCCGTCATGAATTCCATTGAATGTCCATGATGGACAAATCCGTTTTCATGCCAGAGAAAACAGATCCGTCCCCTTTGACTTGCATTGTATGTCCGGACGGATCCGTGTCTCTCCACATCCCAGGACGGACAAACTCTTCAGGCAGCGTTTTGGTGTCCGCCTCCAGAGCGGAATGGAGACTGAACGGAGGCAAACTGATGCATTCTGAGCGGATCCTTTTCCATTCAGAATGCATTAGGGCAAAACTGATCCGTTTTGGACCGCTTGTGAGAGTGCTGAACGGATCTCGCAAACGGAAATCCAAAATGCTAGTCTGAAAGTAGCCCAAGTCTTTTGCCAATCTTTACAGTCTGAGATCACTGGTAAAATCTGGTAACAATCGCCCAGCCTCGATCACATCTCGTGATGGTTTTAGTTTCTGTAGCTACAAAAAAGGGCTGAGAGCTTTCAGCTCCTTTCACTAGCGTAGTCCTAGTGTGTGAATGTCTCCTTTGCAGCCATTGGCTTCCTGTTAACATGTGTTGTGCTGTATATTATTACTTGCGCTCTACTTTCAGGTACCTCTCATGGGCTTTAGACACAAACCAGGAGGAGCGAGACAAGGGGAAAACTGTAGAAGTTGGCCGTGCCTACTTTGAAACGGAAAAGAAGCACTTCACTATCCTTGATGCCCCTGGTCACAAGAGCTTTGTTCCCAATATGATTGGGGGAGCTTCACAAGCAGATTTGGCTGTGCTGGTATGTTATGTACTATACTGGCTGGGAATTGTATGCACATTGCTCAAGATATCCTAGTATATGGATTGTATACGGGTGAAACGGAAGCCCAGCAAATGCACTCTTTCATTTGTGACCCTCACCTCATTGTCTGCATGATATATAGATAATGAAACCACTTTATTCCCCCCACTCCATGTATGTAAATGAGCAGCTTGAAGTCACGGGGGCGGCAATACAATCTCCCTGTCAAGCTTGATGCGCGCCCCCCCCCCCAAACCGTTATTTCTCGCCCATTTTCCTTGGGGGACACAGACCTTGGGTATAGCTCAGCTCCCTAGGAGGCGTGACACTAAAACTGTTAAGCCCCTCCTCCATCAGCTATACCCTCAGCCTGGAGATAGAGGCTACCAGTTGCGTGTCCAAGTAGTGAAAGGATAACAACCAATAACGGAAACAACCAGCCAGCAACCCAACGGGGCGCCAGACCATAACCCTGTAACCAAACACAGAAGGGTGGGTGCTGTGTCCCCCAAGGAAGAGCGAGAAAGAGATTTAACTGGTAAGTTATACAAAAAATCTCCTTTTCTCGCCCATTTTCCTTGGGGGACACAGACCTTGGGTATAGCTCAGCTCCCTAGGAGGCGTGACACTAAGTAAAACTGTTAAGCCCCTCCTCCATCAGCTATACCCTCAGCCTGGAGATAGAGGCTACCAGTTTTAGCTTAGTGTCCAAGGAGGCAAGACACTCCCTGCTACTGCAGGGCTGTTTTCTCCTTGTTATTTTTACTTTTTCTTCTAATTTTGTTATTTTATTTTTTCCTAGGGATACCAGAGACGCATTGGGCCTCTCTGCTCTCCCGGGGTTGAGCTGCGCCAGTGCCAACTTATCTGCACTGCTGCCTCCCCCACAGAAGCAATAGGAGGATCTGGGCAGCAATGGCTCCCCTACATCCCGCCAGCTAGGGGGTCGCCCGCACGCCAAGCCCCTCTTCCAGCTTCCTGCCACTGCGGTGCCAGTGGCTGAAGGGGCGACCCTGCTGGAAAGGACTGAGGGTGAAGACGTCGCACGGTGAGATGGCTATTCCAGCCCATACCCCGTCCCTATCTGCAGCATCTACCCCTCTGGGTAAGGGGGGCACCCGTGGTCGCTCATTCTGAGCGCTCATCTGCAGGACAATGCAGCACAGCAGCATCCTCAGCACCCCCACGCTTCTCCCCCCCCACGCTGCTATCTTTCTCCCCCCCCACGCTGCTATCTTTCTCCCCCCCCCCCCCTCCCCCTCATCGGGGCTGACTCCATTTTTCTCTTCTCTCTCTCCCCCTTCCCGCCGAGAACGGGGGGCGGGGCTTAGCGGTCCCGGCAGGGGGCGGGGCTTCCGCGCGTCATTTTGGGGGCGGAGCTACGTTCTCCTTCACAGGAGACATTTCAAGCGCTGGAGGGGGCGGAGCTTGTTCCCCGCGCTTTCTGCTGAGGTTTCCCGCGCTTCCTCACTCCTGACAGGAAGCTGGGACACGGTGGGGGACTCTAACCTCCTGTGTACATCGCTCGGCTTCTGTGGGCGCTCTCTGCTGCTCACTGCTGTTCACTGCTTCTCTGCTGCTGCTGATCTGGGCCATCTCCTGACGTTCTTCTGAGGCACTGGTAGGACAGTTAACCCTCTCCTAACCCTCCTGGTCATAGCTGCTATAACCCTTTGTGGTCTCTATATTAGAGTACAACCACACTTCAGCATGTCAGATCCCACAAGTGCCCCCAAACCCTGGTACCATGCCTGTACCGCCTGTAAGGAACTTTTTCCGCGTGGGCAATCTGAGCCGCATTGCCTTGCATGTCAGGCCCCGGTGCAGGGCCCGCTTCCCGCTGCGCCCCCCGGTGCCTCTGAACCCCCTGACTGGGCTAGGTCTCTGTCTCAGGCGGTGGAAAGCCTTACACACGTAGTGGGCCGTCTCGTGGATAGACCGCCTCTCCCGCAGGCTGCCACAATCCCTGTCGCACCCGCTGGGACTTCCGTTTCTGCCGCCCCCACTGGTTCCCTGCCTCCCAGCGAATCTTCCAGGGCCCGGCATACTCAGAAACGTTCAAGGGTTGAGCGCACATCTTCTCCAGATGCTTCGCTCTCTCCGCCATGCGTGCGAGCTCAGTCAAGTCTATCCTCTCAAAGGGATACGCTTTCTGAGGGAGAACTGGCGGATTCGGACGTGGACATGGACTCAGAGCTTCCGTCCAAATTGGCGTCCGCGGTGGGGCATCTTGTCACTAGCATCCGTGATACCTTTCAGCTACACGATGACCCCCCCCAGCTCTGAACAGGCCGGCGTGTCCTTTCTCCGCCCCAAACAGGCCTCCAAGGTTTTTCCCATACACGCTGATTTTTCTTCTGTGGTATCCAAGGCTTGGACTCGGCCTAACGTCCGCTTTATTACACCCAAAAAGCTGGACATTTGTTATCCCTTTCCAGCGGATTCTGTGACCACGTGGACATCCCCGCCTAAGGTTGATCCTCCCGTGGCTCGCCTGTCCAAAAGCACTACTATTCCTGTACAGGACGGATCTTCCCTCCAGTCTGTTGAGGACCGTCGTACGGAATCCCTCTCCAAGGCCATATTTACTGCCTCTGGTTCGGCCCTTAGACCGGTCTTTGCCTCCGCCTGGGTTGGCAAAGCGGTCTCTGAATGGGGTTTGCAACTGGAACGGGAGTTAGGGTCGGACGTCCCTGTTCAGGACCTCCGTTCCTTAGCCCAACTAATTGTTCAGGCCGGAAAATTCGTCTGTGAGGCCTCCCTTGATGCGGGTGCCCTCATTGCCCGTTCCTCTGCCCTGGCAGTTTCTGTCAGGAGGGAACTCTGGCTGAAGGTTTGGGCGGCGGACGCCGCTTCCAAACGCTCTTTGGCCGGCCTACCATTCACGGGTTCCCGCCTGTTCGGAACCCGTCTGGACGAACTTATATCAGAGGCCACGGGTGGGAAGAGTACTCACCTCCCCCAGTCCAGGCCAATGGGCGCCCCCCGTGGTCGCGCTGGTTCGTCCCGTTTTCGGTCCTTTCGCAAGCCCACCGGGTCTAGACCCGCGGCCAGTTCTTCTTCCTCTGGCCCAGCCCAGGATAGACGCAAGAAGCCGTTTTTTCGGACGCAACCTACCTGGCGCAAGTCCCAGCCTGCACGGGCTCCCACAGGCCAGCAGCCCTCTGCCTGAAGGTGCGCCCCCACCCACCCGGGTGGGGGGCCGCCTTCTCCTATTCAGGAACGTATGGCGGGCCCACATCTCAGACGCATGGGCGCTCGAGATTGTATCTTGCGGATACAAAATCGAATTTGCGTCCATTCCGCCAGACCGTTTCTTCCGATCCCGTCCTCCGCGAGATCCCGTACGAGTGGCCGCCTTCTTCGCGGCCATTCACTCTCTAATGGACAAGGGTGTCGTCGCCCCCGTGCCTCCGACGGAAAGGTTCAGGGGGTTCTACTCGAACCTCTTTGTGGTTCCCAAGAAGGAAGGCTCAGTGCGTCCGATCTTGGACCTAAAACGCCTGAACCGTTTTCTCCGACTGCAGAGATTCCGGATGGAGTCTCTCAGGTCCGCAGTGGCCTCCCTGGAAAGAGGGGATTTCATGGCCTCAATCGACATTCAGGATGCATACCTCCACGTTCCGGTTGCTCCATGTCATCACCGCTTCCTGCGCTTTGCGGTGGGGGACGATCACTTCCAATTCGTCGCCCTTCCCTTTGGTCTGGCGACTGCTCCTCGAGTGTTCACCAAGGTCCTGGCCCCTGTCTTGGCCCTTCTACGTTCAAGAAGTGTTTTTCTTCTCCCATACTTGGACGACATCCTGGTCAAGGCACCCTCCTTCTCTCAGACATCCCGCAGTGTGGAACTCACTCTGGAGACCCTGACGCGGTTCGGTTGGATTATCAACCACCCCAAATCTTCCCTTACCCCCTCCAGACGGCTGATCTTCCTGGGGATGCTCCTGGATACAGAGTTGGCGGAGGTCCGCCTTCCGTCGGACAAGCGTCTGGCCCTTCGCGGGTCGGTTCGCAGTCTCCTCCGTCATCACCGCCCTTCCCTCAGATCCAGCATGCGGTTGTTGGGAAAGATGGTTGCCTGTTTCGAAGCGGTGCCGTTCGCACAATTCCGATCCCGCACCTTTCAGAGGGCAATTCTGTCGGCCTGGGACAAATCACTGAGGAGTCTGGACAGGACCTTTCTTCTGCCTCCCCTGGCTCGAGCTTCCCTCGGCTGGTGGTTGCATATCCCTCTAAGGGGGAAGTCCTTCCTTCCACTGAACTGGCTGGTGATTACCACAGATGCCAGCTTACGGGGGTGGGGGGGGGGTTTTCCCTCCCCGGTCCGTCCAGGGCGTTTGGTCTCTATCGGAGTCCAGACTTCCAATCAATATTCTGGAACTGAGGGCGATTCTTCTGTCCCTCAGACACTGGACCCATCTGCTGAGGGCCACCCTGTTCGGATCCAATCGGACAATGCCACGGCTGTGGCATACATAAACCATCAGGGAGGCACTCGCAGCGATGCAAGAGGTGACCCTCATTCTCCTCTGGGCGGAGACGCACGTGCCGGCCTTATCTGCGATTTACATCCCGGGGGTGGACAACTGGGCGGCGGATTTCCTCAGCCGGTCCACCATCGACCCGGGAGAATGGTCCCTGCACCCAGAGGTGTTCGAAGCCTTTTGTCTTCGCTGGGGTCGCCCCGACGTGGACCTCATGGCCTCCAAATTCAACCACAAGGTCCCCCTATACCTGGCCAGGGCACGGGACCCGAAGGCATACGGCGCCGACGCGCTCGTCCTTCCGTGGCGCGAATTCTCCCTTCTGTACGTCTTTCCTCCTTTTCCCCTCCTGCCACGGGTTCTTCGGAGGATCGCGGCAGAGGGCGTCCCCGCGATTCTAATCACCCCGGATTGGCCCCGCCGGTCTTGGTACGCCGACCTAATGTTGCTGTTGGCAGACGCACCGTGGCCACTGCCCTCCAGGGAAGACCTTCTCTCTCAGGGACCGATCTTCCACGAGCATTTAGGCTCGCTACGTTTGACGGCGTGGCTATTGAGACCGCCGTCTTAACGCGACGGGGTTTCTCCGCGGACGTAGTCCGCACCATGATCCGGGCTCGTAAGCCCGTATCCTCTAGGATCTACTATCGGGTTTGGAGGTCCTATCTGGGGTTCTGTGAGTCCCGGAGCATCCCACCTCTCCGGTTTTCTCTTCCCACAATCCTGTCCTTCCTCCAGTCGGGTCTGGACCTGGGGCTGTGCCTCAGTTCTCTGAAGGGTCAGATTTCGCCGCGGTCTATTCTTCTCCAGCGTCCCCTGGCCCCTCTAGGGCCAATTAAGACCTTTTTACAAGGGGTGGCTCACTCTGTTCCGCCGTACCGCCCTCCAGTTCCTTCCTGGGACCTGAATGTGGTGCTCTCGGCACTCCAATCAGCCCCCTTCGAGCCTTTACGGGAGGTCTCCCTTCGCCTTCTGTCCTGCAAGGTCATCTTTCTTGTGGCCGTCACGTCTCTCCGACGGGTGTCGGAGTTAGCGGCTCTTTCTTGCTCCGAACCTTTCCTGATCTTCCACCAGGATAAGGTTGTGCTTCGGCCTGTCCCGACTTTCCTGCCAAAGGTGGTCTCCGCCTTTCACATCAATGAGGACATCGTCCTTCCGTCGCTCTGTCCCTCTCCTTCCCACCCCAGAGAACGGGAACTGCACCGTCTGGATGTGGTCAGGGCGTTGAGGATTTACTTGGAGGTCACCGGGTCCTTTCGGCGCACGGACTCCCTGTTTGTGGTTCCGGAGGGTTCGCGCAAAGGGTTGGCGGTCTCCAAGGTGGCTATTGCCCGTTACATTAAACTGGCGGTGTCTGAGGCTTATCGAGCCAAGGGCAGACCTCCGCCTTTTGGCGTCACTGCTCATTCCACCAGAGCAGTCGGAGCTTCCTGGGCGCAGAGGCATCGGGCCTCGGCTGAACAGTTGTGCAAAGCAGCCACTTGGTCCTCTCTGCACACTTTCACAAAGTTCTATAGGGTGCATACGCATGCATCAGCGGATGCTGCGTTGGGCCGCCTGGTTTTGCAGGCAGCGGTTTCCTGATGCTCTGGTGGTGTTCCGCCTTGGGTTTGTGGTCCCTCCCTTCTTGGACTGCTCTTGAACGTCCCAAGGTCTGTGTCCCCCAAGGAAAATGGGCGAGAAAAGGAGATTTTTGTATAACTTACCAGTTAAATCTTTCTCGCTCTTCCTTGGGGGACACAGCACCCACCCTTCTGTGTTTGGTTACAGGGTTATGGTCTGGCGCCCCGTTGGGTTGCTGGCTGGTTGTTTCCGTTATTGGTTGTTATCCTTTCACTACTTGGACACGCAACTGGTAGCCTCTATCTCCAGGCTGAGGGTATAGCTGATGGAGGAGGGGCTTAACAGTTTTACTTAGTGTCACGCCTCCTAGGGAGCTGAGCTATACCCAAGGTCTGTGTCCCCCAAGGAAGAGCGAGAAAGAGATTTAACTGGTAAGTTATACAAAAATCTCCTTTTTTCTCTTCTGGCGCAATGAACCAGATACCATTCTTTCATTTTCCATCAGCCTCTGAAGTCCAGCATACTATAGCTAAGTTCACAGCGCAGGTGCCGAAAACTAAAAAGGATGGCACAGGATATCTGGCGCATTGCACCTGAAGAATTAAATAGCTGTCTATCAAGAGTAAATGAGGCAATAAGGGGGTGCAGCAAGCTTGACTTGAAACATGAAGACTGTTGCCCCCTTGACTTCAAGCTGCTCTTTTAGAGAGGGGGGGGGGGGGATACAGTTGTTTTACATATTTGGACATCAGATCCCACAAGAAAAGAGTATTGGAGACAAGATAACTATCTTAAAAGGGGTTGCGTAAAAACGGGTGCCCACTTGGCCGGACCTGGAAAGGGAAGCTAACTTAACTGCTTCCCGGTTCTGGCTCCCTGTTTCTTCTCTTCCCGGCCTGCAGTGCTTCGCTGGGCTCCCATGCCCAAAACATCCGGTTTGATGCCGCCTGCAGCCGGTCACTGGCCGCAGGGGTGACCAGATTCTCTTGCATCATGTAAAGGGAGCCAGTCATGGTTGCAGCCAGTCATTGGCTACAGGCATCATCAAACCAGATGTTTTCCTCTAGGGAGCCCAGCGGAGCATTGCGGGCTGGGAGAAGGAGCGTTTATAGAAACATAGAATGTGTCGGCAGATAACCATTTGGCCCATCTAGTCTGCCCAATATACTGAATACTATGAGACGGGTTTACAGGTCTGGCCTAATTTGAGGTGTCTTGGCAAAGCTACCCCCACCCATTCTTATACAACCCCCTTTAAGGTATTGCAGGTTGTTGGAGGGGCATTATGGAGATGTGAGGTTCCCTTGAAATACAACCTTGTAAGTGTGTTTTTAATTTCTCCCTCCCCAGGTAATCTCTGCACGAAAAGGAGAGTTTGAAACGGGATTTGAGAAAGGAGGACAGACAAGAGAGCATGCCATGTTGGCGAAAACGGCTGGTGTAAAACATTTAATAGTACTTGTTAATAAAATGGACGATCCAACAGTAAACTGGAGCAATGACAGGTGCGAAAAACACAAAGCAAATCTATCATCTTACAGTTGTGTGTCCATGAGGATAAATGTCTGGACCATTGAGGGTCTGAAAGCTGGGATCCCCACCGATCACTCCCTTGTATGAATGGACACTGGGACTGAGGGAGATAGCCGATCACCGCACTCGGCTATCCACAGAGATTGAGAGGAGCGGTAGTGCACATGGGTGACCACTGCTCCATTCATCAGTTTACAGTGGACTCCTGTTTTGGTGATTGATGGGAGCAGCGGTCAATATCATTTATAAGTCAAAACCTTTTTCTATTTTTGTGGGTCAACCCCTAAAAAGGGGTTTTCTGAGATTGATACTGATCCTCAGGATAGGTCATCAATATCAGATCAGCGGTTAAGTTTAGTAAGTAATATAGTACGAGCAAAGTGAATGAGATTAGATAAATGTACGGCAATTAACCTGCTATGTGGACTTTGAAATCTGCAGCATGTCAGTTGTGCAAATTTTATATATATATTTATTTTTGTGTGTGGATTTCACTCGCTTTAATACAAGGGCGATTATCTATGGCAAAATCGCATCTTATTTGGAAGTAACACATGTGGATTTGGTGGAGAAACGCAGAAATTCATGTGGAATTTCTGCAAGTCTACCCACGGCCGTGTGCAGGTAGTCTAAATGTTTGGGCTGCACATAAGGAAGAGTTGTTATATATGTAGTGTCTGACACTTCATCTTAGTATTGACTTCATGGAGTCCCTGCAAATTGCTAATTATGTTTATTTTTTGCAGATATGAAGAATGTAAAGAGAAACTTGTACCCTTCTTGAAGAAAGTTGGTTTTAACCCTAAAAAAGATATTCACTTTATGCCATGTTCGGGTCTGACTGGTGCAAACTTGAAGGACCCTGTGGATTTCTGCCCATGGTACAAGTACGTATATTCCAGCTCGTCACAAACCCTGATACACAGCAGTCTATGGGTATGTTCACATGGGTTTCAGCATGTGTTCAGTGTTGATGTGACGTCCACATCAAGAAGTGACACGTACTGTGGCAACATAGAGTTTGCATGCATTTGCTTCATAGTAAGTGTAGATCCTATAGAGTAAGTCGGTTCTCTGGTTTGCAGTGAAGAGCAGAGAATTGACTTAAAAGAGCGCAGACTCTCAGAAGTGATTGTCAAACTGCTGACTGGCTCCAGTATTTGAGCAGAAATCCAAATACAACCGTGGGCAGTAAGGCTGTTCTCTAAGCCTAGGAAGGAGGTGGATGTTGGGAGGCTGCGATGTTCTCACTGTATAGCCATGTAATGTGATATTTGTAATGTTATTTAGAATTCTTTATTTAGCTACATTGTTTAATGCCTGTGCATATGTTTATTTCTATAAATTCTAAAATATTAAAGGGATTCTGTCATCAGAATTTAGGCCTCTAAGCTAAACATATGGCGAGGTCCCTACTAATACACAGAATCCTAAAGTGACCTTATCAAATGCGCCTGTGGCTCTATAATCATATAAAACAGGTTTATATCACCTGTCACAAATGTGTCCAAAGGGACGTTTCACGATGCAGGGTGCCCGGCTGCAGCCATCTCCCGCCCTCTGAATTGAAATCGCTGCCCTCCCTTTCATTAGAGCCGCCTCCTCAGCCAGATGGCACGGGCGCATCGGGTTATACCTAGTGCGCATGCGCACTTGGCATAACGAGGCCGCTGCCAGGAGTCCCCGCGCGTGCGCACTAAGTATAACCTGATGCGCCCGTGCCATCTGGCTGAGGAGGCGGCTCTAATGAAAGGGAGGGTGGCGATTTCAATTCAGAGGGCGGGAGATGGCTGCAGCCGGGCACCCTGCATCGTGAGACGACCCCTTGGACACAATTGTGACGTGAGTGACAGGTTATATACCTGTTTTATATGATTATAGAGCCACAGGCGCATTTAATAAGGTCACTTTAAGACTGTGTATTAGTAGGGACCTCGCCATATGTTTAGCTTATAGGCCTAAATTCTTGTGACAGAATCCCTTTAAATATTAACTCATATAGACATGTCCAACCTACCCCTATTTATTTTATTAACTTTAATATCACATGAGTGAGTGATAATTTGTGGTTAATATATGGATGAGACATTCACAGATGGGGTGTGTGTGCGTATAAGTACACATATACAGGAGTGTCTTTTTTAAATGGAGATAGATAGATAGAGATATAGATATAGATATATATATATATATATATCACAGTCAGATGTTGTGCACTGGGTGCAATGTTCCTCAGAGGCTGGCTTGTCCTCCAACATATATTTTCACCGACTGAAGAGGCAGCACTTCCAGTTATGGGTGATAGGGTGACGACCCCAAACTTTATTCCCAGCAACGTTTCGGCCTTCTCACTGAGGCCTTTGGCCTCAGTGAGAAGGCCGAAACGTTGCTGGGAATAAAGTTTGGGGTCGTCACCCTATCACCCATAACTGGAAGTGCTGCCTCTTCATTCGGTGAAGATATAGATATAGATATATATAGATATATCTATATATTCTAACAAAACTATCACAATGATTAACTATTTTACTTACTAAGATTGTATAATTAATTCGCTCTATTTAAAGATGACCTTTCATTACAATAAAAAATCTAAACTAAGTATACAGACATGGAGAGCGGCGCCCAGGGATCTCCCTGCACTTACTATTATCCATGGGCGCCGCTCCGGTATCTTCAGATTTTCGGCTCAACTGCGAGGACCCTGCTCTTGTTCTGCTGCGCGTCTCCTTCTCCGCAGCACTCAGCTCATAGCCTGGGAGAAAAAAACCTCTCAAGTTATGAGCTCTGCGCTGCGATTGGCCAGCGCTACAGCCTGGGAGAAGGAGACGCCCAGGAGAACAAGAGCAGGCTCCTCCCGGTTAAGCTGAAAATCTGAAGATACCGGAGCCTATACTGGGAGAACGGAGCGGTGCCCAGGGATAATAGTAAGTGCAGGGAGATCCCTGGGCGCCGCTCTCCATGTCTGTATACTTTAGTTTAGAAGGCCTCTTTAAGGCCTCTTTCACACTTGCGTTGTCCGGATCCGTCGTGTACTCCATTTGCCGGAATTACACGCCGGATCCGGAAAAACTCTACTGAACTGAAAGCATTTGAAGACTGATTCGTCTTCAAAATGCGTTCAGTGTTACTATGGCAGCCAGGACGCTATTAAAGTCCTGGTTGCCATAGTAGTAGTGGGGAGCGGGGGAGCAGCATACTTACCGTCCGTGCGGCTCCCGGGGCGCTCCAGAATGACGTCAGCGCGCCCCATGCGCATGGATGACGTGCCATGCGATCACGTCATCCATGCGCGTGGGGCGCCCTGACGTCACTCTGGAGCGCCCCGGGAGCCGCACGGACGGTAAGTATGCTGCTCCCCCGCTCCCCACTACACTTTACCATGGCTGCCAGGACTTTAGCATCCTGGCAGCCATGGTAACCATTCAGAAAAAGCTAAACGTCGGATCCAGCAATGCGCCGAAACAACGTTTAGCTTAAGGCCGGGTCCGTATTAATGCCTTTCAATGGGCATTAATTCCGGATCCAGCCTTGCGGCAAGTGTTCAGAATTTTTGGCCGGAGCAAAAAGCGCAGCATGCTGCGGTATTTTCTCCGGCCAAAAAACGTTCCGGTCCTGAACTGAAGACATCCTGATGCATCCTGAACGGATTTCTCTCCATTCAGAATGCATTAGGATAATCCTGATCAGGATTCTTCCGGCATAGAGCCCCGACGACGGAACTCTATGCCGGAAAAGAACGCAAGTGTGAAAGAGCCCTTACAGATGAAAACAATACGGAGAAACTGATATAAATCTTCTTTTTTATTATTAAATGTTATACAAACATGAAATATAACCTTATAATATCTTTAAAAACTTGATTGAAAAAATGTTTTTTATTTATTTTTTTAGTGGGTTACCGTTTATTCCATATCTTGATCACTTGCCAAACTTCTGCAGATCATTTGATGGACCTGTCCGACTTCCGATTGTGGATAAATACAAGGTGAGCAGAACAAAGGTTATTGCTCTGTTGCCTTATTTAAGTAAATCCCATCCCTCATATTCGTATGACCATTGATTTGGTCTGCTCCATGAGAAGTTCTTGCGGGAGTCTTACCAGTAATATTGTTTCTTGTCTTGAGATGTTGCAGGAGGTTTATATATCTTGTTTTTTTCCCTTTAGGACATGGGAACAGTGGTGCTAGGAAAACTAGAATCTGGCTCAATATGCAAAGGACAGCAGCTTGTCATGATGCCAAACAAGGTGATTTAAAGCTTTAAGAAGCTGGGCATGAGAAGACTACTCTGTTGCAAACCTAATCAAATCTAGGATACCCTGCTTTATTTTAAAGGGATATATCTTTATTTAGACCCCTGATTCTTTAAAGGGGTTATCCAATTTCACAAACAGCCCTCCCATGTGCCGGGCCCCTCACATGTAAATATCCTTACCACACTCCCTGTGCCGCTCCTGGTCCCCGCACCGTCGCCGCTGCTTCTCTCTGCACACAGATGAAAACATCCGGTGTGGGGCGGGTGATGGCAGGCGGGGACGAGCCTCCCTAGCGTCACCCTCGATGCTAGGGAGGCTCATCCCCATCTGCCATTGGCTGCTAACACCAACCCCCCCCCCCCCCCCCCTTCCGACACCAAATACACTTCTTGTGACGCCTAGTGAAACTGAGTTTTGCTTGTTCAGATGTTTCCATAACTCCCATAGAGCAGAGTGAACAGAGCAGCGCACACATGCAGCCACCTCCTCATTCTTTCTATACCTGGAGGCATCCACCTCATCCAGCGGGATGGGGATCTTGACGTGGGATGCAGGTATCATTTATGTCTGAGATGGGAATACTCCTTTAATGTTGGAAAAATCTTTTTATATATTTATATTATATTTATTTATTTATTTTCAAACTGTGCAGATGATGGTGGAGAGGATTAGGTCTTTAACTGCTGTGTTTTCTTATAATAGCACACCGTTGAAGTCCTCAGCTTGCTGTCCGATGAAGTAGAGACTGAGCTTGTAGCATCTGGTGAAAATCTGAAGCTCCGACTCAAAGGAATAGAAGAGGAGGAAATTCTTCCTGGATTTATTCTTTGCGACCCAAACAATCTTTGTCATTCTGGACGTACATTTGATGCCCAGGTACAGCCGGCTGGTTTTCTGTTACAAATCTCAGGCATTTTTGCATTTCTTCATTTTGTTTAGGACTCGTGCACACAACAGCCATTGGCCCCGGGAAACTCTGCTGGATCTCCTGGGCTGACCGCAGCTCCACTGAACTGACTGTATCTTGAGTGTTTATAATGCAGTCAGTTCCTGTCGGATTGTGGAACTCTTCTACTGAACTCCAGGTTCAGTACAAGAGATCCACAATCAGATATGAACTCTCTGTATCATAAAGCAAGTAAGATGGTCAGTTCAGGGGAGTTCCGGCAGACACACGGACCATATTTCCTGATCACGGTTGTTTTCTTGAGTCCTTAGTGTGTACTTTTTTTTTTTTTTTTTTTTTTTTTTTTTTTTTTATTCTTTGTATACAGCACTTTCCTTTTTCACATAGTCCTTAACTGAATCTGCATCTTGTTTTAATTCTGCCTTTCAGATTGTGATTATTGAGCACAAATCAATCATCTGTCCTGGTTACAATGCAGTGCTGCATATTCATACATGTATTGAAGAAGTTGAAATTACCGTAAGTGGCTCTTTGCTCCTCTGCATCCAGAAACTCTGTCCCCGGCCACTGATGCAGGAATTAACGGTGGTGTATAATTTCTTTATATATAATATTTTTTTTTATTCCTCTCTCTCAAGGCCTTAATCTGCTTGGTAGACAAAAAATCAGGGGAAAAAAGTAAGACACGACCCCGCTTTGTCAAACAGGATCAAGTATGCATCGCCCGCTTAAGGACAGCGGGAACTATCTGCCTTGAAACATTCAAAGATTTCCCTCAGATGGGCCGATTTACCTTGCGAGACGAAGGTGAGAACTTCTGTGTTTGCCCATGCTGTCAGACCTGGATAGAGCCAGAAGGGAATGCAAGTTGTGTTTGTCATGTCGGATGTTCTAGAAATCAGTTTTTCGTGGTCACTATTAGAGTTGTTGCGATAACAACAAGTTTTTGATTCGGTTTCGATATCATAAAAAAGTATTGCGATACTCGATACCAGTTGAAAAAACGCCAAATAGTCACGTGCATTCCGCATTTTTTTTAAAAAAAATATCGGATTGCAGAGTTGTTTTTTTTTTTTTTTTTTTTTTTTTTTTGTTTAATAAGCATTTCTCCCCTTAGGGGCTAGAACCTGGGATCTTTTAATCCCTTGTCCTATTCACCCTAATGGAGCTCTATCAGAGTGAATAGGACTTCACACTCTTCCTGCTGCCCTGTGCATAGTACACACAGCAGCAGGGAGCTTACCATGGCCGCCAGGACTTCAGTACCGTACTGGCTGCCATGGTAACCGATCGGAGCCCCAGGATTACACTGCTGGGGCTCCGATTGGAACTGCCCCTGCCACAAATGAGAAGGGGAGGGGACCCTTTGGCCACTGCCACCAATGTTTTTAATATTTTGGGGGGTTGAGGGGGGACAGGCGCACTGCGCCACCAATAATTAACCTTTAATATAGGAGGCGGGTGCCGGCGGCAGTTAACCCCTAAGGTGTCGCACTCCCTGTGCCTCCGTTAGTCTCCTGTTCCGTATGCAAATTAGTACTATCGGAGCAATAGGGAGGAGACATCGGCTTCTCTCCTGGGCGTTCCTTCTCCCTGGCTGTAGAGCTGTCCAATCGCAGCGCAGAACGTGACAGGGAGAAGGCACGCCCAGGAGAGAAGCTGATGTCTCCTCCCCATTGCTCCGATAGTAGTAATTGGCATATGGAACAGAAGACTAACAGGGGCACAGCGGGCGAACGGAGCGGCGCCCAGGAATAATAGTAAGTGCGGGGAGATCCCTGGGCGCCGCTCTGCAGCCCAGTATCGAAAAAGGGAAATCCTGACAAAAGTATCTATTGGGTATTGAAATTTCGATACCCGCAACAACCCTAATCACTATAGCATGTACCTGAGAGGTACTCTGACAGTTTCCAGCGGATGTGATAAGTCCATCCTTCCTGTCATGACTGAATGTAGGCTAAGAGCGGGTTCGCATCGCTGTTATTGAATAACAAACTAAAACTGAATTCAATAGGGCGTAAATTCTAGGACTGAAGGCAAAGCAGAAGCCTTTAAGCCTCCTAATACATGTCTATGGGGCTAAATAATGGTTTAGTTTGTTTGTTATACATGACGGGAAACAATTGTCCTGTCAACATTTATTTTTATTTTTTCCCTTCGTCATGTATAAGGGGGAAAAAAACGGAATGGTTATATGTGCCTATAGAAATAGATTAGGACATAATGCCTGTTAAAGGGTTCTGTTTTGCATTCGGTTATAACGGAATTTCTAATGCTAGTGAGAACCTGCACTTAGAGGTTCAGTGAGATAAAAAAAAAACAGCACCACTCTAGGCTGTATGTGGTATTGCAGCTCGGCCCTATTCAAGCATATCGGACTGAGCTGCAATACCAGACATTGCCTATAGACTAGACTGGAGCATTTTCAGTAACAAAGCTGCCATGTTTTTCTAGTCTGATACAACCCTTTTAAAGGGCATCTGTCAGCAGATTTGTACCTATGAAACTGACCTGTTACATGTGCGCTTGGCAGCTGAAGGCATCTGTTTTGTTCCCATGTTCATATTTGCCCGCATTGCTGAGAAAAATGTTTTAATAAATGCAAACGAGTCTCTAGTAGCAACGGGGGTGTTGCCGTTATACCTAGCGGCTCAGCTTTCTCTGCCGCTGGCACGCCCTCTGCACTCTGACAGGGCCAGGTGTGATACAGTTTACACTACTCGGCCATTCAAAGTGCAGAGGCTGCGGCGGTTGCAGAGAAAGCGGACGCCTCCGTTGCCCTTAGAGGCTCATTTGTAAATATTAAAGTTTTTTTTGTTTTTTCTCGGCAACGCGGGCACGTATAAACATGGGACCAACACAGATGCCAAGTGTGAATGTAACAGATCAGCCAGTTTCATGGTTACAAATCTGCTGACAGATGCCCTTTAAGAAAGTCTCAGACCAGTTACCAAGGATATTTGGTTACTTTTATCAAGTGCTGCAGCTTTTTTGGTCTACAGACTTTAACATCAGCTGGTGTTATTTTATATCCTCCAACTTGTCAGAAGTTATAGGTACATTGTGCATCATTCACTTAGGCTCGCTGCTAGTAACTTGTTTTCTTACTTTCTTTCCCTTTTGGTGTTTTTTTTGTTTTAGGTAAGACCATTGCAATTGGAAAGGTCTTGAAACTGGTTCCAGAGAAGGATTAAGCTTTCCTCTTGACCCTGCACAATACTGTGAGGATATTGACTCTACGGAAGCCTACTTCACGTCGCCTTCATACTTTCAGCCCATTGACAAACTGTAACGCCCTTTTAAACAAAAAATTTAAAAGCTGAAAACATCAAGTCCACATAGACAGCTTTCTCATATTGAGAGCTCTGCTATGCCACTGATGATTCCTCCCTCCCCCCCAACATTTTATTTTATTCCCTTGCAAATTCTGCAACCTTTGGAAAGATTTGGCAATGGCTTCATAAGTTATGTGGACAGAATTGCCTACAATAATGAAAAAATCCTAAGATTTTTTTTTTTTTTTTTAATTAAATACTTGCAATATCACCCTGTCATGTCAGTACATAAACACACGGTAATTCTAAGCAGACCGCTCGGAGTGTGTAAGCACATGTTACAGAGAACTACCATGTTAATAAAAAAATATCAGTTTAAAACCTTTAGTCGGTATCTGAATTGCTTTTGAATGCTTTTTCTCTTTTTTAAAACTGAATGTAACACTGCTGCATTAACTTTTTTTTTTTATTATTATTTAAAATTTTATTAGATAGGTTTTTTCTTTTTTTTTCTTTCTTGCCCAGTGAAGTCATTGGCCTATCTGCTTAAAAAGACTTCAACCATTTCTAATACCGCCTACAAGAACTGCTCTTTTTCATTGAAGGAGGCAATATTTAAGAAAACTTGACACCGCTACAATTTTAATAGTCTTGGGCGATGCGACTTAGTTTGTCCTATATGTATTAAAGCAAAAAAAAATAATATATGGAAATTGCTCCGGCGCATCATTCTTTACTAATTCCAAAATTTTAAGGGAGTGAATGGCTGATAAATTTTCAGAATTCCAGCGTACGAGGAAGACCTAGGTAGCTCCATCCCCACAAGAGCTACGTTGCGATTACTACCTGGGAAGGTTTTTTTTCAGTCATAGTTCAGTCTTTGTGTTGTCTAATAAAGGCTTGAATTCTTCTCCTTGCTGCTTCAAGTGTCTGGGATAAGCAGATGACTGTCGCTGCTGAGCTCACACGTTTGCACATATTATACCTTTTGGATATGGAAGATAGATCCAGTCCTGCCACCTGTAAACTTTTGCATATCAAGAGTTCAGCTTGCCTAGAACTTGAAAGAGTTAGTAGTCTCTGGTATTGAGTAGGTGATGCATTTGAGATTTCTTATTCCGATGATCCTCAGGATACGAAGAGCAATAGTTTAGCTGCTTCTTTCTCCGAAAGTCTTGACGAGGGGCCAAAAATAGAGAAATTTGGTAAAAAAAAAATTTTGCTTCATATTCCTTATCGAACAGTTCATTTTCTTGACTTCTGACTATGTTTTGACGTAACGGTGAAATGTATTCAGATGTGTAAAAAGAAAATAATAATTCTGACCTCCCAGAATTCTCTGCAGTCGACACATGGCTGCCAATTTGGAGATTAAGATTGTTTAACCCCATTTGTTTCTTTGTATCTGTGGGTTTTCCATTCATTTCACCAATAAGGCTACATTGTACGACCAGAGAAAAGCTATTGTCCTACAGTTTCAATTGATTACTCTTGTAGCTGCCGTAATGCATGAAATGGAAATAAATTTTATTATGTCAGCAATGATGTGAACTTGGTCTTTACTTAAGATTAATGGTAATGTGACAAAGTATGGAGCGGTACGTTTTTCACAGTGCCTTTCCGCAGATTCCAAGGCCCTGGTAACAGGAGAGAGAAGAGATATAGGGGATACAGAACTTGTCGCCCATAATAAACGGTCAGATTCACACTTTGCTGTATATTTTATTTTTTTCTATTATCCATATCTCTCTCCATTCCTTGGTTGAACTTGATACATGCTGTACTATGTAAAGCTAAGCATGTACATAGCTATACTAAATAAAACGTATACCGCCATCTGATGTTCTTTGTCCTTCTGGGTAATCTTCAGGTATCACCAGCAAGAGTCATCCCGTCATTCATGGCTTCATAATAACCGCCTGGACAATGCACTTAGGACTCATGCACACGACCGTGCCGTTTCTTGCGATCCGCAAAAAATGGATGCCGCCCGTGTGCCTTCCTCAATTAGCGGAACGGAACAGGAGGCCCATTATAGAAATGCCTATTCTTGTCAGCAAAACGGACATGCCTCATAAATATTGCGGGGCAACGGATGCGGACAGCGCACAGAGTGCTGTCTGCATCCTTTGCGAACCCATTGAAATGAATGGTTCTGTATATGGAACGCAAAAAAAACGTTTGTGTGCATGAGCTCTTACGCCGACAGCTCTAGCTTGAAGCTCCCACATCTTGGTGTATTATCGACAAGCACAGTTAGAGAGGTGTCTGGTTGCACAACTCAAACGGGGGAGGGCACACTTCAGGGTGAATTGGGAACCTAAAGTGGCTACATATTGTAGGAGGGTCTAAATTGACAGGAGGTGGAGTAAAAAAAAGTAGTGGGGGGGTCAGCAATACCACAGCCCAAAATACCACGGTGCCTCAAAAGCTGTTCCTCTGAGTTGGCCAACAATAGCGGCCATTTTCTCTCCTCCGCTTCCACTTGTCTCTGAAGATATGTAACGAGGTCCTTAGGAGGTGAGATGCGGGGCATAATTAAATTCAGGAGGGCATATTGCTGCCAAGTACTTGAGTACCTGATTTCGAGTATTAATTACCACTGATAGCTCATTATATCCCCAGCTAGTGGCAGAGATGGGGGGTCTATGGCCAATCCACCCCTGCACCCCCCTATTTCCTTACGTTCATCTATTTAATACATATTGGGTTTGGAAGTTATGTTAAAAGCAGTGCCCAAGTGTGAGCTCCTCCCTTCAGCCATACCCTTCCTACAGGGACTAAGCTAAAACAGTTTTAGCTTAGTGTCTGTAGGAGGCAGACCTACCTGCCTCTGCAGTTTTTTCCGGCTCCGCAGGGATTGTTCTCACCTGGCTGGCATCCCCGTTCGGCTGGGTCTACTAGCGGCAGCTCTGCTATACTTTAATCAGGCCTGCGTTTGCCGGGTACTGACTCCACATTGGGGACGGGGCTTGCAGTTCTCTCCGCTCCCTCCTTCATTTGTGTCCTGGCGTGAATCCTTGGCGCTCTTTCTGTGCTCCGCCCACCTTCTGCTCCATGAGGATCTCTGCGGGACTCTGGCTTAAAGGGATTCTGTCACCTCCCCTAAGGCAAAAAACGATTTAAAACCAGCCATGCAGCACAGCTTACCTGGATTAGGCTGTGCTGTTCAATCTTGAAATCCGTCCAGCAGTTAGTTCAAAAAACGAGTTTGATCAATGAGGAAATGCGTCCTGAAGGTGCCCAGAGGGGCGTTTTTTTTCTTCTGAGAGAGCCCAGTCCCGCCCCTTTTTCAGTGCCCAGCCCGCCTTCCTTTTACTTCCTAACCGCCGCCCCCAGCCTGCCACAGCCTCTCCTGCCTCTCCTCCCCCTCCCTCTTGCCGAACGAAGTCTCGCACAGGCGCAGTACCCACTGAGGGCTGCGCCTGTGCGATCATCAGGAGACTGAGGGCGGCAGCTTCATCTTCGTCACTGGGCATGCGCCGAGCCCAGTGACGTCCGATGCTCGCTCTTCCCTGCTGACTGAGGGAAGAGCGAGCATCGGACGTCACTGGGCTCGGCGCATGCCCAGTGACGAAGATGAAGCTGCCGCCCTCAGTCTCCTGATGATCGCACAGGCGCAGCCCTCAGTGGGTACTGCGCCTGTGCGAGACTTCGTTCGGCAAGAGGGAGGGGGAGGAGAGGCTGTGGCAGGCTGGGGGCGGCGGTTAGGAAGTAAAAGGAAGGCGGGCTGGGCACTGAAAAAGGGGCGGGACTGGGCTCTCTCAGAAGAAAAAAACGCCCCTCTGGGCACCTTCAGGACGCATTTCCTCATTGATCAAACTCGTTTTTTGAACTAACTGCTGGACGGATTTCAAGATTGAACAGCACAGCCTAATCCAGGTAAGCTGTGCTGCATGGCTGGTTTTAAATCGTTTTTTGCCTTAGGGGAGGTGACAGAATCCCTTTAAGGACCAGCTGCATTGAGGGACACAGGCCGGGTAAGCTCTGCCTCCCCTTCTTACAGGGTCTAACCATCCCTCCTCATCCTCCTTCCTGTCACTACAGTGTACTCACTATGTCCAAGCCCAGGCCCCAAAGCATGTAGTAACTTCTGTGGACAATTTTGTATGTGCTTGTCGACCCAAATTTCCATTTGGTCAGTTGGATCCCCTCTGCTCTTCGTGCTCTGCCCAACCACCAAGTGGCTCTGACCCAGTCGCCCCTACTGCCCAGCCCATGGTAGAGCCGGAGTGGGCACGCTCCCTGTCAAAGATGGTACAGCACGTCTCCCATACCAGCAAAGCCATTGTGGAAATACTGGGGCGTTTGTCGGCCAGGCCCTCCTCTGATGCGTCCGACTAGGGATCCTGGGGCTAATTCCCATCGCGGCCGAACTGCAAAATGGGCCAGACCTCCCCCAGAAGGGTGTCTGCGTCCCCCGTTTATTTTGCCTCCCCCGCACCTCCTAGACAATCTCACTCCGACTTGTCCTCCTTGGAAGAAGCATGTTCCGAGGAAGGGTTTTCAGATGCGGACTTTGTCTCTCCTGAGGTCCAGTCTTCAAAACTGTCCTCTATGGTGGACAATCTTATTACAGCGGTTATAGAAACCTTACAGGTTGAGGACCCTGCTCCCTCATCAGCCAGATCGAGTTTTTCCTTCAGGTGGTCTCGCCGCTCGCCCAAATGTTTCCCCGACCACCAGGATTTTGATTCCTCTCTTTTCAAGGAGTGGAATTTTCCTTATAGACGTTTTGCCTTACCAAAGTGCTTAGACATCCTTTACCCATTTCCGGAGGATTTGACTAAGAAGTGATCCTCCTATAGTTGACCCGCCAGTATCCCGCTTGGCAAAACATACCAGTTTGCCTATGGAGGATGGGGCTTCTTTTTCTGATACCAGGGCTAAAAAAAATTGAATCTTTTGCAAAATCGTTTGAAGCAGTGGGCACAGATATTTTTTGCCTCTACGTGGGTGAGCAAACTGCGTCACGGTCTCTCCTCGGAGGAACTTTCCGATATTGCCCTGCAGCTCTCCCATGCCAGTTCGTATATTTTTGGACGAGGCCAGACTAATGGCCTGCTCGTCAGCTCTTTTGGTGGCTACTCGCCGTACCCTATGACTCTTCTGCTGGGCGGCAAACAATGCTTCAAAGCGGGCGTTGACGGCCCTCCCCTTTTCCAGCAGCAGGCTATTTGGCAAACGCCTGGACGAGATCATTTCTGATGCTACAGGTGGTAAGAGCACTCATTTACCACAAAAATGTGTGTTTCAACAAGTCAAAGCATAGACCTCTTTTTTGACCCTTTTCAGAGTTACAAGCTGGAGTTCAGTTCCCCCCCCTCCACCCCGTTTTATCCGCTCATTTCCTCTGACCTCTCCCTGTGCCGCCCATTCCCTTTTTCAGGCTATTCTCATACTCCAGCAGGGAGTGATCGTCCTGGTTCCTACTCAAGACCGTTTTTTTTTGTAGGTTTTATTCCAATCTCTTTGTGGTTCCCAAAAAAGAAGGTACCATCCTGGACCTCAAAGATCTCAACCGCTTTCTTCGGCTCCGACGCTTCCGGATGGAGTCATTTAGATCGGCTATTACGTCCATGGAACCGGGGGAGTTCCTGGCCTCGATAGACCTCAATGACACTTACCTGGTTCCCATTTGAGTCAGTCACCAGAATTTTCTCTGTTTCGCAGTGGGTCCTTTTAGCTACCAGTTTGTGGTTCTCTCATTCGGCCTGGCCACAGCTCCCAGAGCCTTTACAAAGGTTCTGGCCTCGGTCATGGCTCTGTTCCTTGCCAGGGGAATAGTAGCGATCCCATACTTGGATGATATCCTAATAAAGAGTCTGTAATTCTGGGAAACGGCGGTCAGCCTGCGCATCATCCTAGACACCATGGAACAACTCAGATTGGTTCTGAACCGACCAAAGTCATCTTAGCGACTTTTTTTTTTTCTGAGCATGTTTTTCGACACTCTTCACGCCAAGGTATTTTTGCCCCCGGAGAAGGAATACACTCTCCAGCTTCAGATTCTTCCTTTGTTGCAGCCCCATCCTCTTCCCATTCGTCTCTGCATGAGGGTTCTGGGTCACATGGTCTCTGTCTTTGAAGCAGTTCCTTGTGCTCAGTTCCATACCGGAACTCTTCAGCGGGACATTCTAACCCATTGGGACTGATCCCCAGCCTCCATGGATCAGCTGGTACGCCTCCCGGCTCAAACCCGCCAGTTGGTTTCCCAGATGCTGACATCAGGCCGCTCCTTCCTTCCCCTACGCTGGACGGTGTTGACAATGGACGCTAGCCTCCGGGGCTGGGGGAGTATTAGAAAATCTCCGTTCAGGGCTTGCGAGGAACCATTCCTTCCCATCAACATTCTGGAACTGAGGGCGATTCGTCTCTGCTTCACTGAACCGACCACCTTCGGGAACGTCTGGTTCGGGTTTTTCTAGCGATCTGCGAGCAGTGGGGTTGGCCGGATGTAGATCTTATGGCCTCTCGCTTCAACCACAAGGTCGAGAACTTTGTTGCACAGTCCAATGATCCCCTGGCGTACGACACTCTCGTAATTCCATGGAGTCAGTTCACACTTCCTTACGTGTTCCCTCCTGTTCCCCCTCATTCCGTGTCTTCTCTGCAAACTCAGGTCCAATGGTCTGCTCGTCATTCTCGTGTCCCTGGATTGGCCACGCCGAGTATGGCACGCATCCCTAGTCTCCCTCTTCGCCGACTAACCCAGGCGTCTTTCCCTTCGGGAGGACCTCTTGTCTTGCTTTAGTTGGTGTGAACTCTTGTCCTTCCTGCATTCGGACATGGACTTTGGTCTGGCTCTCAGTTCCCTCAAAGGGCAAGTTTCGGCTCTTTCCATTTTATTTCAGCAGAACTTGGCTTCGCTTTCTGCGAATAGGACCTTTCTGCAGGGAGTTGCCTACCGTCCTCCTTTGAATCCTTATGACTTTAATATGGTGCTCAGCGCTCTTAAGTCATCTCCGTTGGAGCCTTTGCAGCAGGTGTCCCTTCGATTCCTGTCCTACAAGGTGGCCTTTTTAGTCGCAATTACTTCCATCCGTAGGGTGTCAGAACTCGCGGCTCTTTTCTGTCAGTCGCCCTTCCTGGTACTTCGCCCTGTTCAGTCCTTCCTTCCAAAGGTTGTGTCGGCATTCCATTTCAATAAAGAGATTATTCTTCCATCCTTTTGTCCTGCCCCATCTCACCCTCGCAAGAAGTCGCTTCACACTCTGGATTTAGTACGTTCATATCTATTTGTCTCCGACGTCATCTTTCTGATGGATCAATTCGCTATCTGTCATCCCAGAGGGGCCGAGACGAGGGTTGGCTGCGCCAAAAGCCTCCATTTCCTGATGGTTTCGTTTGGCCATTGTGGAGGCATACCGCATCAGTGACCGGGCCCTGCCCTTTTGGGTTACTGCTCATTTTGCTCAGCCAGCAGGGGACTCTTGGGCAGTGCATCATGGGGCTTCGGCCCTTCAGGTATGCAAGGCGGCTACCTGGTCGTCTTTGCACACTTTTGCAAAGTTTTACAGAGTACACACCTTTTGCATCCTCTGATGCTTTTCTGGGGCGTAGAGTTTTACAGACAGCGGTTCTCTTATTGACCAGAGGGTTTTTGGTTTATGGCCCACCTTTGGGACGGCTCTGTAACGTCCCATGCGCAAGCCTGTGTCCCCCAATGATATGGATGAGAAAACTAGTTTTTGTACTTGCCTTAAAATCTGTTTCTCTTCCGTTAATTGTGGGACACAGCTCCCACCCATGTTCTCTTTTAATGGGCCTCTTTGTGGCCTTCGTGTTCTGGGTTTGTACATTGTTGGTTTTCCAGTTTTTGTTTTTCTTGCTTCTCCTACTGCTTTTACACAAACAGTTTTTAGCTTAGTCCCTGTAGGAAGGGTATAGCTGAAGAGGGAAGAGTTCACACTTTTGTGCTTAATGTCGCTTCCTAGTGGCAGCAGCTATACCCATGGTCAAGCCTGTGTCCCCAATGATGGAAGAAAAACAGATTTTACTGAAGCACAAAAATCTAGTTTTTCCACGTTGCTCATTGGGGTCTATGAAAGAGAATTTCCAACTGTCAACTACATGTACCTCCATTACCTATAGGTGCCGCTTACTTTGCATGTCTTCGTCAGTACCTGCTGCTTTTAGGGCTCACGACCGAGCACCAGACAGTGCTGACCGATTTAGAAGACCTCAGCTGTGTCATGTGACCAGCAATCAGACTTTCCAACTGACACAGGACAGAAGGTCAGTTACTTCTCTATTAGGGATGAATGAACTTGTGTGTTCAAGTTCGGCGTACAAAGTTTAGGTTATCTAAGAATTCCGCTACCATGGACCATAAATTATGGTCCGTGGTAGCAGAATCCATAACGGAGTTCTTAGATATCTTGAACGTTGTAGGCTGAATATATAAACACAAGTTCATTCATACCTACGAGACTGACATTGAGGATTCCATAGGAATACATAGAGAAACTGGCTTCCTGCCCACACATAAGATGCTGTGTTATTTGGATAGTGAGAGTGCTGGTCACATAACACAGCTGAGGATCCGAAGGGAGGGGATAACTAAAATACAATCACCGGAAAGAAGATTACCTTCACTACAGTTTACATCATGTGCCTTTCTAACAGGTCAGAGAATTGTGTTGTCATACTGAGAGCCAGATGGATGGAATACCCCTTTAATAACATTTATCACCTATCCGCCAGTGTATGGGGGTCAACCACAGTTGTCTATGGGCCTCTGGCTATCTTGGCTGGTCCCATAAAGAATGCAGCGGTGATCAGACATGCCTGTCTCCCCTGCTTTCTTACCCCCGATTATCACTATCCAAGATGGGGGTCCCAGCAGTAGTATTGTACATTTATCACTGATCTTGTGGCTGTCCCATAAAAGCTGTTATCGATAAAAACCCCTTTAAGGGTTATTTCTGTGTGGGAGTCGCTGTTATGGGCTCCTGCAACTAGCATTATAATGCCAGTGCCCTGTACGGTCCCTGTATATTAAATTGCACCCTAAAAGCAAAACTAGGTGACAATATGAATGCAGACCTGGAGGTACAGTATGTTAACCTTTTCGGTCACCACCACATAATTTAATATACATTTATTTATTTATTATTTATTTTTAGCGACATTTGTTCCCATGCGCCACCTACGGAGGAGCTTGCCAAAGGAGTCAGGAGTGCCTTCCTCCCAGTCACTTCCGCTCTGATGCGGTGGCAGTCACGTGACATCAGCTCTCCGCCGGGTCACTTCCTCAGCGACGCTGCACTCCTGGTAACAACTAATAAAGTTTCACTTGTTGACTGTAAGGCTGCGCCTGCGCCTGCGCACTGCTCTCTGCGGTCACACGTGTGGTGTGGAAGATGGCTGAGACCGCGCGGCATGAGGTGGACAGCGAGCAGGTGAGGCGCTGATATAGCAGAGCGGAACCGCACGCGTTATCCTATGTGTTAGCACGACGACCGGTGCACGTATGTCTGCTGCCGATGTATCGTGCTGCTGTGTAATGGAGGCAATATCCAATGTGCTCTCCATAGACGTAAATGTTAAAGGGGCTGTTCTTCTTTGCCGGGGGGGATTTTTTTTGCCAGACTGCTCCCAGGGACAGAGGCATATGTATCTACTACTGGGTTTCCTTGGTCCCCTGCACTGACTACATTGCTCCGGTCTCCACCTATCAACTTCCCCCCCCCCCCCCCCTGCGTCACATGATCTAGTGACTTGACACAAAGGGGACAGGTCACTGCTGTGGCCAGTGGTTGGCTGCAGCAGCTGGAACATTCAGTGACAGGGATCAGGTAAGTATGCTTCTCACTGTCTTGGAGATGCAGCTGACACGCGGACTGATCACTGTCGTCTGTATCAGGCCTAACTACTACTGGAGTAGTCCTCAACTTGGGGCGACGGAGGTTCACCCGTAGAGCTGGTGTCAGAGCCCTGCCGATCAGTTAGTGATGGCCTATCCTGGGAATAGGCCATTGCTTAGTAATGGCTGGGCAACACCTTTTAAGGCTACTTTCACACTAGCGCTTTGGATTTCCGTTTGTGAGATCCGTTCAGGGCTCTCACAACTGGTCCAAAATGGATCAGTTTTGCCCCAATGCATTCTGAATGGAAAAGGATCCGCTCAGAATGCATCAGTTTGCCTCCGTTCCGTCTCCATTCTGCTCTGCAGGCGGACACCAAAACACTGCCTGCAGCGTTTTGGTGTCTGTCTGATGAAACTGAAACAGACACAGAAAACGGATCCGTCCCCCATTGACTTTCAATAGAGTTCATGACTAATCCGTCTTGGCTACGTTAAAGATGATACAAACGAACCCGTTCTGAACGGATCCGTCTGTGCAGATCCACGATGGATCCGCACCAAACGCAAGTGTGAAAGTAGCCTAATTATTATTTATTTGTTCGTCCGCTGTGCCCCCTCCCCCTTGATGATTTGGCGTGCTGTATTATAATGAGCAGTAAACTTGCAACGGGGAGGAGTCTTCTGCTGTGGGCGTCTCCTTCTCCCTGGCTGTGTGCGGTCCGCTCTGATTGGATCGCGCTCACAACCAGGCAGAAGACTGCTCATTATAACACAGAGTGCCAAATCATCAGGGGGGCCACAGCGGACGAACAGGGGAGGTGTTTGTGTTTTTAATTTTTTTTTTTTTTTTTTTTTTTTTATACACCCATGGCATCAGTAGGGGCTGCCCTACAAGGTAATACCATCATTAGCCTATGCCAAAACTGATGAAAGGTCCTCTTTACGTCCCATGCATCCAGGATAAGGAGATATGTCTGTAATTGGTGGTGGTCCTGGCAGTGGGCCTCCACTGATCACAAGAACGGGGGGGGGGCTGTATTCCCCCATCTTAATGGAGCATCAGACACGCAAGCATGTCCGCTGCTTCCTTAAGCTGTAGGGAACTGCCAGAGGAAGCATACCTAATGGTCCACATGGGTTTTCACTGTGCCTCAGTCCCTGCGTGTAAACTTCTGGCATGGACGGGGTTCAGGTGCATCACTGCATGTGACTACTGAACCACTGTGGCCACGTGCTGCTTGGGAGGCAGTGAATGGCTGCAGCAGTGAACATGACCATGGACAAGTTATCACATTTTGGGTCAGCAGGGGAGCATAAAGCATCGAAAGGGGAGCATCAATGCTGGAAGCCGGCAGCGCTGAGTGGCTTTTTTTCTTCCATTTACATTGGACAATTACATGGCATTCTAGTGGTGGTTGTCTGAAGCCACCACTAGAGGGAGCTTACTTCATGCTGTTACTATTGAGTTTACACGATAAGCAGTAAGTAGTTGTGCTCCATCTAGTGGCAGCTGCTGGTAGAAACAAAGTAGAGCACATGGTTTTCTGTAAATTTTTAGACTTGGGAGCTGAAAGTGCCCGTGGGATTATTATATTTTTTTTTTTCAAAGCCTGTAGCCCTGCCATAGATTGGGCCTTTATCCTGTCTGTGTAGAGTGTTGACCCCCTTCGTTCTCTTTAGTCACATGTCTTTTTGACAGGTCTTTCCCTCTTATGAAATTAATTTCTCTCTTTACTCCCGTCTCATGCTGCAGATCATGTAGCGCTGCCTCCTCCTTTTTGTCAAATTTTTTTAATTATTCTGATTGACATAAAGTTCTGTTATAAACAAGTTTTAACCCAATGTTGTATTTTTTTTATTTTTTTCCTTGCTACCCAGGTTAAGAAGGCAACTAAGGCCCTACTCGCTTACCAAAAAACCAAGGGGCGCTCCAATGCTTTACTCTTAAATGAACATGACCGGATATCCGTCCTGCTTACTGTATGGAAGATTCCAAACCAAACAAGAGCAATTAAAATGTAAGCTCATATGGCTAGTGCCCATCCCATGCTTTTGCTTTATTTTTATTAATTTACTTAATGGGGTTGGCCAGTTTCCAGTGTAATTTGTCATACTGTCATATATGTTCCATATAAGCATACATAACTGTATGCTGGGCCCCGACTACCCTGGTGAAGTAAACCCTCACCAGGCATCTTCTGCATCCATTGGCTGCAATATGGTGGTGATTGCTTTTTCTGGCTGTTCCTGGGTACCTTCCATTCTGTGCATGTGATGAACAGTGATGAATGCGTCCCATGGATGCGCAAATGCCGGCAGCAGATCCACTCTGTCTGTGCATGTGCTGGAGTGCATGGTCGTCACCAGCTTGCATCTCATGGATGACAGTTGGATGATACTACACCAAAACCGGGGTCTCCACTGGGACAGGTGGGGGACAGTAATCCGTCATGTGTGCTTGTATAGATCATACATAATTGTATATGGCATCCTAACAAAGTGGAATTGGGAGCCTTTTTAAGGTGACAGCCTGGAATAATTGAGTTTCTGGGACGAATCCTTGGGTCAGTTTCCAACATGAAGCCGATGTGAAAGACCTCCAGTCCAGGGGGTATTCTTGCCTCTCATTTACACCTCATGCATTGAGTTTACAACATTATTTTTTTTTTTTTTTTTATCTTCTCCTGCAGTCCTCTTCCTCATGGGATTCGACCAGATACATATGACGTTTGCCTCTTCACAAAAGATGAACCAAATATGTCTGTTGAACAGACGGAAAAGCTTTACAAAAAATTGCTCAGTCAGCATGGAATTACACAGATAACTGAGGTAATAAGAATCTATATTAGTGAATGGTCTACACCTGAGAACTCATTTCATTTTGCACTGAGTTAACCCCTTCCCGACCAGCACCGTAATAGTACGGCACTGGCCGGGTCTTTAAAGATGGCGCCCTCTCCTAAGCGCTGCGGGTACCATATCCGCAGGTGGCCGTCTGCTTCTTATAGCAAACACCCGCAGCTCATGTCCGCAACAGTCAGTAATGCTGATCACGGACTTTTAACCCCTTCTGAGCGCACTGCCAAAAGTGCGCGTCTCCGGTGGTGCTCCGGTTCCTCCGTGCCACAATCGGAGGAGGCTGCTGCATAGTATTTCCTATGGAGCCCTTGCCTGTAATAGGACTCCATAGGAAACAAGCAATTTTCTCATAGACTCCAATGCATTGGGGTCTATGAGAATAGCAATCTAATGATTTGCATGTTATAGTTCCTATAAAATAAAAAAGTGTAAAAAATAAAATTTGAAAAAACAAAACAAACCCCCCCCTCACAACGACCGGCATCATGAAATCCTGATGGGCTCCATAACATACATGAACGCTATCACTTTAGTCATGTACAATGGAGGCTTTTGGTGGTGTTATACTGAAGTGCCGGTAATCTATCCATGACATCTTATGTATACATTGTAATGTATGTGTCGGCAGATCATCCCCCTGAAAAAAATGAAAAAAGAATTCAAACAATTTGAAGCAAAGCGCCGCTTGCTGAGCAGTTATGACCTATTTCTTGCTGATGCCAGGATCCGCCGACTCCTTCCATCCCATATCGGAAAACACTTCTACAAAGAGAAGAGGTTAGTGGAACACACAAATGGTAAACTAACACCCAAAAGTTCATCTTATACTGTATCCGTATATCATGCAAAATAAGCAGCACTTAACAAGTAGGGAGAAGGGTATCAGAATTTGTAAAAAAAATATAAAAAAAAAAAATTGTGTGCCATAAGTACATATTAGAGCAGAGATCAGCAACCTCCATTCGATACCCAATTGACACTTTTGTACCGGTATCGATTCAACACCGGGATTTGCCTTTTACTGATACTAGGCTGCGCTACTGCACAGCCTAGCATCACGGAACATGGCACGCTCTGCTCTCAGCGTGCGCCATGTTCCCTCAACAGCACAGGTGAGAAGGAAGACTTCTGAATGATCACTTGCTAGAGATAGTTTGCAAGAGATTCCCATAGACTCTGTATGTAGTGGGAGGTCATATGCTTGACTGCTGCTCCATTCAAACTCCTCCTTAGTGCGCTTGTGTAATGGGGGGACCCCAGTTCTTGTAGCTGGTGGGGTCCACTGATCAGACACTTATCAACTGTCCTCTGGCTAAGTGATAAATGTTGATTTTTGGGACAACCCCATTAAAGCCATTGCACTCCGCTCTGGTTAATAGCTGGTCTGCTTTCTGAAGTTTCATTTTCATGTCCTTGTGTCAGTGTCATTTTGCATGTTCTAGATGACTTGTAAAAGTTTAAGGGGGAGATTTATCAAACCGGTGCAAGAGAAGACAGACTTAGTAGTCCGTAGTAACCAATCGGATTTCATTTTTCAGAGTTAATATCAATATTGGTGTTTAGTGAATCGACTTCGCTCTCTGATCCGAAGCTCGATTCGCTCAACGCTAATCGGTATGATTGGTTGCCATGGGCAACTAAGCCAGTTTTTCTTTGCACCAGTTTTGATAAACCTCCCTCTGTTTTATCTGTGCCCACCTTATGCAGAGAGCCGCTGTCTGTCAACCTAAAGAGCAAGAATCTCTCCAGGGAATTGAGACGCCTTATCCAAGGAACACAGCTTCACGTTACCAACAGAGGATGCTGCTAGTAAGTGTGTGACACTTCGTCTTTATTACATAGAGGGGAAGAACACAGGTATTAAATCATTCTTTTTATTTTTTTAATTCCAGTGCAATACGTGTGGGTCACACGGGTATGAAGGTGGAAGACATCGTTGAAAACGTACTTGCAGTTGCAAAAGTCCTAGCTGAGAAGTTGCCAATGGTAGGTGTCTCCCGCACACAGTTGTGCATCACATCAGAATATAGTCGGGGTCTTTTTATTAAAAAAAAAAAAAATATATACATATACACAGACCAGTCCCAACTCTACAGGCCAGTTACGATGCACACATGATATATATATTTTATATTGTCATTTGTGCCGATAAATGTATGTCCAGATAGTTTGATCCCTGCATTGCATGTGGGAATGAACAAACTCTGTTCAAATGTTTAGACACTGTATATATCGTTTGCATATTCTGTAATTTATTTATTTTTGTAGGGTGGGGGTCATTGTCAGTGACAATAAAACAGCGTCTGCCTTTGTCTTTTCAGAAATGGAAGAATGTCAAAGTTCTTCACCTGAAAACCCAGTCATCCGTGGCTCTGCCAATCTACAACTCTTCCTTTGACAGTCTAAAAGATTTAAGTTTGGTGAAGGTTAAAGTAAGTGCACAATTTCTGGCGTGTGCCGACTGTGTTCTCCATTAGTGGTATAAGTAGTCTCGTGTGGCAAATCTGAAGGGGTTATCCAAGCTGATCTGACACTCAGTGCAGGGGGAGGTGCAGTTGCCAGGACAGCGGTGCAACACCCTGCAAATATTTTGTACAAGTCCTATTAGGAGACCTGTGCATCGTACTTCGTGGACATCAGTCGGTTGCCTCAGCAACTTTAGCACCCGGAGTTCAGTTGCAGCTCTCCACACTTTGTAGGATTGGGTGGGTGATTTTCCTTGGAGAAGCCCTTGAATACAAGCTTCCTTAAATGTGGGAATAATCTGTTAAACGCATTCAGTTGATTCCCTTTTGTAACATAGCCCGTGCAATGAACACTGCATTTGTCTTTTTGGCTTGGACTAATGACCATAGGACGGTATTCCTTAACCAATGGTAGATGCACCACACGTGTCCATTAGGCCAATGTAGCAGCACATTATAATAAATGTGGCTGCAATAATAATTGGGAGACCTCCATCCCCTACACCCACCTTTTTGTTGTTGTGTTGTTTTTTTTGTTTGTTTTTTCTATGCGGCATATAAAGTGCCAAAGGTTACAAGATGTTTCCCTCATTCTGTTGCAAAATTAACATGTCTTCTCGATTACAGCAAGTTAAAACGAAGAAGAGGAGCATAAAGTCTGCCAGAGAGCACGAACCAGTAACCCCAATCTCTAAGAAAACTGGGGATGTGATAGCAGATGGGAAGAACGATGCAGCCACTCCTCACAAAGAGCCGAATGAAGCAGATGATGCGGAGGAAGAAATACCTCAACTGGTTCCTATTCAGAAGCCCAGCAGTGCAACAAAGAGCAAGATAAAGGCAAGTGTTCAGACCTGTCAACACGCACAACATCTCTTAAAATGGTAACCTATCCTGGGGTTACATTGTCTCCCCTCAAACAGTGTCAGATAGGTGCAGGTCTCACCCCTTGGACCCGCACTTGTCACTAGAACCAAGTTCCCCAAAATGGAGAGCACGCGCAGTTGCTCTCAATTTCTCTGGGAGTGCCGAAAATAGAGCGAGCGCATGTAAAAGTCCCATAGACATTATTGGCGAGCTTGGCGTTTAAGCACGGCTGACGCTGTGTTCACTTCTATTGACCTTTCGGAGACAGCTGTGCCAGTGCTTGATTTCCTTAGAATTGAATGGTGGGCGCTTTGTGCTCTTGTTCTCTTTGGGAGCTCTGTTCTATAGAAAGGTGCAGGTCTAGTATTTCTAAGTGTCTAAAAATGAATAGTCTTAACAGAAAGCACCTCCCTGTAAGTAAAGACCCTCATGTTATTGTATCGCAGAGAAGTGTTGGAGACTTAGAAGTGTCACGTTTGTGTCAGTGGGGTCTGTCGTGGTTTCCTGTATTTTTGATGCAAAGAGTAGTACTAGTCTGTCAAAAATATCTTGTTCTCGACAGACCCTATTAGATGGTGATTTCCCATTAGTGTCGAGGGATGCATAATTTGCAGATTACGTAGTGTTCTTTTAGATAGCAAACAACAGTGTACACGTAAAGATGGAGCACACCAGGCAAGCAGTAATTAAAATGCCAACAGAAACTAAGGCAAACAAGTTAATAACACCTAAAATACACAAAATTCATGAGGAGCGTCAATTGATAAATAACAGTCCCAAAAACCACAGCAGGCAAAATCTGCATGTTAGTAAGTGACAAAATTGGCTTCTGAAGTGCCAGTAATACCAATGTGCCAAGAAAACCCATGATGATAATGTGACGTCAATGGCAAAAAAAGCATCTCAAATATGATATGTAGACCTGTGTAAAAAAAATAAAAAGGTTAATCATACAATGTTCAGGCACGAGAAAAATAAGTATAAAACACAGCCTTACACTAATAGTGCTGTGAAATAATCCTCAAGTGTATCCCTGCTATCACAGTGAACAATGGAGAATGTCCTATAAAGAATCAGAACCAGGCTTGGAATTAATGAGCCTAGTTATAGTATAGTAAAAGAGATGGAAAATCCAAATGAAGCTTGGAGTCCATATGATGCAAAGAGTTAGTGGTAGCAAGACGCATCTTGCCCAGATGATGTCCTCACTCAATGGAGCTAAGCTCTGTTACATGGCTAGATGTTTTCTAGTCTCCTGGCCCCTCCTAAAGGTCTTCAGTCGCATGTATAGTTACTTAAGCCTTTAGGAATGTGGCTAGGTACCACCAGGTACGACTAACCAACTACATTGCAAGGAAGTAAAGGGGAAATAACCACTAAAATACCTTGCTGTACAGGATCCCAGTGGTAGGACCCTTTGTGATCACACTATGGATAGGTCATCAGTTCTAATCTTAAAACAAGCCCCTTTAAGCAGCTTGCTTGTTACTTTTTAGGTGTAGAGACCACCTTACTTTTTAATTACTATATGTATGTGATTCTTTTATAGAAAACGGATTCTCTAGAAGAATCCAAAGTGGAAGAAAAAAGCAAAGCGTCTGAGGAGAATGTGCAAGCGTCATCTACTAAAAGCTCTACACTTAAGAAGCGCAAGATAAATGGAAGTGAAGACTTTAAGACCCCAAGCAAGCACAAAAAAGAAATGCCATCTGAAGAAAAGAAAGAGAATCCTGAAGAGCAGGAAACGCCAGCAAATCGCAGCATTCTTAAAAGGACCCCACGTACACAGAAAAAAGGGCTGTCATCTGATGAAAAGAGCAAGGAACCTGAAGAGCAGGAGACTCTAGCCAAGGGCAGGGTTCTTAGAAAGACCCCAAGAAAACGCAACGAAGTGCTGCCATCTCAGGAAAAGAGCAGGGAACCTGAAGAGCAGGACACTCCAAAGCGCAGTGTTCTTAAAAAGACCCCAAGCAAACACAAAAAAGAGCTGCCGTCCGAGGAAGAGAGTAAGGAGCCTGGAGAGCAGAAGACTCCAGCAAAGCCCAGTGTTGTTAAAAAGACCCCAAGCAAACGCAAAAAGATGCTGGTGTCCGAGGAAGCGAGCAAGGAGCCTGAAGAGCAGGAGACTCTAGCCAAGGGCAGGGTTCTTAGAAAGACCCCAAGCAAACGCAACGAAGTGCTGCCATCTGAGGAAAAGAGCAGGGAACCTGAAGAGCAGCACGTTCCAAAGCGCAGTGTTGTTAAAAAGACCCCAAGCAAACACAAAAAGGAGCTGCTGTCCGAGGAAGAGAGCAAGGAGCCTGAAGAGCAGGAGACTCCACCCAAGCGCAGCATTATTACAAAGACTCCTAAAAAAACACCCAGAAAAGCTGCAGTGAAACTCACAAAATCTGCCAGAAAAGCCCCTCAGACCCCAAAACTGAAGCAGAAAAAGAAAATGAAGACCCCAGAGTCTGTATGATGCTAGAGATATGTAATGGTCAGGTTTATCCTAATTAAATATTTCCATATCTTTCTTAATAAGCATTCCTTTTACAAGTTTTATAGATTTTGTCTATACTGTTTTATCCCAAAAAATGAATTATAAGATGAGAATTAGCTAACCCTTCTGTCTGTACCATTATCGGAGCCTTCTCTTTACTGCCTGACATCCTTTTTGCATTGGTTCTTCACAATCTGGGCCAACTAGTTCTGCATGAATGGGCATTTCCAATGCTTAAAGGGGTATTCTCATCTGAGACAATGGGACATACCACTAGGATATACCCCCATTGTCTGATAGGTGCAGGTTCCACTGCCGGGATCCGCACAGATATCCAGAACTGAGCTGACAAAGTGGTGGAGGACCCCAGAGAATTCCCCATTCATTGCTCCAGTTGTTCTGCTGGATTTATTTCAAGATAGTGCATGCCTTCTAAGTGGCTTTCTCAGGGTGGTGTCCTTTCTGCGGCAGCTGGTGGCAGTTGAAGGATGGAACTGAGCATGTGCTTCCATGTCTGTGAGCAGGACAGAAAAATTAAGAAAAAAGAACAAACAGCAGGTGTCACTATACTACATTTTTAATTACACGCAATTACAAAAATTATTCAGATCCAGGTGCTGGTTTGAAAAATATAGAATATTTGTTTTTGGGATACCCTTTACATTGAAGAATCGGGCATTTGAAATGTTTTGGGAAAGTACATTACACCTTGGCTGATTAGTGCTATTTATAACAAAAATAAAAACAAATGCCATATTCTGATTAAGGAAAGAGGTGATATCCCCTGTTTTATATAGAAATAATACAGGTAGGGGTCACCTGATGGTTCTGGTATTCAGCAACATTTATTGCATTGCTATGGGTCAGGGATGTCCAACCTGTGGCCCTCCAGCTGTTGCAAAGCTACAATTCCCAGCATGTCCTGATAGCCGTAGGCTGTCCAGGCATGATGGAAGTTGTAGTTTTGTGACAGCTGGAGGGCCGCAGTTTGGGCATACCTGCTATGGGTAATCATGGCAGCTGCAGCATGGTCAAATGACAAAACTGTGGGGGTGGAGAAAAGTACTGTTGTGGTGCTGTAGGGGATATAAAGCAAATGGCTTTATATAAAAGAAAGGAGCAAAGAGAAAAAAAAAATTCAAAGGCAGTTGATCCTCGAGGTGGGCATGTATAACACCTCAAAAAGAGTTTGATCGGTTATTTAATTATATTGTGCAATCAGTAAAACAAGGTACAAGCATCTATGCAAAAATATAAATGATTTATTATACAATAATTCAAAATACAATCAAAGATTAATCAATGTAAACCTCAATAATCTGCAAAGATACACAGTGAAATACAGTACCCAAAATTCACCACTAGATGGCACCACACAAATACCAGCGTATACACAGTACCTCTCAGACAGAATGTAATACAATCCGTCTCAACCACAATTTTTAGATATAAAAACTCAATGTTACGTACCCTTGCTCTGCACCCAACTATGATAAATCTCGGATAATGGGGTAGCAATATAAATTAAGCCTGGTATTGACTATAGAATAAAATTTCTCCAATCAGAGAGTTTCCTCTTAAATCAATATTGGATCTTTTATTTAGCAATATGCATCTTTGCTGAATATTAACAATATTGACGTAGCGCCTTTTAACACTAAGCATCCGCACTAAGCGGGGAGTTGACTAAATATCAGGGTGATTTGATTTATATCAATACTACACAAAACAAAGTTCTACATTACCGAGAATACAGATGATGTGCAGGGACTAAAGGAAGTTGGCTCTAAGTTATGATCTGGTCATTAGGATCTTTCTCCTGGGTTTTCTTCGTTTCTCTGTGTTTTCTCATTTATTTATTTTTTCCTTGGTGGTGGTGTACCCTTTTCTCGTGTGTGGTTTATGATCACAAACTTATCAGTTAGACACACCTTCCTAGCTTGGAGTTTTCCAATCATTGTCGGCTAGGCGTGTATATGTGATAAGGACTGTGATTGTATTACCCAAAATGCATTTCTGCTGTTGTTGTAATGTTGCTTGTTTACCCCTAAGTGACACTGTTACCTAAGCTATCTCACATTCTATACACATGACCTCTTGAACCTAAATCAAAGCTATAGGGATTAATTCTGACACTTCTTACCAATTATGGACAGACTTAGGCGCCCTTTGAATGTTTCTCACATGGTTAATTTATGGGACCAATAATATGAATGAGCCTTTTTTTTTTTTTTTTTTCACAGAGATAGCTGTACCTCCTCTGCTACACCAACGGTTAATTGATTGTTAGTAAAAACACCACATCTTTACAGATACTCATTAACAAAGTCTATACCCAAACTGTCTTCATCATATAATAGGAATATATGCGTTCCTAAGAGTATATATAACAGATACATAAATGTCCTTAAAGGGGTTCTACAGTTTGTTTTAACTGCTGATCTATCCTCTGGATAGATCAGCAGCATCTGACCGGCGGGGGTCTGACACCCGGGACCCCCGCCGACCAGCTGCTTGAGAAGGCAGCGGCGCTCCAGCCGCGGCGTGGCCTTCTCACTGTTTACCGCTGGCCCAGTGACGTCACGACTAGTATCAATTGGTCTGGGCGCAGCTAAGCTCTATTCAAGTGAACAGAGTTTAGCCCCGCCCAGGCCAGTGATACTAGTCGTGACCTCACTGTTTACCGCTGGCCCAGTGACAAGGCTGCAACGCCGCTGCCTTCTCCTCAAACAGCTGGTCAGCAGGGGGTCCCGGGTGTCGGACCCCCGCCGGTCAGATGCTGATTTTATCCAGAGGATAGATCAGCAGTTAAAACAAACTTCAGAACCCCTTTTAATAATATGTAACAATATAAAATGATACATATGTCTTATTGATTTTCTTATACAAAACTAAGGTTGATTATAAGTGTATATAGATATCACTGATTTTCTGCTTCATTAATAAATAACAAACTGTAGAGGTAATTAGCACCAGCTGCGTCTGGAGAGCACTCTTATCTCCTGTCATAAGGAGACAAGAAGGCCTCTTTTTTTTTTTTTTTTTTTTTTTTTTTTTAGACTGGTACATCCATGAAAATTAAATTATCTGAACTTTCCTTCCCATGACCCTCTCTCGGCCATCTTTAAAATGCATAACATATAACCTCTTATAAATATATAATCAAATCCACTATAACTAGGATATTTAGATAAATGTTTTATACACTTATTAAAAAGCACAACAGTGCTGCTGTGGACATGCAGATTATACTAATATAAATATATGATCTTTACATAATAAGTAACCCTGATTAAGTATTTACAGACTTGATCATTGATCTTCATCTTTCCATTACAATTAGAGTACATAGGGCAGACGCTAATGGCAGTGATCACAGCTCAGTGCGGTGGCTGCAGTAATTATACTGGAAGGAGAACTGCGGCTTGAGCTGGACAAGTGAATTGGACATGTCTCAGGGGATTATGGTTGTTATGCCTCATGCAAAACCCAAAGCACAGGATCAACAGCTTCCATCACTCCAAATGTTGTGAAACTACAACTCTTAATATGCTCCAATCACTTTTATGGAAGTTCTGAGAACAGCCGAGCAAGAGTCAGAGGTTGCTGGATTTGGTCCTGATATGTCAGCCGCACATCTACACACATGGGTTTTGGATGCACACAAGCTGATTGTGCTTATTGACTGTCTTTTCCAAATTACAAGCTGTTAGTATATCATGCACTGAAGGACCACACTGCCACTAATTTAGTATTAAAGCAGAACTCATTTATTACAGGAAGTTAGGCAGTTTTTATATCATCAGAGAGGGTGTTCCTCTCATGCAATTGTTTCATTGGCTAAAATAGAAAAACAAGAACAGAGAACACTTGGCATCTGCACATTGTGCATTATTTTACAACCTTTGGTATGTAAACTGTAAACATCTAGGTGTCAGCGCTATATTGTAATGGCTTCAGATTAATATCATGACATCCTCAACAGTGCATGTTCCAGCACTCAGCCGAATCTCCAGCGGAGAGAGAAATTGAGTAGAGTATGTCAAAGAGGAGGTTGAGGTGTGGGCCAGAGGCATCAATATTTATTACTGAGAGAGAGGGAAAGCCCTAGATAAAGGGATGAGCATTGCTGATTTTGTGTAACTTTTATTTCCGACATTGAGATTTTATGTCTCGTGTCCCATAATTCACAACATAGTAGCATCTAATTGCTCATGTTAATTGCAGCATTGGCATCTGGTCACTTGGTTTTGCCATTGTTCGCATGAGTTTTGCACTAAATGTTACTTTGTTGCAGACATCACTTAATTATCGTGTGGGTAAGTTCACACACGCGTTAGATTTTTCCGATACAGAACCGCAACAAAATCTGCATACTGTATGTTACATCAGTGGTCCTCAAATCCAGTCCTCAGCGCCCACCTGCCAGTCATGTTTTCAGGATTTCTTTAGTATTGAGCAGGTGATAGAATTAGTGTCCATGCTTTAGGACTTACCACAGGTATTCATTTTATGGGATATTCCCAAATCCTGCCTGGCAGGTGGGTCCCGAGGACCGGAGTTGGGGAACCCTGTGTTACATGCTGTGGATTTGCAACAGCTTAGCCAGCCAGAATCCTACTTTACAGATGAGGGGCAGGCAACACAAAACAGCTGTCTACTGATCGATATCTGGCCTGGCTATATTCCCTTCAAATCAATCCTAAGGCTTGTTGGAAAGTCGGAACTGTTGAAAATTCCATTCTCATTTCATATCTTTATAGCAACCAGAACTGTTTCTCTGATGCATAGCTCTATACCCTCTGCATAGTTATACAGGTAAATTATAAAAGTCTGACTGCCTTTAGCCAACACTAGGGGGAGCTCAATGTATATATATATATTTTTTTTTACAAAGGCCCATTTAAGTTAAGGATAAGTCAGTATTCAGTAAGTTCACAAACTCCATAGGTGGATTAGACATGGACTGTACAAGTAGAAGTGGCAGTGGATTGGCAAGGTTATGACATCATGAGGCTGACTGTCCCCAATAACTATCCAGTAGCTCAGAACTTCAGGACTGCATGTTACTGAACACCCTTAAAGGGGTGGTCTCATCATGGACAATGGGGGCATATTGCTAGGATATGCCCCCATTGTCTTATAGGTGCGGGTCCCACTGCTGGGGGAACACCCTTCACAACAGTTGGCCTGATCAAGAACACTCTCCATGAGGTAGGTGTATGTGTGTCAAAGTCAACAATCAAGAGAAGACTTCACCAGAGTGAATACAGAGGGTTCACCACAAGATGTAAACCATTGGTGAGCCTCAAAAACAGAAAGACCAGATTAGAGTTTGCCAAACGACATCTAAAAAAGCCTTCACAGTTCTGGAACATCATCCTATGGACAGATGAGACCAAGATCAACTTGTACCAAAGTGATGGGAAGAGAAGAGTATGGAGAAGGAAAGGAACTGCTCATGATCCTAAGCATACCACCTCATCAGTGAAGCATGGTGGTGGTAGTGTCATGGCGTGGGCATGTATGGCTGCCAATGGAACTGGTTCTCTTGTATTTATTGATGATGTGACTGCTGACAAAAGCAGCAGGATGAATTCTGAAGTGTTTTGGGCAATATTATCTGCTCATATTCAGCCAAATGCTTCAGAACTCATTGGATGGAGCTTCACAGTGCAGATGAACAATGACCCAAAGCATACTGCAAAAGCAACCAAAGAGTTTAAGGGAAAGAAGTGGAATTTTATGCAATGGCCAAGTCAATCACCTGTCCTGAATCCGATTGAGCATGCATTTCACTTGCTGAAGACAAAACTGAAGGGAAAATGCCCCAAGAACAAGCAGGAACTGAAGACAGTTGCAGTAGAGGCCTGGCAGAGCATCACCAGGGATGAAACCCAGCGTCTGGTGATGTCTATGCGTTCCAGACTTCAGGCTGTAATTGACTGCAAAGGATTTGTAACCAAGTATTAAAAAACAAAAGTTTGAGTTATGATTATTATTCTGTCCCATTACTTTTGGTCCCTTAACAAGTGGGAGGCACATATGCAAACTGTTGTAATTCCTACACCGTTCACCTGATTTGGATGTAAATACCCTCAAATTAAAGCTGACAGTCTGCAGGTAAAGCACATCTTGTTTGTTTCATTTCAAATCCATTGTGGTGGTGTACAGAGCCAAAAATGTTAGAATTGTGTTGATGTCCCAATATTTATGGACCTGACTGTATATCGAGAACTGAGCCACGCAAGTGAAGGAGTGCGCATGCGCAGCCACCCTCTATTCATTTTCTATGGGGCCGGCGAAAATCGGTTGGCCCCATAGAAATGAATGGAAGCAGGGGCCCCGTATCCGCTGTACGCTCCCATTCACTTCTATGGGGAGCCGGCTTGGTGGTGGCCGAACCGGAGTCCTCCAGCCACCACCTTGCACAGCTCCGTTCTCGATATAGGTACGGGACCCGCACCTATAAGACAATGGGGGCATATCCTAGCAATATGCCCCCATTGTCCACGATGTGACAACCCCTTTAACACCAGTATGCCACATGACATCACAAGTACTCATCTGTGCAGACATCATGTTAGGGTACTTTCACACTTGCGGCAGAAGATTCCATCAGGCAGTTCCGACGCCGTAACTGCCTGCCGGATCCGGAAATCCGGACGTAAACGGATGCATTTGTGAGACTGATCCGGATGCGGATCCGTCTGACAAATGTATTGCAATACCGGATCTGTCTTTCCGGTTGTCATCCGGAAAAATGGATCCGGTATTTATTTTTTTCACATTTTTAAAGGTCTGCGCATGCATTAATACATTTCAATGGAAATTAATACCGGAGATGAGAAAACTGCAGCATGCTGCTGTATTTTCTCCGGCCAGAAAAACGTAAGAGAGACTGAACTGAAGACATCCTGATGCATACTGAACAGATTGCTCTCTATTCAGAATGCATTAGGATAAAACTGATCAGTTTTTTTCCAGTATTGAGCCCCTGTGACGGAACTCAATACCGGAAAAGAAAAACGCTAGTGTAAAAGTACCCTTAGTTGTATACAGTTGTAAGAGTAGGCACAGTCTATGTACGAGCCATAACCCCTGCCTGGTAACATGATAAAATAGCACTCCTCATCCTACATATTGGATGCTACATACTGCTATAGATGCTATATATCACTATAGGGGCTGCCAAGAAAAAAAAGGGGGTTAGTCAGCACATCCCAGTGCGCAGCTGCACGTTGCCATGCCTGACAGCTCAAAAGCAAAAAGAAACAATGCAACAGCACTCTGCAAACACAAAAAATAAAGTAAAAACAATAGGGCCATACTCACTATAAACAATGTACTAGAGCTACATTATAAATGTGAGATTCTTGGCAGATACATTTTGTACAAAATTATTTGTAATTGTCCGCCAGCGTCGAGGCGATCTCTAGGATAAGAACCTGCACTAAATACCTCCTTTGGTGCCATACAGGCCTTTATTAAAGTCAGGTAAGGTAGGTTCCACATGCATGCTGAGCTCACATAGTATTATACCTCTTTTGGTGCCACAATAGACTTTAAATTCAGGGAATGCAGGTTCCACATGCATTCCCCCCATTGACGTATGCTGTGATCTGCCATGCCTGGGAAATGCAGTGACGGCCATGGAGGGACCCGGGAGGAAACAGGCGTCGAGGACCAGGTAAATATTCTTTTTATGAGGGGTCTGGACATTGTTGCGGGTGTTTACCAGTTTCTGCTGCCCTCAGACATGACAGCCATCGCATCTAGTGGGTTAATCCTGGTAGTACAGTAGCCTGGCCCATCCTAGTGTCATTTGCAATACAGATAATGTGGCATGCAAACCTTATGCAACTGCAGGACGCCTGGTGACAAATGATCTATATTTTCAAAGCTACAAACTGGGCTGAGAATCCCCTATGACAAAGGAGAAGTACAAAAAGTACAATGGACCAACCTCTATTGAAATCCATTCCGCTTGTTTTCCTGCTGGATGGAGGACGATTCCGTGTCACTGTATTTACCCAGCTGTCCTCTGAATTCATGACAAGCAAATGCAGAGAAGCAGCTGCTGTGCTGCTATCCAGTGTGTTTGCTGCGGGTTCATTAGGTATCATTCATATCGAAGAATTACTTACATTAGTTCTGGGGTCTTTACATTCGTCTTCTTTTGTGACAAAATGTACTTTCCCCATGGACAAGACTATCCCCAGCTGACATTTCAAGGCCCCATTCACACAGGGTTTTTTGCCAGTGAAAAAAAAAACGGATCCGCAAAAAATACGGATGACATCCGTGTGCATTCCATATTATGCGGGACGGATCAGCTGGTCCATAATGCGGACAATAACAGGACATGTTCTTATTTTTTGCGGAACGGAAACGGAATGCACATGGAGTACCTTCTTTTTCCGCAAAAAAAAAAACGGAACGGACACGGAATGAAAATACATTCGGAATGAAAATACGTTTGTGTGTAAAGAGGCCTAACAGTGAGTGGATCTGCAGGATTCAAATTGAAAAACCGTGGCAGACACCGCAGCATTTTCAGCCATGGAATACACAACTGATTTTGCCTATGCAAAATCTACCATGTGAACTAGCCCTTAAAAGCATGTTACTATGCAAGGTGATAGATGGGGGAGGGGTTGTTAGCATGGCTCCCTTGCCAATTTCTACATCAAAAGGGCTGGCAGTGTATATGTTCAGTGGAGTTGGTTGGTAATGTTAAGGAGTTATCCCATGATTAATGCTAAAGATAAAATTCAGACATCATATAGCACATGACAATTGCTTTCTAACAAAGCTAGAACCAGCCCTGTACCTTACATGGATCCAGAGATCGCCCCATTTATTGCTCTGCTAGATTTATATCCAGATGGCAGCTCAAGGGAAGTGTCTTTTCTGCTGCAGCTAAGGGGGCGTGTCCATGCTCTCCCTATCACAGCTCAGGAGGCAGTTGAAAGATGAAACTGAGCATGTACGACCTTCTCAGTAAGTCGGACAAATAAATCGTTAATTTCTAACGATAATTTGTTTTCCCTTAGGCCTAACAGCAGCACAGATGGGGTTAACCACCCCCCGTGGACTGGTAGGACCGGCGGAATTATTAATGAGCCTAAGTAAATAAAACAATTAAGTATCCCCTATAAAGGAGAGAATCATCCCCAGCCCACTGTGTTATAGCAAGAAAAAAAACTAGACTTACTAGGGTGGGATAGTTGTGTGCTGCTGTTAGGACTAAGGGAAAACAAATTATCGTTAGAAATTAACGATTCCCTTACTTCCTACCAGCAGCACAGATGGGGAGATAGCAAGAAGAACCCCTAGGGAGGGCCCTCATGCCTGGCAGAATCAAGTATAGGCTGCCCAAAGGCCGAGTATTCAGCTAATCTGGCATCCAATCTATAATGGGAGATGAATGTTGATTCAGAGCTCCAGGAGGCAGACTTGCAAGTCATGTCGAGAGGAAGAAGACTCCTCTCGGCAAAAGAAGTAGCTATGGGCCTTCACAAACCCCGGAGGGTCCAGAGATTGGGAAACAAAGGATTCCCGAATAGCCTCCTTAATCTATCGACTGATGGATGGTTTAGAAGCCTTACAGCCTTTAAACTTACCGGCAAACAGGATTAGAAGATTTCCATCTTTCCTGAACTACTTTGATCTATCCACATAGATCCAGAGGCATCTCGAGACGTCCAGAGGATGTCTAACAGGTTCCTCGGAGGAGGTAGAAGTTGTAGAAAGAACCGGGAGGGATATCACCTGGTTGATATTATGGAATGAAGGAACTTTAGGCCTAAAGTACGGGAGAAATATTAGAAGGACCCGGTCTTGCAAAAAGATGGTATAGGGCTCGTGTGCTGAGAGAGCTTGAAGCTCAGAGACCCTCTTGGACGAAGTCACTGCAAGGAGAAAAACAAGTTTCCATGTGACAATCTTCTCCAAAGGCTCAAAGGGGGGAGATGCTAACCCCTTGAGAACTACTGATAAATCCCATTGAGGAATGGGTCTCAGTACTGTAGGCGTTAATCTTTCAGCTCCTTTAAGGAACTGTTTGATGAGTGGGTCCTGAGAAAAATACCTGTTGAGGCAAGCTGAGATGGATAAAACTTGAACCCTCAGAGTAGATGGAGCAAGGCCCTTGTCAAGGCCGTCTTGCAGGAACTGAAGGATGGCGGAGAGGGGCGGATCTGCATAATCCGTGAGTAGGCTCTCTTGGTAGAGTTCACTTTTGAATGAGACAGCGTTCTCAGGACCGACTCTGAAAGCCCTTCTATTCTGGGAAGGGACTGATCAACCTCCAGGCTGTCAGGCTGTGCAGACCTGAGCAGAGGTGAATGTCCCACAACACCAGGTTCTGCTGAGGGGGGAGCCTCCAATATTGCCCTTGACTCATTTGGGTGAGCTAGTTCAACCAGGAACTCTTCGGCCAAAATGATATGATGGCTATCACCTTGGCCTGATTCTGACGGATTTTCATCTTTACCCTCAGAATCATGGAAAACAGAGGGAAGATGTAAGCCAGCCTGAACCTCCAGGATATTGACAGAGCATCTATAGCCAGGGGGTTGTCCTCCCTGTAAAGGGAGCAAAACCTCTTCACCTTGGCGTTGAACCTTGTTGCCATAAGATCCACCTCTGGCATCCCCCACTTGAGGACAATCTGCTTGAATATCTCGGGATGCAAAGACCACTCCCCTGTTGGAAGACCCCGGCTCCGCCGATCCGCTCTCATATTGAGAGAGCTTTGAATGTGGATCACAGATAAGTGGGAAAATTTCGATCTCTGATAGGAGGGGAAATTATCTTGTGCCTCCCTGCTTGTTGATGTAGAGTACCGCAGTCATATTGTCTGACTGGACTTCCACAGCTTTGCCCCAGATCTACGGGGTGAAGTGAAGGAGGGCTAGCCTGATAGAGAGAAGCCGCTCCAGTGGAGACCAGGTTCCCATGAACTGGAGAGTCGTCTACGCGAGCGCCCCAGCCTACTTGGGAGGCATCTGTTGTCAATATGATCGGGGTTGGCTGGGTCATAGACTTCCCGTCTAAAAGATGGAACCCCCATCTGAGGGAATACCGAGTTCGTCAAGACAGGGAGCACAAGGAGTTTAGCCCGGCAGGGCTGCCATTCCATTTGAAGAGGACCGTGCCATAGAGCCCAAGGGACTGCTTCCGTAGACGCTGACATGAGCCCCAACATCTTCATGAGAGTCCGAATTGGGACTCGCGGAGGAACGGATAGGAACTGTGCTGTGTTCTGTATTCGGGATCTTCTTTCTGGAGTCAACTGGAGAGACATCCCAACAGAGTCGATTATGAAGCCTAGATATCTTACTGAAGTCGACGGGCTCACATTCGACTTCTGCCAGTTGATAATCCAACCCAGGCGGAACAGAAAAGAGATTGCCACATGAAGATAGTGGGTTAGGACCGCTAGAGAAGAGGCTTTCAAAAGCCAAATTGTCCAAATAAGGAATGATGGTCAGTCCTTGAAGTCTTAAAGCTGCCACCACGGAAACCACCACCTTGGTAAAAGTGTGAGGGGCGGAAGAAATGCAAAAAAGGAAGGGCAACAAACTGAAGATGTCTGGTGACACCTGAAACCTGGACTGCGATCCTGAGATATTTCCTGGAAGCAGGATAAATCGGGATATGCAGATATGCATCTTTGAGGTCCAGGATTGCCATCATGTCCTCAGGATTGAAAACGTGAACCACTGACCTGATGGTCTCCATACGAAACTTCACCTTCCTTATATATCGATTGAAATACCTCAGATCGATAATCATCTGGAGATCTCCTGACGTCTTGGGAACCAGAAAAACTGGTGAATAGATCCCTAAGCCCCGTTCCCCTGCCGGAACCTCCTCCAGAGTCCTCTTGCGGATGTAGTCCTGAATGTAAGCCTCCAGAACCGACTGCTTGGCAGTTTGTAAGAGCTTGGTCTTGATGAACCTGTCTGGAGGAAGAGAGATTAGATTGATTAAATACCCCTCAGAGATGATATTCAGGACCCAGGGATCTGAAATATCTCAGATACAATTCTCTTTGAAGTAGGAGAGACTGCCCCCGATGGGAAGATGAGGCAGAGGAATGGGGAAGTTTTCTGACGGCAGGAGTAACAGGAGTCATCCAAGAGCCTCGAGGAGGCCCGTAGTCAGGAGGTGGATTTTTTATCCTTGGCTCCTTCGCGAGAGCGCCTCGAACCTCTTCGCTGCGCTCCCCAGTCCCTTCGAGCTCTTGTGATCAGATGGCCAAGAGAGGAGAGAAGGCGCTCATAGGTGAGGGTAAACAGATAGATGTCCCTTCCCCCTAACCAAGATGAGTGAAGTTACTCACCTGGTTTGGTTTGCACTGATTGTGGTGCTCTTGACTGCTGGCTAGACCTACCTCCATGGTTCTGTCTGCCCCGCCCTCGTAAAGACTGTTGGGGAAGATTCTTCCTCTTCTTATCTGACAGGCCTTCCATAATTTTATCTAGCTCAGAGCCGAACAACCAATTTGGCTCAAAGGGAAGGCCACATAAGGGCTCTTTCACACTTGCGTTCTTTTCTTCCGGCATAGAGTTCCGTCGTCGGGGCTCTATGCCGGAAGAATCCTGATCAGGATTATCCCCATGCATTCTGAATGGACAGAAATCCGTTCAGGATGCATCAGGATGTCTTCAGTTCAGGACCGGAACGTTTTTTGGCCGGAGAAAATACCGCAGCATGCTGCGCTTTTTGCTCCGGCCAAAAATCCTGAACACTTGCCGCAAGGCCGGATCCGGAATAAATGCCCATTGAAAGGCATTAATCCGGATCCGGCCTTAAGATAAACGTCGTTTCGGCGCATTGCCGGATCCGACGTTTAGCTTTTTCTGAATGGTTACCATGGCTGCCAGGACGCTAAAGTCCTGGCAGCCATGGTAAAGCGTAGTGGGGAGCAGTATACTTACCGTCCGTGCGGCTCCTGGGGCGCTCCAGAGTGACGTCAGGGCGCCCCACGTGCATGGATCACGTGATCGCATGGAAACGTCATCCATGCGCATGGGGCGCTCTGACGTCATTCTGGAGCGCCCCGGGAGCCGCACGGACGGTAAGTATACTGCTCCCCACTACTACTATGGCAACCAGGACTTTAATAGCGTCCTGGCTGCCATAGTAACACTGAACGCATTTTGAAGACGGATCCGTCTTCAAATGCTTTCCGTTCACTTGCGTTTTTCCGGATCCGGCGTGTAATTCCGGCAAATGGAGTACACGACGGATCCGGACAACGCAAGTGTGAAAGAGGCCTAAGTTGTACTTAGAGGAGTTTTAAGCGACCCAAGGTTTAAGCCACAAAGGCCTACAGGCCGCTGACACAAGGGCCATGGATTTGGCCGCCAATTTCAGCTGAAGCTGCGCAGTATGGCACATAAAATCCGTCGCCAGGTTAATGGTCTTGAAGGCAGCCAGAATGTCGTCACGAGACACCTTCTGATCCACGTCAGTCTGAATCTGGTTCAGGCGAGTCCTGAGGAACGTAGAGACATCAGTAGCAGCAATGGCTGTAGAAGCGGATGATGTGGCTGCCGTGTAACCTATTCTCAGAGTGCACTCTGCTCTGCTGTCAAGGGGATCCTGCAGACTAGACCCATCGTCTGCTGGAACCAGAGTGCGTCTGGACAATTTGGCAATAGCCATGTCCACCTTGGGAATGGAACCCCACGATTCCACCAAGGATTTAGCCATCGGGAACATGGTTCTAAATTTCTTGGTTTGAACCAGGACCTTTCTCAGGTTTCTTCCACTCTGTTCGCATGACAGAGAGGAGGGTCTCATCCGCTTTAAAGACACATGGTGCTCGACTAGCGGGATTGGAAGGCTCCCCCGGGCCCCCGACCTGATGGACTTTAGTAGCTTTTGTGTCTTTTCTGGAGGAAACAAAAACACAAGGTAAGCTCTTCCTCATCTGAGGAGGAAGAAACTAAGGAGACCACAGAGGGTCTCTCCACTGGAGCAGAGGTCTTCATAGGCGTCTGAGCAGGAGTAGGAAACCTTTCATCAAGCAGGTTCATGACTCCCTTGATGGTCCCATCCACATAGCTCTTCACCCATGCATTCATGTCCTGCATGGTAGGTTCACCCAAAGTTGAAACCTCGGACGGCAGCTGTCACACCTGGAGTAGAGATTGCTATCCTCCAAAGGAGTGCTACAATTGTAGCAGTATAAATGCTGCCTCTTAGAAACCGACTTTCTGTTATCAGGATCCCGCGGAGAATACATCACTGCGGGAAGAAAAGACAAATAAAATATTTGTATATTAAAAATAAATTTTACTAAGCAGAAAAGGTAAGAAGCAGACTTGAGGAAGCTGAAAAAGGGCCAGACGAAGAAAAAAACACCAATAAGCGGAGAAAACACCAGCTTATAGGCACTCTGGGAGCAAGCTGAGAAGCATGTGCAGCCAGACACCGAGCTGGTGCACAATGCTTTCTTAAATAGGGAAGAGGCTGGAACAGAGGAAAAAAAACCTGCCCCAGGTGGGGAAAAAAATAACCTGATCTGTTTCAGGGCTCTCACAAGCGGCCCAAAACAGATCAGTTAAGCCCCAGTGCATTCTCAATAGATAAGGATCCGTTCAGAATGCATAAATTTGGCTGCGTTTGGCCTCCGTTGCGTTTTTTAGACGGTCACTAAAACGCAGCTTGCAGCGTTTTTGTGACCGTCTGACTATGCGGAGCCTAGCGGATGGTGCAATTGAAAACGGATCCGTCCCCCATTGACTTTCAATGTAAGTCAAGACGGATCAGTTTTGACTTAGACTTTTGAATGAATAATCCATTTATTAACGGATACAAGCGTTTGCATTATTCGTGTGGATCCGTCTGTGCAGATACAAGACGGATCCGCACAAAACGCGAGTGTGAAAGTCAGTCTCCCGCTACTTTTTCCTGTCACATATTTTAATAGTGATACTTAAGCTGCCAAAACCACCGATCATTGTGACACCCTTTTCATCTTTAAAGGTTATGAACACCTTGGAGCCAAAAATGTTTATGATTGCATTTTACTTATTTTGGGCTAAAAATCTTATTTTCAATTGGTCTTTATACATTTTCAGTAGATTTTTGTGACACAGGTGTTAAATTGCAGTCTGTTTGCAGAATGTCACCCTCTGTTTAGGGCTCAAGCACATGACCCATGGATATTTTGCAGTCCGTAAATTGTGGATCTGCAAAACACGATTACTGGCCGCGTGCATTCCATACCTTTAGGAACGGAACAGCTGGCCCCTAATAGAACAGTCCTATCCTTGTCCGTAACGCGGACAATAATAACACGTTCTATTTTTTTGCGGAACAGACATACGGAAACGGAATGCACACAGAGTCATTTCTGTTTTTTTTTTTAGGGCTCCATTGAAGTAAATGGTTCCGCATACGGGCCACAAAAAATAAAATAAAATGGAACGGACATGGAAATAAAATATGTTTGTGTGCATGAGCCCTTACAAGGAGTCCCGTCAGATGACTGCTCAATTGTATCTCTTATCTCCTAACTGCTGACAGCTCATAAACACTCCTTATAGCTAAATTCTTATCAAACTGGCTTAAAGGGGTTATCCAACACTAACAAATGCCTGCCCATACGCCGGCCCCTCACACTAAATCTACTTAGGCTGCTTTCACACTAGCGTTCGGGTTTCCGTTCGTGAGCTCCGTTTGAAGGAGCTCACGAGCGGACCCGAACGCAGCCGTCCAGCCCTGATGCAGTCTGAATGGAGGCGGATCCGCTCAGACTGCATCAGTCTGGCGGCGTTCAGCCTCCGCTCCGCTTGCCTCCGCACGGACAGGCGGACAGCTGAACGCTGCTTGCAGCGTTCGGGTGTCCGCCTGGCCGTGCGGAGGCGTGCGGATCCGTTCAGACTTACAATGTAAGTCAATGGGAACGGATCCGCTTGAAGATGTCACCATATGGCTCAATCTTAAAGCGGATCCGTCCCCCATTGACTTTACATTGAAAGTCTGAACGGATCCGCGCAGGCTACTTGCGCACTTGCGCACTTGCAAATTTTTTTAAAGTTATTAATGCAGACGGATCCGTACTGAACGGAGCCTCCGTCTGCATTAATATGAGCGGATCCGTTCAGAACGGATCCGCCCGAACGCTAGTGTGAAAGTAGCCTTACCTGGCTCCCCGCGCCGCTCCTGGTCCCCGCACTGCTGCTTCTCCCTGTGCGCAGATGAAAACATCCGATAAATGGCAGACGGGGACGAGCCTCCCTAGAGTCACCCGAGATGCTACGGAGGCTTGTCCCTGTCACCGCCTGCCTTTGGATGCTCCCCCCCGACACTGGATGTTTTCATTCGCGCACAGGGAGAAGCTGCAGCAGTGCGGGGACCAGGAGCGGTGCGGGGAGCCAGGTAAGTAGAATTAGTGTGAGGGGCCTGGGCGTATGGGGGGCATTTGTTAGTGTCGGATAACCCCTTTAAATGAATGTTTATGAGCTGTCAGGAGTTCGGAGAAATTAGCTCTACATGAACAGTCAGGGCTTTTATCTGATGGGACTCACTATGAACAGAAAGCCTGCTAGTCTACAAATACACAGAGACTGACATGTCTACACAGAAAAGGGTTGACAATTTTTAAAATAAAGACCATATTAAAAATGATTTGTAGACCATAATGAGTAGTATGCAATAATAAAATAAATTGTCCCCGAAGGTGTTCACAGCCTTTAAGATGAAGACGACTATGACAGAAGACTATTTTCTGTAATGTGACATATTAATTATTTATGTGTGAATTCACAAGCAGCAGATTTGTAGATTGTAAGCTCTTGTGAGCAGGGTCCTCTCCCCCTCTGTACCAGTCTGTTAATAGTCTCTTGTTCCTTGTAGTTTTGTATTAAGTATGTGTGACCCCCCCCCCCTTGATGTACAGCGCAATAGAATTAATAGAGATTTCAAATAAATAATAATAATAATTTGTTGTAGAAATTTCTGACACTAAAAATCTGTTCTGTTCACCTGAAATCGGGTTATTCTGGCAGCAAATGAACAGGACTGTAACTGTGCATGCTATTTGTATAGATTTAAAATTAGGATTATAATAATATAATAAAACAATATAATATAGTATAATACCAGAAATGTAATAAGAACAATAACATTTTCACAAATCCATTATTAATTGTTGAAACATATTTTCCGCTCTCTCAAGCCGTCCACCGAGCCAGATACAGGATGTCTGACAATACACATTTGTATAAAAGCCAGTACATGAGGGAAAGGTGTTGGATTACTACAGACCCATCATCCTCCGGGACACTCCTACCCGGCTGGAAAATATACAAATATGTCATATCTTTCTGTAAACTATCCCCAGCCCAGTGATCGCAGCCTGGGAAAACAAGGTCTATAAGGAATGCTGCAGGAAGAGCCGGATCGGTCTCACAGATAAGGTAATGTGACAGAAAAGAAGCTGCAGTGTGCAGGAAATACTATTTGTATGCAGAGCGTAGTCTGAATGTTTACCTAAACAAGTTATCTTTGTTTTTCGTATAGGGACCTATCTGTCCATCATCTAGCGAATCAAGCTACTACAGGTGAAGCTCGAAAAATTAGAATATGGTGCAAAGTTCATTTATTTCAGTAATGCAACATAAAAGGTGAAACTAACATATGAGAGACTCATTACAGGCAAAGCGAGATATTACCAGCCTTTATTTGTTATAATTTGGATGATTATGGCTTACAGCTTATAAAACTCCAAAGTCACAATTTTGAGGTCCCCTTTGCTCAGGGGGTATGGATTAGTTAGCTGACTAGAGACACTTTGAGCCTAGAATATTGAACCTTTTCACAAAATTCTAATTTTAAGTTGCATTAATGCAATTCCTTTTAATTTGCATTACTGAGATAAATGGACTTTTGCACGATATTCGAATTTTTGGAGTTTCATTCGTATATATCAAATCAATCTATCATCTACCTAATCAATTTATCTAATCTATCTTTGTCTACGTAATCTACCTATTCTATCTATCTAATATCTATCTAATTATATATCTATCTCTCTCATTATTTATCTATCTCATATCTATCTAATTATCTCTCTCATTTATCTATCAATCTAATTATCTATCTAATATCTATCTATCTATCTATCTAATCTATGCTTTTACATAGCATAATATATGATACAGGGTGTATAGAATAGAGAATTTTTTCAAACCTGTTCATCTCACACAGAGCTCTGAATCCATGAGGAATGTCATTTGCACTCATTCCCTTGAACTCCATGGCATTAGTACTAGGGTCCATGTACACAGCATTGGTAGGTTTACAAGGGGTACCTCGGTGCACCCATTTGGTGCCTCTGTGCCATATCCACCCTTTTGGAGTATACTTCTATAATATGACGTGATGGAGCAAGCTGCAGAGCAGGAAGAAAAAAAGCAGCTTTGCCTCTCTGTAAAATCAGGGAGACACTTAGATACTTACTAGTGCATCACAATAAGGCCTCTTTCACACTACCGGTTTTTTTTTTCCGTTTTGCGGTCCGTTTTTTGCGTTCCGTATACGGTCCGTATACGGAACCATTCATTTCAATGGTTCCGCAAAAAAAACGGAATTTGTTCCGTATGCATTCCGTTTCCGTATTTCCGTTTTTCCGTTCCGTTGAAAGATAGAACATGTCCTATTATTGCCCGCAAATCACGGTCCGTGGCTCCATTCAAGTCAATGGTTCCACAAAAAAAACGGAACACATACGGAAATGCATCCGTATATCTTCCGTATCCGTTCCGTTTTTTGCGGAACCATCTATTGAAAATGTTATGCCCAGCCCAATTTTTTCAATGTAATTACTGTATACTGTATATGCCATACGGAAAAACGGAACGGAACAACGGAACGGAAACGGAACCACAACGGAAGCAAAAAAACAAAACAACGTATCCGTGAAAAACGGACCGCAAAACACTGAAATGGACATACTGTAGTGTGAAAGAGGCCTAAAAAGTTAATTTATTTCAGTAATTCAGCTCAAAAAGTGAAACTTATATATTATATAGATTCATTACACACAGTGATCTGTTTCAAGCATTTCTTTTGACGATTACGGTTTACAGGTAATGAAAGCCCAAAAGTCAGTGTCTCCGAAAATTATTATATTATATAAGACCAATTAAAAAATATATTTTTTATACAGAAATGTTGGCCTATTAAAAAGTATGTACAGTATATGCACTCGGGGCTCCTTTTGCATGAATTACTGCATTAATGTGGCGTGGCATGTCACTGCTGAGGTGTTGCCCAGGTTGGTTTGATAGCGGCCTTCAGCTTGTCTGCATTGTTGGGTCTGGTGTCTCTCATCTTCTGCTTGACAAGAGTCTCTATGGGGTTTAGGTCAGGAGAGTTTGCTGGCCAACGAAGCACAGTGATACCATGGTTTTTAAACCAGTAATTGGTACTTTTGGCAGTGTGGACAGGTCCTGCTGGAAAATGACGTCAGCATTTCCATAAAGCTTGTCAGCAGAGGGAAACATGAAGTGCTCTAATATTTCCTGGTAGACGGCTGCACTGACTTTGAACTTGATATAACGCAGTGGACCCACACAAGCAGATGACATGGCTCCCCAAACCATCACTGACTGTGAAAACTTCACACTGGACCTCAAGCAACTTGTACTGTGTGCCTCTCCCTCTTCCTCTAGACTCTGGGACCTTGATTTCCAAATTAAAATACATTTTGCATTTTATCTGAGAACAGGACTTTGGAGCACTGAGCAACAGTCCAGTCCTTTTTCTCCTTAGCCCAGGTAAGACATCTCTGGGTCATGAGTGGCTTGACACACGGAATGCGACAGTTGTAGCCCAGTTCCTGGATACGTCAGTGTGTGGTGTCTCTTGAAGCACTGACTCCAGCCGCAGTCAACTCCTTGTGAATCTATCCTACATTCTTTAATGGCCTTTTCTTGACAATCCTTTCAAGGCTGCTGTTGCTTGTTCACCTTTTTCTACCACACTTTTTCCTTCCACTCAACTTTCCATTAATATTCTTGGATACAGCACTCGTGGAGGGTGTCAATGACTGTCTTCTGGACAACTGTCAAGTCAGCAGTCTTCCCCATGATTGTGTAGCCTTCCAAACCAGAATGAGGGACTTTTAGGAAACCTTTGCAGGTGTTTTGTGTTGATCAGCTGATTAGAGTGTTACACCATGAGCAGTGGCGGCGTAGCTATAGGGGTCGCAGCGGTCACAATTGTGACCGGGCGCCTAAGCTGTGTGTTCCCCCTTGCCAGAAATGCATCTTTCATTTTATAAGACGCAGTGTGTCTTATCAAGCTAATGGAAGCTCTCACTAGTATGCAGGTGGAGCGGTGAGTGAAGTACTGTGAGCACTGCCTATACATACCCATCCTCCCTGGTCTTCCTCCGGTCCCACACTGCTATGTGCTGACTGTGTACAGTGTCAGGAAGTACAGGGTGCACTATGACCTAACGCTGTACGTAGTCAGGTGACTGTGCAGCGCAGGCAAGGATAGGACCATGCAGCGGCAGAGCAGGAGAGGTAAGTTCATTTATCTTGGGTCTGATCTGAGGATCTGATATGGGGGTCTGAGGATCTGATATGGGGGTCTGAGGGTATGATATGTGGGTATGACTCTGATCTGAGGTCTGGCATGGAGGTCTGATATGGGAGTCTGATCTGAGGTCTGATGATCTGAGATGGGGTTCTGATCTGAGGTCTGAGAAACTGATAAAGGGGTCTGAGGATCTCATATGGGGGTCTGATCTGAGAGGTAAGGGGGTATTTTTTTTCACTGGCACACATTATAAGGTGGTATTTTTTGGTACTGGTGCACATTGTAAGGGGGTATTTTTTTGTACTGGTAGACATTGTAAGGGGGTATTTTTTGTACTGGCTCACCATGTAAGGGGGTATTTTTGTACTGGCACATAATAAAGGGCATTTTTTAACTGGCACACATTATAAAGAGAATTATTACTACTGGGGGACTACGGGGAACATGATTACTAGTATGGGCACAATGGGGGCATTATTACAATTGTCACCATGCACTCTGGCAGATAATTATTTTTATTAGTGGGACTTTGAGGAGCACTAATGCTGTAGGGGGCACCCTTGCACAGTATCAGCTTAGCACAATTAGTTTTAGGGGACATTATGTTTTAACTATGAGTATGCCAATAATTATTGAAGAGGGCACTATCTGTGTGGTAATAGTATTTTCAGAGGGATTATCTGTTTCTACAGTATAGTATTGGGGAGCATAGTGGGAACAGTATTGGGGGTGGCAGGATGGGGTGTTCAGAATATGGGTGGATGAAAATGTAGGAGACTAAGGTGTCTGTGTGTCAAACTCTGCAGAGACAAGAGATGGCTGAAAGAAATGATCATGGCGATCTGGTCTGAAAGGAGAAGATGAGGAAAGAAACTATGTACATCAGAGGAGAGGTCACTGGATGTAAGAGGTATGTGGTGCTGTATGTAATGTTTTCCAAGTATGTCTTTAACAGTAGGGCTGGAGGGAAGGGGTTAGGTTGAGAATTTCCGGGAGGGGTGGGGTAAATCTTTGCCTCAGGCAGGAGAAAGGCTACCCCTGCTCCATGCCACAAAGCACTCTGGGAACTTTTGCACCAGGTCCATGAGCCTTTAGCTATTCCCCTGATCAGGAGTCTACAATATTGACATTTTTCACAATATTGACATTTGGGTTTTCATTAGCTGTAAGCCATAATTATCAACATTAAAATAAGTAAAGGCTTTAACAGATCACTCTGTGTGTAATGAATCTATATAATATATGGGTTTCACTTTTTGAATTGAATTACTAAAATAAATTAACTTTTCAATGGTATTCAAATGTATTGGGATGTACTAGTAGATCTATACTCATTGAATTGATATTGGATCATGTGCACGAGGCCTAAATCTGACTTCATACCATACCTGTGTTAAAGGGAATGTGACACCCAATTTTTTTCTCTGTCAGTTAAAACCAGAAAGAGACACATATACTTTTTTTCTAATCTGTTTTTATGTTCTGATTGCAGATTTTTTATTCTGTTTCCTAAACAGACCTGTTCTTAACAACAGTTAGAAAATTTATTTACAGCAGCCACCAGGGGGCATAGACACAATGGACAGGAGTGGACTTTTTTAGTTCAATCTCTATTTAAGAGATTTAGATTTTACAGAGTCAACAGGAAACAACAATAACAATGAAAAATGTTAAAGTCTAAAACACTGGGAGAGTTTTCTAGGCATGCTCTATGACCTGTGCAGAGTAGATAAGCTGTGATATCACCTAATGACAATGATGGATCCCGTGTTATCCATATTTAGAGGTGATATCTGTCATTCTAATCATGCCTGTAATAATAAGGAGATAACTGCAGTAAAGTGATCCGTAGAGACCTAGAAGTGGCACCTATTAGGCCTAAGATTTCCAAAATTCTTAAAAAAATATTTCTAGCATAAAAACATGATTTAAATGCTATGTACACCTTCGGAGGCAAATTTTGTTTATGATTGCATTTTACTAATTTTGGGCTAAAAATCATATTTTCAATTGGCCTTTATTAAAAATATTGAGCTGTTTTGTCACAAAGGGTTAACTGTTTTTCTAACTATGTGACTGGTACTTTCTGCCAGACATCTAATAAACCTTATCTGTAAAACTACTAAGAGGTCATAAACATTAATTTAAGCCACATTCACACACACACACACACGCTGAATGTGATGGGGCTGATGCTGCTGACGCTGAGTAACTGGTGTAAGCACAGATAGTGCTGCTGGGCTGTTTTGGGAGGCCTGTCCCAATCATTCACACTAAGCAGTGAACTCAGGAGGATACATATAGTTATTAGATTTTACTATACGGAGAACAGGGCAACGTATATTTACAGGTAACCGATAACTCGTCAAATTAGGTTGACCTAGAGTTATCAACTATACATTATATATCCATCATTCTGCTAATTATTTTCTCCAGAATGTCTCCAGCTACTAATCCAGCACAACAGCCTTTGGCGGAGGAGAACACCGAGGGCTTGAGAGTCATACCACGAGGAACCTTCATGGGACCTGCTGTCACAGAGAGGAGTAAATGGTCCTATTACCACAAGCCCATCACTCTGCTCGTCTTCGGGGGAATCGTTTTCCTAGTGGGAATCATTTATACCACCTTCTACTTCACCAAATACCTGGATGTGCCGTACGCCCTAGGACCAGTCTTCCTTTCCATTGGATTAATATTTTTGGTAACAGGGCTTGTGTGGTTACCAATCATCACTCAATCTATCAGGCGTAAAGGACTATTGAGAACAATGGCTGCGCAGGATTAGGGTCTTCCTATATAAAATGTAAACGTGCTCCTCAGATGTTCCATTTGGGGTTTTCTCTGTAAATGCTGTTCTTATTTTCAAGCCAATAAAATGTGTTTATTCTCCATTCATATCTGGTTCATTACTTCTTTTACACAACAGAGTTGGCTTCTGTTGAATACAGACATGGTGGTGTAGCAGCAGGGGCGGACTGGGAATTTAAAGTGGCCCTGGAAAAGCTAAAAGTGGCCCCAATATTGTAGGCGGGTCCAAACTGACAGAAGGTGGGGCAACACAAGTATTAGGCCAATACGAGTTGGCAGGGCAGCAGAAAATACCATCCCACAGAAGCAAATACCACAGTGCAACACAAAATACCTCCCCAGAAGCTTATCCTTCTGTGGTGGCCACCAATAGCGGGACAAGTTGTACTTTCTGACGCCACCATACAATGTAGTGGGAAGCGGTAAAAAAATCTAAATGGGTGGAATTGGAAAGAAAAAGCAATTCCTTCACTGTTTTACAGGTTTTGTTCCTACGGCGTTCTGTTTGCGCCAAAACTTACCCATGCCGTTCATTATCTGGGTCAGTACGATTAGAACGATATGCCATATGTATATATTTTTTTTGTCTAAATAGTGTAAAAATAAATGTAAACTTTGAAAATGTTTTTTTATTTTATTTTTACATTACCATATTCTGACCCCATAACTTTTTTATAGTTATATCTAGAAATCTTTGGTCGCAGTGAGACCCATGATGTTTATATTTTTTGCTATTTAGGTATACTTTTTTTGATATACGGAAAGAGGGATGATTTTTGTAAGTTTTTATATATTTTTTAACAGTTTTTTTACTTTTTTGTAATGATTTTGAAGCTTGTACAAAATACATTTTTTTTAAATTTAAACAGTCATAGATTTTTAACCCCTTAAGGGCCAGATCATCTTTTACCTTAAGGACCAGACTGATTTTTGCAAATCTGACCAGTGTCACTTAATGTGCTGATGACTTTAAAACGCTTTTACTTATCCAAGCCATTCTGAGAATTTTTTCTCTTCACATATTGTACTTTATGACAGTGGAAAATTTAAATCAAAATATTTCATTTTTATTTATAAAAAAAATACCAAATTTACCAAAAATTTGGAAAAACAGATAGTGATACCTCAAATAATAGTTATTACTTTACATTCCCCATATGTCTACTTCATGTTTGGATCATTTTGTGAAGGCCATTTTATTTTTTTGAAGACGTTAGAAGGCTTAGACGTTTAGAAGCAAACCCACTTTTTGAGGACCAGTTCAGGTCTGAAGTTACTTTGTGAGGCTTACATAATAGAAACCACCCAAAAATGACCCCATTTTAGAAACTACACTGCTCAAAGTATTAAAAACAGATTTTACAAACGTTGTTAACCCTTTAGGTGTTCCACAAGAATTAATGGAAAATGGAGATGAAATTTCAGAATTTCACATTTTTGGCAGATTTTCCATTTTAAACATTTTTTTCCGCTAACAAAGCAAGGATTAACAGCCAAACTAAACTCAATATTTATTGCCCTGATTCTGTAGTTTACAGAAACACCCCATATGTGGTGGCCACACGAAAGGGCGCAGAAGGAAAGGAACACCATATGGTTTTTGGAAGGCAGATTTTGATGGACTGTTTTTTTTTTTACACCATGTCCCATTTGAAGCCCCCCTGATGCACCCCTAGTCTCTGCTGGATGCCTGAAGCTCAGGGTTCCTCCAGCCTTGGTGTATGCTGTTCCCTGTTCCTGGCTTTTACCATCTGTCCAGTGAGGGCCACCCTTGTGGTCATCAATGTTATCCCGGTGTCTCCTTCCCTTCCTGTCCTTATTTGTATGGAGTGGGTTATGTTCAGGGTGTTGGTATGTTTAGTTTGGTGTTTCATGTCTGGTGGTGTTTGGTGTCCAGCATGTTTGGCTAGACATTCCCCTGTCTTATGTTTATTGCAGCTATGGTTGTCCTGGGTTCCTGTGTGGTTTGTGGTGTGTGCTGTGTCCTCTAATGTTGGTGTGGACACCAGCACTTCTGCACGGGTTCCAGTTAGTGTGTCTGTGGCAGGTAAGTGTGTTATGGGTTTCGCTTACATGCCATCTTAATAGCTGTATGAGTTCCCCTCTCCTTGCAGCCGGCCTCAGATAGAGAGAATCCTGTTCCTCTATGACTGGGATGAACAGGTCGTCTCTCCCCCTACTCCTAAGTGAGGGATTTCTAGGGCGACTCAGGATATTAGGTATCCAGGGTATGAGCCGTCCCACCATCGGGGTCCGCTCATACTGTGAGGAGTCAGGGAGAGGATTAGGGATGTTGTAGGAGGTGACCTGTTCCCTTATTACTCCTTTTGGCCAGGCTGATCCCCTTTACTCTTTTTCCCCACTCCCCGTCGTGACAACACATCTGGGCATTTTTACCATGAAGGAGGCACATGTGAGCATTACTACTGTGAAGGGGGCACATCTGGGCATTTTTACCATGAAGGGGGCACATGTGATCATTACTACTGGGAAGAGGGCACATGTGATCATTACTACTGGGAAGAGGGCACATGTGAGCATTACTACTAAGAAGGGGACACATGTGAGCATTACTACTAAGAAGGGGGCATATGTGAGCATTACTACTGTGAAGGGGGCACATGTGCGCATTACTACTGTAAAGGGGGCACATGTGAGCATTATTACTGTGAAGGGTGCACATGTGGGCATTATTACTGTGAAGGGTGCACATGTGGGCATTACTACTGTAAAGGGGGCACATGTGAGCAGTATTACTGTGAAGGGTGCACATGTGGGCATTACTACTGTGAAGGTGGCACATGTGACCATTACTACTGTAAAGGGGGCATATCTGTGCATTTTTACCATGAAGGGGGCACATGTGAGCATTACTACTGTAAAGGGGCACATGTGAGAATTACTACTGTGAAGGGGGCACATGTGAGCATTATTAATGTGAAGAGGGCACATGTGACCATTACTACTGAGAAGGGGGCACATCTGGGCATTTTTACCATGAAGGGGGCACATGTGAGCATTACTACTGTAAAGGGGGCACATGTGGATATTATTAATGTGAAGAGGGAACATGTGAGCATTACTACTGAGAAGGGGGCACATCTGGGCAATTATACGATGAAGGGGGCACATGTGAGCATTACTACTGTAGAGGGGGCACATGTGAGCATTTTAACTGTAGAGGGGGCACATGTGAGCATTGCTACTGTAAAGGGGGCACATGTAAGCATTACTACTGTAAAGGGGGCACATGTGAGCATTACTACTGTAAAGGGGGCACATGTGAGCATTATTACTGTGAAGGGTGCACATGTGACCATTACTACTGTGAAGGGGGAACATGTGAGTATTACTACTGTGAAGGGGGCACATCTGGGCATTTTTACCATGAAGGGGGCACATGTGAGCATTACTACTGTAAAGGGGGCACATCTGGGCATTTTTACAATGAATGGGGCACATCTGGGCATGCATTACTACTGAGAAGGGGGCACATCTGGGCATTTTTACCATGAAGGGGGCACATGTGAGCATTACTACTGTGAAGAGGGCACATGTGAGCATTACTACTGTGAAGGGGGCACATGTGAGCATTACTACTATAAAGGGGGCATATGTGAGCATTACTACTATAAAGGGGGCATATGTGAGCATTACTACTGTGAAGGGGGCACATGTGAGCATTACTACTGTGAAGGGGGCACATGTGAGCATTACTACTGTGAAAGGGGCACATGTGAGCTTTATTACTGTGAAGGGGGCACTCTCTCTACTGCCAGTCACAGCGCATACCACCGCTACCAGTGTCTTAATTCCAACCAAGACCAATGAACACCACTCATGTCCTGGCCCTCCCAAACAACAAGGAGGGGTTCCCTTCTTACCCCTCAAAGCCATGTACTGCCGGACCCCTGCCACATGGACTCCACTGGCCCTTCAGGATATCCCAACTGTCCTCACTAAGGTACCAGCCACACTCACAGGGGCAGCCCTCCTGAAACCACACTGCCCGCCATTAAGAGTCAGCCCTTCCTTCCTCTGTACAGTCCGGTCACAAGGACCAGCACACCGCACGCACCCAGACACAGCACTCGCGCAAAATGGGGAATTGTGAGCCCTCCGCACAGTAGGAGCCCAGCACTGCCAGCATCTACCCACGTGAACGACAGCGGTGAGAGACGCGCAGAGTCCACACACACAACGCACCCCGCAGAGTCCACACCTACAGTCACAGAAATGATTTACTACTCGAATTCGTTCCCTGATTTGCCTCCAGGCTTTCTGTACTGCGCCACTGCAGCTGGCCCAGAATGTACATTCTTCTGCTTCTTCAGCTGGGCGCAAGATCCGCCTCCCGTCACTTACAAATTACAGGTTTTACTGAATCTTTTCCCATAAAATTATATATCTATCTGCTCAGCTTCTCCTGCTCTATAACCTGCTGCCTGCAGAATGCACTGCATTTTGTGGTGTCCTATTCTTTCTAAACCAGAATGTCTTACCCATATATGGGTGATTAAAAACCCTCACGTTTTATCATCTGCCGAGTTGGAGTGCTCTTTTTTTTTTTTTTTGCATTCCTCTAGTTTGGTATTATATGATTAGATGCCATAACAGCGTTCCCTGGCTGAGATCGGGGAAGCTGTCATAAACCAGTGATGGCTCGGAGCCTCAAGCAGGCTCTGATACCCATCACTGGTATATTCCAATACAAGCCTGCAGGTGGCAGCACTGTATTGGAATACAGTGAATGTTATGTTCTGTGATGGATATATACCCAGAACAGAATACAATTGGCAATCCAATGAGTGCTGGTTATAGTCTAGGGTGACTTAATATAATAAACAATTCAAAATATTATAAAAGTTCCAATCACCCCTTTTTCCCCAAAATCAATGAACAATAAAAAATAAACATCATATTCATTTTCACATCCTAAAACACCCATATTATTAAAATATAACAATATTTCTTGCATACTTTGAATGGCATGACAAAGGGCCATTTTTGTCACTTTACCTCACCCTAAAATATTGAATGAAAAGTCACACACACACACTTCAAAATAGCATCACTGAAAAGTACACATCTCCCCACAAAAAAAACTCTAACACAGCTCCATACACTTAACTACAAAAAGTTATAGGGGTCAGACTATATGGCATTGAAAAGAAGTATTAGGGTACTTTCACACTTGTGGCAGAGGATTCCGGCAGGCAGTTCTGTTGGGTATTGCCGTGTCCGTAATGACCGGCTCTATAAAAATATCACATGATCCACTCCTTCACCTGAACACCGTAGAAAAAATAAAATAAAAATTGTGCTAATACAATCATTTTTTTGTCACCTTACATCACAAAAAGTGCTACACCAAGCGATCAGAAAGGCGTATGGCCCCCAAAATAGTACCAATCAAACCATCACCTTATCCCTACATAAAACAGTCGGGCAAAAAATAAAAAAATATGGCTCTCAGAATATGGATAATAAAACATGATTTTATTTGTTTCAAAAATGCTTTTATTGTGTAAAACTTAAATAAATAAATTAAGTATACATATTAGGTATTGCCACATCTGTAACGACCTGCTCTATAAAAATATCACATGAACTAACCCCCAAGGTTAACACCGTAAAAAATAAAAACTGTGTAAAAAATACATTTTTTGTCACCTTACATTATAAAAAGTCATACGCACCCCAAAATCATACCAATCAAACCGCCATCTTATCCTGCAAAAAATGAGACCCTACCTAAGACAATACTCCAAAAAATACAAAAAATATGACTTTTAGAATATGGAGACACTTAAAAAAATATTTTTTTCAAAAATGCTGTATTATGTAAAACTGAAACAAACAAAAAAATTGTCATATTTGGTACTGTCGCCTCCGTAACAACCTGCTCTAAAAAAATAGCACATGATCTAACCTGTCTGATGAACACTGTAAAAAACAAGAAATTAAAACGGTGCCAAAACAGCAATTTGTTGTTATTTATATAGCGCCAACACATTCCGCAGCGATGTATGGAGACCACCATCACTCCACGCCTCACCTAGTGTGACAAACACCATACTCATGTGGCATTCTAGTAAAAACCTATGTTCTGAGGTAAATTCCCTGTAGCCTCACTGCTTAAAGATTATAATATTATTATAACTTTTTATTATGGAATTGCTGTTCAAGCAGTTACACGTACAGGTATAATAATTGACCAAATAATCCAAACTGGGTGTGAATCTAAAAAACTCTACTGAATTCCGGTCAGGACCCTTCTCATATTGTAGAAACTGAGCACAATTTACGATTTCTCCCATATCTGAACGCTGGAGCGGTACACCCAACATGGCCGCCTCGCCCTGCCGAGAGCGGCGCCCCACTTCCTGTCTGGCGTGATGCACTTCCGGGTTGGCGGTTCTCCCTCCGTGTGGAAAGTGAAGCACGTTGAGCTGTACCAGGGCGATCCCCGGGTGTTCCAGTCACTTACAGGTAGGTACGAGAGGTGCCGTCTTCCTAATAACACATGATATTTAAGGAGGGGGAGGGTCACATGATTATTTATTGCCGGGGTGAGAAAGGGGTTAATCAGTGATTGCAGCACTCCTCTCAGTCCATCAGAAAGTTATGGGATAAGCCATAAATATCTGTTCATGTCCAGAACTGAGGCTCCTGTACCCAATGTCCGGAATATATGTAGCAGAGCCTGGACGGTTGCTCTCCATTGAGGTCTATGGGCAATACTGGGACTGCGGAGTGACCGTGGGCCCCCACGGATCAGATATATATGGTATCGCCCGTTGTAAGGTTATAAATGTTTGAAGTGGAGCACCCCTTTAAGCGATGGAACCGTTCATTTCAGTGGGTCCGCAGAAAAAACCTGAAGTTACTCAGTGAGAGTTCCGTTTCTGTTTGTCTGCTCCCCCCAAAAATAGAACATGTCCCATTATTGTCAGCATTACAGACAATGATAGGACTGTTCTATTAGGGGCCGGACGTTCCATTAGACAAAATACGGACTGCACACGGATGTCATCCGTATTTTTTGCGGACCGCACAATACATACGGTCGTGTGCATGAGCCCTTGCCGTGGTGCAGTTGTGTGGGTACCTGTCTGTACTTCACCTATCAGCAGTCAGTATAAATCGCCCTGCGGTGCTTTTCATTGGGGACTAATAGAAATTTCGGAGTCCTGCACAAGTAGCCACGTAGTGGAGGACGTCCATAGGAAGGTGCTGTACGCGCCATGTATGTGTTGGCAGAAGTAGTTTTGATTTCATCTTTAGCGCCAGCAAAGGGCGACTGTCACCCTGCAGAAGATGCTTGGAGTGTGACTGGAGGAGAGCAGTGTCCCGTCCTAGAGTGGTCACGTGACTGGTGTAGACCAGGGCTTTAGCATAGGGGTTGGGGGTGGATGTGATTTGAGCGGCCCCCTCCCCTTGCACAATTGACACTTCAATAATTGTCACTTGTGTTTCAGAGGAACTTTGAAGGGGGGATTGGCAACCCCACCCCACCCCACCCCTTGGGCAGACCTGCAACAGAAAGACTACTTACCTGGTTCCCGCTCCTCCTCTTCCCGGCCTCAACTGTTCCGCTGGCCTCCCAGAATGTCAACTTTCGTTTTGATGCCTCTGCAGCCAATCGCTGCCCACAGCAGTGACTTGCTTCCCTTGCGGCATATCAGATGGTCACATGATGCAAAGAGAGTAGGTCACTGCTGCAGTCGGTCATTGGCTGCAGCAGCGTCAAAATGGGAGGTGACATCCTGGGAGTCCAGCGGAACAGCCATGGTTGGGTAGAGAAGGAGTGGTAAACAGGCCAGTATTCTTCACTTCACAGATCTGGTGTTCACCCCAAAAAAAGGGTCCAGTGTCGCTGCCATAAACAACACAGACTGATTAAACTGCCTGGCCGCGTGGGACTCAACGGTGCGGTTGTTCCCTAAAGGGTCACTGAGCTTTCAAGAGACTTTCGATAAGGCCTCGTGCACACAACAGTATTTTTTCACAGTGCGCAAAACGGGGTTCCGTTGTTCCGTGATCCGTTTTTGTTTCCGTGTGTCTTCCTTGATTTTTGGAGGATCACCAGACATGAAGGGAATAGAAAAAAAAGTCAAGTTTGCCATGCAAATGATAGAAAAAAAAACGGACACGGATCACGGACGCGGAGGACAATCTTGTGTGCCTCCGTGTTTTTTCACGGACCCATTGACTTGAATGGGTCCGCGAACCTTTGTCCGTGAAAGAAAATAGGACAGGTCCATATTTTTTTCACGGACTGGAAACACGGATCACGGACACGGGTGACAAACAGTGCATTTTCCGAATTTTCCACAGACCCATTGAAAGTCAATGGGTCCGCAGAAAATCACGGAAAACGGAACAACGGACACGGGACAAAACAACGGTCGTGTGCATGAGGCCTAAGTCATAGCGGCTCATAAGAGATTTTGATCCATGGGCTGAGACCTTCACTAATGGCCACGTATCGTGCTCTCTCTTCTCGCTGCCGCCTCATAGACTTTCTATGGAGTCCACCTCCTGCAGCCAAGAGAGAGCGCACTATGATAGCACATCTCTCTCCTCATTTTAGGGATCGGTGGGGGTCTCGGCAATTCAATGGGGCCGCAAAAGATGGGGACAGCACTCTGTGTGCTGTCCACATCCGTTGCTCCGTTCCGTGGCCCTGCCCAAAAAATATAACCTGTCCTATTCTTGTCCGTTTTGTGGACAAGAACAGGCAGTTATATCAATGGCTGTCCGTGCCGTTCTGCAAATTGCGGAACGCACACGGACGCCATCCGTGTTTTGCGGATCCACAATATGCGGACCACAAAAAATAAAGACGGTCGTGTGCATGTAGCCTTAAAGAGGTTTTCTGGAAGTAAAATATCCTTGACTTATCCTCAGGATAGGTCATCAATATTTGATTAGTGGGGTCCAGCTTCTCGCATCAGTTATCCACAGGATAGGGGATAACAGTTAGGTCAGTGAGGATCCTTCCGCTGAGACCCCCACCGATCAGAAGAACGGGGGGCCTGTACTCCCTCTGAAATGAACAAAGCAGCCGGTCGCACATGTGCTCAGCCGCTCCATTCATTTCTGTGTGAGTTCTGGAGATAGCCGAGTACAGCGCCCCTGGTCATGTGATCGGTGGGGGTCGTACCGCTGGTACTGTAATCATTTTCTCCTACCCTGTAGATAGGGTTCAACTTAATCTAACCAGAATACCCCTTTAAACAGTAAATTGGGGAGCGGGCGTGCTGGGAGTCAGACCCCCCACTGATCAGATATTAATACTGAGGATAGATCATCAATATTCAACTCCCAGAGGACCCCTTAAAGCTATTTTAAAAAAACCTCAAACGATTCTAGTAGCTGTTTATAGCACAACATAAGAAACCTGCATGTACCCCCTTATTACGTCCCCCTATTGCTGATGGCCCTACGACTGCAGCAGTGACTTGCCTTACGTGGAGCACCTTAGGTAGTTTACTTCAGTTAAGGTGAGTTGTAGTACCAGACATGAACCATGAACAAGGGTGGCACTGTTTCAGAAAAGAAGCAGTCATGTTTCTGTAATCCTGGACAACCCCGCTGCCGCTCTTTTCAATTCTGTGGGACTGTTGGAGATAGCCGAGCACTCTGAGGGTACTTTCACACTAGCGTTATTCTTTTCCGCCACTGAGTTCCGTCCTAGGGGCTCTATACCGGAAAAGAACTGATCAGTTTTATCCCCATGCATTCTGAATGGAGAGCGATCCGTTCAGGATGCATCAGGATGTCTTCAGTTCAGTCTTTTTGACTTTTCAGGACGGAGACAATACCGCAGCATGCTGCAGTTTTATCTCCGTCAAATTCCGGAGCAAATGCCGGATCCGGCATTTTTTTCCCATTGAAATGCATTAATGCCCCGAGTGTTCCGGCATTGTGGTCTGCACATGTTCAGACTGAAAAAAATGTAAAAAAAAATAAATGCCAGATTCTTTTTTCCGGATGACATCGGAGAGACGGATCCGGCATTTCAATGCATTTGTCATACGGATCAGTTGCGTCCATATTACCGGATCCGGCAGGCAGTTCCAGCGACGGACCTGCCTGCCGGAATCCTCTGCCGCAAGTGTGAAAGTAGCCTACGTCTGTCAGTCCCGTAGAATTGGATGGTTATGTGTGTGAACGCTGTTCCAACAGTGGGACCCCCATCCTGCGGTTCAGGTGTAAGTATTTTGTCATGTCACAACCCCTTTAAACGTGGCTATAATTGATAAATTGTATAGTGGCTTGGAAAGTAACAGATTAATACTGCCGCATGATCCACCATAATACTGAACCCTACACACCTCAGTATCATGTACAGTACTGCTCCCCATGGCGGTATATAGCACATCAGATGCATGGGGGACTACCTTGCACCTACATATTGGACTTAGTAAAGTTCAAATAATGTTATTACAGTCCTATTTTTCGTCCACAGCAGGTCCTATCAGTCTTCATAAGAGACACCATGATGCACGAAAGTAACGAGTTCCTGAACTCCCCACCAACGAAATCGGTCAGGTTTGGTGGGAATGTGACCGAAGTCCTGTCAAAGTATTCCCAGGTACTACCAGGATAATCTTCTAGAAAATGAAAAGGGGGTTTTCAATTGGTGACTAAATATGTTATCCAGTTAGAAATCCCATAAAAGTGTTCTCATGAGGGCCTGGTGGCCGGAGACCCCAAAAGTCCTGGCAGTGAGGGAGCCCCACGGGCACTACTAGCTGCGGGGGAGCAGTGGACACGCCTAGATCTCCACCCTCCTGTCACAATCTGCTTGTGGTCATTACTGCCGCCATCTTTACAGAAATGTTTACATTTCGGTGATTTACCATTCTACCACTTTTTTTCCCTTTAGGGCCACAAGGATGATTTAGAACTTTTAAAGCACCAGTTGTCTGATCCAGATATAAAGGTACCATTTACTCCTAAATCTCCATGAATCTGTTACTAGCTCATATCAGTCAGATGTCTTTGAAGGACACATTTGGTTACAGATGACCATTGGCCAGATAGTTGCAACCATTTTTAAGTCCCCTAATAGTTTCTTCTGAATCTTTATCCATTAAACGCAACGTGTGATCAGAAAATGATGCAAAGTTTAGATTTCGTTTTTATGTTAAAATAAAAAATAAAAACTTCTAACATTTTCCATGTCACTATATTGAAAAAAAATCCTTAAATCCTCCACTTTTTGCACTGGCCACAAAAATTAATAATATGCCAACACTTTGGTTCTGTGGAGTTCACTTCTCAGCAGTCATCTCACAGATAAGATTACAGTGAGGGATATCACGTTTGTATACATTCACCATTAATAGTAGGTGATTCTCACAGTTTACTTCCTCCCTCTCTGCACAATGACCTCTGTACAGGTCACAAAGCAAGTCTAGAAAGCTCCTCCAGTCTATCGTGATCTGCTGTAAAGCATACCTCTAAATGCTGTTAACAAAGCTCAGGCAAGATGGCCGCCCCCATAATCATGTGCAGCAAATTGAATAGAATTAAAATGTCAGAAAAAGTCAGAGAATTGAAGTAGATTAGAAGAGAAGAATATCACTATTTGGTTTTAATTGGCAGAAAAATATATAGGTGACACTCCCTTTAAACATAAGGAGGTACCTGCTATACCTCTTTTCTTTTGCTAATTTTTGAATGTCAGACGATGGGGGCGAAAGGGGACGCGATACTCCCTGCCGGAGTATTTATAGAGAGGGGGCTGTCATCGCCATCCCTAATTCCTGTTTGGCCACTCGCCTCCATAGACTGACACTACGTTTTCCAAAATGCTGATTAGCTTTTGTATTTGGTCATTACAGGACGGACAGATTATAAACTGGTTGCGCGAGTTTCGGATTTCGGTGACTTACCTGACCATTGATTATGAACAGCTAGTCAACATCGTGCTGGTGAGTTCCTGCGGTGGCGGGTATGAGACCATGCAGGTTAAGGTCCAACTTATTTCCACTGTAACTTTGTCTTTAACCATTACCTATTCTTCCTTTGTCACGGGATATGCCGCAAATGTCCGAAAGATGTGGGTTCCACCTCTGGGACCCGCCCATACCTCAAGTGGGATGCCCCGTCATGGCGGGCCGGAAACGGAAAGAGGCCACACATGCGCATCTCTCTCCAGTCACTTAAAGTGAATTCCGGTTAGAGAATGGCGGTGGTGGGCCTATACCCCGTGGAGCCCCCTGAAATGAACGAACCGGCTGGTTGGAAATGCGCTCTGCCGCTCCGTTTATTCCTTTAGGAGCACCAGAGATAGCTTTCCGGGGCTCCCATAAAAATGAAGGAAGTGGCAGTGCGCTGACTTCGCTTTGGCTTGGATTTTTTTCCTTTATGGTTGCCCCTGTTTTTAATCTACATGAAGGTTACGGTAATACACTGAGCTTGCCGGCTTGCCCATGGCGTCTGCTGCGTTTCTATGCAAGTCTATGAGAGTCTGAACGTGAGTCTTCTAGACCTGCATTGAGGGACCGACTTACAGTCCACATGACAGATGCTGTCCGACTCAGGTAGTCAGACTTCCAAGTCTTGTGATATGTCTTCCCCGAACCAGAGCATCGGGTAAAATGCAGTGCAGTCTGCCGTGCCCTGTCCTTCATGTAGTAAAACTATATATAAAAAAATAATAATCCTGAAGTGCGTAAAAAGGCTATGAAGCAACAGTTGATTCAAACCTCCATATAACGATGCTTGACTTCTGTAAGGCGGCACTGAAAAATATACTTTTACAGAAGTCCACACAAACGCTTCAGAAATGGTTCCAGCTTGGCTCTTATATGTTTTCTTTAGAAACTTCCGTGGCTGAACAGAAGCAAAGAAGTTGTAGAAGAATACTTGGCCTTTTTGGGCAATCTTGTGTCGGCCCAGACGGTCTACTTGCGGCCTTGCCTGAACATGATTGTCTCCAACTTTGTACCAGGTAAAGCTTATTTGTGTGTTAATGTAAAACGATGAACACGGGTGTAGTTGCTACAGAATCACGTCATAGTGAACGCTAGAGTGCAAGATCTATGGCCATCCTCTCGCTGTGGAGACAGGCCGTCAATCCTGACCGCCAGGATTCGCTATAACTCAGGTTGAGGCCATTCAACCCCTTAAATGCAGCAGTCAATTATGACTGTGGGTAATAGGCGGTTGGACAGAGGGATGGAACACCCTCCCCACATTCGCAAAGGGTTAATATGATAGCCCAGAGCATCCGGGTCTGTCGTGTACAAGAAAAAAAGTCTTTATTTTTTGGGGAGTAACAGAAGTAAACAAAGAAACAGCAGACGGACGTAGTGTCAAGAAGGGATTGAGGAGAACGCTGCGATATGGGAGCAGAGGGTTCCGCTTCGTTCTGGTGAGGTGCACTGCCTTATGCTCGCGACAGTCGGTCGGCATCGTTGCGCTACTACTGAATCAGGTATTGGCTTTAACCAGTCTGAAAGGAAGGCAGCCACAAAGACATGAATGTTTAGCAGCCAGCAGCACAGAGGAACATTAACCCCAATATTTCCATCATGTGAGATAAATGGTGGAGGTCACTCATGATTGTGAGGCACCTGGTGTTATTACTTTAGTACCTTCATGTGCCATACATTAATAAGAAGTGACCCCATCAAGTACCTCTTCACATAATGGGCAACGTGAGGTTAATGCGTGAGGTTCATGATAGGGTTAGTTACTATTAATGTGAGGCACATGGCGTTAGTAAGTAACCTCATTGTGTACCCATGTATTAACCCCACGCTGCCCAGTATGTGAGGAGGTACTTGATGAGGTCACTGACTATTAATGTGAGGCACATGGTTTTATCAGTTTGGACCGCCACGTGCCTTAAATTAATAGCAAGTAACCTCATCATGTACGTCACACATTAACTCCATACTGTACATCATATAATAGTACCACTTAGGGTCCATGCACACATCCGTAGAACTGCCTATTCTTGTCCGCAATTGCTGACAAGAATAGGACATGTTCTATTTTTTTGCGGGGCCGCAGCCCGGAAGCTCGGGCCGCGCTCCGGTAATGCGGAGAGCACATAGTGTGCTCTCCGCATCCCGTTCTGCCCCATTTTAGAATGAATAGGTCCGCACCCGTTCACGATATTGCGGAACGGATGCAGACCCATTTGTGGACGTGTGAATGGACCCTTAAGGTGAGGCCACATGGAGCGACATTGAGGCAGCCAAGACCTGCTTCAGGTTATGTTCTTCGTGGGTTTTCTGATTTATTGTACGGTGTTGTCCAGCTATTTGGTTTCGCCAAAAGAGCTGTTATACCCACAAAAGTTTAATGGGCACTCGGTTTCATGGCTGAAGCAGCAGTTTTCCTGCAAAATATAACAGTCCAAAAGTCCACGGTCTAAATTTTTGTACCACGACGACCTTATTTGGTGTAGTCAAAAGATGGATTCCTTCTCTGTTGTATGTTTGTATTGGTTGGCATGAAACAGCTTCCGAGGCTTTGTAGGGTCTATACAATTCAGCAAGTCCACCAGGTCAACAGCTTAACTTCCGAGGCCGGGGATATCTTCTAAATTGAGAGAGGAGGTGCTGTCAGACAGGCACCAAGTTAGGTGTTGAAGTTGTAGGTATTGAGGACTGGCAGACATCCATTCATGAGTTGCGTTAAAGGGGTTGTCTCATCATAGACAATGGGGGCATATTGCTAGGATATGCCCCCATTGTCTTATAGGTGTGGGTCCCACCGCTGGGACCCGCACCTATATAGAGAACCGAGCCCCGAAAGTGAAGGAAGGTGCATGCGCAGCGCTCTCCATTCATTTTCTACGGGGCCGGCGAAAATAGCCGAGCACTGGCTCGGCTATTTCCTTTGAAACCCATAGAAGTGAATGGGAGCGGCAGCCTGTCATGCGCGGTGCGCTCCCATTCACTTCTATGGGGAGCCGGCTTGGTGGTGTGCCGGAACGGAGTCCTCCAGCCACCACCTTTAGGGGCTCCGTTCCGGATATACAGTACAGACCAAAAGTTTGGACACACCTTCTCATTCAAAGAGTTTTCTTTATTTTCATGACTATGAAAATTGTAGATTCACACTGAAGGCATCAAAACTATGAATTAACACATGTGGAATTATATACATAACAAAAAAGTCTGAAACAACTGAAAATATGTCATAGTCTAGGTTCTTCAAAGTAGTCACCTTTTGCTTTGATTACTGCTTTGCACACTCTTGGCATTCTCTTGATGAGCTTCAAGAGGTAGTCACCTGAAATGGTTTTCACTTCACAGCTGTGCCCTGTCAGGTTTAATAAGTGGAATTTCTTGCCTTATAAATGGGGTTGGGACCATCAGTTGCGTTGTGGAGAAGTCAGGTGGATACACAGCTGATAGTCCTACTGAATAGACTGTTAGCTGCTTTTTTCTTGCCATAATACAAATTCTAAGTAAAGGAAAACAAGTGGCCATCATTACTTTAAGAAATGAAGGTCAGTCAGTCCGAAAAATTGGGAAAACTTTGAAAGTGTCCCCAAGTGCAGTCACAAAAACCATCAAGCGCTACAAAGAAAGTGGCTCACATGCAGACCGCCCCAGGAAAGGAAGACCAAGAGTCACCTCTGCTGCGGAGGATAAGTTCATCCGAGTCACCAGCCGCAGAAATCGCAGGTTAACAGCAGCTCAGATTAGAGACCAGGTCAATGCCACACAGAGTTCTAGCAGCAGACACATCTCTAGAACAACTGTTAAGAGGAGACTGTGTGAATCAGGCCTTCATGGTAGAATATCTGCTAGGAAACCACTGATAAGGACAGGCAACAAGCAGAAGAGACTTGTTTGGGCTAAAGAACACAAGGAATGGACATTAGACCAGTGGAAATCTGTGCTTTGGTCTGATGAGTCCAAATTTGAGATCTTTGGTTCCAACCACCGTGTCTTTGTGCGACGCAGAAAAGGTGAACGGATGGACTCTACATGCCTGGTTCCCACCGTGAAGCATGGAGGAGGAGGTGTGATGGTGTGGGGGTGCTTTGCTGGTGACACTGTTGGGGAGTTATTCAAAATTGAAGGCATACTGAACCAGCATGGCTACCACAGCATCTTGCAGCAGCATGCTATTCCATCCGGTTTGCGTTTAGTTGGACCATCATTTATTTTTCAACAGGACAATGACCCCAAACACACCTCCAGGCTGTGTAAGGGCTATTTGACCATGAAGGAGAGTGATGGGGTGCTGCGCCAGATGACCTGGCCTCCACAGTCACCAGACCTAAACCCAATCGAGATGGTTTGGGGTGAGCTGGACCGCAGAGTGAAGGCAAAAGGGCCAACAAGTGCTAAGCATCTCTGGGAACTCCTTCAAGACTGTTGGAAGACCATTTCAGGTGACTACCTCTTGAAGCTCATCAAGAGAATGCCAAGAGTGTGCAAAGCAGTAATCAAAGCAAAAGGTGGCTACTTTGAAGAACCTAGAATATGACATATTTTCAGTTGTTTCACACTTTTTTTGTTATGTACATAATTCCACATGTGTTAATTCATAGTTTTGATGCCTTCAGTGTGAATCTACAATTTTCATAGTCATGAAAATAAAGAAAACTCTTTGAATGAGTAGGTGTGTCCAAACTTTTGGTCTGTACTGTATGTGCGGCTCCCGGCAGTGGGACCCACGCCTATAAGACAATAGGGGCATAGCTTAGCGATGAGACAACCCCTTTAAGTTCAGGCTTGGGCCTAGTACATTACCTCAGTCGCTCCCTTCCGCTAGTTATTTTAAATTCACTTTTATTAATTTTTTCATCAAAAATTACTCAAAAGCATACATAAAGACCTCTTAAACTCTCCAATTTACAGGTGAAAGCTTGTCAAATCCAATAGGAAGACAGGCATCAATTAAGCATCAAAAAGCATGTATATACCACATTTGAATATGCACTTTGAAGAGACTACACAGAAAACACAACAGACAAGACTAGACAAAAGACACAAAGACTAAAGACAAAGGGAAGGTTTATGTGGGGATACGCTCCCTTCATGTTATACCCCTCCAGGATCTCCACTTGTTCCAAATTTTTAAGTAGTTCTTATGCTTCCCTTCGGTCCAGCTGATAAGCTCTTCAAAATTGCACACATGATCGACTTTCGCACACCATTCCTCCAGTGAAGGGGGAGAAGTTTGTAGCCAGTGTAGCGGGATCAGTGACTTCGCTACAGCCTGCAAATGTGTGATGAGGTTTGATCTAGAAGGGCGGTAGGAGTCCCCTGGTTTGGCCAGGAACACCATCGCAGGGGTGATTACAAATGGAAATTTGAGTAGGTCTTGAATGGCTGCTTCATTTTGTTCCAAAATGATGCAATGATGTCACACGTCCACCAGATGGGCAAATAAGAGCCCCTAGACCTCTGACATCTCCAGCACCTATCAGATTTAATGCCTTTATGCGAAAAGAGGACCTCGGGAGTCTTATACCAGCGGCTCAAGAGTTTATAATGACTTTCCTGAAGCCTAACACAACGAGTCTCTAAGTCTGTTAAAGTAAGGCCAAGTTCTTTTTCCCAGGAGCTCAGGAAGATTGGTTTCACATGATGTGAGTTTATCACAAAATGTCGATATGGGTATGAGATCTTCCTCAATCTGGGAAGGTTTGAAACCATCACTTGCTCAATGAGATCCCTCTCTACTAAGTCCAAGGCTAAACATTTACAGCAAATATATCTAAAGGGAGTATAATAGAAAGACAATGTCACTGCAGTTATATTTGCTGGGAGAAAGCTCTTGAACGCTTCTATGGTAGGAATCAACTTACTAGTGAAAGCGTCCCGAACTGTCCACCTGTTCAGGTTGCGCCACAAACCCTTCTTGGCTGAGCTTGGGGAAGAGAGTAAAGCTGGCAACGAGGACATTGGCATAAGAGGGGAAGGTTGTGGGGCTAAGGCGTTGCCCATTTGTCTCCAGACTTCCACTGGGCCTTGTAACATTGGGTTTATGTCCGAAGTCGATCTGGGTTTAGGTTTTGGCATGTAACCTAAATCAGCACCACCGTTTTCAATGTTGGCTATAGCAAAAGGGTCAAACTCTCCTACTGAGAACATCAACTGCAGCCATCTGTTTAATTGCACTGCCTTATAGTAGGAAAGCACGTCAGGGAAGCCCAAACCTCCAATCTCCCTCCTTCTGATCAGCATGGAGTAAGACATACGTGATCTCTTGCCCTTCCATAAGAACCTCATAAGAAGGCTGCGAACGGAAGCAAAGAAAGCTGGGGAAAAGAGGATCAGGACCATTTGTAAGATATATGAAATATTAGGCATGATATATGTTTTCACTAAATTTCTTCTACCTAGCTAAGAGATCCATCGTGAGTCATATGATTTCAGGAGCTTATTAACCTCTGCTAAGAGTGGAGTGTAGTTTAAACTGTAAAGGTATTAACCGTTGGTGGATTGATATGTTGAGGATCTCGGACTTGGATGCATTTACTTTATAGTTGGATATAGAACCGAACTCCTGCAACAGTTTCTCAATCTCAGGGAGGCTAGATGCGGGTTTCGAGATCAGAAAAAGTAGGTCATCTGCGAAGGCTAGGAATTTTAGCTGTCACCTACAGTAAGTCCCTGAATATTGCTCTGTACTCTAACCGCCTGAAGCAGTTTTTCCATGACGAGGACAAACCGAGTTGGCGATAAGGGGCACCCCTGTCTTGTTCCATTGGTTATCTCAAAGGGCTGGGATAGTGTGCCGTTAATATTAAGCCGTGCGTGAGGGGATTTGTATAAAGTAAAGATCGCATGAATCAGTGGTTGTGGGAAGGAAAATTTGCGAAGGGTTGCTTCCATAAATGTCCAATTGATTCTGTCGAAGGCCTTCTCGGCGTCAATGCCGAGAAGAGACAACAAAGTGTTAGATTTGCGGGCTGTGTAAATGGCATGGAACAGTCGGGTTGTATTACTCTTCCCTGCCCTGTACAAATCCAACTCGTTCAGGACCTACTATTGGGGGGATAACAGCGTTGAGCCTATTGGCTATAAACTTAGCCTATATTTTCAAGTCTTGGTTTAACAGAGAAATTGGCCTGTAGCTTCCGCAATCAGAGGGGTCTTTCCCTTCTTTTGGGGCTTAAGGTAATGAAGGCTTCTTGGGTTTGCCTGGGTAGGCATTACAGACCTCTGTCAGACGGGGTATGATGATCTCTTGGAACATCTTGAAGTATTGTAGGGGAAAACCATCTGGACCTGGGCTCTTTTTTGGGGGAGAAACTGTAAAGAATATCTTTGACCTCTTCTTCCGAAACCGGAGATACCATATCAGCCGCCATTGAGGCAGTGATAGTGGGGAGATTCACCGAGAGCAGGAATTCATGAATTGCCTTTTTAACCAGCTGCTCTTCATCCCTATTATTTGGACCCTTGAGGTTGTACAGTTTTGAGTAGAAGAGGTGAAAAGCTTTGGCTATATCCTCTGTAGATGAAACCATATTACCTGCTTCTGTTTTAATTCTGTGTATGTAAGATTTGGCCCTAGCTTGTAGGCCCATATATCCATATATCGCCATGTGCATAAATAAGATGCTTAAAGTAAAGGATTTTTTTTTGCTGATTGAGTGTTTAGATATGTTTTGAGTTTAGTTCTTAAGGCCACTAGCTCTTCTTGAAGAGGGATGGATTTAGTTCTCTTTTGAATTCTTTCCACCGCTGCAATCTGTTGGAGGATGCTGTCTACTTCTCTCTGTGTGTCCTTCTTTTAAGTCCAGGGCAATGAAGATTCCCCTAATGGAGGATTTATGGGCCTCCCAGACCACTGGAGCCTCTACCCCTTTCCCTGCATTTATTTCAAAATACTCTTTCAGATGCTTTTTTACTTCTGAACAAACCCCCGTGTTACTCAGGAGAGATTCGTTGAGTCTCCACGACCAGTCTCCCTTGGATACGGTGATGTAGCAGGGGGCATGGTCCGAGATAGTGATGTTCTCTATGGACGCTTTACGGATTTGCATTAGAACAGCCTTGGAGACCAATATATGGTCCAATCTTTGAAACGAGTTATGCGTTGCTGAGCTAAATGTGTAATCCCTGGAAATGGGGTCCCTTCCACTAGTTCTGATCATAACCCTCATTGGGCGAACTTGCATGTGCCCTTTGTTCAGGTGACTGGTAGCTGTGGGATGGAGCAGGACGTTACTTGATTGGGTTTCCCCTGGATAACATGCTGCTCTGCCTAGGAAAAGCTGGAGATCCACTTGCAGTGTGCATTTTAGCCAAAAGGGAGCTGCGGCGGGAGATTTGTCAGTGAGGGGTTCCAGCCCGCCCTGATTGATGGCCCTGAAACTTGCAGGCTTTCAGAAATCCAGGCTGCTGGTTTTAGGTGGTAGAGCTGTCCCAATCTAGACCATGGAACCCTCTACTAATCCTTCTGATAATGAAGAAGCCTATCCATGGATTTTTCCTGAGTAGCTGTTCCCCTGCCCCCTTAAAACTTTTTTTTTTACTAGCGACGAATATTTGGCATGTGGTATTAATATTGACTTTTCATGGTTTAATGGCTTTTATCCAAACCTCTTTGTAAATGGCATTGTTTTATTGTTTTCAGCTCGTGTTGTTATAAGTGAAGGTGATGTGCATATTTCAGACTCTGAGGATGAAGATGACGGTGAGTGGCTTATTATTTGGCCAGTAGGGTAGATTATTAGTAAGGAGTAGTCTACTTTGCTTGGATTGACCTGTATGTATGTATTTTTATTTATTTAACAAATCAGTAGTAGGCAGCTAACCTTCATGGCCTGGAATTACTCTTTTGATGATCGTACCCACTAAAATATTTTTATTTTTCTCCACAGGTATCGTCGCTCGATTTAACACCTGTCACCGGACATTGCAGATGATAGCGCAATACGTTCCTTCGTGAGTACGGTATTTTACTGTGTGTAAACCTTCTCCAGTGTGCTAGTGTCACTTGTAAGGGTTATTCAATCAAAGCAGTACAATTCTGAAGTCATTCAAAATAAATCTGTTCTGGTCATGAGAGCTCATTATACTAAGAGTAATATTTGAGGACACCATAATGTCCCTTTTAAGGGAACCTGTGTGTAGATTTGGGGGCCACTAAAGCAGCTGGGATTTAGTTTGCTGAACATGCCCATGTCAAAACTGTCCATTTCTGCATTATGTAGTTAACAAATAAATAAAAGTATATATTACCCAAGGTGAGTACAGTGGCATCAGGGGTATGTGCATTGTGAAGATGAAGTGGAGGACAGTACCCCTGCTTTACTGGTAAAACCCCAGCTGTATAACAGCTTGCTGGGGATTAAATGGCCCCAAACTTAGTAACAGGTTCCCTTTAAATGTAGCAACCCTGGCTGTATATCTGACTGTGCCATTAGCCCATACAGTAGTCTGACCGTATTCATAGACCGGTACTTATTTGTGGCTCAGATTTTCCTGACTATTTGTCACTCTCATTATAACAAATTATGTATTTTGGCATATATCATAATTTACATTGGGTTGTAATTGCTACTTAAAGTGACTCATCTTTGGAAAAGGGAACCTTTCTGGAGGGTTTAAGCTACTAAACCGCCACCACTGCTTTATCGTGTGCTGCCTTTACATGTATAATCAGTACCTGCACGCTTGATAGTATGTTCTTTGAACACCGTGCACACTGTAGGCAGATGAGGTTGTTGGAATCATGGAGGTGGAGCTGTTTGGGTGAACAGTCATGGTGGTCGTTTCCTAATACTGCCTATACTAGCTTTAACAGCCGTCCCTAGTGCAGGGATACATCATCTTAAAGATGTATTCCCAATAGGTGCGCGTCCTGCTCCTATATCGAGAACGGCTCAGGGAAGGTGGTGGCTGGAGGACCCCAGGTTTCCCCGGGTCCGGCCACCACCAAACGCTCTCCCCATGGAAGTGAATGGGAGCGGCCCCATAGAAATGAATAGAGGATGGCTGCGCATGCGCAGTGCACCCTCCACCACTTTCACAGCTCTGTTCTCAGTGTCGGTGTGGGTCCCGCACCTATCAGACAATAGGGACATATCCTAGCTATATGGGAAAACCCCTTTAAGTTTTCAAAATTTCACATATGCGCCTGTGTTCTGATTTTGGCCTCTCTGCTTGATGGTTTCTTTACGATGTGATAAACCTATCCTTCAATAGTTTTGTTTTTGTGTGTTCTATTCCACATAGAGCTCCACGTTTCCTGATGCCAATTCTTGTGGAAAGATTTCCCTATATCAAAAAATCGGCAAGAGTCATGGTGAGATTTCCATAGTAAATCCTTACTAATCTGAATTGTCTTAATTTCATTACTTGAGCTCGGATCAGTCAGTACTACAGCCTCCTAGTCACTAGAGACATTGGGGATTGTTACACAGGAAGCATCTATAGATTTAGTGCTCTCTTACATGTCATGTCGTCATAATTCAGAATCAAATAAGCTGGAATCAAAAGCTTTATGAGCGTTCAGGAGAGGAAATAGAGGGGCTACAGATGAGCCATTAAGGGAGCCTGTCTGACAGATTTCTCACTGAGCAGCACCGAGCAGCCTGCAATGTTTTAGAATGCATGAAGGCTGCGGAGGGCATACACAGCCTGATTGCTGGATGTATGTGAAGCGGGCCTAACTTGTGAAGGGAGTGATTCCATTCAGAGACATGCATTGTGGAGTTTAGGCTTGGTTTGCATTTGCCGATCCGGCTGACTGTTTTCGGCCGGGAGCAGCTTGCCGGACACTACCGGAATGCTGTCCGGCAGTGATCTGGTAAATATGCCGAGCGTTTTTTGTCCGGCCGCTTCCGGCTGTCGGCAATGTGAGTGAAACATGCCTTATTAGTCATACAGTAAAATGGAAGACTAGGTTCTCCAAAGGTTAGATCAGAGTGCTGCGTTTTTGTCCCTCTTCAGCATCATTATAAGCTATTTTATATTGCTAGAGCGGTAATATCCAGTGTTACTGTGTACTTGGTGTCTAATTCTGGTTCTCTTAGTACGATTTGACGATTTCCTCAGTGACTTATATCTGTCCTTCTTTAGGAATGCTATGTTCATAACCTTTTACGGATCACTGTGTACTTTCCAGTGATCAGACTGGAAATCTTGGAACTCATAATTGAAAAGTTGCTTAAGATTGATGTAAGTATTGTATAAAAGATTCTGAATACGTGTTTTGTCATCTCCTATTCCATTCTCTGTTCTGCTAGTAGCAAACATCATGACCAACTATGTATCCTCAGGCTGCTGTCATTTAAAGGGGTCTCCAACAGGGTATGGATGGAACAGCACAGTGTATGCTTGACCATCCGCTCCATTTGCAGGTCTAAGGAGGTCCCAGCGGTGGAATCCCCTTTGGTCTAATGGTTATAACCACAATACCTCTTTAACTGAGCATACATTCATTCGAAAATGTTTGTTTCTCGTGCTTTTTTCCATTGGGGGACACAGACCATGGGTATAGCTTAGAGGTATTAGTAGGAGGGACACTATGCAAATGAAAGAGCTCCTCCTCCTCGGGCTATACCCCCAGACTCCACCAGGAGGAACTCAGTCTTTGCTTAGTGTCTGGTGAAGGAGGTTGACACTCTCTGATTCTACTCCTTTTTGTTATTTTTATTCTAGATGGGGACACAGGTCGGCATGGCGCCTTCCTGGTCCCCCGTGGAGTGCCCGCCGCCGTCTTTGGGACGTTGCCTGGCTGCCTCCATTTCCCCCCAAGAAGATAAGTGGATCCGGGCTCGACCTGTTAGCTCCGGCATCCCACCAGCTGCTGGGACGCCTGCTGCCTACCCTCCTCCAGAGCACTGTTCTCCTGGATTGGAGTCAGAAGTCTGAAGAGGCGCATCCCTGCTGGTCTGGACATCGAGGGAGCATGCTGAGCAGATAAGTGTTGCACAATCCCTCCCCCTCCCTCTGTGTCTATTTGTCTGTGGCTACCTGGGTGAGCTTGAAGAAGGATCCTGATGGGGCACTTTCTTCATTTTGGCACTGGAGTACTGGCATCTCTTCCCCTTAAACTGTGGGCTTCAGCGCTTCTCTCGTCGGGCCTTGGCTGCTGCGCTCCCTCAGCGCCCGCCGGCAGGCCGCTCCTCCACGTGGTGCGCTTATTTTCGCGCATATTTTCGCGCTCGCGCAAATTTTCGCGCGCGCGCTTATTTTTCGTGCGCGCGCTTATTTTCGCGCGCTTTTTTCGCGCCATAATGACGCGTTAGGGGAGGCGGAGCCTCGGCATGCCGCTCTGACTCTCCTTACACCGGAGACTCTGTTTGCTCATGGCCGTGCAGCTCCTCATCACTCTACTCCGTTTTGTGCCAGGCAAGCCGGTAGCTCAGTGGTACTGCTGCTGTTGCCCCATGTCCAGGCTTTCTGAGTTCAAAGCCCCTTTCAGCCTTCAAAAATTGTTTATATTATTCTAGATGGGGACACAGGTCGGCATGGCGCCTTCCTGGTCCCCCGTGGAATGCCCGCTGCCGTCCTTGGACGCTGCCTGGCTGCCTCCATTGCCCCCCAAAGAAGACAAGTGGATCCGGGCTCGACCTGCAGCTCCGGTATCCCACCAGCTACTGGGTCTCCTGCTGCCACCCTCCACCAGAACACTGCACTCCTGGACAAGGAGTCAGACGCCTGAAGAGGTGCATCCCTGCTGGTCCTGGAGTCGAGGGAGAAGTTCTGCAGGAGCAGATAAGTATTACCTGCATCCCTGCCTTACCCCCCTCCTCCACCCCTCCTCCACGTCCCTGGGGGCCTGCGGTCCCCGCTTGGGCATCTGCCATGTCCAGCGCGGCCGCTAAATTGGTCTTAGTCACCAAGGCAACCATGTCCTTTAATCCTGTGGCGCTAACGACTCCATCTCTCTCAGTGGTCCCCACAGTGGGTGACTGACTACGAAGAGGCAGCGTGAGCGGCAGCATCCCACCTCGGATGTCTCTGTCTCTCCACCCCCCTCACCTCGCCGGTGGCGCTTGCGGACTGCTCTTCCCCCTCCCTAGGGAGAGTACTCCGAAGGAGAATTATCCGGCTCGGACGAGCCACGTCCTTTTTGGACTATAGGGCATTTTCAAATCCTGTGACGCTAACCACCTCTCTAAGTGGTTTTCCACAGAAGACGCCCGAATACTAACAGGGAGCGTGAGCAGCAGCATCCCTCCTCGGATGGCTCTGGCTCCCCCCCCCCCCCCCCTCGTCTAGAGGCGCGTTCGGGCGACTCTCCCCTCCCTTAGGGAGCGCAAGTCTGAAGGAGAATTTCCGGCTCTGATTAGGTCATGGAGCGGGACCCCTCGCCTAAGCTCTCCACCAGGGTGGCTGACTTAGTGGTGACTGTCCGAGACACCTTTATTCTCCAAGGGGATTCTCCTCCTTCCACTGGTCAGGAGTTCCCCCTTTTTCCGTCCAGGCAGTCGGAGACTACCATGTTCCCGGTCCATGAGGGATTTTTCCGCGGTCATGTCCAGGGCCTGGGGTGGTCTTAATAAGGTTCTCGACCACCCAGCGCATGAATATACTTTCCTTTCCCTGCTGACGGCGAGGAGAGGTGTCTCCTCCCCCTAAGGTGGATCCTCCGGTGGCCGGATTAGCCAATTATGTGGCCCTTCCTGTCTTAGTCAGTTCCTCTTTCCAGGATGCTGTAGACAGACGCATAGACTCTCTTCCAGGTCCTTTTTTCGCTGGCAGCGCGTCCCTGTGACCTACCTTTCACTCAGCAGGGGTAGCCAGTGCTCTCTCGGTGTGGTTACAACACCACCACCAGGAACTGGCGGTACGAGATGCGGCTACTAACACACTGGAGTTGGTTCTCCAGATGTCTCAGGCTTCTAACATTCTTTGCGAAGCTTCTAGGGACATTGTTTCCCTCTTTGCCCGCAGGTTGGCCATCTCTGTCACTCAGCGCGAAGAGATCTGATTGAAGGTGTGGGACGCTTTGGGGTTTCCAGGCCTTGTGGGGATCAGCTGGACGAGTTCGTCTCTGCATGCCTTTTGCCGTTTCTCATCTGGTAGGCCGTCGCCTGCTTCCTCCGCCGGGGGTCTCAGGTCGCCCGCAAAGAGGCCTTCCTTTGCACCAGCCTTCCCGGCACTAGAGGGCCCAGTCAGCCCGCCCTGCTGCTCCTAGGCCTATCACATGTCCCGATTGCGGAATCCCACCATCGATTCCTGCGCTTCGCCATTATGGGTCGACACTGTCAGTTTGTCGCCCTTCCTTCGGGTTGGCGACCACCCCGCGGGTCCTTGCCACGGTCCTGGACCGCTCATGGCGCTTCTTCGTACCAGGGGCATTCCTTTGCTGCCCTGTCGGGACGATATCCGGATAGAGGCCCCCCTCTCTACCGCAGACCACGGACAGCGTCCGGATCACTGTTCAGACCCTGGAACGGTTCGGCTGCCTGGTAACTTTCCCAAACTCCTGCCTCTTCCCGTCCCAGAGGCTCTCCTTCCGGAGGGTGATTTTGGACACCTCGGCTGCCAAAGTATTCTACCAGCCTTCAAGTCCTCCCAGGTCCAGGGGGCAGTGTCGCATCTGCTGCGCTCCCCGTGCCTCTCCATTCGGGAATACTTGCAGGTCCTGGGTCTTATGGTAGCCTCTTTCGAGGCCTTTCCATATGCCCAGTTTCACACTCGCCTGGCGCAACAGGAGATCCTTTACCTTTCAGCGGGTTCGGGCAGTTCTCCCTTGGTGGCTGTTCCCAAAGAACCTGAGGTCGGGGAGTTCCTTTCTCGCATTCTCCTGGGCGATCGCCGCCACCGATGCCAGCATCCTGGGTTGGGGGGGCGTTTTCCAGTCTCGCACGGTTCAAGGAATTTGGCCGGCGGCAGAGTCTCGCCTTCCAATCAACTTTCTGGAATTGAGGGCGATTTTTTCCGCTCTCTCTCTCCTATTGGACCTCTCTCCTTGCGGGCCTCCCAGTGCGGGTTCAAACGGGCAATGCCGCGGCCGTGGCCTATATCGACCATCAGGACGGGACCCGCAGCCGGATGGTGATGCAGGAGGTGAAGTGAATTCTGACGTGGGCGGAGACTCACGTTCCGGTGTTGTCAGCAGTTTGCATTCCAGGAATGGACAACTGGACAGCGGACTTTCTAAGCCACAACACGGTGGATCCAAGCGAGTGGTCTCTGCATCCAGAAGGGTTCGAAGAAATCTGCCACAGATGGGACCGTCCGGATGTGGACTTAATGGCGTCCGGGTTCAACAACAAGATCCCAGTGGTCCTGGCTCGCGCCCGAGATCCGGAGGCGTACGGATGGATGCGCAGGTGTCTCCGTGGCAGGACTTCAGCCTCCTCTGTTTTCCTCTCCTACCAAAGGGTCTACGCCAGTTCGAGGCGGAAGGGACTCCGACCGTTCTCATCACCCCAGAGTGGCCTCGCCGCGCGTGGTTTTTCGGAAGTGGCTCGGTTGCTGGCGGACGCCCCATGGCCTCTTCCCGACGGACAGGACTTACTGTCTCAGGGCCCGTTCTTCCACCGGAATTTGCGGTCTCTTCGTTTACCGGCGTGACTGTTGACACCGCCATCCAGATAAAGATGGGGTTCTCGGATTCAGTGGTTAGGACCATGATCAGTCCGGGGAAGTCTTCTTCCTCCCGGATTTACTATCGTACCTGGATGGCCTTCCTATCCTTTTTTGAGGGTTCGGGGTTCCCTCCCCTTCGGTTTTCCATCTTGATGGTACTGTCTTTTCTTCAGTCTGGGCTTGTGCAGGGACTGTCGCTTAGTTCCCTGTAAGGTCAGGTTTCGGCGCGGGCCGTCAGAGGTCCCTTGCTCTTAAGGGTCCGGTGGTGACCTTTCTTCGGGGGTGGCGCATTCGGTTCCCCGTATGTTCCCCCTTTGTCTCCTTGGGATCTCAATTTGGTTCTGCGCGCTCTGCAGTCGGCTCCCTTCGAGCCTTTGAGGAGGGTCTCTCTGACTGTTCTCATCTGGACTTCCTTGTGACCATAGCTTCTGATACAGCTACATAGCGTAGTGATTAAAGTTCTGGGCTATTATGCAGTGGCTGTGAGTTCACGTCCCATCACGAGCTTTTAGGTCAGACTGGTGTCGAAGCTGGCCGCTCTTTCCTGTCAGGAGCCTTAATGGTTTTCCTCCAGGATTAAGTTGTGCTCCGTCCAGTCCCCTTCCTTTTGCCCAGGGTGGTCTCTCCCTTCCGCCTTGATGAGGATCTTGTCCTGCCTTCCTTTTGTCCTTCTCCGGCTAACCCCAAGGAACGCACTCTGCATTCCCTGGATGTTGTACGGGTCCTGAAGGTGTGTCTCGCGGCTACTGCTTCCGTCCGCCGTTCTTGGCGCTCTGGATCTGCTTGGCTATTTCCGCGGCTTGTCACGCTTGTGGTGGAGTTCCCCCGGCTAGAATTGCCGCTCACTCCATTGGGGCGGAGGGGGCTTTCTGGGCAAGACGCAGTCGTGCCTCTGCGTCTCAGCTGTGTACGGCGGCCACCTGGTCGTCCTTGCAAACCTTTGCAAATTTTTGTCAGTTGCATTCACTGGCTTCGGCTGATGCGGCTTTGGCCGCAGGGTTTTGCAGGCTGTGGTTCCTGTTTGACCGTTGGGGCGTTCCTCCTGGCGGTGCTGATATTTTTTCCCACCCCATGGACTGCTTTTGGACGTCCCATGGTCTGTGTCCCCCAATGGAAAAAAGCACGAGAAAAGGAGATTTTTGTGAAACTCACCTGTAAAATCTTTTTCTCGTCTTTTCCATTGGGGGACACAGCTCCCACCCATTATTCCTGTTGCAGGAGGGGTCTTTAGTTCAGTTTTTCTGTTTCTGGTTGGACCTTATGGCTTGGTCCGATGGTTTCCATGATTTTTTCTTGCTCCTTCTCCTACTGCTTGTGCAACGCCTGAGTTCCTCCTGGTGGAGTCTGGGGGTATAGCCCGAGGAGGAGGAGCTCTTTCATTTGCATAGTGTCCCTCCTACTAATACCTCTAAGCTATACCCATGGTCTGTGTCCCCCAATGGAAAAGACGAGAAAAAGATTTTACAGGTGAGTTTCACAAAAATCTCCTTTTTTTTGGCAGATGTTTTCCCGAAGCAGGTGTTCAACTCCCAGCACCCTCACCGATCCGCTGGTTCATGGGGCCGCTGCGTCCTCTTAGTTTTTTCCCTTCATGCCATCTCCCTTGTAGCAGTGGTGCGGTGTAATTACAGTTGTTTGGACCATCCACGTGAATAGGAGAGGAAGCTGCAATTACACTGCACCGCTGCTACAATGTAGATGCATGCAGGTAAACATTGAGGCGGACGCAGCGCTCACATGAGAGCCACAGCCTCCTCAAACGGCTGATCGGCCGGGGTGCCGACTCCAGCCACCCGCACTGATCTGATATTGCTTGAGCCATCCTGAGGATAGGTCATCAATATCTGTAGCACGGACAACCCCTATAAAGACAAAGGGCAGAATATCTCTGCATCATAGCCCGTCACGATAACACGAGCTGTGTTGGTGAATTTAGCGTAATTTTCGTGAAAAATAAAAGTAAAAAAAAAAAATGACAATGAAAATAACTGTAGAAAAATTTAGCATATTGAGCTGTGATGGATTTGCAGTGCAAAGGGAGTAATGTGCGGCACAATTCTGCATGTAACGTGGATTTCTGGCAAAATGTCAATCTTAATTAATTTTTGGGACTCGCCCTTGTCAGAATAAAATGCCCCTTATATTATCATTTTACATTTGAATGATTTTTCTTTGTTTTAGGTGAATGCATCTCGCCATGATATAGAGGATGCAGAAGAAAGTGCGTGGGCTGCTACTAAGGATATAGGTGCTGCCGAAGAAGCGCTGTTTAACATGGTAAATGCTCTGCAGGTTCTGTTCAGACCTAGAGCTGGCCACTTGCTGACATTACATTTCAGATGGGAGGTCCAGCCAGTGTCTACAGAATCTGTCTGCAATCTAATGTCTTTGTGTCTTTAAGATCTGTATCCCCCACAGCAGGCAGGGGCATACACATATATCATAGGGACTGTCTCCCTGTGTGATACGTCTGCCACATTTATGGAGGAATTTTTGAATAAAACAGAAAACTTCTTGTAGAATAGGCAGTTTATCTACTTTTTCTCAATGTATGTACTCCAGACACCTGACAATACATACATTGATAAATCTGCCCCATACAGTTCCTATTTTCCTGTCTACCGTCACACTGTATATTGTAAAAGTAGCTGCCTTTAGCTCCCCCTAGTGGTGGCTGCAGGAAAATGCTATGGTTTTATAGAGGAGGAGTTCAGCAGTGGGTTGTCCCTCACCGCGGGCCCCATAGCAGCGGCGTGGACTGCCCCCAACACTGCCGACTGATTGTCCAACCATCTAAGGTCTCTGTCTATGGCAGTCTTAGGTTTTTATAGCATGAAGCACCATGAAGCTTCTTTTTTCATCGTGTACTTAATAATCTTGCAGGATGAAGACGAAGACCTGCAGCAAAAGAGTGCAAATATTGTCAGTGAAACAATGGCTCTTCCTGCTGCTGAAAGCTTAGACTTAGGATTATCTGTTCTCTTCCGTTATATCAAAGACATCTGCTTCCAAAATGGTGAGTTATGTAACTGATGATGGTCCACAAGACATGTTAATGCTGAACCGAGCCAGCGTCTCCTTTTATTTTATTCCTTACTTATAATGGAACTTACTATGTTGATGGCCTCTTTTGCTCACATGCAATTTGTGACTTGTGCAGCTTTTTCGGGATTACCTGCTTAGTGCCCAGCGTGGCCTGTTCATCTTCTGAGACTTTGGAGTAATTACAATATTAGTAGTTAGTATAGTTAGCTCATTGCTCGCTAATGCCACGACAACTTGAAGGGTAAGTGCAGTCCTGAAAAGATCAAAATTATTATCCCTGCTGTTAAATGGGAGTATGTCAGATACTTTATTACAGGGATCAGCAACCTTCGGCACTCCAGCTATGTTGAAACTACAACTCCCAGCATGCACACCTCCAAGGCTGTTCTCAGAAATCCCAGAGAAGTGAATGGAGCATGCTGGGAGTCGTAGTTTCACCACAGCTGGAGTGCCGGAGGTTGCTGATCCCTGCTTTATTACTACGAAAGCAATAGTATCTGAAACAGAGAGAGCCACTTATTTGGAAAGTATGTCCCTCCCTTATCTTAGTATATTACAATGTACCCAATTGGACCAACCAATTTCCCTGGAAGAAATAACGCAGGCCATTTCGGATCTTAATAATGGGAAATCTCCTGGCCCAGACGGGCTCCCCAAAGAAGTGTAGGCCAAGTATGTGGAGGAGTTGGCCCCTCAATTGTTAACCACCCTCCGCTCGGCCCTGGAGACGGGGTGCTTGCCCGATTTATTTATGGAGGCCACTATAATACTTTTACTCAAACCTGATAAAGAACCACCAGAATGCAGTTCATATAGACCCACAGCATAGAATCTTGGCCACTCGCCTTATTCAGGTAATTCTGACACTCATTCACCAGGACCAGACTGGTTTTATGCCAGGGAAGTCTACAACTGAGAATATCAGACGGGTTCAAGTGGTTACACAAATGGGTTATTCCCTGAATGCGGATTGGGCCCTGGCCTCATTAGGTGCCGCCAAGGGGCTTACCTAATTGGTTGCCTGCAAGGTTTTGGATTTGGTCCGCAGTTCCTCAGATGGATCACTATCCTGTATAGCAGCCCACTAAGCAGACTTCTGATAAATGGAGAATTATCAGAAAGTTTTCCCCTACATTAGAGGAACAAGACAGGGCTGCCCCTTGTCGCCACTCCTGTTTGCCTAGGCGGTTGAGACACTGGCAATCAGGGTGAGGAGTAGCGACAATATAAATGGAGTGACAGGAGAAAGAGAAGTCCGTGTAGGACTATATGCGGATGATATGATCCTATATTTGTCCTCACCTGATGCATCCATTCGCAATGCAGGGGCTTTGATAAATGAATTTGGGGAATTCTCGGGCTTAAGAATCAACTGGGAGAAATCGGTGTACATGCCATTGTGTAGGGCAGGATGGACAGGTCCTTCCCATATAGAGCGGCTAAAGGTAGTAGACACGTTAAAGTATCTGGGAGTGACTGTCACTAAAAGACATTCTCAGTACCTGTCACTTAACTTCTTCCCCTTAACTAACCACATACGGAGTAAGTTTTAAAGTTGGAAGACACTGCCTATGTCGGTAGCTGGACGCATTAACCTAATTAAAATGATTATACTCTCCAAGGTCCTTTATGCGCTTCAGCATGCAGAGGTACATGTACCCAAATCAGTGTTTAAAGAAATAGATTCTTTGACCCGAACCTTTATTTGGGGCAGATCCCGAGCCAAACTTAGCTTAGTTACACTAAAACGTCCTAAGGCAGAGGGAGGTATGGTATTTATTACCTAGCAGGCCAGCTGAGACTCATCAGTGCCTGGTACACAACCGGGGACCTGCCCATCTCAGAGTACTTTATAAAACATTATCTAAACTGCTACACTTTATGGTCAGTTTTCGAAATGCCCCCCAAATTCCAGAAATCATTATTGCCACTGCACAAATTGGCTCAAACGGTCTGGAAGGAGGCCAAGTCACTGTCCCAATTTACGGAGGGGGTCTCTGGCATACCTCTGTGGGTCAATCAATCGCTACCGCAGATGCAAGTGGTCATAGGAGAAGACAGATGGCAACTGGCAGGGGTCAGAACCCTTGGAGATATACATGATCAGGGAGTGTTGATGACGTTTGAGACACTTTCACCGAAATATAACATCCCCCATACCCACTTCTTTTCATACCTACAACTTAGATCTGCTATACAGAGTAAATTTCCAAACAATAGCTTCACGATTTCTAAGTACCCACTCATAGGAGTGGTTAAAACCCAGGACCCCAGAGGACTGTAATTTATTCACACTTAGTACAAGCGAAGGTCAGTGCCAATCCCCTCACAGTATTGGGTAAATGGAAAGGATTGATCCTGACACTCACAGAAGAATCCATAACGGCTTTATTAGAATCACATTTACAGGTATCACCAGCAGTCAGTAACAAAATGATCCAACTGTACGTCACTCATCAGACATATCTTACACCAACTAGACTATAGAATGGGTAGAGCACCATCCACAGCATGCCCAAGGTGTGGGGACCTGGAGGTGGACTTTTGGCGCATGGTGTGGAGATGCAGCCCGATTGCTGCGTTCTGGAAGGAGGTCCTTCCTTTCTTTCCGATCTACTGCCGCTTCAAGTGACTTGCACTCCTGAAATTTGCCTGCTGGGACTACTGATGCAGGATAACTGGGATCACTATATGACAATATTTCTGAGGGAGTCACTATTTATGGCACGTAAATGCATTGCTTTAAGATGGTACAGCCCCAATACACCGAACCTGTCCATGTGGAAATTACGGATAAATCAGATACTACCATATATAGTGTTGGTGTTTAAAAATTTGACACAGTCTGGTGTCTGTGGTGTATTCACCCCACACCGTGTACTCCGCCTTGAGACTGCGACAAGCTTTATCATCGGCTCAAGGATCCATGGTTTAGTGGGGCCACCTGAATATATTGTACAGTTCAACTTCGGCTACAGCAATAAGGGATTCGCAGCAGTGCAGTGGGCGAATGAAGAACTGGATAATTAGAAATCTTTTTCTCGCCCATATTCATTGGGGGACACAGAGACCTTGGGTATAGCTATGTCCTCTAGGAGGCGTTGACACTAGATAAAGCTGTTAGCTCCTCCCCTGGTAGCTATACCCCCTCCAGCCTGGAGAGAGAGCTTCAGTTTTCTCTAGTGTCAATAGGAGGCAAGACCTCCCTGCTCTGCAGGGATCTCCTGAAGATTTTATTTTTTTCCTTCCTTTTCAGATGGGACAACAGTGGTCGCCTCGCCTCCCTGTTCTCCCGGGGTCGAGTTGCGCCAGTGCCGATTCCGCACTGCTGCCTCCCCCACAGAAGACAAAGTGGACCAGGGCAGCCTCGCTCCCCTGCATCCCGCCAGCCAAGGGGTCACCTAGGTCCGCCAAAGAGAAGACCCTCCCGCCATACCAGACGCCTGCCACTCCGGTGCCAGCTGCTGAGGAGGTGACCCTGCTGGAAAAGGTGACCTTGAGGGTCCACTTCGGGAGGGTGAAGAGAAGAGGATGAGAGAGGTGAGTACATGGGACTAGGTGAGTATGAAGACCTCTTCCCCCTCCCTCCATCTTTGACAGTCTGGGTCGCCCTATGGTTAACGGCCAGGGGGCTTTAATCAACTATGACAAGACCCCTAAAAGAGAGAAGGGGTTAATCCGGCGGGCGCCATGCGACACGCGGTCCCCCTTTCACTTGCCCTCTAGGCCGACTGTTTCCGGCTCTTAGAGGGTTAATGTATCTTCTCCCCGGGCACCTCCGGCAAAAGACTGGGCGCAGTCCGTCTCCACTGGCTGCAGTATCCTTTAATTTACTCTTTCGGGAGCAGGCGTCACGCACGCAGCTCCGAAAGGGTTAACGCCCCTGGCTGTTCGCGGACATCTGACCCCTTGCGGTAGTCTCGCGCCGAGGGGCACTTACTTAACATGGACCTCCAGCTGTCACGATTCCGGCCGCGGGGTGAACATCCCGGTCCTCCGGGCGCCGCTGCAAATTTAGGCCCTGGCTTCTCTTGGGGCCTATAGGCTTCCTTCCCCTGTTGTCATCCCGGCCGCGGTGCGGCTTCTCAGGCGGGATGTGTGTCGCGCTCCGCTCCGGGTCCCTCCACCCTCCGGCTGACTTCAGTACAGAGGGGGAGGGTCCGGGGTGGCTGTGCATCGGTACTTTAGGCCCTGGTTTCGCGACCTGCTAGGCCGCGACTCAGAGGGGGAGGGTGGCGGGCTGGCGCGAATTCTTCCCGCCTGGCTGCCGCTGCCCCGCCCCCATCAGCACCGCCCCTGGACCTAATGTCGTTATTGGTTAACCCTTTCCGGCCAGCCACTTCTGTTGGGCCAGCTCCGGATTATCAGGGGTTGGATGGCCTGGGAAACATAAAATTGCTTATTGCACTGTTAACCCCTTCCTGCCTCTTATCCACTTGAGGCTAGGCAGACCAGTTTAAAAAAAAAAAAAAAAAAAAAAAAAAAAAAAAGAGGTTAAATGAAGCTGGAAATAAATGTCTACCTCCATTCAGGCCCTACTCCCCTCAGTCATGTCCACTCTGACTGTGCGGCACAAAAATGGGCCCGTGTCCTGCCCCGGACATGTGACGACCTCTCTTACCGTAGTTTCCCACTCCGCCCTCTGGGCCGTTTGGTTGATAATCCTCCACCTGCGTAGTCCAGTGGAGGACCTCTGACAGTTCCCAACCCACCCTCAGGGGAAGCTTGGTTGATTCTTTCCACCGGTGCAATGCAGTTGAGGACCGCTGCAGTTACCAATCCACCCTCCGGGGTCATTGGTCATGATTCTCCACCTGCTCAATACAGCGGAGAGCCTCTGGAACTCCCATTCCACCCTCCGGGGTAGTTTGGTTGATAATTCTCCACCTGTTCAATACAGTGGAGAGCCTCCGCAATTCCCAATTCACCCTCCGGGGTCGTTTGGTTGATAATTCTCCACCGGCTCAATACAGTGGAGAACCTCTGGAATTCCCATTCCACCCTCCGGGGTCGTTTGGTTGGTAGTTCTCCACCTGTTCGATACAGCGGAGAGCCTCCACAATTCCTAATCCACCCTCCGGGGTTGTTTGGTTGATAATTCTCCGCCTGCTCAATACAGCGGAGAACCTCTGGAATTCCCATTCCACCCTCCGGGGTCGTTTGGTTGATAACTCTCCACCTTCGCAACTCACAGGAGGACAGCTGAAGTATTCCCGTAATTCTCCACCTGCGCAATTCAGTTAAGGATCTCTGCGGGATCCCAATCCATCCTCCGGTGCCGTTTGGTCGATATTCTCTACCTGAGCCATACTGTGGAGAACCTCTGGAATTCCCAATCCACCCCATGGGGTCGTTTGGTTGATAATTCCCCACCTGCGCGATTCCAGTGGGGGGAAAAGACTGGAAATTCCCAATCCACCCTCTAGGGTTGTTGGGTTGATCATTTTCCGCGGGTTCCTTTTGTATACGGGACCTCTGTTCCCAATCCACCCCCAGGTAGTTTGGTTGATAAGCCCCAACTGCGCAGTCCGCGACTGCTAGGGGCGATTTTCTAATGCATATACCTGCGCGCAAGCGGACCACAGCAGGTCGACTTCTCCTCGATATCTCCACACCCCCTCCCTTCCTCCCAGGGTCACGCTCGGGTGCACCCTCTCTCACGGGAGTGGGTCCGCCCGAAGTGGGGGGTGAGGAGAATCACTGATTCGGGCCTTGACGTGAATCCGAATCAATCTCCTTAGGTTGCGTCTACGGTGGCCAGTGGCACTTGTCGTGGGCATTACCCCCTTCCTTAGGCGGTATAGTTGCACCACTACGATACGGTGTTCACCTTTATACTTTGTCCCCTGCCTGGGTGGACTAGGTACAATAACACTATTTTCAGTGCATTCCCCCTTCTGTAGGTGGCGGAATTGTACCTCCACTGGGTTCTGTACCTGCCGTGTTCATTAGCTCCTTCCATTGGTGGAGCGATTCCATTCTCACTGGTCACAAGGGGTACTGTATCCATTACCTCCTGTCTCGGGTGCTAATTGCTCTCCCATAGGGTACAGGATTGCCATATGCACTAGTTTTCACCGTGGATATTAACCCCCCTTCTGGTGGGGTGTCTGCCTGTGGCACCAGTTTGGATACGGTCCGACTGTCGCACTATCCTTCCTTAGGCGGAGTGTTGCGCGTCATTGTTCTTACTACTTGCCTTACCCTCTTTCGCTAGTGATCACTAGAGGGGGAGTATCTGTACATCTTCAGATTCTGCAATTCCACGGCTCTAGGTGCCTGCGCTTATTTCATTGGGGGCGTGGCGACAGTCGGTACTTGACGGTGCTCGGTACACTTACTCTAGTACTATATGAGTTCCGCCAGTGCATACGTGGCTATTCCTCATTGTGTTCCTTGGAGCTGGTTTTGGGCAGGATTATAACTCCTGCCCAAACCCACTTGTGTCTTAGGGGCTCCCATCTCTATGGGTTTCCATTGTCCCAATCGGAAACGGTGTTGTCCGCATCAGTAGTGGTGCGTACACCATTGCACATATCTGGTTTGCGTGCCGACGGGCCAAGTGTTACACTGACTCCTTACTCTCTTCCACCATTCCTGATGTGGGAAGTGTTTGGGTTGGCACTCTGGTTTAGCTTTGCAGCCTATTCAGCCTGTGCGGGTACTAGCGTTCGCAGTCGCTACAGTGGGGCATTCTATCAGGTAGGGGTTCTACCCTGACGCTTGCTGTGCAGTTGTTCCTGTTCAGCGCCCTTCCCGGGTGGAGCGTTTAAAGTTAGCTCTCCTTCCCTGGGGCGATATGGTACCGTGGCTTCTACCGGATTCCTCTACGGTATGGGGGTCCTGTAGTAGCCATTGCGTAATCTGGCTCCTCCTGTACGGCTCCTTCGTCAGTTGACGGATTCTTCTGTCTCCGTATTCGGTGGCGTACGCTGCATAGGCTCCTCCTTGGCGGGGTATGGCATCCCTGCTTCATCCGGTGGCTACTTCTGTATACTGCTAGTCTCGGATGGGGAACGGACTTCGTCCTTCCCCCTTCTCTTTCCGTTCTTCCTTCTCTGGCTCGGGGTTCACGGCCATTCCGCAAACCTTGGTGGTTCCTCTGTTGCTACTCCCCCTCATCTATGTGATGCAGGGTTTTTGGTTCTGTGGTTTTTTTCTTTTTCTTTCGGTCTCGTTCCGGACCAACTGTTGGCCTGTGGCGTTCCTGTATTCCTCCTTCTACAGGTGACTCCTACCGTTGGTCCTGGGCGCGCTACCGGTGTGTACCTCTACCTCTCGATACTTGACTGGTGTCGGCATGTCTGTCCGATGTAGTCATGCCTTTTCGCTACGCATTCCGTGACTAGACTATGAGACTCCCCACGCCAGGATGTGCGGGGGTGCTGTCGCGTCTGTTGATGGAGTTTTGTTCCTGGAACGGGACACCCCTTCTCTTCTTCCTCCTTAAGGCAGAAGTTTTTCTCTAATCTTGGTTTGGTTGTTTGCTTCCGTCAAGCGGTTTTGCTACACCGTCGATACACGGTCGCTAACGGAGTTCTTCCGTCAATGATTCTCATATCGTCACTACCTTTTGACTATCCAATGTGTTGATTCCTGGCTTGCGGTTGGGCATGCCTCATTCAGGCAGCTTCTCAGTCTCCCGTCACACCTGGTCGGCTCGGGGGGACATTGGTGGACCACTTCCGTTTCCGTGGAGCGCTTCCCCTTAGCAGGGGTGGATCCGGGGTTTTTTGCTTGGGCTTTGGTTCTTAGCTGGGTAGGTTCGGCACTGTGTGGCCTTCCAGCGTCCTCTGACCCACCCAGGGTCCTCAATTCCTTCCTACTGGGAATAGCCGTACGGTTCCTCCATGCCGTCCTCCTTTTACCGCCTTGGGATCAGACCTTGGTCTTTTTAGCACTCCGGAATTCTCCCCTTGAACCTGTCCTGGTTTTGCCAGGGGTAGGAGCTTCCCTGGGGCCGTTCTTCCTTTCTCCCGACGGTGATCTCTGATTTTCATCTCAATGAAGAATCTGGCCTTCTATCACTGCGTACCTCCCCTTCACACCCTCAGGAACAGGTGTTGGGTCGTTTGGCCGTTGTCAGGGCTCTGACTGTTTATTTGTCAGCCTCCAGTTCCTTCCGGCGTACGTGCTCGCCTTGGTTTTGTCTTTCCGGAGGGTCCTCGCATAACATTGGCGGCCTCCAGGGTGTCAATTGCACGTCTGCATTTGTTTGAACTTCTGTCCCCGGGGCAGGGTTCCACCCTTCAGTGTTGCGGCTCCTTTCACCAGAGGGGTTAGCGCTCTTGGGCTCGGATGGTTCAAGGTTCAGCCGCAGTTGTGCGGGGCGGCTACTGCCCTCCTCCGCTCATTCACAAATATTTGCCAAGTGCATACTTATGCATCGGCGGGCACCGCCTCTGGAAGCTTGGTCTTGCAGGCAGCAGTTTTCTGTTGCCTGCAGGGGCGATGGCTCCATGGGTCTGTGTTTTCTTTCCCCCCCCTTGTGGACTGCTCTTGGACGTCCCAAGGTCTCTGTGTCCCCCAATGAATATGGGCGAGAAAAGGAGATTTTTGTATAACTTACCAGTAAAATCTCTTTCTCGCTCTTCATTGGGGGACACAGCACCCACCCAGTATTGTTGTTTGGTCACAGTTGTGGCAGTTGATGGTTTGAGCCTGTTGGGTCCTTGCCATGGTTGGTGTTCTGTGTTTTTTCTTAGCTTGCTTCTCCTACTGCTTCTCACAAACTGAAGCTCTCTCTCCAGGCTGGAGGGGGTATAGCTACCAGGGGAGGAGCTAACAGCTTTATCTAGTGTCAACGCCTCCTAGAGGACATAGCTATACCCAAGGTCTCTGTGTCCCCCAATGAAGAGCGAGAAAGAGATTTTACTGGTAAGTTATACAAAAATCTCCTTTTTTTAATTTTTTTTATTAAGGAATAATATTTCCATAAAACATCAAAATAATAATTTCCATTTTCTTATTTCTTTCTTACTCCCCAAAATCCCTACAACCCCCGCGCCCCCCCTGCGATAAGTCTCCCATCCACGCCGACAACAAGGCTTGAGGCAGGACTCGTTAAGATTTTCATTCGCCCCATATCTTAAACTATTTATTTCTTTGTTTATATAACATTTTTTCATAACGTCTAATCTTGTTAACGAGATTTAGCCATATATCAATACTTGGAGCATTAGATGAAAACCAAGCCCGTGCAATCAAAAACCACTTTCAATTTTTGAATGGTATAGTTGTGTATTGCCCTCCAGTATTCTTCTAATTCTATACAGGTCCAAAACATATGTTGATGATCAGCCTCAGGTGTATTACACCGTGGACAATTGGAAGTGTTTCTCAAACCCCATTTATTAAGCCAAAAGGGTGTAATATAAATTCTGTGTAAAATATTAAATTGAACCAGTGTATGATTAAAATAATGAGAAACTAATGCCACATTCCCCAATATATTATCCCAATCAGCCGATTGAATCATTGGGCAATCCCTCCTCCAGGCTTTTTGCCCAGGGGACTGCGAATCAATAAATTATGCTTTAAGTAAATATTTATAACACTGAGAAATCTTAACCCTCTGTGCCGGCTTTACTATCAAATCATGCAAAAATGTGGAAGTAGCAATATCAAAGAACGTAACTGAAAATACCGAAACCAAGATAAGTTAGGAATATTTTCTCTTTGTGCTAACTCCAAAAAAGAAAGAATATAACCATTTCAAACCACCTGTGTAAGATACCAAATGTTATTCTTTTGCTAAGGCTTCGTTCACATCACCGTTCAGCCTTTCCGTTCTCCTGCTCCGTTTAGGGGCAGGAGAGTGGAAAGGACGGATAAGCGCATAACTGACATCAAACTGAGCCCTTAGGACCCATAGACTATAATGGGGTCTATTATGTTTCCGCTCAGAAGATGATTTTTAAGCAGGGGCAAAAGTTGTGCATGCAGGACTTTTGTCTCCGCTTAAAAATCATCTTCTGAGCGGAAACATAACGGACCCCATTATAGTCCAAGGGTCCTAAGGACTCCGTTTGACTCAGTTTGGCGTCAGTTATGTGCTTATCCGTCCTTTCCGTTCTCCTGCCCCTAAACGGAAAGGCTAAACGGTGATGTGAACGAAGCCTTATACTGATCCCCAACCAGTTTGTCTAGGGCCTGTAAATGATGATTATGCCAGAGGGGCGTACAACAAAGATTCCTTTATCCCAAACCAATCTCTGATAGTACTCCAGGACTTAATAAGTAGCTGCGCAGCAACCATATAGTCCTGTTGGAGATTAAATAATTGACCAGATTCCAGTAGGGTAAAAGTATTATCATGTGGCGACCTCTTCACCAAAGTTCTACATAGTGGACTTTTCTCCCATTCATGGTACAACCATAGCTGTGATGCCATAAAATAGCCTTTTAAATACAGAAGATTTAATCCTCCCTATTCCATCGGCTTATAAAAATGCTCCAATTTAAGCCTAACTCGCTTCCTCCCCCAGAGTAGGTCATTCATAATTCTCTCAATCAACTGTCACGCCCTGCCCTGTGAGTGATCTGAGAAGATCTGTCAGACTTGCTGCACGTGAATCTGACAGATTGCTTTGTTGTGGCTTTGGGCAGGATCCCACCCTGTCACAGGTTCTGCTCATTAGTTTGTTAGTGATGCTATTTATTCCTGCTTCTCACTTATAGCCCTTGCGGTTTATAGTTTCTCCTGGAGTTCGCTGCTGGTGTTTTGTGGATCTCCTGCTCCCAGTTCGTCTTCAGAGAAGTCCTCCTTCCTTCCCTTTTTTTTAGTTTGTATGGGCTAGGCCTTAGGTAAACACAGGTTCCTTCATCTGGTGCAAGGAACCGGTTGTCTTTTCTCCTGCTCCCTAGCTGAGGGTTTGTATCAGGTGCAGCAGGGCTTATGTTCAAGTGCATGAACACTTCTACCATCGAGATTTGTTCATGTTGATAGCAGCCAGGGAAAGGCTCAGGGACTATCAGGTGGTGACCTTTCCCTGTTCCCTAGCTGTGTAATTTTGTTGTGTTTTGTTTGCATCCCTTCCCTCACCTTCCATGACATCAACTTAAAAAACCTCTCTTCAATCCATACTGGGGAATTCCTGAGGATATACAATAATTGGGGCAATATCACCATCTTCACCAAAGATATTCTATCGGCTCTAGATAACTGAAGTCGGAGCCGTATCTTTATTTTAGATCTCAGTTTGGTTATCAATGGGATCAAATTCAACTGTAGGAAGTCTTGAATCTTAGCAGAGATAATGATACCCAAGTATTCAAATGAGTTGGAAATCGTCAGATTACTAAACAACTCGTCAGTAAAGGGTTGTAATTTTATCCAGGGGCATAAGAATAGTTTTAGACCAATTAATATCAAAACCCAAAACCTCACTAAAGGAATTAACACCTCGAATAACCCTCAGAAGTGTGGAATCAGTATGTTGAATATAAAATAAAACATTATCAGCATATAGGGAACTCTGCTGTTCCCAATGTCCCGAAGTCTTCAATCATAGGGTCTTGCCTAACTCTAGCATCAAGGGGCTCAACATAAATATCAAATAATAATGGAGATGATGGACATCCTTGATGAGTACCCCCTCCCCAAAAAGATACACATTGTAAGCATCTTATTAATATTCAGCCTCACACTAGGAGAAGTTATTTCTAATATGTTAATAAAGAGTAAAAAAAAAAATATGGAAATCAGACATCATATTGTACATGACAATCTCTTTCTAACAAAGCTAGAACCAGCCCTGTACCTCACATGGATCCAGAGATCTCCCAATTTATTGATCTGCTCGATTTATATCAAGCTGACAGCTCAAGGGGAGTGTCTTCTCTGCTGCAGCTAAGGGGGCGTGTTTTAGCTCTCCCTATCACAGCTCAGGGGGCAAGTCCATGCTCTCCCTATCACAACTCAGGTGGCAGTTGAAGGATGAAACCGAGCATGTGCGGCCTTCTGTCACGACTGTGTCATGGTCTGGTGGTAGTGGACCGTGACACTTTAGCCGTGCATGCTTGTTGCAAGCGTGTAGTTTTTAGCATGTGTACACACTTCCCCTTTACGATTGTTGTCCCTTCCTATTCTGGTGGGTATGGGATTAAAATGTGAGCAAGGTGGAACTGGGTGTGGGCTCTTATAGTACTTGGGCTTTGAGCCTGAAGTTTGTGGGACTTCAGCATCTTGTGGAGCTGGAGTTATGCTGCCATCCTGGACCTTACCATCTGTCCAGTTTGAGGGCCACCTAGTTGGACATAGATTGTCATCCCTTATTTATCCTCCATGTTCCCTACCTTACCTGTTGATGTTTGGTGTGGGTTTATGTTCAGGGTGTGGTGTTTGTCTTGTTGTAGTTTCATGTCCGGTCTTTTGGTGTTTCGTCCAGCATGTATGCAAGGCGTTTCCCTGTGTGTTGTGCCTCTGGTGAGGGGGCTCCTGGGTTCCTCAGAGGGGGAATATCGTTGACCACCTGCCTGCAGAAGTGGGCTCCAGGGTTTCCAGGAGGGGGAACCACTAGTCAGTAGCAGTTGTTTCATCCAGTTGTTGTGGCAGGTAATTGCTGTTGTTCCAGTGTGTGTGTTGTTTGCGCTGGGTGCTCATCTGCTAATCTGGTTTATGCTACTGTCTGTCCCTTTCCTTGTTGCTAGGCCTGCTGGAGACTCCAGTTCATCCGTGTCGTGGATGAACAGGTCGTCTCCTAGCCCTGACATTAGTACCAGGGATCTCTAGTGTTAGTTGGGCCCGAGGTTCTGGGTATGAGCCCTCCCACCATTAGGGTTCGCTCATATAGTTAGGAGGTCAGGGCTAGGATTTAGGGATGTGTTAGAAGGTGACCTGCTCCCTTTATTCCTGTTTCCAGGCCTAGTGGCATATCCCGCCAACCTACATTTTACGGTACATTTTACGGTATACAGATACGGTACATTTTACGGTATACACATACATTTTATTGAATAACTCAGTGGCTATACTGAATTTTTATTGCATGCAGTTACACAAGTATTCAGATCCAGGTGCTGGTTTGAAAACTGTAGAATATTTTTTTCATGGGACAACCCCTTTAAGTTCCCTGCCCAGTGCTAGTTTTGGTTCAGTAGCAATAATGCACCTAACAGACTCCCTTTAAGGGCCCTTGCACATGACCGTATGCCCTCCGAGACATATGATCTTATGAGTGCGGGACAATAGTCCCGCGGGCGGCCGACATGCACAGCATCATTGTAATCTATGATGCTGTGTGCTCCCGTGCGCACGATTAATGCCGCTTCGAGACATGTGGCCCCCTCACAGACACGGTCGTGTGCAAGTACCCTAAAATGAACACTCTGGTATTGGATAAAAGGGTTGCCACCTAGAGGGAATCCAAAATGTATTCCTACCTTAATGTTTTTTTCTGAAATGTCTGTTATGAAACGGCAAGAAGACAAGAAAAGTCACACAAGGTCCTGGTTATCAGTTTCAATGAAGAATTGATCGCGGCATTACAGAAATCTAGCGTGTGTCCCCCACTAAACTAAGGACTGCTCGATCTCAAGATCAGTATGGTTTCCTATGGCCAGTGTGAAATAAAACTGAAAAAATAAAAAATACTGTCTAACGGAGCTCACTATCTTCTGGTTTTAAGCATTACTTTTAGTTGTGTATAGCGGTAGACTGAATAATGTATGTTGTGATGGTGATTGTGTCTTGCAGGGAGCTTTCAACTTAATAAAGCAAAGGATTTATACAAAGAGCTTCTTGCCATATTTGACAAGCTCATCTTACCAACCCATGCTTCCTGTCATGTCCAGTATATCATTTTTTACATCTGCAGCTTCAAACTGGTGCGTATTTTATCTTTCTAATTTTGAAAATATTATTGTACATTTTCCGAGTTGCCACTTTTTGAGCCACAAGAATAACCCCAAAACTCTGCTGCTGGGGGCTGTATAGGGGGCATCTTAATGATATTGTGTGATATTGAATGCAGGGTCTGGCAGAAGCATTTTTGGAACATCTTTGGAAGAAGCTGCAAAATCCTAATAATGCTCCAATTATCAGACAGACTGCTGCAAGTTATATTGGAAGTTTCTTGGCTCGGGCAAAGTGTATTCCCTTGGTGTAAGTATTCAGTTTATAATCCATAAAGAAGTAAGTGGCAGATTTTTGGGAAATTACATAGTGTGATTTTAGTTGGGCTGTGTATTTGCTATAATTTCATATTGTGGGTTGTTGAGTACAGTGATTTCACTTAGAGAGGTGAGGCCTGTCTGCTACTAAATAAACCGTAAGGCCAATTTCACATGCGTGTATTCAGTCCAGGAAACGCGCTGCATGTGAGGGCGCTATTTCCTGGACTAAACACTCCCCCTTTGATATGAACTCACGGTATCATAATGATTTCTCATGCAGTATGTTCCTGCCTGACTGCAGGTCTACTCAACTGTACTCACAGCATTTTTGGACTACAGTTCAGTAAACTCTACTCAAGCAGGCGCACACTGCATTATAGACCATTATGATGCTATGAGTTCACGTCAGAGGAGGAGTGTTGAGTCATAGAAATACAGCTCTCACACGGAACGCGTTTCCTCAACTGAATACATTTGTGTGAAATTGGCCTAAATGAGTTTTTCAGGATTTTTATATTGATGATCTCTCCTCAGTATAGGCCATCGATATCAGATATGTTGCTCCCACACCCCCGAAAATCATCTGTCGTGCTGTAGCTCCAGCGCCTGAAATAAGTGGCAGAACTACACAGCTCTGTCAGTTGTATATTAGATGATGCTGACTACTGCAGCGCTGCTCTCTGTCCACTATGCAGTTTACACTGCTGTGTAGTTCCACTGCCTATTTCCAAGGCCAGAGCTACTCCTGAACAGCTTATGTGCCGGGGTGCGGGGCATTTAACCCTTGCAGATCTGATATTCATAGCCATCACTATTAATTCCTGGAAGCCCCCTTAAAGGGGTTGTCCAGGTTCAGAGCTGAACCCGGACATACCCTTATTTTCACCCCGGCAGCCCCCCTGAGCCTAGCATCGGAGCATCTCATGCTCCGATGCGCTCCAGTGCCCTGCGCTAGATCGCGCAGGGCACGGGCTCTTGTGTTTTCAATAACACACTGCCGGGCGGTAACTTCCGCCCAGCAGTGTGTTTGGTGACGTCACCGGCTCTGAGGGGCGGGCTTTAGCTCTGCCCTAGCAGTTTTACTGGCTAGGGCAGAGCCAAATCCCGCCCATCAGTGCCGGTGACGTCACCGGGGTTCCGGTCAGCCCCATAGAGAGCCCGGTACGTCACCGGAACTCAGAAAAATGCCTTTGCCCTGCGCGATTTAGCGCAGGGCAAAGGAGAGCATCGGAGCATGAACTGCTCCGATGCTCATGTGAGGGGGGCTGCCTGGGTGAAAATGGAGGGCTGTCCAGGTTCAGCTTTGAACCTGGACAACCCCTTTAAAGTAGTATTCCCATCTCTAGGACCCGACATCTATCTCCAGAAAGGAGTCCCCTAAGCAGCTGCTGCACATGTGTGGCTCTCTCCATTCACTTCTGTGTGAATTGCTAATATTAGGATAAATCAATTGAGGCCTCACTCTGTATTATATTTGACCAGTGACTGTGTGTTTTACAGGACAGTGAAGGCTTGCCTTGATCTCCTTGTGAACTGGATCCATGGTTACATAGATAATCAGGATGCTGGGAGCAGGGCTTTCTGTGACATTACCTTCCACGGGCCCTTCTACGCTGCTTGCCAGTCTGTCTTCTATATTCTGATTTTCCGACATAAGCAGCTTTTAGAAGGCAACTTGCGCAAAGGTTTGTGTCCATTTATAACGTATGTATTTTATCAGACATTGATATACTATCGTCATATCTGTCAGCGTGATCTACCCTATTAAACCAGGCATGCGGCCTGATAGGGTTGATCATGCTAAAGAAAACAATACCATTCTTTATTTTGTAGCTTGCATGGTTGTGAAGAAATTAGCACTTTTTATCTTTATGCAAATCAGCAGTTGGAGCACCAAGGGGCAGGCTGCAGTGTTGGAGCACCGCTACAGCTACACCCCTATCATTCATTATACTCCCCAGTCAGCTTTGATTGACAGGACTAATGGCACCTGCCTCTGTGACACACTGGTAATCATTGGTGGTCCGGTGCTATATGAAGCCATTGGTGGCAGCGGAGTGAGCTCTGTGCCAGAAAGAGAGAATACTTACCTTTCCATCCTGCCGGCTGCAGCTCTCCTCCACTGTGTGTGATGCCACCGTATGACATGCTGGCGGCTGCTGACAAATGCTAAAAAAGCGATTTGTATGGTACATGTTGTGTAGAGCAATAAAGCTCCATGTTTAATGCTGTGCTGTGTTTTGCTAGGTCTGTCCTACTTGCAAGGTCTGAATTTTGAAAGAATTATAATGTGTCAGCTCAACCCTCTGAAGATTTGTCTTCCTTCAGTAGTTAACTTCTTTGCTGCAATCACAAGGTAAGTGTGGTTATTTAAAAATGTATACACTACTTACAAAAATTTAGGGATTTTTGGCTTTCGGGTGAAATTGATGGAAAACGTAAAAAGTTCACTCTACAGTGATATTAGATCATGAAAGTAGAAGCAGCAATGGCGATTTCCTCATCTCAACTAATTTCTTGAAACCAAAGATATGAATTCTGTTGTTTTTTTTGCTTCTGAAGCAGCATATATGATGTCTGATGGTCTCTCACTTCTCCCACCTTCATAGTGCAGACATCTATTTTCTAGATACCCTGCATAGCACATTCTCCTTCTAAGTAGCAGAGCTGCGATCCCTGCCGTTCATATATGTAGGCACTATGTGACGGTGTCCTGTTCTGTCTCCTAGGCTTCTATATCCAGTAGAGCAGGCAGTACTGTGGAATTTAATGTAGTAGCTCTGTCTCCTCTTACTGGGTACAGGATCTTAGGAGACTGAGCAGCCCCGACCGAAGCCGATCCATGCCACTTTTTAGATGCCGAATCTGCTGTTTACACTAGACGATTGGTAACAGTGTGACACCTGCTTCAACGATTGATGCTCCGGTAACTGGGATTGTGTACTAACGGCTGTGTTTTGCAGGAAATATCAGCTGGTGTTTTGTTACACTATCATCGAACGCAACAATCGACAGATGATCCCCATTGTGAGAAGCAGCAGCGGAGGTGAAACTGTTCAAATGTGCACCAATCCACTAGACAGCTTCTTCCCCTTTGATCCTTGCATTTTGAAAAGGTTTGTATTACATATTTGGGTATAATAGTTTGTACTGTATTTATGGATCTTGGTTGAGAAATGCTGGTACGGTATACAAGGCCACCATGACAGCTGTCCACAGAGCAGACCGTTCTCTTTCACTCTCACATTGTCATTTTGGATTTTCCTATATGTCTATACTGGGACCACTATAAAACCCGCATTCTCCTGTGATAGGTTATACACCCTTGTCCCTTATAACAATGGGTGTATGAAATTGCTCATGTCCTTGCTGTGCTTTTTTTCTATAATTTTTCAGTACATTTTTTTTTTTTTTTTTCAGGTGTAAAATACAGATAGATCCAATTTATCAGCCCTGGGAAGAGTCTAATGCTGAGGAAATGAAAAGACCCCAAAAGCCAGTTAAGGTATCTGGTTTGACAATGTATGGTAGTAATAGTTGACTTTTTAGAAATGGATAACAGTTTATGCTCCACATGGCATTCATTATATAGACCAGTGGCCGCCTCTCCATAATAGTACCATCCTTTGGTTTCTACAAAGAACTGTAAGTTTATCCACAGGCCGCCCAAGTAGTATAAATTCAGAACCTCTGCCATCAGTGTAGGCCACATCTCATATCTTTGACAACTTTTCAAAAACAACTCCTAGCTCTGATGACCCCATAAATTACTGTAAAAGCTCATCTGCACATCATCTCCAGTATGTTTTCTTGTTTGCAGAACAGCACCTGGATATGGGTTCTATATAGGAAGTTTTCTTATTGGTAATATACACAGAAAGATATGCTTGGTTTAATAACACTCATGGGGTCTTAAAGGGGGTTTCCTCCTTCATCATAAGAGGAAGGGTCCTCAAGTTACCTGTGAAAATGGGTGATGTTGCATATGTATAGTCACCATTCAAGTCTATGACACTGCCCGATAGCTGAACGGAGTGGTGGTCATGCTTGTGCGCCACAGGGGACCTGGGACCCCCGTTCTTGTGATAGTTGGGTCTCCTAGCAGTCACTCCCCCTTTTATCATCTATAAAAAGTAGTCGTATTGAACCCTTTTTTTTGCGGCGCTGGAAACAGGAGGCGGATTTTCATAAAATACTTTTTTCGAGAATGAGAGTAAAATAGCTTGTTTATTTTTTCGTCAACGCGTTTCAAGGGCATCCAGCCCTCTTCGTCAGGACAATAAAAGTATAAGTTGTACACATTAAAACATCGTCTTTTAAAAGGGGTATTTTGGCGCGCAGGCCAGTGGTTGGGCAAGAGGCAGATGTGTATGACGTCATTTGTGGCGTCACTTTGAGGAACGCCCCTCATTTACTGGCTGTTAATAGAGATACTGTGGATGCTAATTTTAATAGCGGTTGATTTCTAGGTATACTATATTCATATCTTTTTTAGTATTGATATATGTTGCCATTTATTCGCTGGTAAGTGGCATATTCCGGTATTATGATCCGGTGTTTCGTGCGCATTAGGTCTGCTGTCGGCACTGTGAAGTGGGAAGGATAAGTGGCTCGGCAGAAATCCAGATGCCCGCAGTTGTCAGGCCCGGTAATTGGCATCTTTGTGAAATGAGTGGGGGAAGAGGAGAGGTGGGTGAGGAGGAGAGGCGGTCCGTCCCGCCTGACCTCTCAGTGTGCTATGAGGAAATGCCGGACTATGTTGGCGCTATGGTTTTTAAAGTTTTATAGCGCCAACATAGTCCGGCATTTCCTCACAGCACACTGAGAGGTCAGGCGGGACGGACCGCCTCTCCTCCTCACCCACCTCTCCTCTTCCCCCACTCATTTCACAAAGATGCCAATTACCGGGCCTGACAACTGCGGGCATCTGGATTTCTGCCGAGCCACTTATCCTTCCCACTTCACAGTGCCGACAGCAGACCTAATGCGCACGAAACACCGGATCATAATACCGGAATATGCCACTTACCAGCGAATAAATGGCAACATATATCAATACTAAAAAAGATATGAATATAGTATACCTAGAAATCAACCGCTATTAAAATTAGCATCCACAGTATCTCTATTAACAGCCAGTAAATGAGGGGCGTTCCTCAAAGTGACGCCACAAATGACGTCATACACATCTGCCTCTTGCCCAACCACTGGCCTGCGCGCCAAAATACCCCTTTTAAAAGACGATGTTTTAATGTGTACAACATATACTTTTATTGTCCTGACGAAGAGGGCTGGATGCCCTTGAAACGCGTTGACGAAAAAATAAACAAGCTATTTTACTCTCATTCTCGAAAAAAGTATTTTATGAAAATCCGCCTCCTGTTTCCAGCGCCGCAAAAAAAAAAAAAAGGGTTCAATACGACTACTTTTTATCCTCCTCCTTATCCCTTCTGCCACCGCTGGTGCAGAGAATAAGGAACCCTTGGCAGCAGCACAGGACCCCGCATGCTGGACGGGAAAATACCAGCACAAGCCTTCTACAGTTGTTGTGGCTACACACAACAACACACGGTAAGCGCTTCTTGTATAGAGTTAACCAAGACCGCAAATACAGCCACACACACGAGGCGCGGCCTCCTGTCTCTTTTTCTCTCCTTTCCTTTTATCATCTATCCACTTTGTTTATAGGGGAAAATTTTTTTAACTCGTTCACTGTACGGCGCTGGAGTGATGGGCAAACATGGCGCCCGCTTGCAGAAGGTGTCATGGCCGGTGGGTCTCGGTTGTTTTAAAAAGAAAACAACCCGCGGTTAATGACCGCTACCGGCAATAATGCTGATTGCAGTCATTAAAGCCTTTAAATGCTCACTGGATAGATGTTCAACCACCATCAGTAGATGAATGGGTAAAAAAGGTGCATGTATTGATTAGTCTAGAGAACTATGTGTACCAAAAAAGAAACTGTGTAAAAAAGTTTGAGAAGATTTGGTCACTTTGGATTCAACATTATAATCTACAAACGTGAGGAGGTGAATGTGGGGTTGAGTGAGGGAGGTATGAGTGATGGGCAGAAAGGGGGGGTGAGAGGTGAGAAGTGATATAAAGGGAGGGTGGTATTGACAGGGTAGTCTGAGAAACTGAGTGCCCTGGGATGAAGGTGGCACAAAACATGGGAACTTGAATAGGGCATCTTGTAAAATGTGTTATATTGCTTAGAGTATGCTATACTGACCTGAACTATTGTAATAAGTGCAGTTACTGTAATGTACCGAGATGTCAGACCATATGGTGCAAAATTATTTATTTGCTCTTGTCTCATGGGGTTATGTTGGGGGGAGGAGGAAAGGATTGGGGGGGGGGGGGGGGGCAGTGTTTTGTCTGTGTTTAAAATTGAAAATCTTCAATAAAAAGCATCATACATAAGGCTACTTTCACACTAGCGTTCGTCGGTCCGCTCGTGAGCTCTGTTTGAAGGAGCTCACGAGCGGACCCGAACGCCTCCGTCCAGCCCTGATGCAGTCTGAATGGATGCGGATCCGCTCAGACTGCATCAGTCTGGCGGCGTTCAGCCTCCGCACGGACAGGCGGACAGCTGAACGCTGCTTGCAGCGTTTGGGTGTCCGCCTGGCCGTGCGGAGGCGTGCGGATCCGTTCAGACTTACAATGTAAGTCAATGGGAACGGATCAGCTTGAAGATGTCACCATATGGCTCAATCTTCAAGCGGATCCGTCCCCCATTGACTTTACATTGAAAGTCTGAACGGATCCGCGCAGGCTACTTGTGCACTTGCGAAATTTTTTAAAGTTATTAATGCAGACGGATCCGTACTGAACGGAGCCTCCGTCTGCATTAATATGATCGGATCCGTTCAGAACGGATCCGATCAAGCGCAAGTGTGAAAGTAGCCTTAAAAAAAGCCTTTAAATGCTGTGGTCAAGTGAGTGATCATGGCATCTAAAAGGTGAAAAAATCCAGAAGCCTGTGCTTCTGGGGTTTTTACCGGCATTTTCTGCGGCCAATGAGGATTCAGGTAATTGAGTTTAATACCCTTTAAAAAATGTATAAAAAATGTAAAAAGACATAAAAGTTTGAATCACCGCCCTTTCCGTAGAATAAGAAAATAAATACATAAATAACAAAAAATATAAACTGTAAACATCATGGGCATCACCACATCCGAAAAAGCCTGTAGTATTAAAATATAAAAATATTTTTCTAATACAGCAATTGGCGTAACTGGAAAAAGGGTCAAAATATGCAGTTTTTTCATTGCTTCTCTTACCCCCCAAAAATGTAATAAAATATGATCAAAAAGTCACACACACTCCAAAATGGTATCAATAAAAACGACATATTGTTCCGCAAAAAAAAAAGAGCCCCCACACAGCTCAGTAGACATAACTATAAAAAAAAAAGTTATGGGGGTCACAATATGGTGATGTAAAAAAAACATTTTTCTTTATAAGTTAAAAATTTATTTTTACACTATTTAGACATAAAAAACCTATACATATTTGGTATCGTTGTAATCGTGCAGATCCAGAGAATGAAGGGCACAGATCAGTGTTTCCGCAAAGAGAACACCGTGGGATCAAAACCCATAAAACCGTGGAGGAATTGTGTTTTGTTTTTTTTTTTCAAATTTTGACCATATTTGGAATTTTGGATTTTTCCCGCTTCAAACTACATTGTATGCCATATTAAATGGTGGCATTAGAAAGTACAACTTGTCCTGCAAAAGATAAGCCCTTATACAGCTATTTGAACAGAAAAATAAGAGTTATGTCTCAAGGAAGATAGGGAAGAAAAATGAAAAACTAGCTACACATGAGCTGAGAACAGCACATACATGCAGCTAGCAATAAGTGTTATTAAACCATCAACACCAGTGTCCATTGGTTTAATATGATTCATTCATGTTAACTGGAGGCCGCTGGTGGACAGGACTGGTCGCATGACCCTCAATCAGAGGCCATTTTGGGACCCCAGCATCGGTAAACAGGTAAAAGAACCTGCTAATATACCTGAATTGGGCATATTAAACCATTGGACTCCGGTGCCTGCCAATAGTTTAATAACTCCTATTACTGCATGTATGTGCCCTTCCCAGCCCATGTACACCTCCTAGTATATAGTGTCCAACTCTTGTCAGTAAAGGGCCACACCTGAATGGTATGTGATAAATGCATGGGTTTATATTAGGGTCTGATTTCACATGGGTCTTAAGCTTTTTACACGTGAAAATTTAGTTGGCCAAAGGCTGGTTCATGGCTCACGCAGCGATCTCTCCTGACCCCCCGTACACTTGCATGTTTGTGATTGGCTGCAGTGGTCACGTGTCCCCTCATCGACGGTTGTTGATTTCAGCGGGGCAGGGAAAGTAAGAGCTGGGCTGGGAGTGTCAGAGCGGGGGGAGCAGGTTGTGTGATCTCCACCGTGGGTCGGCCACTCTGGGAGACCAGTCTTACTCTTGGATAACCCCTTTAAGAACAGTCTACAGTATTGCTCCTCTGAAACATCAGCTCTCTGCTGGATGTAAGATGCTATATAATAACATATATGTTACCGTATGTTATACACACTGTATATAAATATCACGTACATATTACAGTTTATAATACCAATCTCCACTAGCTGGGGTTATCATTGCCTATATTGACATATTACCATCTTTTTTTCAAGCCTGGTGCCACCCCAGATGATGAAGATGATTTCCTCAAAGGAGAGACACCTCAGAATGACAGTTCAGTCGAGATGGCACCGGGTTCCTTTGACCTTTTCCTGAAGAGCCCGGCAAGCAGTGTGGGCTCCCCACCTTACACGTTCCTTCAGCGACCGTTCTGACCCCATCAAGCACTTGAATTCCAAAGCACTCACCTCAAGTAGATATCTCTTGAGGCACAGATGGTGTCAGAAGCTGTCACCGGCTATGTGGTAGCTGGGAAGGTTGGCACCGGTTATTTATGGACGGCCACGGCTGTAAGAACTCCCTTTTTGTTTGGTCAGAATTGTCCTGGTCGGTCTTAAGGGGCCTTTAAAGTTTGTTCATTGATACCACTGATGGGTTTATTTGTGCAAATGCATAGGTGGTGGGTGCGAAGGTATCAAGAACTTGTTGGATTGAAATGTAACCCACATGATACTTGCCAGTCACCCAAAGGACATTGCGTCAAGTCCTGATAACCCAGGCTGCAGATCCATATAATCATTATATTTTCCTATATTGTGTGTATCCCCGTGTTCTTACACACAGCTCGACAGTGCAATAATAATGTGTATAATAATGTCCTTGTTCTACATAAAGTAAGGGGTGGCCAGTATATGTATGTAGGTGGGCTGTTGAGGACTGGCCTCTCCACTATGATCAGTGATGCACCTTGTGTCTCTTTTGTTAGATATATTACATTGGTGCAAATTTACGAACCCTATAGATGGTGTAAGCTTAGTCGGGCAGTTTAGACCTGCACCAGATCTATCACAGGGGCTCAGGCTGGACGATACATCTGCTGCAAGGATAGACACTTTGCTCTGACGCTATACCAACTATGGTTGCGTTACTTTAAGACAGAATTTTGTGCCAGAATTGTGGTGCAATTTTGGCGTTGATTGGTAAGCCCTTGCCCTTGTAAGGCTAAAAGGCGAATAATTTCTGCAAAATGTGTGACAACGTGCCCTTATTTTGGAGCACTTTAGACCAGAAACAAGTAACTGTAGGCCAATGTGCACATACTCTGAAGGAGAACTTAAATTTGTGTATTGTTACCCTGGCTGGTCTGACCATACGAGTGCATAGATATTTGTCATTACTGTATACCTCTAGAGCAGGGATGCCCAACCTGCGGCCCTCCGGCTGTTGCAAAGATACAACTCCCTGCATGCCCGGACAGCCTACAGCAGGGCATGGTGGGAGTTGTAGTTTTACAACAGCTGGAGGGCCGCAGGTTGGGCATCCCTGCTCTAGAGCATGTGGATGATGGGTATAAACCCTGTGTTTATGTGGGTTTCCTCCAGGTTCTCCAAAGACATGATAGCCCCATTGGGGACAGTGTGATACTAATGTCTGTAAAGTGCTGCGGAATATTTCAGCGCTATATAAGTGAGTATAATAAGTATAAGCACACAGAATCTAGCTACAGTTTCCATGTGTAATGTGTATATAAACCATAATGAAATCAATCTGACATTTTAAGCATTTAGCTGTCCATGGCTCCATGATCATATGGTCAACAGGAGCAACAGGTCTTGGTCATCTGCACAGGAATTACTGGGTCCCCAATGTCATACTGGGAAAACCAGTTTTTAAAGAGGTTGTCCACCGGGGCCTTTCGGCTGGACCTGCGTCACCGTGTCACGTGTTGCATGGGGGACATGTCATTACAGCAGTCACGTGACCCCCGTCAAACAGGAAGTTAACGACTGGAGTTTGGATGCGGGGGGGTGAAAGGAGCAGGAACCCAGCGGTGAGGAGCAGGTTCCCTCCACAGGTCTGGCAGATCGGGGGGGGTCTGGCCAAAAGGCCCCTGAAGGTGAACCACCCCACTGTAAAATGTTTTGTTATCGCTAGGGTATGCCATCACTTTATGATCAGTTGGGGCCTGACATTTGGGATCCCCACTGATCCTGAGAATGAAGGGACCACAGTGATCATTTAGTTGGGAAAGGGGTGCAGAACTAAATCTGCGCTCTGGCCTTGTCATTGTTGGGGTCCCAGAGGTCTGACTTCCACCGATCATAAAGTGATTGCATATTGTATCAGTGTGTCTTCATTTTACAAGATAAGAGTACCCCTTCAGTTGGCGGTATTTATTACCGCCCAATGGGTAATTTCATCAGTTTTCTGCTGTAATTGCATTCAGACTGTGTTTGTTGTAAGCACCGTATTAAGGGGGTTTTCTGGGACTTACCGTATTTATCGGCGTATAACACGCACGGGCGTATAACACGCACCTTCATTTTAGAGGGAAATTTCAGGAAAAAAAATTAAATTTCAAATAAAGCCTCTGATCTGCCCCCTCTGGTAACGCAAACCCCCCCCCCTCCCTCCCCAGTATTAATCATTGGTGGCAGTGGCCACAGGGTCCCCCTCCTCCCCCCCATCATTGGTGGCAGTGTCAGTTCCTATCGGAGCCCCAGCAGTGTAATGCTGGGGCTCCAATCGCTTACCATGGCAGCCAGGAGTCACGCTACTGAAGCCCTGGCTGCCATGGTATGTTAGTGAGCAGAGAGCAGCGCATTATACTCACGTGCGCTGTGGCCGGCGGTCGCTCCTTCTCATAGGTCTGTGCGGCGCATTGCTAATGCTGTAAGCATTAGCAATCCGCCGCACAGACAGAAGAAGGAGCGACCGGCGGCCACAGCGCACGTGAGTATAATGCGCTGCTCTCTGCTCACTAACATACCATGGCAGCCAGGACTTCAGTAGCGTGACTCCTGGCTGCCATGGTAAGCGATCGGAGCCCCAGCATTACACTGCTGGGACTCCGATCGGAACTGTGGGATATGGCCGGCACATTCATTGGTGGCGCAGTGGCCACAGTCCCTCCCCTCCTCCTCCTACTCTGTCCTCGTTGGTCTTCAGCGGCAGCCGCTCACAGTGGGGAGGGAGGGACTCCCTCCTCCCTCCGCTGTGCCGGCCGGCTCAGTCCTGCCTCTCTGGCCTCCGGAGGACACGTTTCAGCCCTAATCGGCGTATAACACGCATACATCATTTGCCCCCTATTTTCAGGGGGAAAAAGTGCGTGTTATACGCCGATAAATACGGTAACTATTTATTCCTTAGGATATATCGTAAAGATCAGACCAGTGGAGATCCAGCTCCCGGCACCCACACCGATCAGGAGCCGTGGTGCCAGAAACAGGCATCGAAACCCACAGCTCCATGCACTGGCCGTGTCTGGTTACAGCGTCCGATACAGCTGATCGGCGGGCGTGTTGGTGGTGGGACCCCCGCTGATTTATTATTAAGGATAGGTCTTCAATAGTTAATGAAGTCCTTCCTCCATCAATGTGAGTGCAGGTTATATATGTGTTCATTAAAGTTTACCACTCCCTATTTTGTACAAACAATGTCGACGTCAGTGTCTTCAGTGAAGGAACCTGGATATGTCATTTTTATGATTTTGTTACTACTGCACTCTTTATTGATTATCCCTGCACTTAAAAAAAATAAATAAAAAATATTGGTTTGTCCTAGTAAGATCAAAGGTTTGGATCGAGTTGTGGTCCAAGTGTTGGAGACCCCCACCGATGGCTAGAACGAGGAGAGAGAAGCACTCGCATAGTGCGCTCTTCCCCACTGCTGAAGATGGGCTCAACAGAAAGTCTGTGAACCTGTCTCCGGTCCATTTTTTGCTCTTCTTTTTTTTTTTTCCCTCTCTCTCCTCGTTTTAGCTATTGGTGGGGGTCTCAGTACTCGGACCCCCACCGATCAGTACCTTTTGATATCTCGCTATTACATATCAAAACTTTTTTTTATTTTATTTAAGTACAGGGACACTTTTTAATGGCTGATTTCTTGCAGTGTTTACTGTTTGAGAACTTGTGCTGAATGCAGTTTTATGAATTGTTTTATTGAATTGAATTAATTTGCACATCCGCTCTAATAAAAGATTCTCATACATTTTATCTTCCTATTTCTTTAATTGAAACGTGGTCTTATTTCTGCAGAGCATGGCAGATGAACACATTTTCCTTTTAAAGGGGAAATCCGTTTAGCAGACACATGTTAGTTATTGCATAGTTTTGGTATCAATTCCTCACAGTTTTCAAGATCTCTGCTTGCTGTCGTAGAGTATAAACTTTCATTGTTTGCTTCAAGCGTGTATAAATCTCCTCTGGTCATGTGGTGGACACACGGGTGCATGGCTCGTTACAAGAGACAGTTCTGATATCTGTACTGTAGGGGCATGTTCACATAGCGGATCCTTCCATCTGAAATATCTGCTGCAGAAATCACAGGCTGGCCATCAATTTGCATCTTTACATGTCGTGGACACGTGGATTTAACCCCGTTCAATGGGGCTAGTGTCTGAGTTTGGCCACTTGCTGTGCTTTCCATGCAGCAACAATTGCCATGCTAATTATTTTTGTGGTGCAGATTCCCATTACAAAAATTAGGAGACAAATGCTAAAGAGTAGGTAATTATTATTTTTTTTAAACTTTTTAATATGTCGGTCTCAAAACTTTTGTCCGCAACTGTAGATGTTTGAGTACTGCTAATCCTATAGGATGTCTGTGCATAGATAAAGTAGTGTTAAAAAAAAATAGCAGTCTTACATAATTACCCTGATTACGGTAATCACTGCTTTTGGTGGATGTGATCTTTGTACATAACAAATAATTTATAGGTACTTGTAAGTGCAGTAGAGTAATAGACAAAAACCAGACCCATCACTTAGGACATGCATGCCGCTCATTCTGAGTAACAGAATCATGAATTGAAAGGGTCATGCACATGTGATGACGTAGACAGTGTACGTCACGCTCTCCGCCTCCCCGCGGCTCGGCTGTCCTGCTGCCTTGAATCTCCTGGCGTCCTCGTGGTGATCTTCGCCCGCGTCCTCCTCATGATCGCGGGGCATGTGTCGCTGCCCCGACTACTGAACTTGGACGTGGAGTCTGTCCTTAGCTTCTGCCGATCCTCTCTCCTCCTCTCCGTGCCGCTGTGGTTAGTTCTGTGAGTGGAGTTCGTCTTCAGCCTCTGCCGATCCTCCCTTCTCCTCCCTGTGTCACTGTGAGTAGCCTTGTTGTGTTTCTCCCGGCTGATGGACCGCAGGACGGGTTGATGAAATTCATTCGGGACTGCTGTCGATCCTCCCTTCTCCCTCCTTGTGTCACTGTGAGTAACCCTGCTGTGTTTCTCCCGGCTGATGGACCGCAGGACGGGCTGATGAAATCTATTTGGGACCTCTGTTGATCGTCCGACATGTATCTGACCTCTTCCTCGTGGCTTCATTTTTCACCGATTTGTTCCCCCTCCTCCTTGTTGCCGTTGTGACTAACCTCCCTGTGATTGTGATTAATCCTGTGTGGAGTTTGACGAGTTGCTGGAGGATTCTGTAGGGGGCTTGTATGATTCAACCTAACCTCCCTGTGATTGTGACTAATCCTGTGTGAAGATTGACGGGCTGCTGAAGGATTCTTCAGGGGGCTTGTATGATCTCCTTGATATATCTGAACCCCTCATTGTGCCTCTAGATTTTGTTCGCCATTCTCCCCTCTTCCTTTGCACTGCTGGGATCAACCGTACAAACTTTACTTTGACAGGCTGTTGGAGACTGTGGTTTCTTCATTTTTTGCTGCTGGTGCCCCTCAGGACTTCCAACCCTCGGCTGGTAGGGGAAGGTTGAAAACCGGTGAGATTGCTCCTTTTTTTTTTCTTTTTTCCCCTAGATGTCCTTTCCCTTGGATGATACCTACTAATAAAAAAACTACTTCTACCATCCTAAAACACATTTGAAAAAAGTGAGGTGGCTACAAACATAAAAGGAGCAAACTATAAAGTATAAAGCGGAAAGTGGAAAAAAAGAGGAAAAAGAAAAGGAAAGGGGAGAAAGAGCATAAAGAAGAGGGAAAAAAAGGGAGGGAAGGAGGGAGAGGGAGAAAGAAGAAAAAAAAAAAAAAGGGAGGAAAAAATAAATATAAAAAAAAGGAAAAGAAAAGGAGAACAAAGAAGAAGGGAGAGGAAGAAGAAAAGAGAAAAAAAAAAAACAATAAGAAGAGATACAAATATAAAAGGAGAGAAAGAGGCGGAAAAAATAAAAAAAAGAGTACAGGAACAGGGTATGGCTCCAAAAGCTAGTAGGCGCTCGGCTGACCTCTCAAGTCAGAAACTGGGGTCCAAAACTGTTGAAACAACAAAAATAGACCAGTTTCTGAGGTCTCCGAGGGTTAATACAAGGGGCGGACAAAAGGAACTTGTCACAAAAAAAAATGACGACTCAGAGATGACTGAGTTAGAACCACAAAAAGCCTTTAGATACCCCAAAGAGGAAGACGGTATAATTGGGGAAGTTATCCCTAACGACAACTCCTCTCCGTTAGAAGAAATACTGCTAGCGGTCAAACAAAATGGGGATTTAATACAGGCTGTTACAACCCAACTTGGGTTTATCCAAGTTGATGTGGGACTAATAAAAGACGATTTGTCAAAAATGCGAGACAGAGTTAACAATCTCGAGAGCTCCGTTGCCCTGATACAGAATGAATCTAAAAAAATAAATACCGAAGTCTCCACATTTAAATTAGAGTATACCCTTCTGAAGAAAAAGGTGGCGGACCTTGAGGATAGGTCACGAAGATACAACGTGAGAATAATAGGGATTCCAGAGGGTGCGGAAGAGAAGAACTCAACCCAATTCATACAGAAGTTAATTTTTGAGAATTTTGGGAAAGATTCGTTTTCCCCTTTTTTTATGATAGAAAGAGCTCATCGGGTCCCAGGGGGTAAACCAACTCCAGGGAGACAACCACGGACATTTCTTGTTAAGTTATTGACCACAGGGGACAAAGATATCCTTTTGAGAAGGGCGAGGGAATGCTCACCGGTTGTATATAATGGGAACAGATTGGCCTTTTTTCCAGATTTCTCAAAAGATATACAAGAAAAGAGACGCACATTTATGACTGTCAAAAAGAGGCTAAGAGAAAGGGATATTAAATATTCTTTTATATTCCCAGCAAAATTGCGGATTATTTTCAATGATAAAACTCTTTTTTTTGACACCTCGGAAGAAGCCGCGGATTGGCTTGATCGAAATAATCTATGATTTAATTGTTTTATGATGTGGCGGGAATAATAATTGTTATAAGGGGCTTATACCCCTAAATTTCTTTTTCTTCGCTTCCTAATGGGGGTGGCCGAGTGGGGGGAGTGCGGGAGGGATGGTCATAGGAGAGAAATCTACTACAATACGTGGTGGATTACCTGTACGGGGGGTGGGGGGTTGGGGTTGGGCTGTGGTGCGTCAAAATATGTTTTTCTCGCCCATTTTCCTTGGGGGACACAGACCTTGGGTATAGCTCAGCTCCCTAGGAGGCGTGACACTAAGTAAAACTGTTAAGCCCCTCCTCCATCAGCTATACCCTCAGCCTGGAGATAGAGGCTACCAGTTTTAGCTTAGTGTCCAAGGAGGCAAGACACTCCCTGCTACTGCAGGGCTGTTTTCTCCTTGATATTTTATTTTTCTAATTTTGTTATTTTACTTTTTCCTAGGGATACCAGAGACGCATGGACCTCTCTGCTCTCCCGGGGTTGAGCTGCGCCAGTGCCAATTTATCTGCACTGCTGCCTCCCCCACAGAAGCAATAGGAGGATCTGGGCAGCAATGGCTCCCCTACATCCCGCCAGCTAGGGGGTCGCCCGCACGCCAAGCCCCTCTACCAGCTTCCTGCCACTGCGGTGCCAGTGGCTGAAGGGGCGACCCTGCTGGAAGGAACTGAGGGTGAAGACGTCGTTCGGTGAGATGGCTATTCCAGCCCATACCCCGTCCCTATTTGCAGCACTTACCCCTCTGGGTAAGGGGGGCACCCGTGGGAGCTTATTCTGAGCGCTCAAGCAGACCCTCCCCAGCTCCCCTCAGGTTATCCTCAGCAGGGGGGCCGCCTTCCTCCACGCCGTTCCCCCCACGCTGCTTTCTTCAGCCCGGCATTCTCTCTCCCTCTCTCCCTTCCCGCCGCCGCCCGCTCCGTTCCGATCGGGGGGCGGGGCTTATGCCCGACATGGGCAGATCGCGGTGGAGCTTGTTTCTCGGCGAAACAGGGGACTTGGTGGCAGAGGGTCTCTAAACTCCTGTGTACATCGCTCGGCTTCTGTGGGCGCTATCTGCTGGCTCACTGCTGTTGCTGCGCTATCTGCTGCTGCTGATCTGCTCCATCTCTACTCCTGACGTTCTTCTGAGGCACTGGTAGGACAGTTAACCCTCTCCTAACCCTCCTGGCCATAGCTGCTATAACCCTTTGTGGTCTCTGTATTAGAGTACAACCACCTTTCAGCATGTCAGATCCCACGGGTGCCCCCAAACCCTGGTACCATGCCTGTACCGCCTGTAAGGAACTTTTTCCGCGTGGACAATCTGAGCCGCATTGCCTTGCATGTCAGGCCCCGATGCAGGGCCCGCTTCCCGCTGCGACCCCCGGTGCCTCTGAACCCCCTGACTGGGCTAGGTCTCTGTCTCAGGCAGTGGAAAGCCTTACACACGTAGTGGGCCGTCTCGTGGATAGACCGCCTCTCCCGCAGGCTGCCACAATCCCTGTCGCACCCGCTGGGACTACCGTTTCTGCCGCCCCCACTGGTTCCCTGCCTCCCAGCGAATCTTCCAGGGCCCGGCATACTCAGAAACGTTCAAGGGTTGAGCGCACATCTTCTCCAGATGCTTCGCTCTCTCCGCCATGCGTGCGAGCTGAGTCGAGTCTATCCTCTCAAAGGGATACGCTTTCTGAGGGAGAACTGGCGGATTCGGACGTGGACATGGACTCAGAGCTTCCGTCCAAATTGGCGTCCGCGGTGGGGCATCTTATCGCTAGCATCCGTGATACCTTTCAGATACACGATGACCCCCCCCCCAGCTCCGAACAGGCCGGCGTGTCCTTTCTCCGCCCCAGACAGGCCTCCAAGGTTTTTCCCATACACGCTGATTTTTCTTCTGTGGTATCCAAGGCTTGGACCCGGCCTAACGTCCGCTTTATTACACCCAAAAAGCTGGACATTTGCTATCCCTTTCCAGCGGATTCTGTGACCACGTGGACATCCCCGCCTAAGGTTGATCCTCCCGTGGCTCGCCTGTCCAAAAGCACTACTATTCCGGTACAGGACGGATCTTCCCTCCAGTCTGTTGAGGACCGTCGTACGGAATCCCTCTCCAAGGCCATATTTACTGCCTCTGGTTCGGCCCTTAGACCGGTCTTTGCCTCCGCCTGGGTTGGTAAAGCGGTCTCTGAATGGGGTTTGCAACTGGAACGGGAGTTAGGGTCGGACGTCCCTGTTCAGGACCTCCGCTCCTTAGCCCAACTAATTGTTCAGGCCGGAAAATTCGTCTGTGAGGCCTCCCTTGATGCGGGTGCCCTCATTGCCCGTTCCTCTGCCCTGGCAGTTTCTGTCAGGAGGGAACTCTGGCTGAAGGTTTGGGCGGCGGACGCCGCTTCCAAACGCTCTTTGGCCGGCCTACCATTTACGGGTTCCCGCCTGTTCGGGACCCGTCTGGACGAACTTATATCAGAGGCCACGGGTGGGAAGAGTACTCTCCTCCCCCAGTCCAGGCCAAAGGGCGCCCCCCGTGGTCGCGCTGGTTCGTCCCGGTTTCGGTCCTTTCGCAAGACCACCGGGTCTAGACCCGCGGTCAGTTCTTCTTCCTCTGGCCCAGTCCAAGATAGGCGCAAGAAGCCATTTTTTCGGACGCAACCTACCTGGCGCAAGTCCCAGCCTGCACGGGCTCCCACAGGCCAGCAGCCCTCTGCCTGAAGGTGCGCCCCCACCCACCCGGGTGGGGGGCCGCCTTCTCCTGTTCAGGAACGTATGGCGGGCCCACATCTCAGACGCATGGGCGCTCGAGATTGTATCTTGCGGATACAAGATCGAATTTGCGTCCATTCCGCCAGACCGTTTCTTCCGATCCCGTCCTCCGCGGGATCCCGTACGAGCGGCCGCCTTCTTCGCGGCTATTCGCTCTCTAATGGACAAGGGTGTCGTCGCCCCCGTGCCTCCGACGGAAAGGTTCAGGGGGTTCTACTCGAACCTCTTTGTGGTTCCCAAGAAGGAAGGCTCAGTGCGACCGATCTTGGACCTAAAACGCCTGAACCGTTTTCTCCGACTACAGAGATTCCGGATGGAGTCTCTCAGGTCCGCAGTGGCCTCCCTGGAAAGAGGGGATTTCATGGTTTCGATCGACATTCAGGATGCATACCTCCACGTTCCGGTTGCTCCATGTCATCACCGCTTCGCGGTGGGGGACGATCACTTCCAATTCGTCGCCCTTCCCTTGGTCTGGCGACGGCTCCTCGGGTGTTCACCAAGGTCCTGGCCCCTGTCTTGGCCCTTCTACGTTCAAGAAGTGTTTTTCTTCTCCCATACTTGGACGACATCCTGGTCAAGGCACCCTCCTTCTCTCAGGCATCCGGCAGTGTGGACCTCACCCTGGAGACCCTGACGCGTTTCGGTTGGGTTATCAACCACCCCAAGTCTTCCCTTATCCCCTCCAGACGGCTGATCTTCCTGGGGATGCTCCTGGATACAGAGTTGGCGGAGGTCCGCCTCCCGTCGGACAAGCGTCTGGCCCTTCGCGGGTCGGTTCACAGTCTCCTCCGTCATCGCCGCCCTTCCCTCAGATCCAGCATGCGGTTGTTGGGAAAGATGGTTGCCTGTTTCGAAGCGGTGCCGTTCGCACAATTCCGATCCCGCACCTTTCAGAGGGCAATTCTGTCGGCCTGGGACAAATCACCGGGGAGTCTGGACAGGACCTTTCTTCTGCCTCCCCTGGCTCGGGCTTCCCTCAGCTGGTGGTTGCATATCCCTCTAAGGGGGAAGTCCTTCCTCCCACTGAACTGGCTGGTGATTACCACCGATGCCAGCTTACGGGGGTGGGGGGGGGTTTTCCCTCCCCGGTCCGTCCAGGGCGTTTGGTCTCTATCGGAGTCCAGACTTCCAATCAATATTCTGGAACTGAGGGCGATTTTTCTGTCCCTCAGACACTGGACCCATCTACTGAAGGGCCACCCTGTTCGGATCCAATCGGACAATGCCACGGCTGTGGCATACATAAACCATCAGGGAGGCACTCGCAGCGATGCAAGAGGTGTCCCTCATTCTCCTCTGGGCGGAGACGCACGTGCCGGCCTTATCTGCGATTTACATCCCGGGGGTGGACAACTGGGCGGCGGATTTCCTCAGCCGGTCCACCATCGACCCGGGAGAATGGTCCCTGCACCCAGAGGTGTTCGAAGCCCTTTGTCTTCGCTGGGGTCGCCCCGACGTGGACCTCATGGCTTCCAAATTCAACCACAAGGTCCCCCTATACCTGGCCAGGGCACGGGACCCGAAGGCATACGGCGCCGACGCGCTCGTCCTTCCGTGGCGCGAATTCTCCCTTCTGTACGTCTTTCCTCCTTTTCCCCTCCTGCCACGGGTTCTTCGGAGGATCGCGGCAGAGGGCGTTCCCGCGATTTTAATCGCCCCGGATTGGCCCCGCCGGTCTTGGTACGCCGACCTAATGTTGCTGTTGGCAGACGCACCGTGGCCACTGCCCTCCAGGGAAGACCTTCTCTCTCAGGGACCGATCTTCCACGAGCATTTAGGCTCGCTACGTTTGACAGCGTGGCTATTGAGACCGCCGTCTTAACGCGACGGGGTTTCTCCGCGGACGTAATCCGCACCATGATCCGTGCTCGTAAGCCTGTATCCTCTAGGATCTACTATCGGGTTTGGAGGTCCTATCTGGGGTTCTGTGAGTCCCGGAGCATCCCTCCTCTCCGATTCTCCCTTCCCACACTCCTGTCCTTCCTCCAGTCGGGTCTGGACCTGGGGCTGAGCCTCAGTTCTCTGAAGGGACAGATTTCGGCGCTGTCTATTCTTCTCCAGCGTCCCCTGGCCCCTCTAGGGCCCATTAAGACCTTCTTACAAGGGGTGGCTCACTCTGTTCCGCCGTACCGCCCTCCAGTTCCTTCCTGGGACCTGAATGTGGTGCTCTCGGCGCTCCAATCCGCCCCCTTCGAGCCTTTACGGGAAGTCTCCCTTCGTCTTCTGTCCTGCAAGGTCATCTTTCTTGTGGCCATCACGTCTCTCCGACGGGTGTCGGAGTTAGCGGCTCTTTCTTGCTCCGACCCTTTCCTGGTCTTCCACCAGGATAAGGTTGTGCTTCGGCCTGTCCCGACCTTCCTGCCAAAGGTGGTTTCCGCCTTTCACATCAATGAGGACATCGTCCTTCCGTCGCTCTGTCCCTCTCCTTTCCACCCCAGAGAACGGGAACTGCACCGTCTGGATGTGGTCAGGGCGTTGAGGATTTACTTGGAGGTCACCGGATCCTTTCCGCGCACGGACTCCCTGTTTTTGGTTCCGGAGGGTTCGCGCAAGGGTTTGGCAGTCTCCAAGGTGGCTATTGCCCGTTTCATTAAACTGGCGGTGTCTGAGGCTTATCGAGCCCAGGGCAGAGCTCCGCCTTTCGGCATCACTGCTCATTCCACCAGAGCAGTCGGTGCTTCCTGGGCGCAGAGGCATCGGGCCTCGGCTGAACAGTTGTGCAAGGCAGCCACTTGGTCCTCTCTGCACACTTTCACAAAGTTCTATAGAGTGCATACGCATGCATCAGCGGATGCTGCTTTGGGCCGCCTGGTTTTGCAGACAGCGGTTTCCTGATGCTCTGGTGGTGTTCCGCCTTGGGTTTGTGGTCCCTCCCTTCTTGGACTGCTCTTGAACGTCCCAAGGTCTGTGTCCCCCAAGGAAAATGGGCGAGAAAAGGAGATTTTTGTATAACTTACCAGTTAAATCTCTTTCTCGCTCTTCCTTGGGGGACACAGCACCCACCCTTCTGTGTTTGGTTACAGGGTTATGGTTTGGCGCCCCGTTGGGTTGCTGGTTGGTTGTTCCTGTTATTGGTTGTTTTCCTTTCACTACTTGGACACGCAACTGGTAGCCTCTATCTCCAGGCTGAGGGTATAGCTGATGGAGGAGGGGCTTAACAGTTTTACTTAGTGTCACGCCTCCTAGGGAGCTGAGCTATACCCAAGGTCTGTGTCCCCCAAGGAAGAGCGAGAAAGAGATTTAACTGGTAAGTTATACAAAAATCTCCTTTTTTTTTTTTTTTTCCTCTCTTTCCTCTTTTCCCATTTAACCGCTGTTGATAATGCTGACTAGAATTATTGCCTGGAATATACGTGGTTTGGGGGATAGAGGAAAAAGACAAGCGGTTTTTGACTTGACTCAGGTCCACTTACCAGCAATAGTATGCCTGCTAGAGACCCACCTCACTGAGGAGACCTCTAGGGTGGTCGACAGGGGATGGGCTGCGCACACGTATCACTCTACTTTTTCCAATTACTCGAGAGGTGTTACTGTCTTGATACATAGACTTATTGATTTTGTCTGTGAGGCATCCTCTGTCGACCAACAGGGGAGATTTATTTTTTTATATTGTAGGTTAAGGGGGAAGATATGTATTTTGGCCTTTGTCTATATTCCACCGCCATTTTCCTTTTCGGTCCTTAATTCTTTGGTATTATTTATGGATAAATGGCCAGAGTGTCCAACACTGATTATTGGTGATTTCAACTGTGTCATTGATCCTCTACGTGATAGGGTCTCTATGAGTGTCAGGAGTGATAGTCCGGTTCAGGGGTCTCCCCTGGCACGGTTTTGTCTGGAGGCTGGTTTTGAAGATGCTTGGGAATACCTAGGACAGGGGAAAAGGGCTTTTTCATGTTTTAGTAAAGCAGGTAAATCGATGTCTAGAATAGATCTTGCACTGATAAGTAGTAAACATGTGAAACTGGTAAAGCGAATGAAATATGAAACGAGGTCAATATCGGACCACTCTCTGTTACTACTTGAACTCTGCTTATCTCAGGAAAAATACACACCAAAACCTCCTTTTAGACTAAATCCTTATTGGCTATCAGTTATAAAGACACATGAAATAACTCAAAATGAAATTGGCCGATTCTGGGATAATAACTATGGCTCAGCAAAACTTCAAGTGGTATGGGATACTTTTAAGGCGTATATGAGGGGATTGATGGTTAGTAACATCGCGAACCTTAGAAAGGAGTACGGGAAAAAACAGAAAAATCTAGAAGAACGTGTAGCACTGGCGACAGAATCCTTTTATATGAATAAGACGGAGGAGAATAGGGAAAATATGCAAAGAGCCACACAAATATATTCTAATTTTTTATTGGACAAGGCCCAACAGAGCCTTTTTTTTAAAGGGCAAAAATACTTTACGGAGTCAGGGCGACCTGGTAAATTTTTGTCCAGAGTAATTTCAAGCCAACAATCCAAAAAATATATAGATAAGGTTCGATTGATTGATGGTAGGATGGTCACTAGACAGGGTCCGGTAGAGAAGGCCTTTGTTGACTATTTCCTTGATCTGTATAAAGCTGAATCCAAGATCACAGATGATGAGATAGATTTCTATCTTGACAGGATCATCTTTCCAACTATTACTGAGACGCAAAAGAAAGCACTTGAACTAGAGGTCTCAATTCAGGAACTTGAGGGAGCTCTTAAATTATGCTCAGCCAATTCCACTCCTGGTTCAGATGGGCTCCCATATGAATTCTATAGTAAATATAGGGATTGTATTCTCCCGAGACTGTTGGAGGTCTTTTCTGAATCAATGGAGGATGGGAAGTTGCCAGATTCAATGATGGAAGCTGTAATAATATTAATTCTAAAAAAAGGCAAGGACCCTTTAGATCTAGAATCTTATAGACCAATCTCACTGCTTAATGCAGATGTAAAGCTTCTTGCGAGGGTCCTGGCTACAAGGCTTTCTAGGGTCATTTCCTCTATTGTCCATCCGGATCAGAGTGGCTTTATTCAAAATAAGGGCATACATCATAATTTACATCGGCTCTTTTCTAATATTCAGGCCCCTGGGGGGACCGCTCGCTCCATCCTGTCATTGGATGCCTCTAAGGCCTTTGACAGGGTGGAGTGGCGCTTCCTCTGGAAGGTTCTGGCAAGGATGGGCTTTGGGGAAAAATTTATACGTACTCTTAAGTTATTGTATAGATCTCCAAGGGCAAAATTGAGTCTTAATGGAATCCTGAGTAGTAGTATTGATTTAAATAGAGGCACGCGGCAGGGCTGTCCATTATCCCCCTTGTTATTCGACATTTATATCGAACCCCTTGCGATGGCTATCAGGCAGGATGATCAGGTTAAAGGATTTGGTACGCTAGGATCACAAGACCGTATCTCCTTATATGCGGATGATGTTCTTTTTTTTATAGACCACACGGAAATTACTCTTCCTAGGATTATTCAAATGGTTAAAGCATTTGGTGAGGTGTCTGGTCTTCTTATAAACTGGGCTAAGACCAGTTTGATGCCAATAGACCCCCTGCCACAGAAAGAGGTTCTTGTGACACAGTTAGACATTGTTGACACTTTTCAATACTTGGGTTTGACTATATCACCCCGGGTTGAAAATTTTGTACAACTTAATTTGATCCAGAGCTGACCGAGTTTCACTAGTTAAAATGGTGATACTACCACAATTTCTTTATGTGCTCAGGAATACACCTATTTGGATACAAGATAAACATTTTAAACTCATGGAAAGAATAATTAATGATTTAATATGGGGAAGAAAGCGAGTTCGAATAAAGCTGGAATATTTGTATAAATCAGTGGAGTGCGGGGGCTTAAATCTCCCTTACTTTAAAGGGTACTTTATTGCAGCCCAGTTATTGATGTGTTATGAATCAGAGAATAGCGCATTGCTGGGGAAGATGGTAACTAGCCACGCCCACAATAATATTTTTACCTTGTTGGAATCTGGCCTATTGAAGAGTTATGAGCAAGGCTACAGAGAGACTATAAAATTACTCCTGAAAGTGTGGGCTACAACTAGGACATGGTTGAAGGTTAAGGGTTCACTTACATTTACGCCTCTCTGGCATAATCTGTATTTACAAAGGCTAGATGATATTGCAGCTGACACATTTTGGCAGAAGAATAAAATTCTGTATATTTCACAGGTAGTTAAAGATAGAGAAATTAAACCATTTATAGAGATGACACATAATATAGAAAATCTTTCATGGTTTAGGTATTTCCAACTGCGCTCAGTACTATCCAGTTTGGATGATAAACTGGTGTTGGATATAGATAATTCATCTTTTTTGAATGATTGGGTAGGGGGTACACTGTCTAGAATAAAAATTTCAAATATATATAAGTTACTACTTAAGGCACGGTTTAGTGATACACAGTCACCAGGACAAAAAGCGTGGGAGGTGGATTGTCCGAATTTACAAATAGAAGGGTGGGAGAATATTTTTGGGAACCTAGTCTCACTATCCCAGAACTTCAACCATGTTTTAATACAATTTTATATTTGCCATAGATTATATATTACTCCTTTATGGATGAATAAATGTGGATTAAGAGACACATCTAACTGCCCTAAATGCGACACTGTAGGAGCAGATTTTCTTCATATGATATGGACTTGTCCAGAACTTATAAACTATTGGAATACTATAAATAATTGTATTATGTATAACCTAAAAATACGAATCCCTTTTGAACTACAAGTATTCGTGCTTAATGATCTTTCCAAACTAAATAATCACAAGTATCAAAAGATCCTGCTGAGTAGGATACTGATGTTGGCCAGAGTGTTGGTCAGTCGGACCTGGTTTGCTCGATATACTCCAGATATAATTACATGGATAAATCTAATTGTTAAGGTAAAAAATTGAGAAAATTATGTATAAACAGAGGGAAGCTGAGGAGAAGTGGATTAAGATATGGGGTGGCTGGAGGACTTGATTAGTTGTGTTTAATTTCTTTATTTATAAAGGTTTTATTTTGACGCACCACAGGTAGGGGGGGAGGGGAGGGTTTTAGGGAATTGGGGTTGGGGGGGAATTGTATCCTTTTTTCTATTTGTAATGTTTTGATATATTAATTAATAAAGATAATCAATTAAAAAAAAAAAAGGGTCATGCTCAAAATAATGGAAAAACAGGTGTTCATTTTGGCCCTTATTTAGGGTGACCAATGTTGCACATGTTCATTACAGTGCATTTCCTTCTGAAATACTGGGGAAAATGGGTCATTCTAGACATTGTTCGGATGAAGAATGTACTTTGACTAAAAAGTCAATTGGAGAGGGAAAATATATAGAGAAGTGCAGCAAACTATAGGTTGCTCAGATAAAATGTTCTCAAATGCCTTGAAGTGGCAACCAAAAGATGAAGAAAGCAGGAAACTACTGTTGGAACAGATCGAAGAAGAGACAAAATGGCAAAGGCTCAGCCAATCATCTCCTCCAGAGAAGATCTGAAGTTACCAGTGAGTACTGCTACAATTAGAGTGAAGTCAAGGTAACAGCAAGAACTCCCTGTTAAGTCCCATTATTGAAAGAAAGACATGTCCTGAATAGGTTAAAATTTGCTAAGGAACACATTGACTGGCCCACAAAGGAATGGCGCAACATTTTGTGGACTGATGAAAGCAAAATTCTTCTATTTGTGTCTATTGCAGTGATGGCTAACCTCTGGCACTCCAGCTGTGGTGAAACTACGACTCCTAGCATGCTCCATTTTATTTCTGTGGAGTTCTGAGAACAGCCAAGCAAGTGTACATCTTGGGAGTCGTAGTTTTACCACAGCTGGAGTGCCGGAGGTCTAGTGGATGCAGAAAGTATGTCAGACGACCCCCGAGCGCTGAATTAAAGCGACGCTACACTGTGAAGATAGTAAAGCATGGTGGTGTAGAAATCATGATATAGGTATATTTCTCATACCCATGGTGCTGGGCCTATTTTTTATTGGAATTTTTTTAATACATTTTTATTTACTTTTTTTTATCCACAAGGGGACTTCAACAGGCAATGTTTTGGTTGCTTCTAAAATACAATGCACTATCCCTATAGTGTGTTGCACTTGAATGTCAGTGCTATAATGACATTGACCAGCAGGTTGCGTACAACGCCGAAGAAATGGGTGTCAGGTCAAGATGACAATGACCCAAAACACCAGTAAACGGACAACATATTGGTTACAAAGAAACGGGACTGAGGTAACGGAATGGCCAGCCCAGTCCTCTGACCCAAATCCATAGAGAACCTGTGGGGTGACATGAAAAAAGCAGTTTGAGGCAAAACCCCAAAATTCTGAAGAACCATGGAATGTAGTCCTATCGTCCTGCACTGGAAGACCTGTTCAGAAGGGTAGAAGTTGGTTGACTCCATGCAACACAGATGTCAAACCGTTCTCTGATGCAATCGTTATACCACTCAATATTTAGTAATTCAAAGTAAAGTGAAATCTTTTTCCAGTTCATACATAACATTTTTGAGTTTGTAAGGGAATATTTTGGCACTACTGTTTTTTGAACAGCCTAGTATTCCTTTTTCTTTACTTTCTGTAAAGGATTAACCCCTTAGTGACCACCAGTACCCCTTTTTATGGCAGTCACTAAGGGGCCTTTTCACGAGAGCCGCGCTTCTGCTCTAAAAGCCTGGACTGGCAGGAGATCGCAAATGCGAACGCGGGATGCCGATGTGTTTATAGAGAGGCTGGGACCTGGTGTAGGTCCTAAGCCAGCCTTGAGTGTTTTCCAGCATGTTGTACGCAACCTGCTGGTCAATGTCATTATAGCACTGACATTCAAGTGCAATGCACTATAGGGATAGTGCATTGTATTTTAGAAGCAACCAAAACATTGCCTGTTATAGTCCCCTTGTGGTAAAAAAATATATAAATTGTATTAAAAAAAAATTCCAATAAAATTTTATTTATTTTTTCCATTGAAAATATGCTTTTCAATAAAAAAAATTGCAAAAATAAAATCTCCCCCATGTTTGGTATTGCCATATCTGCAATGACCCGCACCACTACACAAATATCATGTAAATTATCCCCTACAATAAACGCCATAAAAATAAAAAAAATGCCAGAATTGCTAATTCATTCTTAGTCGCCACTGAAAAAACTTACTAACAATCGCTCAAAAAGTGTTATTTACCCTAAAAAGATACCAATGAAAACTACAAGTCGTCCCACGAAACTCAAGCCCTTACACAGCTCCATAAAAAGATAAATAAAAAAGTTATGGGTCTTGGGAAGCGGTGATGCAAAAATATTTTCTTTTTAAAATAAGGGGTTTTATTTGACAAAAGTAGTAAAACGTTAATAAAAAATTTGGTATCGCTGTAATCGTACTGACCCAGCGAATAAAGATATTATGGTAATTGTGCGGAAAAATGAACGCCGCAAAATTTATAATGTAAAAATTCAGTGGCAGTATTGCTGTTTTTTCCCATCTCCCTCCCAAAAAGCGTTAATAAAAGTTAATCATAAAGTTGTGTACCCCAAAATGGCGCCATTATAAACTATAACTTGTCCCGCTAAAAACAAGCCCTTACACCGTTACATAGACGGAAAATTGTGGCCCACCTTTGGAAACAGAGGGAAATGGTTTCCATGATAACTTCTGGTGAAGTCAGAATACCCTGACTGAACGGCCCCTAAGGGTATTTGCGCGTTGTGCTTGGATTTTCTGTACAGATAATAGAGTACCAGCTGGCTACTTTCACACTAGCGTTTTTTGCGGATCCGCTATGGATCTGCAAAAACGCTTCCGTTACAATAAATGCAATCGTGAACGGATCCGGTTGTAGTATGTCTTCTATAGCCATGACAAATCCGTCTTGAACGCCATTGAAAGTCAATGGGGGAATGATCCGTTTTCTGTTGTGCCAGAGAAAACGCATCCGTCCCCATTAACTTACATTGTGTGCCAGGACGTTTGGCTCCGCTTCGTCAGGCGGACAGCAAAACTCTGCAGGTGGCGTTTTGGTGTCCGCCTTCGGAGTGGAATGGTGACTGAACGGAGGCAAACGGATGCATTCTGAGCGGATCCTTTTCCATTCAGAATGCATTAGAGTGAAACTGATCCGTTTTGGACCGCTTGTGAGAGCTCATGACGGATCTCACAAAACGGAAAGCCAAAACGCGAGTGTGAAAGTAGCCTAAGTAGATAAGATTTTCAAGATCTGATGTACATGGTGCAGAAATTGACCTGCGGTGTGTGGATTTTAAAATTTGCAGCATGTCCATTGTCAGCGCAGAATTCCCCCTCTGCAGAGTGAGATCTGGGACAAATTTGCAACAAAATCTGCAAGTAACACATGTGGATTCTAGTGTGGAAACGCGGCAAAAACCACACAAAAGTCTGTGCAGAAAATCTGCATAAACTACACTGTTGTATGCATTTACTAAAGGTACCTGTACATGGGTGCAGGTCTGCGTCCGGATTTCTGTGCATATCTACACCAAAATCTGCAATTTCTATCTGGTTTTGCCGCAGATCTCGCGCTTCCCTTGAAAAGGGTGAGATCCGCAACTAAAACCGCAAACATCATTTACATGGTGCGGTTTTGGAAATTTGTATGGGTCAATTTCCGCACAGAAAACAAATCTGCAAAGCGTACATGAGATTTGTGCACTAATACACTTTGCTGGTACTGTGCTACGCTGCAGAGTTTCCACAGGGGAATCCAAGTGGAAAAAACACGAGTGTTCCAAGAACATGTGCAGATCCGAACCAGAAAATGCACATAAATCCAGACTGTGATGTTTTTAATGTAGGTTTTCTGCAGATTTCCCTCTCTTCCATTGAAAGGAGTCAAATCCACAGAGGAAAAACAGATTAAAAAATCCACACAGCAAAGTGTACAAAGTGGAAACACTAAATACTACTGATTGGGGACTAAAATTTAGCCTTGAATATAGCTACACTGAAGCCATTTTTCTCGACATCCATCTCATCACAACATCTGATAAAATCATTACCAAAACTCACTTAAAAAAGGTTGACGCCAATAGCTATTTGGATTATACTAGGTGTCACCATCAAAAATGGGAAAAAAAACATTCCTTTTAGGCCGAATGCACACGGCCGTGTTCCGCGGCCTTAGATGAAGAGAATCAGAAGGAATTGCTTTGAGGACCACACTATGAAACTACAGCTTGAGACCCTCAAACATCGTTTTGAGGAGAAAGGCTACCCTAAGAAACTTACAAGAGAATCCTCCAAAAGAGTCCTCACAGAAAATCAGAAAGAGGCCTTGAAATCAAAACGTACAGCACCCAACCAAACGCAACGGGATACCTCTACCAGTTCCCAACTCGATCTGATAACCAGATATAACTCCAAACACCTGACGATCAGACGAATATTAACTAAACACTGGGGAGTACTACAAAAAGATCCCATTTTAAAAAGCAAACTATCACGTTTTCCCATCTTCACGTACCGTAGCGCACAGACCTTAAAAAACATCATAGCATCATCTTGCCCCAATATTATGAAAAAGAAAAAAGGCCAATACCCCCCTCTAAGACAAGATCACCCCATAAGAAAAGGGGCTTACGGATGTAATATCAAGAGGTGCAAATGCTGTGATATAAAAGAAATCTGTATTCCTTCCTCCAAAGTAATCTTAAACATGATATGAGTTGTGGAACATGTAATGTGATCTCTTGCAATGTCCATGTAACCTGCAGGGAGATATGTAGGTAGAACCACCCAAACCTTCAGAGAGAGGATGAACGAGCATTGTTCGAACATAAAAAGAAAAGTCCTCACACATAGTGTTTCCAAACATTTCTCCATTTGCCATGATAACGACCCCTCTCTCCTTCAAGTCACCCCCCTAGAGTGTATCCCCCAATCTTATCAATTATTATGCAGAAAAGAAATGGCTCCTCCACAGCTACCATCTATTCCCTCCAACCTGCCCCCCCCCCCCCCCCGACCCCCAACACCCTTATTAGATTGGAGTATCAATGATACTCATAGTTAAGACCAGGCCAGCCACCATTATTATTACTACCACAATATTAAGAGATTTTAATATGTGTTCCACGTTGGAATGCCTATTCCCGATACCGGAAGTGATGTCACTTCCTCCATCTCCACTACGTGCACTCCAAACATCATAAAGAGCCCCATGGGCAAGATATGTCTTTTATGATGCCATTACTGTCTGTGTATTTTGACTGCTCCTGAAGAAGGGGATGTAAGTGAACCCCCGAAATGCGTTGAGCTCACCTGTGATATTCAATAAAACGAAACCACCAGAAGTAACATCTGTGGTACTGCCGTGTCTTTCATGAGATACTACAAGCGATCCTGGCGGGGGAGTCTATGGGTGTCTTGAGCTTTATCCTTTAGACCTCCTCCTCAGTGAAGTGAGACAACCATTTTTTCTTTGTTTTTAACCAGTCTTTTATTTGTATTTTATCGCAGTTGTGGACTCGTTTTGCATTCAGGTCAGAACCTTTCAAGGGGTTGTCTGGGTTCAGAGCCCGGACATACCCTTACTTTCACCCAGGCAGCCCCCCTGAGGCTAGTATCGGAGCATTTCATGCTACATTGCGCAGGGCATGGGCTCTTTTGTTTATCATAACACACTGCCGGGCGGAAGCTTCCGCCTGGCAGTGTGTTCGGTGACGTCACCGGCTCCGATGGGCGGGCTTTAGCGCTGCCCTAGCCGTTTTACTGGCTAGGGCAGCGCTAAAGCCCACCCATCAGTGCCAGTGACATCACCGGGCTTCCTGGCAGCCCCATGGAGAGCCCAGATCGTCACCAGAACTCTGGAAAATGACTTTGCCCTGTGCAATTTAGCGCAGGGCAAAGGAGAGCATCCGAGCATGAACTGCTCCGGTGCTCAAGTCAGAGGGGGCTGCCTGGGTGAAAATGGAGGTATGTCCGGGTTCAGCTCTGAACCCGGACAACCCCTTTTAGTGTACTAATTTTTTGTCTCACGATTTTAAATATCCACCCTGCTCCCTGTCATTATCCGACGATCTGGAATTTGGTGCCCTATTGGTGGCTGTGTTCTTTTTTTTTTTTTTTTTTTAATACTTCTTTTCTGCTGTACATCCATCCGGGGGTTACAAAAATATAAAAATAAAAGAAACAAGAAACTATTAACAGACTGGTACAGAGGGGTCGGGGACCCTGCAGGCAAGAGCTTACAATCTATACGGGAAGGGAAGAACACAGTAGGTGAGGGTAAAGGGTGCTCTTGTGGCTGTGTGGTGGCAGCATGCTCATGGCAGGTGGTGGGCTTTCCTGAAGAGGTGGGCTTTCAGGTAACTCTTGTAGGTTTGGATGTTGGGGGAGAGCCTTATGTGTGGGGGTAGTGATCTCCAGACTATGGGAGATGCACGTGAGAAATCTTGTAGTCGATTGTGTGGAGGACAGAGGAGGAGGAGGACAGAGGAGGAGGTCCTGTGAGGATCTGAGATTACGTGTGGGGATTTACCGAGAGACCAGGTCAGAGATGTGAGGAAGGGACAGGTTGTGGACGGCCTTATATGTAGTTGTAAGTATTTTAAACTGAATTTGCTGGGTAATGGGAGTAAGTGAAGGGGTGGATTAAGCGGGCAGCAGAGCTGAGGATAGATTGGAGGGGAGGTCACAAAGGAGGATGTTGCAGTAGTCCAGGTGGGAGATGACGAGGGCATGCACTAGCATTTTAGTTGACTCAGGGGTGAGGAAGGCTCGAATACGTTAATAGTCAAGACTGCATTCACACAGCCATATCCGCTTTGCAGTCTGCAATACGCAAAATGCGGATAGCGGCCGTGTGGATCCTGCACTTCCCTCGGCCCCACTGTCAAAATGCCTATTCTTGTCCACACATTCGTGTTGCCACATAGATAACCTCTGCAACAAATGAGAACAGCGGGGTTTATTGGAGACGTGCACCACAGCGCCAAACACTGTGCGGTGGGCGGAGCTGGTAACTGCTTCAGTGACAACTGTTACCAGATCTGTCCGCTACATAAAGGATGGATCTACTCTGAAACAGCTGAGGAGTGGGGCGGGTGCCGGTGTTCTATCAAAAGACCTTACTCCGTGAAAATCCCTTACCCCTCGTGACTTCCGGTGACGCGACCGCACCAGACATGACGAATATCAGCTGGAGGAGGGGGTGTGCACCTCAACGCAAGCGCACTATCACGGGGTAAGGTAAAATTACAGGGAGCACTGTGGGAGAAGCTGCCACCAAATGCGCATGCGCGACCACCAACATCTAGGCTTCGGGAGACACTGCGCCTGCGCACAGAGCCTTAGCTGCGGTAGGAGGGGGGGGGCGCAAGCCGCGATATACTCCCGTCAGCCACAAACGTCGGGATTACACTGCGCGTCCGCTCCATCGGCCAGGGGTCGCTCGCACAGCAAACCACCATCCGAACTCCCTACCCCTTAGTGCGCACGCGTGGAGTCCGTGAGTCAGGCTGTGTTGGTGGTCGCGCATGCGCATTTGGTGGCTGCTTCTCCCGCAGCACACCCTGTAATTTTACCTTACCTGTGGTAGTATGCTTGCGCTAAGGCGCACACCCCCTCCTCCAGCAGATCTTTGCCATGTCACGAGGGGTAAGGTTTTTTGCAGGGGCGTAGATAAGGGGGGGGGGGGGGGGATAGGGTGTCTGTCCTCCTAACCTGCCAGAGAACGGCCCGGGCGTCCGCGGCGTGCCGCTGCCTGCAATAGCGGCGCGGGCAGTGCGGCACACAGAGAGGTGATGGAGGTGTGTCTGCTAGATAAAGTCTTATAATTTGAGAAAGCTGAACCCCCCCCCCCCCCAGGAAAAAAATGATCTACGGCCCTGTTTTTTGGACAGAACGCCGGTCCTACTCCCATCAGATATGGACGGATAATCCTGAGGATAGATCATCAAGTCTCATAGGGGGCAGTAAAGAAGCAGCTTGCTCCAACTTCAGCTAATTTACATCCTTTTTTCCCCAGGAGGCATTGCCCAGCCAATAAGACTAGGCTAACTGGCCAACATCTCCACAAGGAGAAACAGCGCCCCCTAGGCTCATACCGGTTTCAACATAGACCTTACAATGAAGTAGCCTGCTTAAAAAATGTTATTAAAAATTTCTTAACGGACGCTCATAGTGAACACCAGCTCCAGTCTGTCCTGTCATTACACCCGTTTGAACCTGGCTGTCAGTTTCCCTGACTTAACATAGCGCCTGACAGAGGTGCACAGGACGCCGGGAGCTGTAGTTCCGTCTCCTGTACTCTCCATTTGTCTTCTCCCACCAGCGGACTACAGCTCCCATGCTGCACAGCGCTGCTGTCTAGGCTTGACTGAGATGCATAGGGGCGTCGGGAATTGTAGTTCTGCCTCTAGTATTTTCTATTTGTCTCCTCCCACTACCGGACTACAGCTCCCATGTTGCACATCGCGGCTGCATTAGCTTGACAGCCCCTTTGTAGAGGAAGTTTGGCAGCAGTCAGCAGGAGTGTTGCAGTCATGCCTCTGCTCATTGACAGCCGGAGGCTGGACGTCAGCCTGCCCGCCGCCCAGATACTACAGACGTGCCCTGAGCTTGAGGTGAGAGGCCGCAGTGTGTGTCTGAGGAGGGGCTGGTAGGTGACGCTGGTTTTCTCTATTGTGAGCAGATTGTTGCATTTGTCTGAATGCAGGTCTATTCACATCTGCGTTATTTTTTCTTCTCTCCAACGTTTTAAAGCCTGTGGTACCAGGGAGACTGTGCAAGGCTGGAACTCATAGCAGAGACAGCACAGCCCAATTTGCCCCCTGCATTACCTAACTTGGTGGAGGTAAAAGGGTTGTGTAACTTCAGCAAATGGCATTTATCATGTAGAGAAAGTTCATACAAGGCACTTACTGATGTATTGTTATTATCCATATTGCCTCCTTTGCTGGCTGGATTCATTTGTCTAACACATTATACACTGCTCGTTTCCATGGCTACGACCACCCTGCAGTCCAGCCACAGTGGTCATGTGTAGTGTTGAGTGAACTTCTGTTTTAAGTTCGGCGTCTAAAGTTCGGCTTCCGGTTAGCGGAGAATCCCGATATGGATTCCGAATTCCGTTGTGGTCTGTGGTAGCGGAATCAATAATCAGCCATTATTGATTCCGCTACCACGGACCACAACGGTATTCAGAATCCATGTCGGGATTCTCCGCTAACTGGAAGCCGAACTTTAGACGCCGAACTTAAAACAGAAGTTCGCTCAACACTAGTCATGTGATTGCACACTATAGGAAAATGCACACCCTAACTGTCCCGGCCGCCAGAGAGGCTGGTGCCTTTTCCTGTGGTGTGTAAGCACGACCACTGCTGCTGGATTGCAGGGTGGCCGTAACCATGGAAACAAGCAGTGTGTACTGTGGATAGGATGAGGACACATTCATTTCAATGGGTCCGCAAAAAATTTGGACTCGCTCCGTAGCCCCACAAAAAAGATAGAACATAACCTATTTTTGTCCGGTTTGCAGACAAGTATAAGCATTGTTACAATGGATCGGCAAAAAAAAAACCCAGATGCAACACGGATGTATTTTTTGTGGATCCGCGTTTTGCGGACCAGAAAATGCATACGGTTGTGTGCATGAGCCTCGAGGAGGATGGGACTCAGCCCCTTCATCCTACCGATTTGCAGGGGTCGGGCCGAAGGATAGCCTTTGACAGTGTACTGCACCACTACTCATGTAAAAATTTTATTTATTAATTTTTTTGTTTTTTTTTTACTTATGACCCTTAGGAACGAGCAAGAAACTTAAAAAGCCAACCCACCCAGATCGTCGGGCCCCATGGGTTTTTGTATGTGCAGCAACGAGAACTGGCAGCAACCACGCCACACGACCGTACGTATCAGTCGTTGTACCGGGACCTCCATACCCATCTTGTCTGCTTGTGATACGTGTGCAGTTAATGAGTGTTGCCTCTGCTTCATCCTGTTTTGGTAGATGCTTTCAACTGCTTAAAAGGCATCTAGGTGTAACAGCAACACCCCTGTTGCTCCGAGAGACTCATTTGCATATAATAAAATATCATTTTTCTCAGCAATGCGCACATAGGAACATGGGACCAACACAGATGCCTTCAGCTGCCAAGAGCACATGTAACAGGTCAGCCAGTGTCATAGGTACAAATCTGCTGACAGATGCCCTTTAAAGGGGTTTTCTGGGCTCCACATATTGATGACTTAAAGGGAGTCTGTCACCACATTTTAGCATGTTAGACCGTTAAAATAGGGTTATGTGATCCAGCCAGAACATAAAAATGGTACCTTTGTGGTAGAAAACTGACTTTTCAATTTGCAGAAAACGAACTTATAAGATTATCTTCTGAGCCCTCTCAAGTGCCCAGGGCGGTCTCTCAATCCTCGGAGCCCCAGGCAGCACCTCCTAAACGGCTGATAACCCCGCCCTCCGTGCGCCTCTGCCCGCCCGTTTACTCCCCTCCCCTGTCCCTTTCCACTGCGGCTGTGCGGTACAAATCGTAGCGGGCGCATGCGCAATAGGTATTGCGATGCCCTGCCAGGAGCGGGCATCGCATTGCGCATGCGCCCGCTACGATTTGGACCGCACAGCTGCAGTGGAAAGGGACAGGGGAGGGGAGTAAACGGGCGGGCAGAGGCGCACGGAGGGCGGGGTTATCAGCCGTTTAGGAGGTGCTGCCTGGGGCTCCGAGGATTGAGAGACCGCCCTGGGCACTTGAGAGGGCTCAGAAGATAATCTTATAAGTTCGTTTTCTGCAAATTGAAAAGTCCGTTTTCTACCACAAAGGTACCATTTTTATGTTCTGGCTGGATCACATAACCCTATTTTAACGGTCTAACATGCTAAAATGTGGTGACAGACTCCCTTTAAAAGGAACCTGTCACCGGGATTTTGTGTATAGAGCTGAGGACATGGGCTGCTAGATGGCCGCTAGCACATCCGCAATACCCAGTCCCCATAGCTCTGTGTGCTTTTATTGTGTAAAAAACCTGATTTGATACATATGCAAATTACCCTGAGATGAGTCCTGTCCCTGACTCATCTCACATACAGGACTCCTCTCAGGTTAATTTGCATATGTATCAAATCAGGTTTTTTACACAATAAAAGCACACAGAGCTATGGGGACTGGGTATTGCGGATGTGCTAGCGGCCATCTAGCAATCCGTGTCCTCAGCTCTATACACAAAATCCCGGTGACAGGTTCCCTTTAAATATCTCACCCAACTTTCCCGCTATCAGCCGTTCCCTGCAGCTCCTGCTCCACAACTAATAACACTTTGAATGGAGATGAAAGCGCAGCGCCGTTCAGAGTATAGTGGCCGCGCGGGGTAACTGCAGCTCGGCGCCCATTCACTTGAGTTGAATTGCCCACTATACTTTGAATGAAGCTGTACATTCGGCTGCGTTCAAAGTGCTAATTCTGACGCTGGGGGCTGCAGGATGGTTCATCAGTATGTGGGGCCTTGAGGACCCCTTTAATGGGAACCAGTCAATGATTCCAGAGAACTACCGTATGTCTTACCATGAAACGCTTCGGTGTGTAAAAAAAATAAAAACTAAACACCCTCCCATTTAATAATCTTATCTATTATTTAGAAGGCATAAATTTAGACCAGGCAGTCATAAGATTGGCCAAATTCATCAGGCTGTATGATAGGTTTCGCACATCTTACTAGAATTTAGATGCTTTTCTGTTCTTAATTCTCATCTGTCAGCGGATTTGTACCTATGACACTGGCTGACCTGTTACATGTGCGTTTGGCAGCTGAAGACGTCTGTGTTGGTCCCATGTTCATATGTGTCCGCATTGCTGAGAAATGTGATGTTTTAATATATGCAAATGAGCATCTAAGAGCCACGGGGGCGTTACCATTACACCTAGAGGCTCAGCTCTCTCTGCAGCTGTTGCATCCTCTGCACTTTGATTGACAGGTCCAGGCGTGATGATCCAGAATAGGCACTCGTACCCAATAATCGGCTCGATAAATCACATGTAAATCAGTCATTAGGGTTCATTTACACTGCGATTTTGGCTGCACCAGCCGACGCCCGACCAAAGAGGAGCGCGACCTGCATGTTTGCTGCAACCGCAACACACAGTATTGTTTTCAACGTGCATGTTGCCGATGCAGCAAACATGTGAGTTGTGCTGCGGCCCCCATTCGTTCCTACCGCGGCCCTGCTACGTACTGTAACGCAGGGTTAATTCTCATTAGATAGGTCATCACTGTGTGTTTGGTGAGAGTGCCACCCCTGGGACCCCCACCAGTAAGCAGAGCCTGGGGGCAGCCGCACCCTCCGTACTGCAGTGCTGAAACAGTGACAATCGAATGGGCTCAGCTGCAGTACCAGGCACAGCCACAAGGGCACTGACATCTTAGGATACTTTCACACTTGCGTTTTTCTTTTCCGGCATTGAGTTCCATCCTAGGGGGTCAATACCGGGAAAGAACTGATCAGTTTTATCCCCATGCATTCTGAAAGGAGAGCAATCCGTTCAGGATGTCTTCAGTTCAGTCTTTTTGACTGATCAGGCAAAAGATAAAACCGCAGCATGCTACGGTTTTATCTCCGGCCAAAAAAACTGAAGACTTACCTGAATGCCGGATCCGGCATTTTTATCCATAGGAATATATTAGTGCCAGATGTGGCATTTAAAATACCGGAAAGACCGAAAAAAAGGTTAAAAAAAATAAATGCCGGATCCGTTTTGCCAGATGACACCAGAAAGACAGATCCGGCATTTCAATGCATTTTTCAGACTAATCGGGATCCTGATCAGTCTTACAAATGCCATCAGTTGGCATACGGATCACTCTGCCTTAGGCACTGCTCACATCATGAGACGTGTACATTGAATGTATGCCTCTGATTGTTGCCATACGGTGGCATCCATCACCCTTAGGTTTCCATTGTTTAAAAAAAAAATGTATACCCATACTGGATACCTCTGTATAGAATGGTATAATGTACAACGCTATTCCATACTGGGTTTCTTTGCATTATACTGACATATACAATGTACAGTTGCAAGAAAAAGTTTGTGAACCCTTTGGAATTATATGGATTTCTGCACAAATTGGTGATAAAATGTGATCTGATCCTTATCTAAGTCACAACAATAGACAATCACAGTCTGCTTAAACTAATTACACACAAAGAATTAAATGTTACCATGTTTTATTGAACTCACCATGTAAACATTCACAGTGCAGGTGGAAAAAGTATGTGAACCCTTGGATTTAATAACTGGTTGAACCTCCTTTGGCAGCAATAACTTCAACCAAACGTTTCCTATAGTTGCAGATCAGACGTGGACAACGGTCAGGAGTAATTCTTGACCATTCCTCTTTACAGAACTGTTTCAGTTCAGCAATATTCTTGGGATGTCTGGTGTGAATCGCTTTCTTGAGGTCCTGCCACAGCATCTCAATCGGGTTGAGGTCAGGACTCTGACTGGGCCACTCCAGAAGGCGTATTTTCTTCTGTTTAAGCCATTCTGTTGTTGATTTACTTCTATGCTTTGGGTCGTTGTCCTGTTGCAACACCCATCTTCTGTTGAGCTTCAGCTGGTGGACAGATGGCCTTAAGCAGTGATGGCCAGTTTGCATTGTTCGCCGGCGAACATATGCAGACTGCCATATTTTTTCACAAGTCCGGCGAGGCACAGGTAAGCCCTTACCTGTGCCGCGAGCCGGTCTGAAAACAAGTGCGGTCAGCGGGAGGAGGCAGTTCCGAGAACAGCCCGATGAAGGCCCCCGATGGCTGTTCTTGGAACTGCCTCCTCCCGCTGACCGCACTTGTTTTCGGACAGTCTCTCGCACAGGACAGGTAAGGGCTTACCTGTGCCTCACCGGACTTGTGAAAAAAGATGGCAGCCCGCATATGTTCGCGGGCGACCAATGCGAACTGGCCATAAGTTCTCCTGCAAAACGTCTTGATAAACTTGGGAATTCATTTTTCCTTCGATAATACAGTAGCAATCCATCCAGGCCCTGATGCAGCAAAGCAGCCCCAAACCATGATGCCCCCACCACCATACTTCACAGTTGGGATGAGGTTTTGATGTTGGTGTGCTGTGCCTCTTTTTCGCCACACATAGTGTTGTGTGTTTCTTCTAAACAACTCAACTTTGGTTTCATCTGTCCACAGAATATTTTGCCAGTACTGCTGTGGAACATCCAAGTACTCTTGTGCAAACTGTAAACATGCAGCAATGTTTGGACAGCAGTGACTTCCTCTGTTGTATCCTCCCATGAAATCCATTCTTGTTTAGTGTTTTACGTATCGTAGATTCGCTAACAGGGATGTTAGCATATGCCAGAGACTTTTGTAAGTCTTTAGCTGACACTCTAGGATTCTTCTTCACCTCATTGAGAAGTCTGCGCTGTGCTCTTGCAGTCATCTTTACAGGACGGCCACTCCTAGGGAGAGTAGCAGCAGTGCTGAACTTTCTCCATTTATAGACAATTTGTCTTACCGTGGACTGATGAACAGCAAGGCTTTTGGAGATACTTTTATAACCCTTTCCAACTTAATGCAAGTCAACAATTCTTAATCGTAGGTCTTCTGAGAGCTCTTTTGTGCGAGGCATCATTCACATCAGGCAATGTTTCTTGAGAAAAGCAAACCCAGAATTGGTGTGTGTTTTTTATAGGGCTGGGCAGCTGTAACCAACACCTCCAATCTCATCTCATTGATTGGACTCCAGTTGGCTGACACCTCACTCCAATTAGCTCTTGGAGATGTCATTAGTCTAGGGGTTCACATACTTTTCCCACCTGCACTGCTAATGTTTACATGGTGTGTTCAATAAAAACATGGTAACATTTAATTCTTTGTGTGTTATTAGTTTAAGCAGACTGCGATTGTCTATTGTTGTGACTTAGATGAAGATCAGATCACATTTTATGACCAATTTGTGCAGAAATCTATATATTCCAAAGGGTTCACATACTTTTTCTTGCAACTGTATATAGTAATACCACATTTTTCAGTATAATGTAAGCTGTAAGATGGGGATGAATGTGCACAACTGCCTGATATAGGCAGGATTCCTTTACAGTTTCAGTAGGGAATTATCGGCTTTTTGGGGATTTTTTCCCCCCGCCTTTCCCATGGGGGCCTGACTGTGTAAATCTTTCCGCCAGTTGTCCATAGACTACATGTCGGGACAGTGGGAGCGATCGCCTGGCTCTGATCTCTGTCTACATTACACTATAACGTTTCTCCATGCAGAAAATAGAGGGACTGGTTTGTTTTTAGTCCTCCGCCTGTTGCAAGCTGTAACCTTAATCCTCTGCCATTCTATCTGTGGAGCAGATCCTGGCCGCACAGCTGACCGGCTTATTGTCCGGGAGCTGGCGCTTCTGACGTACAGTGACGGGCATACTGGGGGCAGCTCTCTGGAATAGGGGTTACTTTGTGACACCATTTAGATTTTTTTGCTTTTAGCTAACCTTATGTGGTGTTCACATTTGGCATGGGGGTTTAGGGGAAAAAAAATTATAGAAAATAACATTATTCACCTGATTGTTCCAGTGCCGCACAAGAAGTTGCGCAAGAATGGGGAAGGTGGGTGAATTGGCCGAAAAGTCAAAGGGAAGAAGACTAACCTGGTGCTGGCTCGCGCTCCTTCTCCTCCCGGCCTGCAGTGCTCTGCTGGGCTCCCTTGATGTCAGCATCCGGTTTCACATCACCATTAGTCATAATGTAAGGGTAGCTGGTTACTGCTGCGGCCAGTGACCGGCTGCAGCGATGTCAAACTGGATGTTGACATTGAGGGAGCCCAATAATGGAGCATCGCAGTAAGAGAGGAGAAGGAGCGTGGAACCAGTGCCAGGAAGCAGGTAAGTCATCTTCCTTTTGCAGGTCTGGCAGAATGGGAGGGGGGGCTGCAGCAATGGCTGTAAAAATGGCTGTGCCCATCTACCCAAATGACTGCTGCAGCCAGCCGCTGACCACAGCGGTCTCGAGGCATACACTGCTGAGGCCAGTGATCGGCTGCAGAAGTCACATGGTTTGATGGGCAAGTCATCACTGTAGTAATCCAAGACTGGTGGGGGGCACCAGAGTTGCATCCCTGGAGCAGTGGGGGTTTTATCAGGTGACTAACTTGTCCTTCTGTTATTTCATGCCATTCTGCCCACCCCTGGAAGTTTTTTTCCTGAATTCAAAAAAACACTAACGCCGCTTAGCAGCCACCACTAAGCGGAGCGAAGTGCACCTGGGTTTTTACAGCTAGTAGCCAAGGCAGCACAAAAATTATGTGCCATTCAGCTACTCTTTGCTCTGAAAGAGTACACCGGGCACAGTTTGAGTCCAGTCGTGTGTTTCGTGAATAGGGTACACCCTTGCAGTGTATATGCACATACTGTACATAGCAGCCTGTCAGTCACTGCACTGAGGGGTCCTACTTGCTAAATGTCAGTATATAATTTAATTTTTTGTACTTTTTTTTTTGTCTATTAGTATTATGGACCTGTAAGGTCCCTTTCACACGAGCGAGTTTTCCGCGCGGGTGCAATGCGTGACGTGAACGCATTGCACCCGCACTGAATCCTGACCCATTCATTTCAATAGGTCTGTGTACATGAGCGTTGTTTTTCACGCAGCCCTGGCCCCATAGAAGTTAATGGAGCTGCGTGAAAAACACATTGCATCCGCAAGCAAGTGCGGGTGCGATGCGTTTTTCACTGATGGTTGCTAAGAGATGTTGTTTGTAAACCTTCAGTTTTTTTATCACGCGCGTGAAAAACGCATTGCACCCGCGCAGTTTCACTGAACGCACCCTGAACGCATCCGGAGCCAATCCGTCAGGCTCGTGTGAAAGGGGCCTAAGGCCCCTTTCACACGGGCGAGTTTTCCGTGCGGGTGCGATCCGTGCGGCGAACGTATGGCACCCGCACTAAATCCTGACCCATTCATTTCTATGGGGCTGTGCACATGAGCGTTGTTTTTAAAGCATCACTTGTGCGTTCAGTGGAAATCGCAGCATGCTCTATATTGTCCGATTTTGACGTGACGCAGGCCCCATAGAAGTGAATGGGGTGTGTGAAAATCGGATGGCATCCGCAAGCAAGTACGGATGCGGTGCGATTTGCACGCACGGTTGCTAGGAGACGATCGGGATGGAGCCCCGATCATTATTATTTTCCCTTATAACATGGTTATAAGGGAAAATAATAGCATTCTGAATACAGAATGCATAGTAAAACAGCGGTAGAGGGGTTAAAAAAAAACAACAAATAATTTAACTCACCTTAGTCCACTTGATCGCGAAGCCCGGCATCTCCTTGTGTCTCCTCTGCGCTGAACAGGACCTGGGGTGAGCTGCTGCATTAAATAGAGGTTAAGGACCTGTGATGACGTCACTCCGGTCATCACATGGTCTTTTACCATGGTGAATCACCATGGTAAAAGATCATGTGACGTACCATGTGATGACCGGAGTGACGTCATCGCAGGTCCTTAACCGGTATTTAATGGAGCAGCTCACCCCAGGTTCTGTTCAGCGCAGAGGAGACACAAGGAGATGCCAGCTTCGTGATCAAGTGGACTAAGGTGAGTTAAATTTTTGAAATTTTTTTTTTAACCCCTCTAGCGCTGTTTTACTATGCATTCTGTATTCAGAATGCTATTATTTTCCCTTATAACCTTGTTATAAGGGAAAATAATACAATCTTCAGAACATCAATCCCAAGCCCGAACTTCTGTGAAGAAGTTCGGGTTTGGGTACCAAACATGCGCGATTTTTCTCACGCGAGTGCAACGCATGACAATGTTTTGCACTCGCACAGAAAAATTGCGCATTTTCCCGCAACGCACACGCCTCTAATCCGGGCCAAAAATATGACGCCCGTGTGAAAGAGGCCTAAGAGTTACCGTTTATGCTGCTCTTACACTGGGCAGGACATTAGGGCTATCGACACCTACGGGACCCCCCCCTTTTTTTTTTTTTTTTTTTTTATCGATTTTTTTTTTTTATTCCACTCATTTTGAGCTAAAAAAAAAAATTTCAATTCGTTTTTGTTAAATATTTTCAGCAGTTTTTGTGATACATGAGTTTAAAGGCCCATTCACATGACCGTATTTTTAGGCTGAATGCACATGGCCGTGGAACACGGCCGCGAGCGGTCTGTGGTATCCCGGCCTGGATTCCTGCTGAGAGCAGGAGCGCACCGCGTCATTGGTTGCAGCGACGGCATGAAGCGCAACCAATGACGCTGTGCGCTCCTGCTGTCAGCAGGATGCCAGGCCAGGATACCACGGACCGCTCACGGCCCTGTTCCACGTTAGTCTGCTTTTTTTTGCGGATAGGATGCAGATCCATTCATTTAAATGTGTCCGCAAAAAATGGGGACAGCACGCCGTGTACTGTCTGCTTCCGTATGTCCGTTCCATAGCCCTGCAAAAAAGATAGAACATGTCCTATTCTTGTCTGTTTTGCGGACAAATATAGGCATTGTTAGAATGGATCCGCAAAAAAATACGGCTGCAACAAAGACGTCATCCGTATTTTTTGCGGGTCTGCGTTTTGCGCACCACAAAATACATACGGTCGTGTGAATGCACCCTAAAAATCTGTATTTGCAGACTGTCCCTCCTGAATTCCATCAGTTAATGGCTCACGTGAAGGTTCATCTTCTGGCAGGAGCACGGGCTAGCAAAGATGTGCCTAATTTACGACAAGGTGCACGCCTAGGCACATCTACTGACAGCAACACCGGCGTAAAAATTATTTAAAAGACCTTAGCCTCAGTAAGTTAGTAAAGGTGACCTGATAGCTGAAATTCTCATTTTGAAAGTTCTTCTTTGATAAAAGCAAACGGCGAAGGAGACTGTAGGACGCAGACGTCGGATTTGTCCTCGTTGTGGTGGATTAGCATTTTAAAGGGAATTTGTCATGAAAAGCAGCGGCGGAGCTCACAGGGAAGCGATGCTTTGATGTTTATTTTTAGCCATATCTTCAGTACAAAAGTGGGATTTATGCCGGTGTGAGGGCAGCTCTGCGGGTAGGGGGGTCTCCTCTAATTAGTATTGTATGCCTAAGTTCTCCATGTATGTATTTCACCCTAAGGAGCGAGTTTTCTGCAATGCATTTAGCAAACTCGTATCATCCAGACTGAATCCTGACCCATTCATTTCAATGGGTCTGTGCGCATGAGCGTCGTTTATCACTGAACATCTCCACGTTCAGGAAGAATCGCAGCTCTGGCTCCATAGAAGTGAATGGGAATTATATGAAAAACAGAAGGCATCCGGATGTAATGCGTTTTTACTGATGGTTTCTAGGCGAGGTAGATTGTTATTTTTTAGGTTTTCGGTGCATTGGGGGCGGGGCACAATCGCACCGCGCAGCGCCTCTCCCGCTTGTTTAATTGACAGTCCCTGAGATTTCAGAGCCTAAAGAGATGACGCAGAATACACCAGGTGCACTAAAAACCTTATTTCCATAAAAATAAAAAAGCTTTTCTCAGGATTAGAGGACCAGATTTTCACAAGGAAGGTATGGTTATGTTTCAGGGCACCTTCCCCACATGGCGGTAGGCTTACTGAAATTGATTTTTGGAGGTGACTGATTCTCTTTAATGCTAGCTGTATAAATCCATATGTAAGGTGCTCACCCTAATGGTGGCTTGAGGCAGAACTAATTTTATAGTACAACTCCTTTATATACACTTATATATTTCCCCCCTGTATGTCTGCCTGTACTTCAGAAAGGATGAATTCATATGTTTTGAGTTGTGTTAATGATGCGGGAATCTAATATGACTCTTCTCTTTTAGGTTCAATTTCCATTCTCGGGTCAGAAGATGCAACTACTTGTCACATCATTGTCCTTAGACACACAGGTAGAGAATGAGCAGCCGGAAGTTAGTCCTGGACAAAATATTGTAGACGTAAGGCTCTGTTCACATCTGCATTGTAGATTCCATTTAAGGCTACTTTCACACTAGCGTTCGATCGGATCCGATCATAATAATGCAGACGGAGGCTCCGTTCAGAACGGATCCGTCTGCATTATATTTGCAAAAAAAAAGCTAAGTGTGAAATTAGCCTGAGCGAATCCGTCCAGACTTTTACATTGAAAGTCAATGGGGGACGGATCCGCTTGAAGATTGAGCCATATTGTGTCATCTTCAAACGGATCCGTCCCCATTGACTTACATTGTAAGTCTGGACGGATCCGCACGCCTCCGCACGGCCAGGCGGACACCCGAACGCTGCAAGCAGCGTTCAGGTGTCCGCCTGCTGAGCGGAGCTGAGGCTGAACGCTGCCAGACTGATGCATTCTGAGCGGATCCGCATCCATTCAGACTGCATCAGGGCTGGACGGAAGCGTTCGGGTCCGCTCGTGAGCCCCTTCAAACGGAGCTCACGAGCGGACAGCCGAACGCTAGTGTGAAACTAGCCTAAGTCGAAACCCACAATAGTCTGCCAGATGTGTCGCCCAGTAGATGCCAACGAGGTGTGTGATGTTTTAATGGGAAAGTAAATTCTCTTTTGCCATGACTAAGATAATTCTGATCAAAACGTGTTGGCTATAAATTATCCTTGTACTGTGGAGATGGAATTTTAATAAATCCTACAATAGAGCTCAAGATTTTATTCCAGTGATGGACATTCTCTTCTTTAAAATTCAAATATTTTTTTCCATCAAATATGATTGAATCTGCAACTGAGCCTCCAACACAGATGTGAACAGAGTCCTAAGAACTAATTGCAGCACTCCCAGAGCTAATGTAGACAGTCCCTAGTTAGGCCTGCAGTCTTACCTAAAGGGGTTACTTAGAAACATAGAATGTGTCGGCAGATAAGAACCATTTGGCCCATCTAGTCTGCCCAATATACTGAATACTATGGATAGCCCCTGGCCCTATCTTATATGAAGGATGGCCTTATGCCTATCCATGCATTGGTTATAACAATATGGATGAAAACAATGAAAATCTGACATCATATAGTACATGGCAATCTCTTTCTAACAAAGCTAGAACCAGCCCTGTACCTCACATGGATCCAGAGCTCTCCCCATTCATTGCTCTGCTGGATTTATATCAAGCTGACGGCTCAGGCGGCTTGTCCTTTATCACAGGGTGTGTCCTTTTTCTAGAGGCATGTCGCTCTCTCCCTGGAACTTTCACAGCTTTGAGCAGTAGATACAGCTGATGGCAGTTGGATAGAACTGAGCACGTGTGTCCACCTTTAGTAGTTGGACTTGCACATTACTCTATAGATTAAACACCAGGGGGAGCTATTATGACGAAGTAAAGAGAATATCTGACAACTGGAGCATTTTCATAACAGAAAATTAAATTACAAAAGTAGTTTTCCTGCTGAATTTTGTTAAAAATAACTTTTAATAGTGGCAAAACCTTTTTAAGGCTACTTTCACACTGGTGTTTCTGGGTCCACTTGTGAGATCTGTTTCAGGGCTCTCACAAGCGGACCAAAACGGATCAGTTCAGCCCCAATGCATTCTGAATGGATAAGGATCCGTTCAGAATGCATCAGTTTGCCTCCGTTCCGCCTCTATTCCACCCTGAAGGCGGGCACCAAAACGCTGCTTGCCTGACGATGCGGAGCCAAACGGATCCGTCCTGACTTACAATGGGGTGCCACAGCCTGTGTAAACAGTATATCTGTGGGGTGCCTCGTGTCGGACCTCTACTGATCAGGTATTGATGACCTATTGCCTGTAAGGCTTCCTGATCTTCACAAGGAGAACCTGTACCTTCCAATAACACGAAACTCAGGGTTTTTCCTACCACCCACCACACATATGTTCTTTGTATGGCGCATGCGTTGACCATGTTTGTTTTTGCTTTTAGGAAGTGGGGCCACCTGTTTAGCACACTGCGATGGATCGGACTCTGAAAACGAGGTGGCAGCCATTATCCAAGCTGTAAAGTCACTAACAAAGACCACTGAAGGAAGGTGGGTTATTACTCTTGCCTACGTGAAGTAGGAAATTCCCCCTCCATTGTAAATTACTTATAAATGGAAACGAAGTTGGGAGTTGTAGTTTTGCTTCGGCTGTACAACTACAGGTTGGGAATAGCTTCTCAATGTCGTGGGCCTTTGCGCACACTGCCTGCCATGCTCCATAGAACCTAAATTTTTTACGTTTTTTTTCTTTGTAATTGACAGGCTAGAACTGCACATGGTTGGAGGGTTCAATGATCAGCGCCAATTGTCACTGAAACTGTCCCGTCAGCTTCTTAGTAAGTTCTCACATTGTAAGTAATATGTCTGACAGTAACATGCTGCAGATCTTAAATCCACACTGCATGTCAAGTTATGTACGCGTTTAGCCTATCTACCCTTAGTGTACAGTGTAATTGGTGTGCATACAATTGTGCATCAGTGCTGGTAGTGGCAGCGCAGTAACATACACACATACACTATTACAGATGAAAATGGATCTGGGTGCACAGCTAATCCAAAGCAGTCTTCTTCAAGAGCAACTCCAGGTCTTTGTACTCTCCAGTAATCAGTATAGATTAACACAAGGGTAGATCCTTAGGTATGTTCAACCCAAAAAACTCTGAAGATGCTTCACACACAGTCGAGTCACATTATTATGACCACCAGCTAATATCCAGAGTAAGTGCTGCATGCAGCTTTGACAACATCTAGACCTGCTGGGAGAGACTCAATAAGGTCCTGGTAGGTTGTCACAGGTGTCTGGAGCCATGCTGACTGCAGTGCGCGGGGGGAGGCTCCATAGAGCGAACTATATGATTGAGGGGGTTCTACAGGTGCTTAGTTGGGTTCCAGTCTGAGGAATTAGGGGGCCAGGGTAGTATTTGGAAGTCTTGGTCATTCTCTTCCAACAGATGTCGGACATTTCTAGCTGTGTGACATGTCGCATTGTCTTGCTGGAAGAATACATCCACCCCAGACAATCAGCATGTATGGGTGTATGTGATCTGCAAGAATGCGTTCATACCCAACTCTGTTGCCTTCCACATGGATGGGTGGCCCAGAGAATGCCACAAAAGCATTCCCCAGATCATAACGCTGCCACCACCAGCTTGTGTTCTTCCAGCAATGGTTGCAGGGTGTCCTTTCGATGAAGCAGAAAATGTGACTCATCAGAGAAGCCAACCCTTTGCCAATCAGCAGAGGTCCAATTCTGATACTGCCACGAAAATTTAAGCCTTTTCTGCTGATGCAACTTCATTAGCAGAAGAGCAGTGACCACCTTTCTGCTTCGGAGCCCATACGCAGTAAGGTTAGCTGAATTGTTGTTTTAGACACACGTCTGGTAGCCCCCGGTTCATTTTGGTGGTTAGCTGCTCCACTGTAGCGTGTCAGTCCACCCTCTTGCACCTTCGTAGCTGACGTTCACCTCACATCAATGGCACGTGGTGCTCCACAGTTTCCACATGGCCAATAATCATCCCTTTTTGCAGCGAGGGATATGTGTGCAGACAGCCTATCGCACACGGTATATAGTCATCAAGCCAGATCACCACATGTGACTTCCTTCATGAGCTCTGCACATAGGAAGTGGACAGAATGATGACTCCACGGTGTAGATGTGGGATAAGCTCGTGCACCAGGCCTCAGATTTGGAAATTTTTGGTACAAATTCAGAAGCATTGGAGTATTGAGTGCAGGAGCACAGAAATGCAATATTTTGGTTTTTCTGCATATTTTTGGTAAAATGTCTCTGAAAGTGGAGTGTATATTATGTAAAAGTAGGTTTTACTTGAAAGTCTACAAAATTACATACAAGAGATAATTACAGCACTTTTGCCGTACAGAAGTCAGGAGTTTAGTTTCCTTTTATTATCTATTTGCAGGTCTAGCGCCCTTTTTAAGTCGTACTACCAATACTACTACACCTGTGTGACCCATCTGATCTATGAGACCCCACAATCTGAAAGAGGAAGCATGACCTTACTGCCCCGTTTCTGGAAGGGTGGCAGTCATTATAGTGAACAGGAGGTCTAGAAACAGAATTATTAGGACTATCATGGCTCAAAAAAGACGCAAATTATGGCATCTTGCAACTTTTCAGTAGTGACAAGAAAAGTGGACGGGGTCTCCCACAGGCCAACAGATAGAATATCATTTAGGCCAAGAACTGGCGTTAATTATAGTCCAAATCAACACCAGCTATAGGTGGCTAGATTAGAATTTCTGGCCCAAGGAATGCCTGTGCCTCTTAATAAATTTGGCACAGCAATGGACTCTATCCTAACACTGGTCTTGATGTACAGTATCTGCCCAATATCTTCTGCACAGCCACCTCTCTGCTGGGAACAGAGGACAGGGCACCTCTAGTCTCGAGATTGTGGGGGTTCTAGTAACCAGACCTCAGTTATGTCAATTTCATATCAATATAACACAAATGTCTATTGTGGGAAAACCTCTTTGTAATTATCTTAAAATTGTAAAATCCTGTTTTGTAGAAGTGTTTCATCAGCAAGCAGAGGATGTACATCTAGTCACACTTTGTGTCACAGGTACGTGGCTTTACATTGGTGCCTATCTGACATTTTAACGGATTGCTTTTGGGGGATGTAGCAAGATATATAAATGTTCTGGTCTCATTCCTGCCTCTTTCCTCATGGCCCAATGCACAAAACAACCTGGAGCATAACAGGGGCCCTGGTGCAAGAGTTCAGCTTGGGCCCCCCTTCCCTCAGTGCGTTGTGTGTCTTCTTATGCGGCACAATGGTCTTTGGGCCCCCTTAGGCTCCTGGGCCCGGTAGCGACTGCTACCTCTGCACCCCCTATAGCTACGCCCATGAGCATACATATATATTGGAGCATACATATATATTGGAGCGCCACTTGATGCAGGCGCATTTATTTAGAATAGTTAAGAGAAAGAGCCAGATTAGTGGAAACCAGGGAGAGGGGTAGACTTCAGTGGGATGATGGCGAGGCCTAAAATTCAGATCTGATACATTTTAAAGAATATCTTTACAATTTTGGCTTCCATCTCCATTGGGAGGAACATTGTTGACTGATCTATAAGAGCTGCCATTGAACTGTATTAGGTTCTTTAGTTCCCCCTAGTGGTGATTGCAGACAGTAAGAAACTTATCATTTTAAAGAGGACCTTTCACCACTCCTGACATGTCTGTTTTAATAGCTTCATGCATTCCCCACGTACTAACAATTCTGGAGCATCTATTCTTATGTCTGTATGTTGTGCCATTCCTTTATTATTTGCACTAAAAGTTATGAATGAATTGGAGGGGGGGGGGGGGGTACCTGCACAGTCTGAAAATGGCAGAACTGATTGGATAGTCAGACTGTAAAGGGACACACCCCAACTGGTTACCACCTCTGTACCCTTACTGCAGACTGCTAGCAATTTATTCATAACTTCTAGTGCAAATAATAAAGGAATAGCACAACATAGAGCCATAAAAATAGATGCTCCAGAATTGTTATTACTTGGGGAATGCATGAAGCTATTAAAACGGGCATGTCAGGAGTGGGGAGAGGTCCTCTTTAACACTATGACTGTCTGTAGGTAAGCTAGAGCAGGATCAGATTGGAGGAGCAGATCTCCCAGTGGGCCCTGGCTTTGGCAAAGTAATGGGCCCCAGTGATTCTCATTTGGAGCCAACCACTTGTCACCACAGTCTTTTTCTTATGGAATGATTCATAAAACTTTGTGTGCAATAGTAGCAACAAAATATGCATTTAAAAGTGGATGTGAAGTGCTTGCTATTACTCACCGCTCTGTGGTCACCCTCCGGCCCGGGCTGCACAGGATCCTGACACCCTGTGCACATAGGGGGGCACTATGACCTGATGCTGTGTGACGTCAGGACGACAGTGCAAGAGAAGAAGATAGACGAGCGGTGCCCCTACAGGAGAGGCACTGGTGGCACTGATGAGTTTTTATAAAGAAAAATGTTCTTTAAATTAGTTTTTTGTTATTAGAGTACTCTTAATCGTTGGATTAATCGATAGAATACTCAATTACAAAAATAGTTGATCGCTGCCGCTCTAGTCCGAGGTACACGTTAATGATGCAATGGGAGTAGGTCAGACATTTTTATAGTTACAATTTCTAATAAATGGGGATGCAAACCACTCTAAGGGTCCATTCACACGTCCGCAGTGTTTTGCGGATCCGCAAAACACCGGGCCGGCACCCCAATAGAAATGCCTATTCTTGTCCGCAGCTGCGGACCGAAAGTTCGGGGCTGCGGACCGGAAATGAGGAAGCGGATAGCACACTGTGTGCTGTCCGCATCTTTTCCGTCCCCATTGAAAATGAAGGGGTCCGCACCCATTCCGCATAATTGCAGAACGGATCTGGACCCAAAGTGCGGACGTCTGAAGAGAGCCTAACAGTATATTCGAAGTATATGGCTGTATAAAAGATATCTTATTGTATTCAGGTGATATTTCCATTTATCACAGATATAAATGACAAGAAAGAGAATGGTATTCACCTTCCAGTTATTTATGGAATAGGTAAGTTCTATTCACCTGAACATATGCCTGTATGCACAGTGGTATATACAGAATTCTGTGAAAATGAAGGCAATCCAGAGTCATAAATGTGACCACACATGGATCTGTATACACATACAAAAACACACACTGACACACGCATGCATACATTCAGACACACATATATACACTGTGACACACATATCTATTTGCGCATGTAAAAGTAGATCTATGTACACATGCCAGCCTTCTGATCTCTTCCGCTGTCTGCTATAACCCATTTTGGTTATTTCCTATTCAGCAGTAAATGTTAAGACGGGAGAAATTTTCAAAGCAAAATTTCAGGACCGGCAGCCCGATGAGGATTTGCGCTCTGCATACATTATGACTGGAGGACATGTAAGTGTACTTGGTGATCTACTTATTAAATGTGTTGGTAGCTTAACTTAGTATACAGGAGCCTTGTAGATTTTGGAGACTGAATCAAATTGGATGCAGTATCAATATAAATCCATATATCCAGATAGAGCTACTTTCACACTTGCGTTTTTGCCTGATCCGTCAGGGTTCAGCAAAAACGCTTCGTTTAAGCGTTCAGTTGATAATACAACCATCTGCATCTGTTATGAATTGATCCGGTTCTATTGTAAGTCAATGGGGGACGGATCCGTTTTCTGTTGTGTCAGAGTTAAACAGCTCCGTCCCCATTGACTTGCATTGTGGATCATGACGGATCTGTCTTGCTCCGCATCCTATGACGGAAAGAAAATCGCAGCTTGCTGCGGTTTGCTCTCCGATATGGGAACGCAACCAAACGGAACAAAATGCTTTTTGGAGCATTCCTTTCTGTTCAGTTATGTTCTGTCCCCATTGACAATGAATGGGGACAAAACGGAGGCGTTTTTCTTCGGTATTGAGATCCTATGACGTATCTCAATAACAGAAAGTATAAATGCTAGTGTGAAAGTAGCCTGAGTTCCTTACTGTTGTAGCATTTTTTGTAAAATATCATTGAAAATGGACATCATTAAAGGAGAAAAGCAAACGACGACTAGAAGTTGCAGCACACGGCCATGCGCAAAGACATGTGCAAACACTGGAAATATGAACAAATGTAAACTGCATTACTTACTATATGAAGTTAGAAGCTCATTGTGCACATTTTTTATCAAAATTGTGTTGGGCCCACCTACCAGCGACAAGGTGGCTTCCAAAGATGGGACATATACCATCCCTCGTAGAGGGCTTTTAGTCTACATCAGGGATGCTCAACCTGCGGCCCTCCAGCTGTTGTAAAACTACAACTCTCATCATGCCCTGCTGTAGGCTGTCCGGGAATTATGAGAGTTGTAGTTTTGCAACAGCTGGAGGGCCGCAGGTTGAGCATGCCTGGTCTACATCATTTCAGTCAAATCAGAGTGTTCTATAGCTGAATTCTACATTGCCCTGAAATTTTATAGGCTAAAAGCCGAGGAAAGGCAAGTCTGTTAGTGTAGGTCCCGTCTTTAGAAGCCACTTTGTCACTGGTAGATGGGCACAATAAAAGTTTTGATCAAAAACGTGCGCAAAGAGCTTCTAATTTTCATTGAGTAAGTATAGCAGTGATGAAGTTTACATTCATTCATTCATGTTTCTAATGCGTGTGCTGCTACTTGTAGTCCTTGTTTGCTTTTACATTGGAGCCATGCACCAGAATTCCTTATTTTTTTCATATTGTTTTGAGGTGCTGGTTGATTTTTGCATTATTAAAGGGCTAGCAAACTCGCTGTACAGAGTTTCTGCTAAAGTGTCATTTCAATGTCCATAAAAAGGTGCTACTTTCCAGATATACTGCTTTGCTGTCAACTTGGTTCCCACAATGCATTGCTTTCTGGTTGCAAAAAAGCAGCAGAATTGTACATAATATTTTATCTAGATTTTAGCTGGAGAAGTAACGCCGGTGTCTTGTTCTTAGATGGTAAATGTTTATGATGCAGAAACGGAGCAGCTAAACATTGGGCCATATTCCTGGCTACCTTTCCCAAACATTGAATTTTGGCTGAGTCAGGAGGACAAGCAGATACTGGACGTGAGTACGCAGTATTTGTGCAATTACCGTTAAGTTTAATAAGGAACTACCATGGTTATGAGCTGGATGTAGAGATTTGGGCAGTATACAGCAATGGAGGATCCACCCAAGTGCATGAAAGTTTTGTGATGTGTTCATTATCCACAACCACATTTTGTAAAATGTGCGATGCACTTACCAAGAGACAGACAACATAAAATATGGGCCTGACTCTGGACTGCTGCCCGTCATGGTGTTTGTCTGTAGCTACCATTAGAAGGAGCTCCCAGCATAAAGTATAACTGTTCCCATTGAGTTCACTAATAGCTGCAGAAATTCTTACATAGCTACTACAAATGAATAGCTGTACAAGAATTTATGCAACTACTATTTAACTCAATGGTAGCTGTAAAGGCAGATCCAATTCAATGAGTATGTTAAAATGGGATGGAAGAAAATCTATTTTGTATTTTGCCATAAAATCCATCTCAAAATCTGCATGTCTTGCATGCATATTTTGCCATGGATTTCACTCCATGTATTGCAAAGGGTGGGAATCCTTTTGACATGTGGTATAAATGTAGTAATCTGATTTAACCCCTTAAAGGTGGATTCTCAAAGGTGAGTTTTTGGAGGAGGTTTTGAGGCAGATTTTCCTGCTGTGGATTGGAAAGGTATCAAAAATACAAAGGAAGGACTTCACTTTCTTGCTGGAACCACTTCTGGCTGAAAAACCTGCAGGCAAATCTGCCTTAACCTCCTCCAAAAAACTTTGTGTGAACCAACCCTATATGTTTTGCCTGAGCTCAGCTCGGATTTTTTCGAAAAAGGCTTAACAGTTCAGCCTAAGCAGAGCTGAGCAGCAAGGGGGAGGGCTGCTTTAACCCCTCATATCATAGCCTCACTAGCAGCTAGATATATGGGCCTAATCTTGTTTGAAAACTGACAATCTAAACTTTAAAATAAGACCAGAATTACATTGGGTGATATAGCTGTTAGAAACCATGTTGGGAGTGATGACCATTTCAGCTGCTTTCACTCCCCACCCCATTTCTAACAGCAGTATCCCCCAATGTGAAGGAAATAATGCTGTAAGGGCTCATGCACAAGTTTTTTTCCCGTTTGCAGATTCATTCACTTCAGTGCATCCACGTAAAAAACTAAATTTACTCTGTGTGCATTCAGTTTCCGTTAGACCACACTCCGCAAAAAATAGATTCTGTCCTATTATTGTCCGTGTTATGGACAAGATAGGACTGTTGTATTATGGGCTGGACGTTCTGTTCCGCAAAATACGAAATGCACACGACTGGTATCCGTAATTTGGCATCATCATATTTGTAACGACACATATTATTTATAGAGCCCAGAAAGTTATGATACAATTGGTGTTTTTATCTTTCCCCTAAGGGTACTTTCACACTTGCGTCAAAGTTTTCCGGTATTGAGTTCCGTCCTAGGGGCTCAATACCGGAAAACTGATCGGTTTTATACTAATGCATTCTGAATGGAGAGCAATCTTTTCATGATGCATCAGGAGTTCTTCAGTTCAGTCCTTTTACGGTATTTGGACGGAGAAAAAACCACAGCATGCTGCATTTTTCTCTCCGGCCAAAAATCCTGAACACTTGCCAGAAAGCCGGATCCGGCATTTTTTTCTATTAGAATGTATTCGTTTATTAAAATTGCAGCATTGACTGATGCGCAGACCTTTAAAAATGTAAGGGCTCTTTCACACCTGCGTTCTTTTCTTCCGGCATAGAGTTCCGTCGTCGGGGCTCTATGCCGGAAGAATCCTGATCAGGATTATCCCCATGCATTCTGAATGGAGAGAAATCCGTTCAGGATGCATCAGGATGTCTTCAGTTCAGGACCGGAATGTTTTTTGGCCGTAGAAAATACCGCAGCATGCTGCGCTTTTTGCTCCGGACAAAAATCCTGAAGACTTGCCGCAAGGCCGGATCCGGAATGAATGCCCATTGAAAGGCATTAATCCGGATCCGGCCTTAAGCTAAATGTCGTTTCGGCACATTGCTGGATCCAACGTTTAGCTTTTTCTGAATGGTTACCATGGCTGCCGGGACGCTAAAGTCCTGGCAGCCATGGTAAAGTGTAGTGGGGAGCGGGGGAGCAGCATACTTACCATCCGTGCGGCTCCCGGGGCGCTCCAGAGTGACGTCAGGGTGCCCCACGCGCATGGATGACGTGATCACATGGGGCGCTCTGACGTAATTCTGGAGCGCCCCGGGAGCCGAAAGGACGGTAAGTATACTGCTCCCCCACTCCCCGCTCCTACTATGGCAACCAGGACTTTAATAGCGTCCTGGCTCCCATAGTAACACTGAACGCATTTTGAAGACGGATCCGTCTTCAAATGCTTTCAGTTCACTTGCGTTTTTCCGGATCCGGCGTGTAATTCCGGCAAATGGAGTACACGACGGATCCGGACAACTCAAGTGTGAAAGAGCCCTAAAAAAATAAAAATACCGGATCCGGTTTTCCGGGTGACACCGGAGAGACGGATCCGTGCATTTGTGAGACGGATCTGCATTCGAATCCGTCTACAAATGGTTTCCGTTTGCATACAGATTGCCGAGTTCTGGCGACTGAACTGCCCACTGGAATCCAGCAACGCAAGTGTGAAAGTAACCTTAAAAATTAAATAATAAGTTATTTAATACACAGGGGAAAAATAATACTGGTCCCTAAGGCTTCTTTCATACATCCATTTAAGTAAATGGTGTCTCAAAGAAGAGGGCTTTGATAAGAGAGTGGTCTTTTGTAGAGGTTCCCCTGCGTTCTAGTATGTCAGGGCCCCAATCTGTGTCTGCCATGACTACAGTGACTTCTTGTAGCGAGGCAGACTCTACGTGAACGCGCTGTACACTCCTCACTACTCTTCTCTTATTTTTGCAGTGCTTTTCCACTTCTCCACAGGCAGAACCTCCCTATTTTGTCCAGCATATGAAATCTTCACTCCAGTATCTGAAGAACAATCCACATCCTCAAGTATCTGTATTTCCTAATAAAACCCCCCGCTCCTATAAGAAAAAAGCAGATGGGCAATGGGAAAGGATCCAAAACTGATAACTGTTTCACAGGATTCGAGATAGGGTTTTTTTTTTTTTTTCATTCTGGAAACTGTGCCATTCTTTTCCATGGGCTGTCTTTGGTATTGGAGCTCAGATCAGAAAGAAAGAAAAAGCAGACCCTTCTAATCTTCTACCACCCCTTTCTTTCCTATGTATCAGTAGCTCCTTTCTGATCCCTATGGACCATGGTCTTTTATGTCTATGCAATTTCATTATTTCCAGTGCAAGAAAGAAACAAATGACCAAAACGGCTTGATAACTGTATACTTTTTATATTTCATTTGATTTGCAGAACTTACTAGAACTTGTTTATTAATGTGGAGGTATACAATTTTAAGACTGTCCAAAACATATTCATTTTAAAGAGCATCTGTCAGCAGATTTGTTCCTATTAAACTGGCTGACCTGTTGAAGTCACCTGTGTTGGTCCCATGTTCATATATCCACATTGCTGAGCAAAATGATGTTTAATTTTATGGAAATGAGCCTCTAGGAGCAACTGGGGGAGGGGTGCAGTTACAACTAGAGGCTCAGCTCTCTCTGCAACTACTGCGCCTCCTGCACTTTGCCAGAACCAGGTGCTATGACGTTTACACTGCCTGGCCCTGGCAATCAAAGTGCAGAGGGCGCAGCAGTTGCAGAGAGAGCAGAGCCTCTAGGTGTAATGACAACACCCCCATTGCTCCTACAGGCTCATTTGCATATATTAAAACTTATTTTTTTCCAGCAATGCGGTCATATATGAACATGGGACCAACACAGATGCCTTCAGCTGCCAACTGCACATGCAATAGGTCAGGGGTTGTTGGAATCGAATGAAACTTTCTATTTATGAATGTAATGATGATATATGGAAGTGGTCACAATCTTATGGGGAAAGGATACATTTATTTGGAAAACTGTATAATTGAAAGGAGGCTCTTAGGACCCTGTTGGCCACCTCTGGTCTGGCTACAAAATGAGATATGGTTGGACATGGACGTATACAGGTTCTGTATGGTATCCTGCAGAACATTTGCCCACAGATGTTGTAGCTGGACCTGTAGATCCTGCACACTGGTAGGTTACCAAAGCTGGCGTCCCAACTGCTTCCATAAATGCTTGACTGGCGATAAATCTGCAGACCAGACCGGCCAAGAAAGTGTTGCAATCTGTGAGAGACATTGCTGGGAGACCTTTGGTGTGTGTGCGAGCATTATCCTGATGAAAAATGCCCTGCCATGGAATTTCTGGATGGGTGTTATTTTTTTACAATGAGTGTATAATCTGAAGTTCAATAGCTGTGTAAATACATTCAGTTACCATAGTTCCTGTATTATACGCTAGAGCTGCATTCAAAGTTCTGTGGTCTTACTTATAGTCCGTGGTAGCAGAATCCATAACAGAATTCTTAGACAACCCAAACCTTGTATGCCGAACTTGAAAACACAAATTCGCTCAACCAGTTGGGGGGGGGGGGGGGTGTACCTGCCCAGACTTACTCTATCCAAGAAGTGCTGCCATCTTTAGACTGTGCAGGGACAGCCCCCCCCCCCCCCCAACTTGTTACCACCCCTCTGTACCCTTACTGCAGACTGCTAGCAGTTCCTTCATAACTTCTAGTATAAATAATAAAGGAATGGCACAACATAGAGGCATAAGAATAGATGCTCCAGAATTATTACACAGGGAATGCATGAAGTTATTAAAACAGGCATGTCAGGAGCGGTGAAAGGTCCTCTTTAAAGGGGTTCTCCCGGAATTAAGAAAATAAGCATATCTAAATATTACAAATATATTCCCAAATACCTTTCATTAGTTATAATGGCTTGTTTTGTCTGGTCAGCAATCATTAGGAGAAACAAAATGGCCGCCGTCCTATTAGTACACACAGAACCTGTCCTAATCACACAGCAGGACAAGTTACTTCACAGCACTGAGATAAAATGCTGCCTCATCCTCCTCTCTGCTCTACTGGTCACAGATTATGATCCTAAATACAGCTGATAAAATCTCCAGATGAATCTCTGTAGGAATGGAGTTCATGAGGAGACATGAAGTACAAAGAGGACGGACAGGGCAGACTGTGGAAATGGAGACTGCAGACAAGAGAGCTGCTCATTAGCCACATCTCCTCATGAACTCCATTTCTACCGAGATTAAGAATGAAGATTTTATAATCTGTATTCAAGATCATAATCCTTAACAAGTAGGAGAGGAGGATGAGGCAGCTCTTACCTCAGTGTTGTGAAGTAATTTGTCCTGCTGTGTGATTAGGGCAGGTTTTGTGTGTACTACTAGGACAGCGGGCATTTTGTTTCTAATGATTGCTCCTCAAACAAAACAAGCCATTATAACTAATGAAAAGTATTTCAGAATATACTTATGAGGCTAGTTCCACACTAGCGGCAAGGAACTCTGCTAGGCTGTTCCGGCGGGTGAACAGCCTGTCAGATCCGTGCTACCACTAGTGCACGCGTGCCCCCAGACTACCGCTCCGGCACCATTGACTATAATGGGGGTGGGCCAGAGTTCCGGCTGCAGCACGGCAAACATGCTGAGAGGTGGCTGGATTAAAAGTACAACATGTTGTAGTTTTATTCCAGCCGCCTCTTGGCATGTTTGCCGCGCTGCCACCGGAACTCTGGCCCACCCCCATTATAGTCAATGGTGCCGAAGCGGTAGTGTGGGGGCACGCGTGCACTAGCGGCAGCACGGATCAGACATGCTGGTCACCCGCCGGAACAGCCTGACTGAGTTTCTTGCCACTAGTGTGAAAGTATCCTAATAAAGTAACATTTAAGTATTTTTATTTTCTTAATTCCCGGAGAATTACTTTAAGGTGTATTTACACGGGCAGGGGAGCAGATTGCTTGCTTCCTTTTTGATATTCTTTCCCGATAATGGGCTGCTCATTAAGTGGTAATGCACTTACATGCAGCGATCTCCTCCACAGTATGAGGATGAGCAATTGCTACTGCCGTCACTTGTCCCCATACAAAATCATTGCTCCTGGGCAGCAGAATGCTGTTTAGACAGCACAATCTGCTGCCCAGGAACGATGATTGAGGTGTCACCACCACTGATCATTTCTGCGGCACCTCTAACAAGCAGATTATCAGGAAAGTTTGTTCCTGATAAGTGGCACGAACTTTGGGCCGTTTAAATCCACCTTAAATTACATAATTTCTTGTTATAGCTGCTATGGTATAGAGCTGTGATGGCTAACCTCCAGCACTCCAGCTGTGGTGAAACTACGACTCCAACTATGCTCCATCCTTTTCTATGGAGTTCTGAGAACAGCCAAGCAAGTGTGCATCTTGGGAGTCATAGTTTTACCACATCTGGAGTGCCGGAGGTTAGCCATCACAGCTAGAGAGTATACCATACATATGGCTTTAAGGGGTTGTGTGGTTTCAGGATATTGATGCCCTATCCTCAAGTGATTGGGATGAAAAGCTGTAATTACCCTACAAAGTCTCAGCTCCTTCAAACAGCTGATCCTCGTGGACTTCAGGAGTAGGCCCCCAATCAGTATGCTAATGATGACCTATCCTCAGGATAGGTTATCAGTATCAAGAAAATGGACAGCCCTTTAGGCTAGTTTCACATATGCATTAAAGCTATCTGCAGAGGAATAGCCTGCCAGAGTTCACCTTATCGGGCATATAGCCAGATACTGCCTTTCACCACCAGAGCCCATTGACTATACTGGGATCCGGCTGGACAAAAACTAGTGCAAGCTCTCGTGCCAGAAGCCTTTTGGCTCCCTGCCAGTTCCCATTATTATTAATGGGGTCTGTCAGTGCTCTGGCCCTATCAGGCTATGCTGGATGTGATGAACTTCAATAGGCTATTCCTCTGCTTTAACGCATATGTGAAAGTAGCTTAAATGACATTTGCTATGGTAAAGTCCTTCTCTACCCAGAGAATGTGATCTGTTAAAATCCCATTCATGAAAACACCACACAGACCAGATAACAATATGTAAGAACTGTTAAGCTACAGCTACTTGGAGACTTGTACACAATTTTGCACAACTGCATTGCAGATTATAGTGAACGTGGTTATCACATGGTGCTGCAAACTGACCATCGACAGTAATCAAGCCCTGTTTGATTTCTTTGTGATCACATTCACTGTCATTAAATACAACTAGCATGGGAGTTTAAAGGCTATGTACACCTTTGTGGGAAATTTTTCTTTATTATTGCATTATACTCATTTTTAGCTAAAAATCTTTTAACAATGTAGTATCCTTTTTTGTGTTCAGAGCCGATATGCTCTACTAGCTGCCTGTGGATTTTTTTGTCTTTTCCGTCATCTAAGGAGTAGACAGACTCCTTATCTCTGACCTTATAAACACTCATTATAGCTCAGTCCTTATCCTACTGATAAGAATGTGTCTTAAAAAAATGTTTATGAGCTCTCAGTAGTTTAGAGATGAGGGTAATTGGCACAAAGTGAAAGTGAAACTACCAGTCAAACTGTTACAAAAACAGTTAACCCTTTGTGAGAGAATGGCTCAATATTTTGAATAAAGGCCAATTGAAAATATGATTTTTAGCCAAAAATAAATTAAATGCAATCATAAAAAAAAAAAAAAAATTACTCCAAAAGGTATACATAGCCTTTAATGTCTCCTGGCTGTAAGTTGCCTTGTTGCCCTAGGCCTAAAAGGAGACATTACATAGAGCTGGTTTGCCTGGTCACATGACCATCCAGCAGCAGCCATTTTGTGGACAGCGTAAAAGACTTTGTAAGGGGGCATATCTTATGAAATATAGAAAATGGCACAGAGTTTCAACAAAGGCTATATTAGTGTCCTATAGACATCTTACAAACACATTGGTCAATAGCCAGAAGGTGGACAAGCCCTTAATTAGGCTGGCTGTATAGCGTGTTACTTTTTTTTTTTTTGGAGGCCATCAATGTCTGATCGGTGTTTGGTGCAGGTGTTGGAACTACGGCTTCATCCATTTTGTGAAGTGTACAAAGGTGGTTACTGCAGGATTGCACCCACTCAAGAGGACAAATGACACCACATCAGATTTGTGTGTGAAGGGGCCCCTACCCTGATGCTGCGGTATGTGATTATGTATAGTAAATGTTAGAAATGGGAGCATCTCAATCCCACTGTACATGATATGCCAGCCAGCGATGAGCCCTTGTAACGAGAGTTATCACATCACTGAACTGATAAGGATATATGAACTGTATAGAAAATGAATCAGACTATGACATGGAATAGTTCTCTGTGTTACCCCACAGATGAAAATCTTCACTTTATTCAAACATTAAAGCATATACAATTGTAATCCAACAAAGGTAAACCGCAGTCCACAATCAAATATAATATATATTTATAAAAACAGTAAAAATTAGTATTTTTTTTTTTACAGACTGAAATTTATCCCTCCCTATTCCCAAAAAAGAAAATGTAGTATAGACTTCATTGCACCAGTAGACAATAAGATAAACAAGAGGAGGAAGACGTATTAGCACTTAATGCTAAGGAAAAAGCATGAAAGTCTAGAGGCAGCAAAGCTTTCCAATGCATCGCCAAAGACTTAACATATAAGAACCTACATAGTAGTGAGAGCAACTAAGAACATTCACACCCCTGGATCATATGAGTGTGAATGTAGGTAGTTGCTGCTACTAAAGGAATTTGTTACCTACTTAAGGCCACCTGCACATGTTGTGGATTCCCATGCGGAAAAACCGCAGTGTAGTACAGTACCAGCAAAGGGTATGAGATTACACAAATCTCACGTACTCCTTGCAGCTTGTTTTCATGCAGAAATTTACTTGCGGATTTCCAGACCCGCAACACGTCAATTTTGTTTGTGGTTTTAGCTGCGGAGTTCACCCTTTGTGAATGAAGGCTGAGGTCTGCGGCAAAACCACATTTAATCCATAATAAGAAATTATGGATTTTAGTGTGGATATGTTGCAGAAACCCACATAATTCTCATGTGCAATCACCCTCATTGTATGCCGGCAGCCTAAAGCCACCTTCTCTGATGGCGACATCCGATACTGATCGCCATCTACTGCCTCTTGGCTAAACTTATCTGCACTTTCAGTCCTCCGTATTCATAAGCTGCGGGCACTTGCCAGGCGACAGCCTTCTTCCTTTGCAAAGGAAGAAACATCAGAAAAATACATTGGAGTCCAAGCAAACAGCACTTGCACTATACTGCATCTAATGAGATGTAAATGTAGCCAAAAGTCCAGCAGACTTCCACCTAAATGACACGTCGCTGACCAGCACCTGCTGTTTTCAGAGAGGCCAGTATAAAGTAGGCAACAAATTCTCTTGAAAGATCAAAAGGATTGTATGAGATCAGAAAAAAATAAAATAAAAAGTGGCAGATTTTTTTCCACCCCAGGAACAGTGTGATATGTATATAAGGGATCTTTCACACCAGTATGTCATGTCCAGGAATCGCGCTCCAAAAGCTGCTAGTTTCTCAGGAGCGCACACAGCATTAAAGGAAACCTGTCACCATGATTTTGCGCATAGAGCTGAGGACATGGGCTGCTAGATGGCCGCCAGCACATCTGCAATACCCAGTCCCCATAGCTCTCTGCGCTTTTATTGTGTTAAAAAACCGTTTTGATCCATATGCAAATGAACCTCATATGTGTCCTGTATCCGGAGAGGAGTCCAGCAGAAAGGAGCCCAGCACCGCCCCGCGTCCTCCGAATCTCCTCCTTGCTGGCTGACGTCACAGAGCTGGAGCGCCGAAATCTCGCGATGCGCGAGCTAGCGCATACGTAGTTCGTTCCCTGTGCTGATGCCAGTACAGGGAATGAACATGATGCTGACACTGCGCATGCGCTAGCTCGCGCATCGCGAGATTTCGGCGCTCCAGCTCTGTGACGTCAGCCAGCAAGGAGGAGATTCGGAGGACGCGGGGCAGTGCTGGGCACCTTTCCGCTTGACTCATCTCCGGCTACAGGACACATATCAGGTCATTTGCATATCGATTAAAACAGTTTTTTAACACAATAAAAGTGCAGAGAGCTATGGGGACTGGGTATTGCAGATGTGCTAGTGGCCATCTAGCAGCCCATGTCCCCAGCTCTATGCGCAAAATCATGGTGACCGGTTCCCTTTAAGTATCATTCACCTATCAGTGTTCACGTATGTGTGCTGTACATGTTCTCCAGATACCCATTAATTTTAATGTGTATTCACACATCAGTTTTTTTAACACGGAAGCATGCTCTATTTTGTCCGTGTTCAGGGGCGGATTGGCCATAGACCTTACAGGAAAATTTTCCAGTGAGCCGATGCCCAGTGAAAGTTTTTGGAGATGTATTTTGTGATGGACTGTGGCATTTTGCTCTGTTAGGTTGGTATAATGTGCCACAATATGGTATTGTTGGTCCGGCCTTCCATCAATTTGGACCATACTACAAAACAGGGCCACTTTAAGTTCCCAGTCCGCCTCTGTCAGTGTTCACGGATCCATCATGCCCGTTACAGTCTGTGTGTCCGTGAAAACTACGGATGCCACCTGTGTTTCACAGATCATTAGGAAAAGATACTTTGAAAATTATTTTTCAGCTGCAGTGTCCATGAAATACAGATGACACACGGACCCTTCACGGAGGCATCCCTGGCCACCTTTTCACGGATTTAAGCACGGATGTGTGAATGAGGCTTTATACTGATTTATAGTGCTGTGTGTCACTGCATGACCTTACTGCTACAGAATCATACAGATTCCCGTACAGTACACTCTCTACCGAAAGAGCCCTAATACGGCTTAGGACTGATTCACACAACCATGTTCGGCCCAGGAAACACGGCCTGTGCGTCGGCCACATCTCCACTGACCCGAAGTGACTACATCATAGTGATTTGTCATTTCCTATCTGATCGCAGGGCTATTGCACTGTGCTCACATCATCATACAAGTACAGTACAATAATGATGAGTACTGTACAATAGCCCTGTAATCAGACAGAAACTGACTGTATCATAAACCACTCTGTAGTCACTTCGGGTCAGGGGAGATGCGGGTGACACACAGGCCGCGTTTTTCGGACCGACCACGGTCATGGGAATCAGCTCTTAGCCCCATTATAGTGAATCAGGCTAAGCTGCAATACCAGACATGGACAAAGGTGGTGCCATTTCTGGAAAGAAAATCAGATTTTTCTCCTGATCTCAGACAACCCCCATTAAAGGTGAAGCTCCACCTTGGAGCCTGCTAATAATACAACTATAAATGACCAAAATCACTTTATTTATCTGATTTGCAGATGGCACTAGCAGCATTGAAGTGCTGTTTATGGCAACCTGGATTATGGGCAGCTAGACTCAAATGATGCCATGATCAGGTGCATTAAAGGAATACAGGCTACTATGATCAGTGCCCTGGGGCAGGCAAAGGGAATGCATTTCTCCTTCATTGTCCTGCTCTGTGTAAACTGCTGATCATGCACGTTCCTATTATAAAGTTTAGGGTTTTACTTCCAAGAACAATTACAACCAATTCATGTATCAAGTGCAAATAAGACACGAGGAAAAAAAAAAAATCAAGACGCCTGATCTGCCAGTGTGTAATACATGACAACTGTTTGGTGACAGACATGTGCATATGGCAGAACGCCCTGGAGAACATGTATACACATTACACATGTGTGTATCTTACCGGGTGCTCAGCTTTCTACATTACAACAAATGTGTCTCTACATATAGATTGTGATAAAGCTGACAGCTCACTCCAAGCATGAGCCTGTACACATACTGGCATGCTGCGTGTAATGTCTGGACGGGGACCTATAATCGGGCAATTCTAGGTTTTGGGCCTCATTCACAAGGCAATGTTCTGGTTCAGATTTTGCACCAGTATTTGCAAGCACTGTGTGTGTTTTGGCTTACAAATACTTATGGAGAATATGAATCAGGATACTGCCATCTGGATGATGCCTTATAGTGCATTTCCCTCATACAGTACTGGCCGATTAACTATGACACAGGAAAAACATGTAAGGAGGTGTCCAGTTAGGAAGAATAGTTCATCTATCGCTTAGGCCGGCGTCAGATAGTTGTGTGAGGTCCAGGATATACTGTGCATGTGATGGCCGCAGCTCACCATAGTGATTGATGATGTAGCGAGTTCCTGTCTGACTGCAGGTCTACTGTACTGTACTCATAAATCACTATGATGCACGAGTTTGGGTCCAGTAAGCCGCGGTCTGGGAGATGCAGCCATCACACAGACCTCAAATGGCCCTAGGGTCGGACCGGACACCTAGAGTGTCAAAAGTTTATGATAGAATATTTGGAATTTGATCCTTGAGTATGCTGTGTATATAGTTGACATATCAATGGACACAGCTTACCAGGAAACTAGTCGAGCAGCCACAATTCAGGATAAGACTAAAGCTGGCCATACACATTAGGCTTCATGCACACTACCGTATTTCACATCTGTGCGCCATCATAGACCCATTCATACATCCGTAGATTTTGCAGATCCGTGTAGGCGTCCTGCAAATGATAGAGCACGTCCAATTGCGGATGAAAAAGTCTCATTTTATTGAGTGGCTGTGTGCATGAAGACTAAAAGATGGGAATATGTAGAAAGTGAGATTTAGGGCCTACAACAGATCTTTCGGAGGCCTATTTTATCTTTAATAAAAGAAAGCTGCATTCTGATGAGTTGACTCAGCATCCTATGAAAGTGCATATAGCACAACTCTAAATGTTGTGCAGGAGCCGTGCAAGTAGTCACCTAGCCCAAGCTTTATGCAAAGTGGAAGGATAATTTACCTACGTCACCGTGCAAACTTGGGGTCTGTAGCCCCTGCCAAAGAATTCCCAATGCAAAAAAAAACAAAAACACATGCTGGCAGCACTTCTATGGATTTCAAGAACGGGAAAAAAAACATTCTGGCAGCATAGTGTAGTGACAGACCCCTCAGCGTGTGCCAACACTGTGAGGAATGAGTCCAATGAGGCTCGCTGCCTCTGGAGTGCGATAGGTTGTACAACAGGAAAGAAACCTATCAATCATAGTCTGGAGGGGGAGAGGGCAGGAAGTCTCATTGGACGCATTTCCCTTGCAGCGCATGCCAGCTATAAAAGTACCGACTGCCAGAACAGAAGTGACAGACCTCTGAAATCAGCGGGTCTGTCACTACACTGCCCTCAGTGAGGGCAGCATAGTGCCGGTGACAAATTCCCTGTAATGTACATAGGAGTGCTGCCTTTTTGTATTTAGGTGAGGTTTTACTATGAGAAATAGGTTTTCTATTAACAATTACTCTGTTAGGGAATTCTGTGCTAATGGGGGGGGACCCTTAAAGGGGTTGTTGACTTATCCTCAGGATAGGCCATCAATATCAGATCCAGACCCCTGTCGATTTGCAGTATAGTGAGACCGAGCGCACAGTGCGCGCGTGCCGTCTCCCTTCTGTCTTCCTGTCTGCTTCTGTTAGTCCATGGGACAGCAGCAGCAGGCAGGAAGACGGCAAGTGTGCAATGCGCGGAGCTGATCGACAGGGGTACTGGGTGTTGGACCTCCGCCAATCAATATTAAAAAGCTCAGACAACCTCTTTAAGGGTACGACCACGCAGCGTAGTCCTGCCTAGGTTGTGTCGCAGCCACAGGAGCTCCAACTAACTATTTAGGACTGCACAGCACCCGCAGTACCATGCAACCATTAACAATGTAAACCGACTAAACAGTGCGGTCCTATTTAATTAATTGGACGTACGTCTTTTAGAACATGAAAATAATTTTAGTGTTGCTACAAAAAGTCTAACTGTGTAATCCTAACCGTAAGGGCCCTAAGCATTGAAAGTGGACTTCCCCTTTAAATTTTCATTTTTGTGAAACCAGGCTGTTGACTGGATATAGGTTTTAGGAAGGGTCCATCTGTTATCCTGAAAAACTCATAGGAAGGAGTTCAAACTGCTGAATCATTCATTAAAATACACTGACTGTGCAAATAGCAAACCTCAGACGGTAACGTGCAGAGCCGCTACTAGAGTCATTACAAGTCGATGGTATTTCAGATGTAATTAGTCATGTACACATCTATGGGTGAGATGTCTTTTTCTGACATTTACATTCAGAGGGCTTCATTTGAAGACAAACAGTAAAAATAAACGCCAAGACTAAAAAGATTATAAAATAAAAGGCTGGATTAGAAAATCAAACTCTTGAAATTACAAGAAGTGCAGTAAACTCAAGTTACCATTGGTAAAAATAGTAGTTTTATGACTGTGACCTCTCCCTACTGAGAAAAAAAAAGCTTTCGTTTTAATTTTGATTATTTGTGCAGACAGGTTAATAATCTAGTACAGTATCGCTACTGTACGCTTGCGTGGCACTGTTCACATTTGAAATCTCTTACATCTACAAAGAGTTCATGTCGGGTCGAGTGTTAATCATAAAACACTCGCCTTTATCTTAGACTCTCAGACTCCACTGTCTTAGTGTCCAGTGCTTCAGCCTCATGGGATTCCTCACTGTGAGACTCCACAGATGGGGCGAGGGGTTCAGTAGGTTGGCCGGGCTGTGGTTCTGGCGTCGGGGAAGCCTCAAGGTTTTCCACTTCTTCCAGGTGACTTATCGAACTCGTCTCACTCATCGCATCAGAGTTTCTGGACAGTCTTTTGAACAACTTTTGACCTGTCAAAGTCACAGAACATGCTGAGAATAAAAGATTTAGGCTAGGGATACACAACGACATTTCTCGTGCGACTATTTGTTGCAGTAATGTTGTGTGACATTTTATAATGCTAGTCTATGGTGTCGCACTGTGACATGCAACACGTTGCAAAAAAAAACAATCCAAGATGGATTTTTGTGCAACTGTTGTGTCGCAGTGCAACACCATAGACTAGCATTATAAAATATGTTGTGCGACATATAGGGGACAACTACACTACGTGTGTCGTACCCTATGTATTCATGTCATATGATATATTTTATTATGCTAGTCTATAGTGTCGCACTGTGACATGCCATCACTTGCCTCTCCATTCACATGGGGTTTTGTTAAATTCAGTCCAAAGTCTATCCCCTATACAATGCTTCTATCCAAGAATAATGTTAATATAGTGCCACCTGCTGTTTCTATTGAACAGTCTTTTTGTGTCCGTCGCTGTTAATGTGCTAAGGTGGACACATACAACACATGATAATAGAGTGAAACTACATTGCTGTAATTGCACCTCTGAGAAACAGAGGAGACACTGCAGCTTCAGAAATAGTCACTCCTGGGACCCCTCACATACACGAAGGAGACGAGAGAAAGAAGCAAAACTGAGCATGTGTGTCCACTTCTGCACATTGACTAAGGTGGACACAGAAAGGCTGTTGTATAGAAACCGCTTATAATATTGGGCTGGACTTAACTATAAACAATATGTTTCACGGGACAACCCCTTTAATTCTGTGAGCTTCTATGGTGGACACACTGGACTACACAAAGCTTGTTGCCTTATTTTTTATTTGACCCTCGCTGGAGTATTCAAGTAACAATATGTTGGGAAGACGGAGGCATTTGATAACAGGACAGCACATCAGTTAAAACACGCTCTGTGTGGTACCTGGATGTCTCTTTGCATGTCCCAGGCTTGGCGTCGGGGGAGGACTTGGTCCAGTGTCCTGTGCCTTGGACGCATACGTTATTTCTGTTGATTCTAATGATCCTAAAGAACAAGACAAGAAGACATAGGACTTAAATTCATGCCTTTTTACAGTGTTAAAAGGGTTTTTGTTTGATCCAGCGGCACCCATCAACCTACCTTAATTAATCATAACTTACCCGCAGAAGAAAGTTTCCAGACTTACTGTCTCAAAGTTGCATAGATTGGCCTGTGGAGACCAGTCATGTGACGTCTCTCTTTGGAAATCCTACATCTGCCAACATCACGTCCATCAGTCAAAATATTGTAGTCTGGTCTATAGGTGGGCATGTCACTTTCACAGCCCAAGATGACGGGGGTGCAGTGGACATGGCCAGAACTAATTTTCTCACTGGTGGAAGCACAGATCAGGTGCTTCTGGCCGGCTCCTCAGCACCTTTCCCATCCTGGGTTGTGGAAGTGACATGGATCAGACCAGAAACCTGGTGGAGAGGGTTCCAGAGCGGACAATCAATGCAACTTTGGGATGGAAAGTATGGTTGAAAAATTCTTCTCCAGGCAAGTTAGGATTCATAAAGGAAAGTAGATGGGTCCCAGAAAACCTCTGTAATGAGGGCTGATAGTCTAAACCAAAAATGTCTGTGGTCAACCCAGGGAAATCTAAATCAGGTGTGGATATAGATTACACAGGGCCCCTTGCTCCTTAATAGCTTGTAATAGAGCACACCTATAATGTGTTTCTTACAATCGGGCTCGGAATTTCCTTGGCTCAGTCCCTTACATGCAATCTAACAACCAGCAGAATTTACTCAATGGGACTCAGATCAGAAGAGTTTTACTAGTTTTAGTTAGACTCTGACATGTCACATTATGCCTGCCCACCACAGTGCAATTGAAAGAAATATCATTTCTGAGAAAAGTGAGGAATCAGAGACTCTAGATTGGGCCACCATCATCAATATGCCCGTGTCACTTGCTCCCTGCAACAGACTATAACCAATGACACTTATCTTCTCAGCACTGATTGTAAGTGATAAAGGTCAGTTTGTAGTCTGCTGCTTATGAGCAATCCCCAGATTTTTGTGTATTATGGGTATTACGGTATGTGTAGATTAGAACCACTGCCGCAATGTCCTGAAAATTGGTGGGAGGTTTCAATGAGATACCAGGAGATATGCCTCATAATCTTAAGCAGCGTTTTGGTGTCCGCCTCCAGAGCGGAATGGAGGCAGAACGGAGGCAAACTGATGCATTCTGAGCCGATCCTTATCCATTCAGAATGCATCAGGGCAAAACTGATCCGTTTTGAACCGCTTGAGAGAGCCCTGAAACGGATCCCACAAACGGAAATCCAAAACGCCAGTGTGAAAGTGGCCTTACCTGCTGTTAAATTGAATGTTCTGCCCTTTGGTGTTGCTTGAACAGGAGAAAGCCAGTTAAGAACGGAACCAACTAGTGGGATCTGCCGTAAGACTCCCTGCAAACAAAGCATACAGTAGAGGTCACTAGTGTAACGCATATACTGTAGTAGACAAGGGCCGTACAACACAACAACCTTAATCTTACCTCCTCCAAAAGGCGTTCCTCATTGGCCCTCTGCAGCTGTACCTCGGCTTCCAGAATGCCTTTCCTGACTACTTCAGTCATATTCTCAAGGAGCTGCACAAATAAATGCCAATTAACACGAGTGAAAATGTAAGGCCCTGCTCTCGTTACCCTGAAAATAAAATGCGCACAGATTTTGCAGGAAGCTGCACAATTTTTAATATGGACACAATGTAATCATATAACGGAGCGCACTACAAACATAGGCCCTTGTATTTTAAGCTAAGCACAAACGAATACAACAACTAACCCCGCAATATGGACACAATCTAACTAAATAACAGAACGTACTACGAATATATCAACAGGAGAGGGTACGATAAAGCTGATAGAATGACATACTAAGTAATACTACTAATCACACGCCCAGAACGAACAAGTTATATAGAAGCTGCTGTTTTGTATATTTTAATTTTTTATGCGTGAGCTCCACATTTAAAGGAACAGTATATAAAGTTGACATTCAATTGAGTATATTTTTGCCTCATAAAAGGTTTTTATGTGAATGTGAAATATATTTTATATATTAGTAAAAGTTGATGCAAATTACTGTGAGCCAGCCAAATTTTGTATTACTAGAATTTTTAATATCCCTTTGGGCGTAAATGTCAAGGAAAACATCAGGTTACTGAAAATAAGAACATGAGAAGCATTTAAAGGGATATTTCCATCCTAGGATATGGGTTCCCATCCACAGGACCCTATACTGATCCTGAGAATGAAGGGGCTGCAGCGCTGAACTTTAGCGCAACACTCAAGTGAATGAGGCTGGCTGCAGTTCCCTGGAGCCCGCTGTGTAGAAGAAAAGGGGCTGTAGCATTTTTTATTTCAGAGCATTTGCTGCTGTTTTTATATGTACAAAGCAGATAACTAGGGATGAGCAGACCCGTCGTTTTCAGGTTTGGGTGGTGGAGGAATTCAGTCATGGATTTCGTTAGCACACAATACGATGGAATTCTATGACGGAATGCAAAACGGAAACCTTTAAAGAGGCATTCCATCATAATAGAAGTCTATGGGCCGCATAACGGATCTATCCCATTTCCGTTATGCAGGAGAGGACTCCTCTGCAAAATGGAAACGTTTTTCAGCCCATGCAGGATGAAAAACGAAGTCCTGTCCTGCATTACGGAAACCAGACGGATCCTATATGCTGCCCATAGACTTCTATTATGACGGAATGCAAGACAGAATGCCTCTTAAAGGCTTCCGTTTTGCATTCTGTCATAGAATTCCATTATATTCCGTGCTATCAGAATCCATAAAGGAATTCCTCCCCAGCCATGAACGTCGAACCCGAAAACGTTGGGTGCGCTCATCCCTACAGATAACCCTTTAATATTATTTTATACCTTTGAGTTTTCTTCAATCTCTCGGCCCATGACTGCAATGGTCTCTACCAGCTCAGAGACATCCACATCTTCTGTCGCCATTCCAATATAAATACAGTTTTTCTCAGCTCCAAACTCTGGACCTAGAACCAAAGGAAGACATGAGTTTACAATCCAGCAACGAGCCTGTTATACAGGATTTACAGTAATAAGTGCAATATGGTACTGAGTAGACCTACAATCAATACAAACTCTTAAAATATTCTTAGTGGTATGTCTATAAAAAAATAAGTGAATTCATTTGACCAGATATTCAGCTATACAGAGAAATGAATAGGTCACAAAGGGTTAAAGTGCATACTTGCAGCTATTAACCTAATGGCAGATTTACACTGCACAATTGTCAGGCAGAATTTTGGGTATGAATGTTACTACAAATTCTCGTTCCCCATAATCTGCCTGTGGAAATGTGCCACCGATCACCCGATGAACAAGCAAAATTCTCAATCATCGGGTGAAATGATCCGTCACACAGCAAATGAAATCATAAGTTTTCGGGTAGCCGACTTTTCTGTGTGAACAGCGATCTGCTGCCCAGAAACAATGACTCTGTATGAGGACGAGTGATAGCAGTAGCCACTGCTCGTCCCCCAAACAGTGGAGGTGATCGCTCCACTGTAAATGCAGCTCTCCACTGATGAGCAGGCAGTTATTCAGAAGGAACGGTCCCTTCCTGAAAGCAGACCCTTTAATGATTTATTGCAGTGTTTTAGTGACTGGAAAACGCCAGGTTAACTTAATGAGTAAAATTAATGGCGTGTTATTTTGGGAAGGCAAACACACTGGTTTCTGCACTAAGACACATAATCAATACCGGAAGAGAAGGCGAGATCGGACTCCACTTCATTGAGCTTCTTCAGCAGGGACACATTAATCTTTTCAAGTTCTGCTTCTCGTCTGCTGCCATCCAGTTCCTCACTTACATGATCATACCTTGGGAGTGGAAAAAGAACGAAAATGATGCCGATTTTCAATCCACTGACTAGAAAGAAGGGAAAAAGGCTCTAGTCCGCCTACTAGGACTGCTACAGTGCAAGGGTTACAGTTCCATTTTTTCCAGAGGTATTATGCTCAGTTGTCTGTCAACAAGGTTAATTGCTGCTGAATGAAGAAAAGGCAGGGAAGAGAGCATGGTGCTGCATGCAGGCAAAGCACCGACCAGCGCTCTGCTTGGGTGCAGAGTAGGGAGGGTAAAGGAATGCTTTATAGACCCTTCCTGTCCACGTATAACATTTATCACCTATTCATAGGATAGGCAATATAGCATGAAAGGCTGATGTAAAAACATCCAGTTCAGCCGGTTATCCTGCAATGTTTATCCAGAGGAAGGCAAAACCCTCCATGGAGGTGTAGACGCCAATTTTCTTCATATTGGGGAAAAATTCCTTCCGGACTCCAATCAGGCAGTCAGAATAACTTCCCTGGATCAACGACCCTTCTCCAGAAATCTAACTATAACCTGCAATATAATATTACATTCCAAACTACAAACTCCCGGAACCCCTGCCAATCAGCTGCATGAAAAGTCCACACCGCAGCCGCTCCCTAGGCCAGTGACACCACGTATATTGGTCACAGCTCAGCTCAGTCCCATTCAAGTTAATGGAGCTGAGCTGTGATGCCAAGCACTGCCGCTATCCGAAGTACATCACTGTGCTTGGTGAACTGTGGGGCGTCTGCGGGGGAGTTAACATATTTTGGATAGAAGCGCTTCATTTCCTACTTTCTTTTGATTCTATTTTGTCTCATATTTCACACCCCCTTTACTATATCTTTATAGTTATTGAAGCTTTATTCATTTGATACAAACAAGCCTTTAAAGATACACTTCTAATTTCTGGGATCACACTGATCACTAGAACAGGTAACAATGTTCAATACCTTAGCACACCAAGTCCAGCCCAGCTGTAGTCAACCACGTAGGTCAGTCCAGCTATTCTTTCCACCTCTAGTCTGAACTCTTCTTTCAGCTGCAGGGTGTTGTGGATGATGGGGATTTTCACCTTTACACATTCCACCAGCTGATCAACATCTTCAACTGTTGTACCTAGAACTATTTAAAAGCGTTATGACTGATGTAAAAAATGAAAAGTCTGAAATCATATAGTACATGACAATCTATTTCTAATAAAGCTAGAACCAGCCCTGCACCTCACATGGATCCAGAGATCTCCCTGTAACTGCCACAGCTTCTAACAGATGGGTGACAGCTGAAGATTTAAACTGAGCATGTGCGACCACCTTAGTGAGGCGGACAAGAAATAAGGAAAAGAACAAACAGCAGGTGGGGCTATACACATACATTTTATTGAATATCTCAGTGGCTAGCCTACATTTTTTATTGCATGCAATTACTAAACTATTCAGATCCAGGTGCTGGTTTAAAAAATTTAAAATATTTTTCGTGGCACAACCTATTTTTCGGTATGACCTGTGGGTACTGCCCTGCAGTTACCACTCATTACCAGGCTGCTCCTGAACTTGCCACTTCACGCCAAGTATATTCATCAGTATTATTAATGCTCTCATGTTCAGTAAGTCATAGTGACCTGAGGTTTGTAGATCTGCCAGCATGCTCACGTGGAAATGTTTGAACAACATCTTGAGAAGGTCAAGCTGATATTCAGCACTGTCCATGAGCAATACCGAGAGCGCAGTGACTAAGCCATGTTACAGGCAGGGAATTTACACTGTAGTCATGAAGAGCACGTAATACATTTAGTTTTGGGTTAATATGATGACTATGTAGATAATGAAGTGGTTTCCAGCTACTGAGTGATTATACGAGTCTATTGACTATGAAAAACATAGCAAAAAAGTGAAATATACAGAAATGTATCAGCACTCCACCAAACCCCCTTATTGTTTATTAAATAAATATACAACAGATATCTTCCCGTCTGAAACATAACAGATACGTAACAGAAATATGAATAAACAAATAGATAAACCCCCATTGATCTTATGATTCTAGTCCAATCTAGACTAAATTAAAAAGTATTGTGGGGCCAACACTCGCACATCAAAAAACTGCGGTCACTACTTAGTCTCTATTCAGACTGTGCAGCCACAAAATATCGTACCACGTGCTCCCAAGCCACAATGGTAGTTGTTGCCTCGTCTCTCTTCAGACTACATCCACACTATGTGTATAGTATATAGGTTGCTACATATCCAAATCACAATGAAGGTTGTTGCTTAATCTCTATTTAGACTGTGCATCCACACTATCTCTATATCTATCTATCTATATATATCAAATTGTGCATTTCCAAGTCACAAGGATAATTGTTGCTTCGTCCCTGTTCAGACTATGCATCTGCTCTGTGTATGGCCTCATGCACACAACCGTTTTTCGGGTCTGCATCCTGCGGACCCATTCACTACAATGGGGCCGCAAAAGATGCGGACAGCACTGTGTCCTGTCCGCATCCTTTGCTCCGCTCCGTTCCCAAAAAAATAGCATGTCCTATTTTTGTCCGTTTTGCGGACAAGAATAGGCATTTCTAGAATGGGCCACCGGTTCTGTTCCGCAAATTAGGGAAGGCACACGGGCGGCTTCCATTTTTTGGCAGACCACAAAAAACTGAACGGTCGTGTGCATGTAGCCTATGTGATATGTATCCTACTGCATGTTTCCAAACCACCACCTGTTTGTAGAGGAAATATATTATGGAATGTATTTATTTTTTGCGATATTATCCAACTGCAATACCCTGTGTGAACTGGGACTTAACAGTCACTATGGTGGTTTGGAAGCATGCAGTACGACACATATCACATACACAGAGGATGCACAGTCTGAATAGAGACTAAGCAACAATTATCATTGTGACTTGGAAACGCACAGTTTGATATACTGTATATTATATACACAGTGTGGATGCACAGTCTGAACAGAGACTAAGCAACAACCTTCACTGTGGTTTGGAAATACGCAATACAATATATATTATATATATGTGTGTGACATATTCATCACGTACATGGACTAGGTTAGGCGCTGTGATAAGTATGGCTTCAGTCCGTAAAACAAAAATGGAAAAATTAAATGATTGTTCAAAACAAAAAAAACTCCTGGAGAACCCCTTTAAATTGCTTGGTCACCATTTAATGGCTACCATATAGAATTACCCACATATATAGTAAAGTAACTTTGTGGATATGTACTGTATTGCGTATCCAGAGTTACAGCTTGTATGATGGTCCAGAGCTGCATGCAAAAGTATATTAGAAATCCCCCAGTGTTGCCTGAAGCCTACACGGAAATGGTTCAGTGTCATATTCACAACCAGTGATGGCCAGTTCGCTGGCGAACACATGCGGGCTACCTGTGCCTCGCCGGACTTGTGAGTTAAGATGGCAGCCCACATGTGTTCGCGGGCGAACACGGCGAACTGGCCATCACTGTTCACAACACATTAGAAGAGCGTCGCTTACTCGTCAGGGTGTCTGTCAGTCATACAACATGTAAACGGTTTCCTAAAGCAACCAGCAGAACTGTGAATACAGCTCTGGACTATAATACACAGTGTAGTTCAGTACAAGACAAATAACGAAATGTATTTAGAAAATGAATCAACTTTTTTGTAAATTCTAGCTATACAAAAACGCTAAAATGTTGGTAAAAAAAAAACCTAGTCTGTAACGCCAAAGACTCCTCAGTTATGTCCTGATGCAGTGAAATGTTTTAGAAAATAAATTTCCCACAGATACAACAGACTACCATAGTGATATCTAATAAAACCATGAAAAACCAACCTGCGGAGGTCATCATTGGGTTAAAGCGTACACATACTCCTTCATCTTCCAGTTCCACTGTGTCCACAGCACAAGATGGAATAAGGGCGGCCAGTTGTTCCCCGAGCTAAAGAGAACCATAGGAAATCTTGTCACATAGCACAAAAATAAAAATACAACACAGAGCAAATATACAGTATAGTACATACTATAGCACAAATAGTGCTCTCCGATCCTAGCATTAGTACAATAGACAGAGCTGTGTCTTACCCATTGATTCATTGCATCGCTCTCCCTCTCGATGGTGTTCAAGTTTATAGTGCAACCTACAAGGCCAAAAACATTTTATGGTTACAGTCAGCAATAATACACATAAATATAACTGGCAAAAAGAACATAAGAAAATCAGGAATTGTTTTTGCTTCCAGCATATCACATGTAGCATAGTGGTATCAAATATCTGCAAAAACAGTGCGACCCATGTATCAAAGCATTTTGTGCAAATTGTTGGGGTTGCTAGGTAAATAGTATATTTCTATAGGATGGATTAGACCCACATAATCACAAGTGTGGGGGGGGGGGGGTCTCCTCACCAGTGCATCCACTACTACTGCCGCTCCTACCTCCACACTAGTGAATGGTGGGGTTCCCAGTGATACCTGCCACACAAGCTTTACAGTTTTGGAAAATCGTATAAGTGTGCCAGCAACAACCAACACAACAAGCCATTGCTGTGCTCATTTTTCAATTTATGGTAAGATTAGCAATAGGAAACATGGGTTACAAACCTGATCCAGAGCCATCATAAAAGAATTTAAATACAACTACTGGTGAGTTTCCATCAGGTTCAACCTAAAATAAAAAGGATCATGTATACTGATTTACATATTCAGAGTAACAGAGGAGACGAGTGGAGAAAAGAAGTAAAACACGGAGGGAAACAATCTCAGAGGCAGATCTAGAAAATATGTCTTCAAGCACATACAGGAGGGGAGTAGACAGTTCTGGAGATACAGAATTAGTATGAATATGTTTAAAAGGGTTGTCTCATCCCTTTCAAATTGCAGACACCACTCACAGCACCCCTGGCAAACAGCTGGGGGGGGGGGGGGGGGGGGGGGGGGGCGGCGAGAGAGGCATTACATGGGGGCCACAACGGTTGCTGCTGTAATACAGGGACTGCTCGAGTCAACCAGAATAAGGACCACTTGTAAACAGCAGCCCTCTGTTCTGGCTTACAGAGTGGGGTCCCAAACGTAGGGCCTCCTGTTTGATGTCCGTATGGACAGGGATGGTCTTCATGAGGCAATCCCTTCTACACATATAAGAGGTTTACATGCACACAACAAAGAAATTAATCTGAAATATGGAATAAGCGGGCGCAGACATGAAAATCAATCCCGTCTTCCCCCAGTGGACCACTATGGTGTGAAGCCGCCTCGGCATTATTAGCCTTCTTCAGAGCAAGTTATGGAAAGCATGCTTATGCACCAGAAGGTTTAGGGAGAAATCAGTGACAATACTGTACCGAAGTTTTGATGGAGGTTACATCCTTTAGGTCTTCCAGCAGTCTTTGACTCTGTTAAAGAAAGAAACGTGTGAGTATTTCTGTATATAACTGACCGATTCTCAGACTGCAGTTGATTCCATTTAGCTCCAGGCTGAGGGTCGTAACAAGATGTAGAAATCAGCCACATGCTCAACAACACACCGATCCAAAGCCTATTTTTACATCACTATATAAACTATAATTTGGTGTTTAACTCCTTAACCCTTTCGCTACCAGCGCAGTACATGTACAGCGCTGGAGCGATGTGTAACATGGCGCCCGCTCACATGTCCAGAAGATTAATCATTTCATGATATTTTTATCTTATTTCATCATTTCATCATTCATAATTTCATTGTTTGTTAGCATCCAGGAATGCATAGACTTGGCCAACGTTTAACGTTGGCCAAGTCTATGCATTCCTGGATGCTAACAAACAATGAAATTATGAATGATGAAATGATGAAATAAGATAAAAATATCATGAAATGAAAATAATGAAAATATAAAAATATTTTTTCATATATACGAAAAACGAGTGCCGTGGTCTCCTTTACTATATATCGTCTCAAATTACCACTGAGCACCGTACAAAAAGGACTCTAGAGGAGTGCCGTCCAACCCAAGTACTACCAGAAGATTAATCAGACCTCTCAGCAAATCCAGATCCGGCCTCCAAAGCACTATGAGAAGAGAAGACCGACGTTCATGTCCGTGTGCAGTGCTGGCCGATGTCACGCTACCGTCACACAATGACAATGGAGACCATCAAACAGCTTGATTCTCATCTGCTATCATTTGATGAAATGATTTTATGCAGGGTTCTATGTTGAGGTCTCTTGATGCCAGGTTTTAAGGACATCAGAAATTGTGAGAACAGTAACGAATGCAAATAGTAATTCGGAAGGTTGTAATTTGCAGGCTCAGATATGTCCGGGATTCTATTACTTTATTACTCTAATGAAATGGACTTGCTGGACGCTTCAGTAGGTGTTAAAAGCGTACGTCAAATTAAAAAAAAAATGGCAATCCTTAGGCCATCAATATGACATGGTGGGAGTCTGACCCCCAACACCCCTGGCTAAGGAGAGACTGGAATTTTCACTTTTAAGGGGCTGTCCGATCCTTTACTACTAATGCCCTATCCTTATTATAGTCCATTAATATCTGATCAGCGGGGGTCCAACACCCTGCACCCTAACTGATCAGTAGTTTTAGAGCAGTTGCAGCCCCAGAAATGCACAGCTATGCCCATTGTGTTGCTCCAGTGCTGTTCCCATTGACATGAATAGAAGCAGCGCTGCAGTTACCACCTCCGTCCACTACACAATGGATGGAGCTGTGTAGTTCTGGCACTGGAGCTACTCTACAAGAGCTAATCAGCGAGGTGTCAGGCCCCCGCTCATCAGATATTGATGGCCTGTAAATGACTTTACAGTCAGTGTGTAAAAAGAAAACCCTGTGTAGTTTTTTTTCCCCGTTAGTGTAGTGCCAGCTACTGATTCACAAAGCAATGAACAGCTTCGACGAGGGGCACCTTGAGGCTGGCATCTATTTATATTCACTGGCATAATACCTCTAGTATGAAGTGCAGTCCTTGCCGACCTGCTTCTCTATGATGCTGGAGATGTTGGAATGACGTTTACAACAGAAAACTTTTTTGTATATTACAAAGTTAAGGGAAATCAAAGCCCCCCCCTCTATAATGGCTGAATATAAAAGTCCATTGCCATTCTTCATACACAAACAAGTGAGTAACTACAAGGAGGGAGTTCAGACAGTGACCTCTACACGAGAATTGTGGTTTCATAGACTCTAGTGACATCACCGTATCCAGGGATAAGAAGTGAACGTACCTGAAAACTCTATGGGACTGTCAACTAGTATTCAAAGAACTGCAGCCAACATTAAAAGGGTTTTCCAAGATTTTTTTAACTGATCATCTATCCTCAGGATAGGTCCTCAGTATCCGATCGGTGGTGATCTGACACCCGGGCCCCTCGCTGATCAGCTGTTTGAGAAGGAACTGGCGCTCCATTGAGATCCGTGGCCTTATCCATGCTTACCAAGTACACTGAATAGTGGTATCGCGCTCTGCCCCATTTACTTCTATTAGGCTGACCTACTCCTAGGCCACGTGACACATGAACGTGTCATCACTGGCCTAGGAAAAGCCTGAGAAGGCCGCTGCACAGTGCCTTCTTAGGGTACATGCACACGTTCAGGATTCATGTGCGGAGCATCCGCACTGAAATCCGCAGGTGTTCGCAGGCAAATCTGTGCGGTCAATCCGCATCAATTGGTGCAGATTTGCATGCGGATTTTACTAAGTGAATGAAGAAAATACGGTCAGGAAAAATAAAATAAATTGGCATGCTGCCGATTTTAAAATCCGCACCGCAGGTCAAAATCCGTGCGGAAAAAATCTGCATGGTGTGCACTGAGAATTTCAAATTCTCATAGAATACAATGTACATGACCTACAGTGCGGATTTTCCGCACGCAATCCTGATCGTGTGCATTTAGCCTTAAACAGCCGCTGATCAGCTGTAGGTCAGGTCCCACCGATCAGATACTGATGACCTATCCAGATTAAAGGTCATAAAGTCTTGGAAAACCCCTTTAAGTATCGACTGTGTTAAAGAGCTCCTGTCACCACTTCTGACAGCTCTGTTTAATGAAATTACAATTCTGGAACATTTATTTTTAACTTCATTCTGTGTGCTATGCCATTCTTCCATTATTCCTGCTAGAAGTTTATGGATAAAGGTACAGATAGGTGCTACCAGTTGGAATGTGTCCCTGCACCATCTGACATTGAACAATCTGAATTGTCCCCAGCTGGTAACTAGGGTTGTTTCGGGTATCGAATTTTCGATACCCAATAAACACTTTTGTTCCGGTATCGATATGATACCAGGATATGCCTTTTATCGATACTAGGCTGTGCTACTGCTACTGCTACATTCACACGAACGGGAAAAACAGTCGCCACATACATGGCAGTTTACAGAACCAATAGAAGTGGAAGAGGTGACTTTTTTTTTTTGACCCAGCAGAATGGAGGGCACTATTAGGGGCAATATTTATACTGGATGATAGATATATACACACATACATACACACACACACACACACACACACACACACACTGGGGCCACTATAGGGGGCATTATAGAAATTAATGGCACTACAGGGGGGCCATTATAGATACTTAGGGCAATATGGTGACTTATTTTATTGGGGGCACTGTGGGTATATACTGAGGGTATATACTGGGCTTGGGACATTCCCAAAAAATAAACACAAAAAGAGTCATCCATTAATTTTTTTAAAAGGTATGCCAAACGGCCATTTAACATTATAAATGGGCAAGTGACCAGAAAATGGATGCATACATGGATGCAGAATGGCCATGAAATTTAATGGATGTTTCTTTTCACTGTCGTGTGAACGTATCCTTTAGATTACGGTGTTCGGTACTGAGCGGGAGGCTTGGCTAAGAAACTGCAACTGGAGATAGGAAGTATAACATCTGTGCAAACTTATCTTTTAAACAGAATGTGACAAAAAAGCTACAGATAAGAGATAGTGTCCTATCTAAGGCTACTTTCACACTAGCGTTTTTACTGGATCTGGCAGGGTTCAGCAAAAACGCTTCCGTTACTGATAATACAACCGTCTGCATCTGTTATGAACAGACCCGGTTGTATTATCTTTAACATAGCCAAGACGGATCCGTCATGAACTCCGTTGAAAGTCAATGGGGGACAGATCAGTTTTCTATTGTGGCAGAGAAAACGGATCCATTCCCATTGACTTGCATTGGGGGTCATGCCGGATCAGTCTTGCTCCGCCTCCCAGGACGGAAAGCAAACTACATGTTGCGGTTTGCTCTCCGGTATGGGAACGCAACTAAACGTAGCGGAATGCATTTTGGAGCGCTCCGTTCTGTTCAGTTCAGTTTTGTCCCCATTGACGATGAATGGGGACAAAACGGAAGCGTTTTTTTCCGGTATTGGGCCCCTATGAGGGATCTCAATACCAGAAAACTAAAACGCTAGTGTGAAAGTAGCCTACAAACAGCAGTATACTGTAAAACAGCATCAAACTGCACGTGAAAATCACACTTATAAATATTACTATAAACCCATGAAGCATGTGAGAAGTCACTATGTACATACCAGTTGAGATGCATGCTTTATCCGCTCAACAATCCCATTGTGGCCGAGATACTGCAGAGACAGCCAAAGTGGCAGAGCCCGAAGCTTCTCCACAGGCTGGCTTGTTGTGAGTCCAGCAGCGAGGGACTAATAAGAAACCACGAGGAAATATAAAAAATATTTTAGTCCTAATAGAACTGGCAACTTTTACTGAAAGCATTTATAGGGGGAGATTTATCAAAACTGGTGTAAAGAAAAACTGTCTTAGTTCTCCATAGTAACCAATCAGCTAATCAACTAAGCCAGTTTTCCTTTATACCAGTTTTGATAAATCTCCCTCTTAATGTTTACCGCCTATAATGTATGACCTCAAATCATGTGTACGAGTCAAAAATGGTATGAGAAATTAACTTTATAGAAAGTAAAACAGATATGAATGATGTTCATACATATAGGGGGTCCTTTACGAATATACGCCACTTTTGTGGTCTATATCTGGCGCAGATTAGATTTTGTCACACGCCATGTTGCGGCAGAATCTGCAACTTCTTCCACGCTCACACCAGGTCGAAAACTGTAGACGTGGCATTGGCAGGGAAGGGGGCGGGCTGGGAGGCCCATCTCATTCATAATTTTCTATGCCCGGCTTAGGCTTAGAAAATGGTCTAAATGTAAGACCGCAAGGAAGCTGTCTTACATAAAGAATCGGCGGTGGAAACATTTAGAATCACTGGCGCCTCTACTTTACTTCAGCGGATCCACCGCCAGCGCAGGGGCTTATTAAGACTGGCGTGCAAAACGCTGGTCTTAATAAATGTGCCCCATAGTGTATAAAGTAGAGTTAGACAGAAAATGCATTGAACCCTGCTCTCTGCATGATCTTCAAAAGTAACCTAGAAGGTAAGTGTACAATAATTGTGACATTGTAAAGAATGTTTGTTAAATATTCCATAAGTATCTTACCAGGGAAGGATCCTCATGTCTGTACAGGGTAACAGCAGGGACAGCTGGAAGGCCCAACCATGGTCCTAGGGTCAATGTCATACTGTCGCACTTAGTTGCAGCCTGGTGCACAAATATAAAAAATAAGAATTAACTAATAAAATCTTTGTGTAAGTGATAATGTAATTTAACATAGTGATAACATTGCACCCTTTGTACATATGACACTGGCTGACCTGGTACATGTTATCTTGGCAGCTGAAGACATCTGTGTTAGTCTCATGTTCATATAGGTGTCCGCATAGCTGAGAAAAGTGATGTTTTAATATATGCAAGTCTGTAGGAGCAACGGGGTGTTACCATTACACCTAGAGGCTCTGCTCTCTCTGCAACTGCTGCGCCCTCTTCACTTTGATTAACAGGGCCAGTTGTGATGAACTTTACACTGCCTGGCCCTGTCAAAGTGAAGAGGACACTGCAGTTGCAGAGAGAGCAGAGCCTCTAGGAGTAACAGCAATGCCCCAGTGGCTCATTTGCATATAGTAAAACATCATTTTTCTCAGCAATGCGGGCACATATGAACATGGGAACAACACAGATGTCTTCAGCTGCCAAGTGCACATGTAACAGGTCAGCCAGTGTCATAGGTACAAATCTGCTGACAGATGCCCTTTAAGATGATAAATGCGCCAACATTCTGGAGTCTGTCAGTAAGTAAACTGCTGAAAGCACTGGGTAGGTGCTGGGAAGGGCAGTCAAAACTTACCTTTTGTGGAACTTTTATTATCAGGAGTAGTGTGAATATGAACTTTTATTCTGCCAGATTCTGCTCCTTAAGTGCACTAGGGGCAGAGCTTTAGTGTGAAGGGCTCTCCGAGTTGAGCTGCTTCACAGTAGTTCCCTTCTACTCTGATTGACAGCTGTAGCATCAAACCAGAAGACCACCCAGTGCAGATGAGAGGGGTTGAAAGATATGTTTCTACTGCTCTCCCCAGACCCTACCCAATGCTATCGGCAGTTTAACCATTTTTGCCAACTCTTCCAGAACATCCAGGACGGTGCCTGAAAAAAATGAGACCTCCCAGGCCCAGCCTCCTGAAAGAGCTGGCAAATCTCACACAGCCCATGAAGGGCTACTTTCTCCCACAAAGCGCTGACATGCTGCATCATTAGACACAGCTCTGGCACCCATACTTTCTCTGAAGGGGAATTCCTTGCACTGTTCCTGAAAGGTAATAGGACATGTTCAGCGGATGCACAGAAACAGGCAGCAGAATCACTGGTATCTGCGGATACAGAGTGAATCCAGTTGTGTTCTGCTCCTGTGCTGAGGTTAAGAAGACATGAACAGCCCAAGGAAGCAGTCTCATGGACAAGTCACTTGATTCCTGCCGTCCTGTGTCCTAGGGACACAAAGGCTTCCAACCTTCTCTGCTTACATTGCCAATACCTGCATTCCCCAGGATATAACAATCGTGGAACATCTTCTAGTAAAATTCTGGTTGTGCCATTCGCCTGTTATTCCCCCTGGAACAGAGGGAATAAACTGGGTGCGACAATTCCCCAGGTCACTAAGTTGTATCACTACACAGTCCGACACCCTCAGCACATACAGTGTCAGACTGTACAGAGGAATAGTAACACCCAGCTCTATTTGTACATTTCCAGGAGGAATAAAATGCCACAATGCTAAGTTTTAAGAAAAAACGCTCCTGTATTATTATTTCATGAGGACTGCAGTATTCAGTGAACCAGACCTGTTATTAGAGCTGACAGGTACATCTTAGTAATTTTCATCTGAAACTGAAGACTGCCTGAATATGCTTATAATAGGTTTGCAACCTCCTGACCGTTCACCACAGACCACATGTTCCTTGTGTACCCAGGAAAATCACAGGCGGTACAAGCGCCTAACAGGCAGTAGACTTACGTCTTATATACTGAGCAGTCTGCTCTTCTTTATTACATATGTTATACTGTAAATTTGCGGAGCTGGAAGAACTTACTAGCACAGACGCACTGACATAGCCTAATGCCAAGGTCGCCAAGTTTACTCTGTAAAGGAAAAGAAAATAGCTTTAGGTCAATCAAATATTTATTGCTTTCTGGCAGCCAGACTGTAATCTTTACACAGTAAATATTTCATGGTTTTTGCAGCAAGTGATTCTGCACTTGCAAGGAACATTTTGCTTTTCCATATAAAACTGGAGGAAAGAAGTCATTGCACTATAGTCTGCTTGTTATTATTCTGCACTTTCTGCATCAGGAAAACCACTGGAAAGCTCATTACCAATTAGACACCAAGGGATGTAGGACATCAGTGATTACAATCATATTGTTATCTGTGACTCTGTTTTGAGGGAAGTTTTGTGCTGTCGGGTAATCTCCATTTTAGCAAGGTAAGCCTGCTACCTGTTGCCCCTAAGGTACTTAAAGGGGTATTCCCATCAGGTCATTTAGTGCATATCCACAAGATATACTGTACATGTCTGATAGAACCTCTAGGACCTGCACCTATCTCAAGAACTGCAGTCCTATCATGTAGCTGCAGTGCATGCTCTCTCCATTCACTTCTTAAGCTACTTTCACACAAGCGATTTTACTGGATCCGGCAGGGTTTAGCAAAAACGCTTTTGTTACTGATAATACAACTGTCTGTATCCGTTATGAACGGATCCGGTTGTGTTATCTTTAACATTGCCAAGACGGATCAGACATGAACTCCACTGAAAGTCAATGGAGGACAGATCCGTTTTCCATTTTGTCAGATTGTGTCAGAGAAAACGGATCCGTCCCCATTGACTTGCTTTGGGGGTCATGCTGGATCAGTCTTGCTACGCATCCCAGGATGGAAAGAAAACTACAACATGTTGCGGTTTTCTCTCCGGTATGGGAACGCAACTAAACGGAACGGAATGAATTTTGGATCATTCCGTTTTGTTCACTGAAGCGTTTCTTTCCGATATTGAGATCCGTCATAGGGGCTAAAACTAAAACACTAGTGTGAAAGTAGGGAGTTTAGAAATTAGCTAAGTAAGCATGCTCGACTATTTTCCGAATTTATTGGAGAGAACCAAAGGGCGACTAGGCCTCTAATCACTGAGGCTGCAAGAGATAGATGTGGGTCCCAGGGGTTTTGCATCTGTGCAGTCTCCATCATATGCTATTAGGGACTGGTTGTCTACTGCAGTGATTAGTGTCTTAACCTAAGTTTTCTTACCTGTAGGAACAATGACTTTATGTGATTTTGCAATATACTTTATTAAAAAACAGCTTGTAAACTGTCTCCTTGGCAAAACTTTAAATGAACATTGCTAAGGCGCATCTGTCTTCAGCATGTACTGAACACTCAAGAAGACTAACTATAAAGGCCCCTTGCAGATGAGCGTGTCCGGATAAGGTCCGGATAAGTTGCGGGAAAATGCGTGATTTTTCCGCGCGAGTGCAAAAATTGTAATGCGTTTTGCACGTGCGTGAGAAAAAAATCGGCATGTTTGGTACCCAAACCCGAACTTCTTCACAGAAGTTCGGGTTTGGGTTCGGTGTTGTGTAGACTGTATTATTTTCTCTTATAACATGGTTATAAGGGAAAATAATAGCATTCTTGATACAGAATGCATAGTACAATAGGGCTGGAGGGGTTAAAGAAAAAAATAAAATCATTAAATTTAGAGATGAGCGAACTTCTGTTTTAAGTTCGGCGTCTAAAGTTCGGGGGCGGGTTAGCGGAGAATCCCGATCTGGAACCGGATATGGATTCCGACTTCCGTTGTGGTCCGTGGTAGCGGAATCAATAATCGGCCATTATTGATTCCGCTACCACGGACCACAACGGAAGTCGGAATCCATATCCGGTTCCAGATCGGGATTCTCCGCTAACCCGCCCCCGAACTTTAGACGCCGAACTTAAAACAGAAGTTCGCTCATCTCTAATTAAATTCACCTTAATCCACTTGCTCGCGCAGCCCGGCTTCTCTTCTGTCTTCTTCTTTGAGGAATAGGACCTTTGATGACATCACTCCGCTCATCACATGATCTTTTACCATGGTGATGGATTATGTGATGGACCATGTGATGAGCGAAGTGACTTCATCAAAAGGTCCTTTTCCTCAAAGAAGAAGACAGAAGAGAAGCCGGGCTGCGCGAGCAAGTGGATTAAGGTGAGTTAAATTATTTAATTTTTTTCTTTAACCCCTCCAGCCCTATTGTACTATGCATTCTGTAATAAGAATGCTATTATTTTCCCTTATAACCATGTTCTAAGGGAAAATACTAATGATCGGGTCCCCATCCCGATAGTCTCCTAGCAACCATGCGTGAAAATCGCACCACATCCGCACTTGCTTGCGGATGCTTGCGATTTTCACGCAGCCCCATTTACTTCTATGTGAAAAACGCAGACTTGCTTGCGGATGCTTGCGATTTTCACGCAGCCCCATTTACTTCTATGTGAAAAACGCAGACTGTAGAACATGCTGTGATTTTCATGCAACGCACAAGTGATGCGTGAAAACCAACGCTCATCTGCACAGCCCCATAGAAATGAATGGGTCTTGATTCAGTGCGGGTGCAATGCGTTCCCTTCACGCATTGCACTCGCGCTTAAATCTCGCCCCCGTGTGAAAGGGGCCTAAGATGCAGAGGTAAGATTCTCAGCCTGCCTCTCCTCTCCCTGCCTCTCTACATACATCGGACCTATTTTACTAGCTTTATTACTAAGAGTGTGGGCCTATTTGATCTGCTGTCAGCACTAATTGCTGGCAGCCCTGCTCCTCCATGTCTTTCCAGTGCCTTGCTAACTAACCAAGGAGGCACTGGAAAGATAGAGAGGAATGAGGCTGCCAGCAATCAGAGCTGGCAGTAAATTGCTAGTCACAGGAATACAGTACACTTACTGACCTTTCCTCTCTGACTTCCCAGCACGTCCCTGGTTAGTTAGGTTCTGCTGGGAAGACAGAGAGGAGCGGGTTGCCAACGATCAGTGCTGGCAACCAATCAATCAAACAGGAAGGCACTCTTAGTAATAAAGGTAGTAAAATACTTTGTAAAATAGGTTCTTTATTATTTAGAGAGGCATCGGCTAGGACAAGGACAGAAGAGGCATGCTGAGAATCCTTCCTCTGCATCTAGCAGTTTTTCCATCCTCATCATACAGTAAATGCTAAAGAAACATCCTCCTTAGCAATATTCAGTTAGAGAGTCGCTAAGGCTACTTTCACACTCGCGGTAGAGTGATCCGGCAAGCAGTTCAGTCGCCGGAACTGCCTGCCGGATCAGGCAATCTGCATGCAAACGGACAGCATTTTGAGACGGATCCCGATCCATCTCACAAATGCATTGCAAGAACGGATCTGGCTTTCCGTTTGTCATCCGTATTTTTAATGCCGGATCCGGCATTCCTGCAACTGATCCGGAATGTTGGACGGAGATAATACCACAGCATGCTGCTGTATTTCCTCCGTCCAAAACGCAGTTCAGTGACTGAACTGATGATATCCTGATGCATCCTGAACGGATTTCACTCCATTCAGAATGCACGGGGATGAAACTGCTAAGTTCTTTTCCGGTATTGAGCCCCTATGACGGAACTCAGTGCCCTAAGAGGACACATATTTTCTTAGTATAGTATATAAAAAAATCACTTAAAAATAATTGACCCTACACATCAAAATAAAACTGAAAAAACAGCTACAGGAAATTAAATCTATGCCTGCTAGAAGCAAATAAGATTTGCAGCAAAATGGTTATCAAGTATTTTCAGCCAGTGGCACTGGATAAAATGGAATAGAAGAATAGGGACGTGACATACCCTTCCACGTGTAGCCAAATATTATACTGATGACACAGCTCCTTTAGTCTTGCCAGTTTGTCTGTGTGTCCTGCGCCAGGGGTTCCTATAAAAGGGATGAAAAACTGTAGAAATTATACACTCATTTCAAGATTAAATAGATTGCACAGCTTTAGGAAAACATGGCCACTTTCGTCCATATACAGCAACACACCAGTCCATGGGCTGTGTGTGGTATTGCAGCTCAGCCAAATTCACTTCAATCAGCTGGGGTACACAACCAGACAACCCACAGACGAGTGTGTCTGTGTTTAAGGAAGAATGCAGTCATATTCTTCTAATGCGGTATAACCCCTTTAAGAGATACTCCATGCGCTAATGTCATGTCACTCCAGTCATCGCTGCAGAAAACCTAATGCACATTGCATTCCACAGAATAGGCACATTCGCTGCATGACTACTTCTTCCATTCACAAAGGTCTGCAAGATTGAGTGATACCCAGGTCCCCGCGTGAGGCTTTACCACTGCCACAAAAACGGACTGCAGGGATCCAAGCTGCCTAACTTGCATAAGTTGCGGATTTGCTTACATTTTTACAGGTATGATTACATTATTTGACAACCATATTGCTACCTAATTAACCACTTCAGCCCCACTAGGTGAAACCCCCTTCATGACCAGAGCACTTTTTACACTTCGGCACTACACTACTTTAACCGTTTATCGCTCGGTCATGCAACTTACCACCCAAATGAATTTTACCTCCTTTTCTTCTCACTAATGGAGCTTTCATTTGGTGGTATTTTATTGCTGCTGACATTTTTACTTTTTTTGTTATTAATCAAAATGTAACGATTTTTTTGCAAAAAAATGCAATTTTTCACTTTCAGCTGTAAAATTTTGCAAAAAAAACGACATCCATATATAAATTTTTCGCCAAATTTATTGTTCTACATGTCTGTGATAAAAAAAAAAAATGTTTGGGCAAAAAAAAAAAATGGTTTGGGTAAAAGTTATAGCATTTACAAACTATGGTACAAAAATGTGAATTTCCGCTTTTTGAAGCAGCTCTGACTTTCTGAGCACCTGTCATGTTTCCTGAGGTTCTACAATGCCCAGACAGTAGAAAAACCCCACAAATGACCCCATTTCGGAAAGTAGACACCCTAAGGTATTCGCTGATGGGCATAGTGAGTTCATAGAACTTTTTATTTTTTGTCACAAGTTAGCGGAAAATGATGATGATTTTATTTTTTTTCTTACAAAGTCTCATATTCCACTAACTTGCGACAAAAAATAAAAAAATTCGAGGAACTCGCCATGCCCCTCACGGAATACCTTGGGGTGTCTTCTTTCCAAAATGGGGTCACTTGTGGCGTAGTTATACTGCCCTGGCAATTTAGGGGCCCAAATGTGTGAGAAGTACCTTGCAATCAAAATGTGTAAAAAATGGCCTGCAAAATCCGAAAGGTGCACTTTGGAATACGTGCCCCTTTGCCCACCTTGGCAGCAAAAAAGTGTGACACATCTGGTATCGCCGTACTCAGGAGAAGTTGGGGAATGGGTTTTGGGGTGCCATTTTACATATACCCATGCTGGATGAGAGAAATATCTTGGCAAAAGACAACTTTTCCCATTTTTTTATACAAAGTTGGCATTTGACCAAGATATTTTTCTCACCCAGCATGGGTATATGTAAAATGACACCCCAAAACACATTCCCCAACTTCTCCTGAGTACGGCGATACCAGATGTGTGACACTTTTTTGCAGCCTAGATGCGCAAAGGGGCCCAAATTCCTTTTAGGAGGGCATTTTTAGACATTTGGATCCCAGACTTCTTCTCACACTTTCGGGCCCCTAAAAAGCCAGGGCAGTATAAATACCCCACATGTGACCCCACTTTGGAAAGAAGACACCCCAAGGTATTCAATGAGGGGCCTGGCGAGTTCCTAGAAATTTTTTATTTTTTGCATAAGTTAGCGGAAATTGATTTTTGGGGTTTTTTTCTCACAAAGTCTCACTTTCCGCTAACTTAGGACAAAAATTTCAATCTTTCATGGACTCAATATGCCCCTCAGCGAATACCTTGGGGTGTCTTCTTTCCGAAATGGGGTCACATGTGGGGTATTTATACTGCCCTGGCTTTTTAGGGGCCCTAAAGCGTGAGAAGAAGTCTGAAATATAAATGTCTAAAAATGTTTACGCATTTGGATTCCGTGAGGGGTATGGTGAGTTCATGGGAGATTTTATTTTTTGACACAAGTTAGTGGAATATGAGACTTAGTAAGAAAAAACAAAAACAAACAAAAAATTTCCGCTAACTTGTGCCAAAAAAAATGTCTGAATGGAGCCTTACAGGGGGGGGTGATCAATGACAGGGGGGTGATCAATGACAGGGGGGTAATCACCCATATAGACTCCCGGATCACCCCCCTGTCATTGATCACCCCCCTGGTAAGGCTCCATTCAGACGTCCGTATAATTTTTACGGATCCATGGATCGGATCCGCAAAACACATGCGGACGTCTGAATGGAGCCTTACAGGGGGGTTATCAATGACAGGGGGTGATCAGGGTGATCACCCCCCTGTCACTGATCACCCCCCCTGTAAGGCTCCATTCAGACATCCGCATGATTTTTTACGGATCCATGGATACATGGATCGGATCCACAAAACACATGCGGACGTCTGAATGGAGCCTTACAGGGGGGTTATCAATGACAGGGGGTAATCAGGGTGATCACCCCCCTGTCACTGATCACCCCCCCTGTAAGGCTCCATTCAGACATCCGCATGATTTTTACGGATCCATGGATACATGGATCGGATCCACAAAACACATGCGGACGTCTGAATGGAGCCTTACAGGGGGGTTATCAATGACAGGGGGTAATCAGGGTGATCACCCCCCTGTCACTGATCACCCCCCCTGTAAGGCTCCATTCAGACATCCGCATGATTTTTACGGATCCATGGATACATGGATCGGATCCACAAAACACATGCGGACGTCTGAATGGAGCCTTACAGGGGGGTGATCAATGACAGGGGGGGTGATCAGGGAGTGTATATGGGTGATCACCCGCCTGTCATTGATCACCCCCTGTAAGGCTCCATTCAGACGTCCGCATGTGTTTTGCGGATCCGATCCATGTATCCATGGATCCGTAAAAATCATGCGGACGTCTGAATGGAGCCTTACAGGGGGGTGATCAATGACAGGGGGGTGATCAGGGAGTGTATATGGGTGATCACCCGCCTGTCATTGATCACCCCCCTGTAAGGCTCCATTCAGACGTCCGCATGTGTTTTGCGGATCCGATCCATGTATCCATGGATCCGTAAAAATCATGCGGACGTCTGAATGGAGCCTTACAGGGGGGTGATCAATGACAGGGGGGTGATCAATGACAGGGGGGTGATCAGGGAGTGTATATGGGTGATCACCCGCCTGTCATTGATCACCCCCCTGTAAGGCTCCATTCAGACGTCCGCATGATTTTTACGGATCCATGGATACATGGATCGGATCCACAAAACACATGCGGACGTCTGAATGGAGCCTTACAGGGGGGTGATCAATGACAGGCGGATGATCAGGGAGGGTATATGGGTGATCACCCGCCTGTCATTGATCACCCCCCTGTAAGGCTCCATTTAGACGTCCGTATGCGTTTTGCGGATCCGATCCATGTATCCGTGGATCCGTAAAAATCATACGGACGTCTGAACGGAGCCTGACAGGGGGGTGATCAATGACAGGGCGGTGATCAATGACAGGGGGGTGATCAGGGAGTTTATATGGGGTGATCATGGGTGATCAGGGGTTTATAAGGGGTTAATAAGTGACGGGGGGGGGGGGGGTATTGTAGGGGGGGGTTTGGTGCGACTGTAATGACCTACCTGAGTCCTCTGGTGGTCGATCCTAACAAAAGGGACCACCAGAGGACCAGGTAGGAGGTATATTAGACGCTGTTATGAAAACAGCGTCTAATATACCTGTTAGGGGTTAAAAAATTCGGATCTCCAGCCTGCCAGCGAGCGATCGCCGCTGGCAGGCTGGAGATCCACTCGCTTACCTTCCGTTCCTGTGTGCGCGCGTTCACAGGAAATCTCGGCTCTCGCGGGAGGACGCGTATATGCGTCCACCCAGAAGAGCAGGGCCGCCGGCAGGACGCAATCCTGCGTACGGCGGTCCTGTAGTGGTTAAAGTAGTAGCATCTATTTACTGAATATTAGCAAGTAACACAACATCGTTACAAAAGGTGGACGAAGACTGAAGTCAACACACCGGCATTAGCCACCAATAGGAGAGGTAGCTTTCCAGATTCTTTGTCCTCTTTCAACTGACGATCCAGTGCGGCCACATCCTGGAATAACGGACATAAAAGAAAATCAATGATACTATACATATACAGTCCTATAAAGACATTACAACCATTCCTTACTTGATATATTTGCGGCAATATCCAAACTGCCACCAACTCTTACATATGAACAGATATACTTCAAACTATACCTAAATCTACAGTATCATAGGCAATTCAATTATTTACCCCTTGGACATTATGGGAGAGATTTATAAAGACTGTCGCTTTCTGAGCCGGTCTTGATATCCCCTGCACTGCAGGACGATGGTCCTAATTTATGACGAGACGTACGCCTAGTCATAAATTGGGCACATCCCCCTGCAATCTATGCGCCTAACTACAAATCTACGACAGCTCAGAGTTGCCGTAGATTTCAGTCTTCATTTACACCAGAAAACAGGCGTAAAGGAAGAATACATTTGTCACTGCAACCCTGTCACACTCCCTTTAAGAAAAATGGTGAGGAAGGCAAAAAAAGGGGAGATGTGACAATTTTTTTAAAAGTCGCACCTGTGACTTTTTAACACCACTTTTCAGGTGTAAAGGGAGAGGGTAAATCTCCCACTATGTTGTTGGACGGTAAATCTCTGGAGGTAAAATCTCTGCCGTGTAGAGACTGGACATAAGGCCAAGCATAGTGGAATACTGCAGCTTGATCATGGCAAAGGTTACGCAATATCCAGTTTGCCCATTATGCTTGGTTTGGTCAGCTGTTCAGGATCTTGGGCTGCAAGCCTGTATCGTGGACTTTAACCCGCACTGTAAGGTCGCAGGACACTTTCCTGACACATTACACAAGTATCTGCCACTGTTCCAATGGTGGCTCCTGTCTAAATCACTCTGAATAGCCCAAAGATGGAGTGAACCGTATATATATTCCTGCATCTCGGAAAAAGTAGTCATTCACCCATCTTACCGGTTCCCCGGTGTTCTTACCGGTTCCCCTTGTGCCATTCTCTAGGTCAGGAATCCGCAACCTTCTGCACTTCAGCTGCTCTAAAACTGCAACTCCCAGCATGCAAACATTCTCGGCTGTTCTTCTAAGGCTGAATGCACATGGCCGTGGAACACGGACGTTAGCGGTCCGTGGTATCCCAGCATGGCATCCTGCTGACAGCAGGAGCGCATGGCGTCATTGGTTGCTATCAATAACAACCAATGACTCCGTGCGCTCCTGTTGTGGATGGAGCATTCTGGCAGTTTCAGAACATCTGGAGTGCCGGAGGTTGCTGATCCTTGCTCTAGGTTAAAGTACCTAAGGGATTAACAAACATATCATGGACTACAATCAAAAGAGAGCGCAACGATATTGAGAAGAACCGATTACCATTTGATGCTGGGAACCAAACATTGTATTACAAGGCACACGACGCAAGCAGGACAACGGAAGGCCGAGCTGCAAAATGACAAGAAATACATTAGTGACTGAATAACCAGTGGTTTATATGCGACACTTAGTGTCATCTACAATATGCCAAATTTATAGCAACCGGTGTTCACAGGTCATATGAAGCCCTTTACACATGCTGCGCATGGTTTGTATTTAGGTCAGGGATCAGTAACCTCCGGCACTTCAGCAGTTCTAAAACTACAACTCCCAGAATCCTCCTTTCACTTCTGTAGGAGTTACAAGAATAGCTGAGCAAGTCTGCATGCTGGGAGTTGTAGTTTGAGTGCCAAAAGTTGCTGATCTCTGGTTTAGTTTAGCCCAACCTACAATGATGCTGTCATCAAGGACAATGTACACATAGGAGGTAGTTGCCAACCGCCAGCATCCTATACTTCACTGCATTCTGGGGGAGCAGATTTCCTACCAGAATGGGTTTTCCCCATTCACGCCAGGTCTAAAAAAAAAACGGACGTGGTGTGAGCAGGGAAGGGGATGGGGGCTGGCAGGCCCGTCCCATTTACAATTTTCTACACCTGTTTTAGGCTTAGAAAATGGTCTCAATGTAAGACAGTAAAGTAAGCCGGCTTACATTTAGACTGGATATGGATACGCTGAAGTTATGTAGAGGCCGGCACCTCTTAATAATTCAGGTGGATCCACCGCTGGATTATAGGGGTTATTAAGACCGGTGTCTAAAACACCTCAGTCTTAATAAACCACCACCTATGTTTATACCCGATCGGCGCGCTGTTCAAATTTTTTTTTTTTTTAAAGCAATACTCCCATCACGGATCCCCCACCCTCTTATACTGACGCGGTTTGATTCTCCACTGCTTTCTGGTGCAGAGAGGACTTCTTGACACAGGGGCATGTGACCACTGCAGTCAATTACTAGCTGCCGAGTTGACCCGCTACAGCCTAGATCCCCCCCCTTTCCCCCAAATATTCAGGTAAGCTTTGTAGAAACCCTGAACGAGTGATGGATGTTGGGATATTTCAGCTTGAAATCCTACATAACAGTGAATGCAGTTGCAGATAAGGATGGGCAATCTAACTTAAAGGGGTTGTCTCACTTCAGAAAATGGCATTTATTATGTAGAGAAAGTTAATACAAGGCACTAATGTATTGTGATTGTCCATATTGCTTCCTTTGCTGGCTGGATTCATTTTTCCATCACATTATACACTGCTCGTTTCCATGGTTTCAACCACCCTGCAATGCAGCAGTGGTGGTCGTTATTGTACAATATAGCAAATAGCTCTAGCCTCTCAGGGGGCTGGGACCAAGGGGAGTACACATAGTCCAGCACTTTATCCTATAGTGTGCAAGCACAGCCACCGCTGCTGGATTACAAGGTGGTTGTAGCCATGGAAACGAGCAGCATATAATGTGATGGAAAAATGAATCCAGCCAGCAAAGGAGGCAATATGGACAATCACAATACATTAGTAAGTGCCTTGTATTAACTTTCTCTACAGGATAAATGCCATTTGTTGAAGTGAGACAGACCCTTTTAAGCATCTGTGACCTTATCCACTTACCTGGTTACAGAGGTACTGGCCGAGCCCAGGTCTTGCAGCCCCACTTGTGTAGATAACAGGCTGCTTGTTATAGAGAACATTGAATCCCTCTGTAGTGTAGTCATCATAGCGGGAGTGGATGACGAGTCTGCACACTTTCAGCAACCCCTCCCGATCATCCTCATGATAATAAGCAGAACCATTTTCAAACCTGTAAAACAATATAACCGGATACCTCCAACCTGATCCATGAATTATCTACACCAACCGAAGGCAATCTGACTTCTTTTGTATGTATGTGTTCATGTCATCCCTCGACTGGTATGCACATTCTGGATTCCTTAGGAGTTGTCCAGTAGTAGGAAACCATGGCTGCCTTCTTTGAGAAACAGTGCCACACCTGTCCGCGGGTTGTACCCAGTACTGTAGCTCTACTCTATTGAACTGAATGGGGTTGAGCTGTAATACCACAATCATCCTGAGAACAGGTGTGTTGCTGTTTTGGGAAGAGAGCAGCCATACTTTTGAAATGCTGGACATCCCCTTTGAGGTCACAATAACTCAGGATTTGCTCACGATCATGGAGCTCTAGCGTTATACAACATATCAAGTCAAATAACTATATTAGGCCTCTTGCACATGCCCGTATGTATTTTGCGGTCCGCAAAAAACGGATCCGCAAAAAATACTGATGATATCCGTTTGCATTCTGTATTTTGTGGAAGAGAACAGCTGGCCCCTAATAGAACAGTCCTATCCTTGTCCGTAATGCGGACAATAATAGGACACGTTCTATTTTTTAGCAGAACGGAAATACGGAAACTGAATGCACATGGAGTACCTTCTGTTTTTTTTGCGGACCGATTGAAATTAATGGTTCTGTATACGGTCCGCAAACCCCCCCCCCCCCCCCCCCAAAAAAAAACGTAACGGACACGGAATTAAAATACAAAAATACATTTGTGTGCGTTAGTCTGTGCACACTTGTGTTAGGGCAAGAATAGCACAGTGTGCAGCACTATTCTTGCTGTCAAAAGTACTGGAACCCCAAATGAGCCCATTAAAGTCAAGTCAATGGAAGGGTCTGTTGGGATTCCCAGGTATGTTTTCAAACTAATGCATAATAGCCATCCATTAGAAACGGAAGCTATGACACTAGTGTGAACAGAGACTTAGCCTAAATGTGGGGTATGACTAAAAGGCACAGCAGTGTGTCAGGCTCAAATCATTACTTAGGGCTCATGCACACGTATTTCCGTTCCTTTTTTACAGGTCCATATGCGGAACCAGTCACCTCAAAAGAAAAAAAAATGGAAATTACTCAGTGTGCATTCTGTTTCTATATGTCTGGAAGTCCTATTCTTGTCTGTTTTCCGAACAAGAACAGGCATTGTTACAATGGATCTGCAAAAAAACGGATGCAATATAGATGTCATCCGTTTTTTTTTGCGGATCAGTGTTTTGCGGACCTCAAAATACATAAGGTCATGTACATGACCCCTTATGGTCTAATATGTCAGTGGACTAATCATGTAGATAAATCACCTAAATAATAACAGTACCTGAACAGTCTACAAAGCCAGACAGTAGTGTCAGAAAGAATCCTTGTGGTCAATTTTCGGAGTCTGTCTTTGTCCAGTACGGAGATGTAGGCTGCCAGACTATGTCCCAGCAGCGCCATGTGACCCTGTTCCCCGACATTCTGAATCCTACTAAAAAAATATTAAATCACAGGCACATATATTAAAAGCTGAATAGTTAACAAGCTTATAAACTACATCATGCGTATAAAGCTAGCAAAGCCAGTGAGTCAAAGGCCCCAACCTGAAGCGCGACATTCCTTTTATAACCTGGCTGATACAATAATAGCAGAGGCGATAAGAGATGGGGAGAGGAGTCACTGACTCAGCCCTGATGACTGACATTTCTGAGCTTCAGCAAATATATCATTACTATATGACCTATTCCAAGCCCACGAGGACCAGAGTGGCGGATAAGCCCTGTAAATCTGACACGTAAATCGAATAATGGATGGGATCACAAAGCACTTCTATGCCATCTGAACACCCGGGTGGCAGAACATGCTAAAAGAAGAGCACTGTGTGTGCTGGAATCAGACGAGCAGCCACAGAACAGGATACAACATTGATATGCTCATATTTCCAGGACCTGCATATATCTCCAGAAGCAAGCTTGGTCATGATGATGACCTCTCCATTAGTAGTGGTTGCTTCAACGGGCGGGAAGGGGGTGCGAAGACCCCCATTTTGGAGATAGGCGCCGGTCCCAGATGTGTCCCGTAGACATACAATAAATGTATACCCCTTTAAATCCTAGGTGAAGATAAAGTGATGTCTGTGCACACTGTTCGTCAGTATTTGTCAAACATTTTGGGGGAGATTTATCAAAACTAGTGTAAATGAAACGTGGGGCAGTTGCCCATGGCAACCAATCACGTTGCCCGTTTCACTTCCCCAAAGTCTGACTGTTTACTATGGCAAAAAAACACCTCTATGAGCTGAAACAAAAGTTTGGAAGGACCCCCACCATCCAAGGATGACAACTAATTATTTGAATAGCCGCCATGTAATACTAACACGTTAAAGGAAACCTGTCACCATTAAAATGCAGGCAGCATGTAATCAAGCAGAAGTTGCTGAGCAGATTGATATATAGTTTCATGCCTTTTAATGCTTAGGAGTCATGTGGGCGGTCCTACACAGTGACTGACAGCCTTCCCCAGTTAGCCGTCAATAAGTATGGCACCACCCACATGACTCCTAGGCGTAAAAACTGTTTTACGGACTCTTTTGTCACAAAACTATATATCAGTCTGCTCATCTCCTCCTACACTATAACCTTCTGCTTGCAGACTGCACTGCATTTTCATGGCGACAGATTCCCTTTAGGTCTCATGCACAATGCACACGACCATAGTTTTGGCCCATGTCCGATTTGCATTTTTTGAGGACTGTACGCTAAGCAATTCATTTCTATGGGTCAGCAAATCCATGTGCTGTCTGCATCCGTGTGGCAAATTCTACAACATGTCCTACTCTTGTCCATTTTGCAGACAAGAATAGGCAGTTCTAATAAGGAGAGTGAGAAAATTGCGGCATCCACACATCTGGTATCCGTATTTTGTGGATCTGCGGTTTGCAGACTGCAAAATGGATATGGTTGTGTGCATTAGGCCTTAAAGGGGTTGTCCATGTTATTTTCATTGATAGTCTATCCTCAGGATAAGTCATCAGTATCAGCTGGTTGAAAAGAAAGCACTCGTCGTGCCAGCGATGCCTTCTCTTCATTGTTTACCTGCTAGCTGTCACATCAGCAGCGGTGAGCAGGTGTAATTACACCCAAGCTAAAGAGCCGTTCCACTGAAGTGACCGGGCCGGCTTCTTGTAACGGCAAGCAGGTGAACAATGGAGGGAAGGCTGCACTGGCACGGTGTGCGCCTTCTCTACAACCAACTGAATGGCAGGTGTCGGATCCCCGCTGATCTGTTATTGATGAGCTATCCCGAGGATAGGTCATCAATAAAAATAAAAAAACTTTCAAAACCCCTTTAACTAGATATTACTGCAAAAAAAAAATACAGCCAGGTTTTCTATAATAAAAAATAAAAAAAAATATTGACAAACCTATATTAATAGAGTCCTGACCAGTACCCAAGTGATATCTGTCAATTATCATCATTATTGGTTATTTATATACTGTAACGCCTCGAATAATCTGTTATAGACATGGAACCAAGATGGCCGCTAAACCAAAGTTTTTGATCATATAATTCTCATTTCTGATATAATGATGATGCTTACCGGATTGATTGCGACTCCTCTTCTTCATCTTCATTCATAAGGGTCTGCACCAGCTGGAGAATGCTCACCATGTTCTGACCACTGAAATCGGATTAAAAAAAAATTAGGACATGTTATTTACTAGAGGTGTCAGGGGTGATTGGAATGGGCGACCAACATAAATACTACCACACCATTTGGAGGGGGGACTTGGGAACCCCATTCTCTGAATCGCTGGGGGTCCACAAAGGTAGAACCCTCCACCTTCTGATATTACAGGTTGTGTAAATACTTGTTCTGGGATAAAGGATAATGTATACACCATATGTAGCAGGCTCCCCCTAGTGGCAGATTCTAGAAGCAATATTTCTCATTTAAAAGGGTTGTCCAAGATAATTAAAAATCTCAGACAAGCTCCCCAATAGTGTACAATAAAATTATGCTATCCTTAGCATTTTCTCCAGCACCATGCTTTGTGCTACTGGTCCAGTCTTCCTGACGCTGCATGAGGATAGTGACTGGCTGCAGAAGTACGTGCCATATGCCTGCAAATCAATGCCACAATTTCTAAACATGCAGTGGCAAGAGGACTGGACCAGAGAAAAAGATTGCATTTTTTTTTTATTTTACACCATATGGGGGCTTATCTGTATCAAATGAATGGAGCTCTAATTACTATAAGGATAAGAGACTGTCCGAGGTTTTGATACTAATGGCCTATCCTCAGGGTCAGATTCTTGGCAGCCCCCTGATCTGCTGTTTGAAGAGGCTGTGGTACTCTGGCCTCCTCACAGCTTACCAAGGACAGCGCTATACATTGTATAGTGGCTGTGCTTGCTATTGCAGCTGAGTGTCACAGCTGTAGATTGGCAGGGTGACCAGGAGTCAGACCCCCACCGATCAGATGTGGATGACCTATCCTGAGGATAATAATAAACAAAGTGTAGAAGCAGCACCACTCGGTCCTTGTTGATGTATCCAAATAGATGCAACAGCCTCACCAATGGCCTTGGATCCAACGGCCGGAGTATATAGATAAATGCAGACGGTATCAGCAGCATCTCACATCATCGACTTTTATTTGGACTTCAAAGCAACAATACACATGGCAACGTTTCGGCTGATACACACCCTTTGTCAAACCTATTCACATTGTGTTACATACATATATTTATAGTAAAAACAAGTGCGCCACCCCCATCCAGATTATCCAATTGCAGACAATGGTACCGGCTGACCAATGAGAATGCGTATTTGAATAGCCACTCTTTAGCCTAATTTACCTACATGTCTCACCCGAGTGCCCACCAATCGTCCTATAGGTCACACCTATCATCACATGTCGTCTGTAATTGCTGTGCACCAAATGTAGAGCAAAACATCAATTGCTATGTTCTCATTGGCTAGTCTGTACCATTGCCTGCAATTGGATAATCTGGATGGGGGTGGCGCACTTGTTTTTACTATAAATATATGTATGTAACACAATGTGAACAGGCTTGACAAAGGCTGTGTATCAGCCGAAACGTTGCCATGTGTATTGTTGCTTTGAAGTCCAAATAAAAGTCGATGATGTGAGATGCTGCTGATACCGTCTTCATTTATTCTCATTTGTCTTCTTGTTTCGTCAGACTTCACAGTTGCAGACTATGAAATATAGAAATGCAGTGCATTCTTCTATTAGGCTGCCGTCATGTCTTCTACACCCTCTCTCTCCACCCTCTGATGTTAGTGCATGTGAGCCATGAAGTTTAGGAGAGGGCTGGGTTTAGGGCTCCATAATTTTGGTCTACACAGTGAGTGTGGCCATCTTGGGAAGAATCTCCTAGTTCAGGGATCAGCAACCTTTGGCACGCCAGCTGCCGTGACACTACAACTCCCAGCATGCAGTCTTAATGGAATGTTCTAGTAACTTCCATAGAAGTGAAAGGGGGATTCTGGGAGTTGCAATTTCAGAATAGCTGGTGTGCCAGAGGTTGCTGATCCCTGTCCTAGTTACTAATAGTACAAAACAGTGCTGTGTGGTCCCAGCTAATGGCTCTCATTTAGAATTCATATTACTTGTATTCAGTGTTATATTTGTTATCTACTATACTTTACATACTTTGCTGCCATCTAGTAGCTGTTATTATACTTGTTTTATGAAGTTATCTATGGTTGTAATTTCATTATGTCATTCATCTTGTAACTCTTCCTCCTCTGTGAGCTCCCATCCTGTGTCTCTCAGTCTTTTGTCAGACATGCATCACAGAGCTGGAGAGAGGATTTTTCTTTTGCCCTCTATCACAGGGGTAGGCAACCTCCGGCACTCCAGCTGTTGTGAAACTACAACTCCCAGCATGCATACTTCCTCTGCTCTTCTCAGAACTCACAGAAATGAATGGAGCATGCTGGGAATTGTAGTTTCACAACAGCTGGAGTACCGAAGGTTGCTGACCCCTGCTCTATCATCTTTCTCAAGGTACATTCCATAAATTACCTAAAGGCACATGCACTGCATTCCCTCGCTGGAATTCTACATACAACTGGTGTTGTTAGGGGAATGATTATACCGAGTTCCCTATCTTCATTGCTTGTAGAAGAGATTGCCACCCACACTAATCAGAGACGTCTCTCACGTACATCAGTGGCAGAATGGGTGCCCGCTGCTGTACATACAAAGTACCAGTCCATAGTACATACAGATGAAACGCTAATCTGCCTAGTTACGCACCGATAATTCCACACTTCGCTGCATAATTGGGCAGATTTGCCCTTCAGCAGCTTTGGAATCTGGCTAGCATGTGGAAATAGGCTGGGCACCAAACTACATACGTATATACTTATGGTTTTCCTGATACTATATTTGTGGCTATACTGTGTACAGAATGTATGCACTAACTCTGGCCTCCATTACATCTCTGCGGAGGTTGTCACTCAGCTTTTCCTAGACTGCTGAATTCCAAATTTGCCTATAGTTTCCGTCACAGTTTGTTAGTCTGCATTAGGCCTCATGCACACCATTGGATCTGTTTTGTGGACAGCACAAGGATGTCATCCATGTCCTGCCAACATCCATATGTCTGTTCAGCAAAATACAGGTGAAACTCGAAAAATTAGAATATCGTGCAAAAGTCCATTTATCTCAGTAATGCAAAAAAAAAGGAATTGCATTAATGCAGCTTAAAATTAGAATTTTGTGAAAAGGTTCAATATTCTAGGCTCAAAGCGTCTCACTCTAGTCAGCTAATTAATCCATACCCCCTGAGCAAAGGGTACCTCAAAATTGTGACTTTGGGGTTTCATAAGCTGTAAGCTTTAAATATCCCACGTTGCATGTATTGAGTCTATCTCGTATGTTAGCTTCATCTTTTAAGTTGCATTCCTGAAATAAATGAACTTTGCACGATATTCTAATTTTTCGAGTTTGACCTGTACAGTACATATCCTATTCTAGTCCACAAAATTCGGTCCTTGGACCCACTGGTGTCGGTGGGTACGCAAAAATATCCGGATGGCACACAGCTGGCATCCATATTTTGCGGATCTGCAGTTTGCGTTGTGTGCATGAGGCCTTACCTGCACAATCATGAGACAGTCTAGTAGAAATCCTGAAGGAACCTACGGTTAATTTCCCATCTTTGACTGGTAGTTGGTTAAGGGTACCTTCACACTCACGGCAGAGGATTCCGACAGGCAGATCCGGCAAGTTGGACGCAAACGGATGCATTTGTGAGACGGATCCGGATGCGGATCCGTCTCACAAATGCATTGCAATACCGGATCAGTCTTTCTGGTTGTCATCCGGAAAAACGAATCCGGTATATTTATATTTTCCAAAGATTTAATGGTCTGCGCATGCGCCGACGGAAAGAACGGATCAGTTTTTCCGGATCTGGCATTCCGGCAAGTGTTCAGGATTTTTGGCCGGAGAGAAAACTGGAGCATGCTGCGGTATCTTCTCCGGCCAAAAAACGTAAGAGCTGAACTGATGCATATGGAACGGTTTGCTCTCCATGCAGAGTGCATTAGGATAAAACTGATCAGTTTTTTTCCGGTATTGAGCCTCTAGGACGGAACTCAATACCGGAAAACAAAAACGCTAGTGTGAAAGTACCCTAAGGGGTATGGCTTAATTATGTCTTTGTCTTACTACAGACCTCACTGAAGGTTTCCCCCTTCCTTGCTGCGGTTTTTACAAAGTATATTTTTATACATGTTAAATAAAGACTCTTTCATGTTTATATACACATGTGTTTGGTGCTAATTATTGGTGTGTTTAGTACATTGAATTGTTTGGGCTGCTCTCAGCATTATATAGTCATTATAACCCGGTGATCAAATCTAGTGGGTACAGACAAGGCAGAGGGTAGAAGCTCCTGCTCCAGCCAGTTGTCTTACAGACACAGGACAGTGAGAAGGAGGAGGCAGAACATGGCTAAGCTCCTGGGACACATGGGGAGGATTTCTCAATGCAGTTCTCAAGTTTTAATTTAAATACGAGACAAAATAAAATTAAAAAAAGTATGCAATAAAGAACATCTACCCAATAGATGATAAATCAGTCAACCAGTCAGCATTTTCTGTAGACATTACACAAGGATCAGACCCACAGGAGGAAAAAATAAACTTTTTGATATTGACTTATTATATTTCAAACAATAGGAAACCACTGATCCATTAGAAATGACACGGCTTTAGTTGGCGCAGGGCTCTGATGCCAAGAACACAATAGGATGACAGCAGTGCTATGTGTAATATGACATTCCTTTTAACACCTACTTCCCAGCGTTAGGATACTAACGAATAAGAAGAGTTTGTGTTACCAATGCATGTTATACACCATGGTGAAAGTATGAAGACTAGTTGAACCAAGACATCAATTAGTTTAGTATTCTTTAGGAAGTATTATTTATAGTAAGATATTTTTAACAATAAATGGCAAAACCACCTAAGCGTGCTGCAACACGTTGTGGCTGTGCTGCTTTTTTAGTGCAGCATAAAAAAAAAAAAAAAAAAAAAATAAAAAACATTTTTTGCAACATCCCTTCATTTATGTTATGTGTTCTTCCAGGAATAGAAAACACAGCAGACTTAACGGCTATGTACACCTTTGGGTGTCAATTCTTATTGCATTGTACTTATTTTGAGCTAAAATTTATTTATTTTTTTATTGGTCTCTGTCACAAAGGGTTAACCATTTTTCTAGCTGTTTGCATCCTACTTTCTTTTTGTGCCTGTCATCTAATAACCCTCATCTCTAAATTACTAAGAGGTCAGAAACACTTATTTAAAGGCTATGTACACCTTTGTGTACATAGCAGAGATACTGTAGTAGCAGTCTGTGGATTTTCTGTCTTTTCCGTCAGTTGGAGAGGTGACAGGCTCCTTATCTCTACTCTCTGACATTATAAACATGCATTACAGCTCAGTTCCTATCTTACTGATAAGGAAGGATGTGGCTTAAATAAGTGTTTATGACTTCTCAGTAGTTTATAAACAAGTGTTATTAGATGACCAGCACAAAGTGAAAGCGAAAGTACCAGTTACTTTTAATATATGCAGCGTGTATTACTGGACTCATTCATGCATAATAATTATTATGATGAACTCTTTACCAGATGTGCATATTAGATGGTGCAGCAATGCATGATCTTGATGCATGAAGAAAAGAAAAAAAAAAATCTAAGAAATATTAAAAGATATGGGTGTAGAGCATCTGAAACATGTAATGACATTTCGGATGTTACCTTCTAAAGAGTAAGGGCTCATGTACACGAACACGTGCGCCCCATGCCCGGGCTGAGGACCGCAAATACCGTGTGTCGCTGTTTGCAGACCCATTCACTTGAATGAGTCCATGATCTGCAAAATCCAGCCTGCACCGCAAAAAAATATAACATATTCTACTTTTTCGCTGTGCAGAGGCACGGACCAAAATACCACGGAAGCGCTCTGTAGTACTTCCATAGGCTCCTGCTCGGTGCCTCCGCTCCGTACCATGTGGAACGCAAACCACCAGTGTCCCGTATATATTGTGGATCCACTGTTTGCGGCCTAAATGTGGGCATGAGCCCTAACTGTCATGTGATATGTAAAGCATTTGAGGTTGTAAACCACCTGTAGATTTTGAGTATTTCCTCCCCTCTGCAACATAAGCCCCAATCCCCATCTCTCTCCTTTCTGTTGTGTCTTCAATCCCTGAAACTATAAAAAAATCAGGCTAAAATGTATAGGACAGATATGATTAATAAGTATGAGTGCAGGCATAGACTACACAGGGTCTGTTTGTAGTCTGTTACCATGGTGACATACAGACCTGGTAGGAAATGTAAGATCATTTGGAAAGTTGCTTTATTTTAGGTCTTTAAGAGCAAAACATGGTTGAGAAGGAGAATACAGCCTTCATGTTAAACACCATTCAGTGTATGAAATATTTTATCTACTAGTTTATTTGAATGTGACAAATGGAGCTGCTTATACAGCCAATTACTTTCTTTTTCTTGTGCTTTTTGTAAGTAAACATTTTGTTGCTGGTTTTACTCGTCCTCTGGGTCTGAACAGTCACATGAGATTATGGTTACATAGCAGCTTGCAGCAACCTCTTACCAGAACCTGATGATTAGATATTTTGGTAGGGTGCAATTCTTATGAATTTATGTAAAGCCTTGGCATGGTTGATGGAAATTCCACTTTCTGGAAAGATACTATTTATAAAAAAGGAATATGCATGTGCTTTACTAAAATATCTTCTACTTGGCTCTCCCTGAGTCCCTTCAGCAAAAATCTAACTCAGGCATGGTGGACACTTTTAATTACACAGTCCCAATCAGGTCACATAGATGGCATGTCAAAAGATTCCCCTGCTCGCTCTCTCCCTTACATGTCAACCAATATACATGCAGATTACAAAAGGGAGTAGTCTAGCGCTGCAGGTGCAACCACAATAGACATGTGAGACAGATCTGATCACTGCAGATCCAACGGGTTGTGCCACCATTAAATGTCATTTTAATATTATGCAGCAGGAAACACTCTTTTTTTGTAATTTACTTTCTGTTACAAAAAGGCTCCAATTTTGAGATACTCTCTTCGCTATAACTTTGCCCCCCCCCCCCATGTTTAATGTGTATAATAACGTGCACGCTCAGCTACAGGGGTGGACGCACATGCTCAGTGCTATCCTATAACTGCCACCAGCCGTATCTACTTTTCGAAGTTGTGATATAGTGAGGCTGAGTTCACACTTCAGTTATTTGGTCAGTTATTTCCATCAGTTATTGTGAGCCAAAACCAGTAGTGAAGCCTACTCAGAGATCAGGTGTAAGGATTTGATTTTCACTTATTCTGTGTTTTTGACCCACACCCGGTTTTAGCTCACAACAACTGATTGAAATAACTGACCAAATAATTGAAGTGTGAACTCAGCCTTACTGGGAGAGAACTGCAGCAGAAAGGACTCCCCACCCTCGGTAAAGGACATGCCCCCTGTGCTGTGATAGGAAGAGAGCTGCAGCAGAAAGGACACACGCCCCTGAGGCTACATGCACACGATCAGGATTGCGTGCGGAAAATCCGCACCGTAGGTCATGTACATTGTATTCTATGAGAATTTTAAATTCTCGAAGCACATGATGCAGATTTTTTCTGCGCGGATTTTAAAATCCGCAGCATGTCAATTTATTTTATTTTTCCTGACCGGATTTTCTTCACTCACTTACTGAAATCCGCATGTGAAAAATCCGCACCAAATCCGCATCAATTAATGCGGATTGACTGCACAGATTTGCCTGCGAACACCTGCGGATTTCAGTGCGGATTCTCCGCACATGAATCCTGAACGTGTGCATGTACCCTTAGTTTCCAGCTTGAAATAAACATAGCTTTGCAACCAATATGGGAGCTCTCTGAATCCATGTAATAACCCCTTTAAGTACATTGGCTATGTGATCAGAGAAACCAAGCATCAGCAACACCACCGTTTAGTAGCGTCGGCCATCTAACAATCCTAGCAATGCGACTGTTTCTTGGCAGCTCAGTCCAATATGTCACTCAACATCTGTCAAAAGGATAAAGCAGGACAGATGTTCGATGTTTATTAAGGTGGTAAGAGCTGTCAGCACAATGCTGGTTTTCTGTTACGGCTTGATGGGCCACGCTGTGCGTTATCTCAAATGCTGGCTCTGGCTTTTACTAGTCAGCCAAGATCAGCAACTGTACAGCATATTAATGTCTATAGAGCACGATATTTGCATGCCACAATATTTTTGTGAAACCAGCCCTATATAGGGTTAGGCTAGTTTCACACCTACGGTAAGGGTATCTGTCAGAGGAACAGCTGCCGGAGTTCACCGAATCCAGCTTGGCTAGATACCAGGTTTTGGCCTGAAAACAAAAGGGCAAATGCACCAGTTTTTGTCTGACCAAAACCTCATGTTCATGCCAGAAACCGGGCAAATCCCCAAAATCTTTCAGTTGCAAGCAAATCTGAAAGAGGCCCACCTGGTATTGGAAGCATAGCTGTTGGGAAGGAGGGGAAACAGATGTAGAATGCGACACGGAAGTCGTGAAACGTTTGATGACGACGAGAGAAAACTCATGCCAATTAAAAGTCTTATCTACAATACAAATACAGTAATAGGACACTACTGTACCCAACACTGCCAGTAAAGCACGTCACTACCCACCTTCCTTGAAGTGGTCCTGGTATATCTTTCCTTGTGTATTTCTTGGCATCTCTCTCGTCTTCTGTTGACCTATTTGTAACATGATAAAATGCATTAAAGGCCAGTAGCAAGAAAGGGGGCGAGTATTCACAATGTGGTCGACCCTTACACCTTATCCTAAAAAGTCTTGGCCGTATGCAGGGGAATGCTTATTCAGCTAATAGCTCTCCCTCCTGACCCCCACACCCATACTCTGCTCAGCTTGACCCAGTGTCCATGTGTTCTTAATATAATAGAACAGAGCCACTGCCAGGCACCTCTTACTTATGTTTGAAGAACAAAAAGATCTAAAATCATGAACCTTCTCTCCCCCGACATCTGATATTGAGATTCAAGAGGCTCCCATAAACTTTAGATAGTCAAGCCAATGGGTTTGGCCGACATACATCTAATTTATATGGCCAGCTTTACATGTCACTTCCCAAGTAATTCATGTTATAATAGTTACCTGACCTAAATAACTTCAAAGAAATTTGGTTCGTTAAATAGGTCCCGGAAACTGCAAGTCATGTAAGAGAAACCTGTGGATCAGGTTGAGGGATTCCTCAGTCTGGTACGATATACTAGTTCAGTAGTACTTCAGAAAGGCTGGGCTCAGCTGACTCACAAATTTTAGACTAGCCTGGTGACTACCTGCGCCCTGGAGGTGCTCACCCCACAACCCCTCTTCCATCTGTCTACTGTACATTGTGTATAGTACACAGCTCCACAAGAACTCTACTGCCCTGCAGGGCGGTTTAAGGACACTTGTCATGTAGCCTCCATATGATGCCCCTAATAAGTCCAGACATCAGGTATTGACAGCCGCCACTGCCCTGCCCCCAGAGTTCAAGTTCAGGGGTCATATAAGCTGCCACCCTTAAAACACTGATATTTATACCCACTTCTGTCCATCTTCCAGCATCTTCATTGCTTCATTAAGATTTTTCCCCATTTCTGCCAACGTTGGGTCCACCATCTACAAAAGGATAATAGATAATAGTGATAAAAGATAATTTGTAAAAAAAATAAAAATAAAAAATTATATATATATATATATATATATATATATATATATATATATATTTTAATATTACAATAAATACAGGAGATCTAGAGAATCTTATATTCAGCATGTCTTGTATTTCGGGTAGGAAGCATATGAAATATTGTGTACATTGGGATACAGCACAGACATCAATAGAAAAGATTTGGTGCTGATAGCAATTTTCTAGGATTTGCCATTCCTGAAGGATCATGAAGGTCCCACAAAACATACTTATCTCCAATCCACAGGATAGAGGACAAGCTGGGGCCCCCATTTCCCATATGAATGGAGTGTGCTGGCCCTCAATGGGAGTTCCGGAGAAAGCAAGGTACTTGGCTATACAGAAGTCCCATAGAGTTGAATGGAGCAAAAGTGGACGTGCGCGACTGCCGCAAAACCCCCAAAGCTGTGCTGTCCACAGATGGGCCTCTCATGTTTAGTTGGTATGAGCTAATTTGCCAACTTTTTTCCTATGAAGCATTGCACGAAAAATAAGTCTCCATATACAGTAGAGTTTCTTCAATGAGAAATAGTACAAACACCCGCGCCGCTCCTGAATCCAGCATTATATAAGGGCTCTAACTCAATTCCCAGGAATTTTTCTAGCAGATTGGCTACTTACAGAGGGGACAATGTCCAGTGTTAGGAAATTATGAGAACAGAACCCGAGCACTCCCAGAAAAGTCTGATGTATGGTACATGATAAACTAAATGGGCTTTCCCTAATAATACACACGGCACGTGGACCATAGTCCATGAGGAGTAATAAAACAAGTAAATAAATGTATACGTAGTCGTATATCACTGATAGCATCACATCCGTTCTCATCACTTATGTAATATACTAATAATGTCTCCGCTTCCCCCAGGCGTTCCTGCACCCATTACACTAATGGCTGATACACTGTTTGGTATTGTCAATCCTCAGCGAAGTCTGCATATAACATACGGGTATGCTACAGATTTACATCAAATCCAAGGCAGAAAGGTTCCCCCGTGTGTGGGCTTACTCATGAACATGGCTGCCGAGGAGGTCCATGAAACTCTACTGTAACTCTGCATGTCCAATTTTCATCGATCGACTTCTTTAAACATCCAACAGACAAAAAAACTGCGGTATGTCCCACCGGACTGTGTGTGTAGTTTTGTCCATAGAGGCTTCTAGGGAAGAATATCCCCATGCATATAGAGCCGAAGAGACATTGTATGACCGTGAATATACAGGCATCAGCACAAGGCTCGTCTGCAATATGCATAAGCCCCTTTACGTGGACAGATCAACGGGAATGAATGTCCGTAGGACAGCTCGTTCCTGATAATTGCCTTGTGTACAGGTGCCTCTGATCGCCTGATGAACGAGCAAGGCTGTTCATGGGGTGAAAGCATGGCTGATGTGGTATCCAAATTCACTGTTTCTGGGCAGCAGATTGTTCTGTGTAAGGGTCCATTCACACGTCTGTAACGTGTTTTGCAGATGCCCAAAACACGGACACCGGCAATGTGCGTTCCACATTTTGTGGACCGCACATCGCCGGCACCTATAGAATATGCCTATTCTTGTCCGTAATTGCGGACAAGAATAGGACATGTTCTATTTTTTCGGGATCGGAAACGCGGACCTGGAAGTGCTGGTCCGCATTTCCGAAGCGGGGCCGCACAATAGATATGAATGGGTCGACAATTCCGTTCTACAAAATGCGGAACGAAATTGCGGATGTGTAAATGGGGCCTAAAAAGGGATCTACTGCCCACGAGTAGGAGTAGCCTCTGTAGGAGGACAAGTGATCGCAGTAGTGTCTGCTTTCACCCATAAAGAGGCGATTGCTGCATGTGAATGTAGCTCTCCTCTCCATTCACATCAAGCAAAAACATTTAGTTCCCTAGTAGTTCCTCCGCATCGGGCCGTGTGAAGGGGCCTTAAAGGGGTTCTCCAATGACTACTGTAAAAAATGAAAATCAAACATTATATAGTACATGAAAAAAGATATCCCCATTCCTTGCTTTGCTAGATATATACCAAGCTGGCAACTCAAGGGGAGTGTCTTTTCTGCTGTATCTAAGTGGGCGTGACTCAGCTCTCCCTATCACAGCTCAGGGGGCGTGTCTCAGCTCTCCCTATCACAGCTCAGGGGGCAGTTAAAAGATGAAAATGAGCATGTGCGGCCATCTCAGCGAGCTGGACAAAGAAATGAAAATAAAAAAAACAGCAGGTGGCGCTATACAGATACATTTTATTGAATAGCTCAGTGGTTACAGTAAATTTTTAATTACATGCCATTACAAAAAGTATTCAGATCCAGGTGCTGGTTTAAAAACTGTAGAATATTTTTCATGGGACAACCCCTTTAAAGCAAGGATCAGACTCTACATTAATATGAAGAGCCATTCACAGATTTAGCTTTGGATTTCACCCACTACCATTTTCTATTAATGTATATGGCAGTAGAGAGGGGTGTCCAATTTCAGGTTGGCCACTTTCCATAGGTGGCAGCAGGGCAGGGCCTCCCATTCTACACAGAATCCACTATGTTAAAGGGACTCTGTCAGAAGTTTTGACCATGCTAAACTGCTGACAGCACTAAGCAAGTGTGAATATGAACTTTTATTCTGCCAAACTCTGCTCCAGCATGTGCCCAGGAGGCGGAGCTTCACTGTAAAGTGCTCTCTGTGTTGAGCTGCTTCACTGCCCCTCCCCTCTGCTCACAGTGACGGCTGTAGATGTATTCTGGTTGGATGCTACAGCAGTCACTCAGGGCTGTGAAGCAGTTCACTACAGAGTGCACGCCACGCTGAAACGCCGCTTCCTGGGCACTATTTGGAACAGAATATGGCAGAATAAAACTTCATATCCACATTACACCTGATACACGGACTGTTTACCAGTGCACAAGTGAACAGAGGTCGCCATAACGCCTGTACAAGCATCATAGACGCCTGTTCAGACCATTTTACTCCTTGAAAAAAAGTCTATGGTGTACCAATACGCCTTAGATTTTTCCCTACATTCAGCAGCTCAGGGCAGTGTGCCTGACAAAACCAAGAGCAAAGCTCCTCACAGCAAGGGGCTTTGTTATTGGTTGCTTTGAGCGGGCTGCCGACCATTCGGCACACCGCTGTAAAGCTGCAGCGCGCGATCTATCCATATGTGCACACCATCTGCACGGGGCAGCCAGTCCTGCCCACACTCTACAACACCTGGAGCACCATGCGCAGAAACTAGAGCAGTGTTCGTCCTCTGATACCAGCTGCTGCTCAGGATGAGCCCAGTAAGTTAGCTCCTCTTCTCTTGCGGTGAGAGGCGCTGTGGGTAGGGGGGCACCAGATGTCATCTCTACAGTGTGTGTATTCATCCATGGTGTATGGGCACAGAAGGAGCTGTGGCACTGCAGCCTCCAGTATGTGTATGCTCTGAGGGTGTTCTGAAGTTGCCCTGTTCTGTACATGTGGGGTTTGTGCGAGGCAGTCAATGGCAGGAAGGCCTGTGCCCTGCTGTGGCTCTCAGGCCTTTCTGAAGTACATAGGCTGGAAGTGAAGCGCTGCTTCACTCCGGTGTGACATGTCATAGGATCCACTGGTTTGGACAAGGACAGGGTCCCAGTGCTAATGGGACCCTGCCTGTAGCTCCCATGGACCTACATGCATCTGTATGCCACCTATAACCATAGGGCTGTTGCGGCCTACTCTGTCAGGGAAGCCGTCCCTTTTATGACTGACCAGTCTGACTTGTGATTAAGTATGGGGAAGATCCACTATATTGAACTGCCGTAACAAGTAATACCTGGGCATAAATACCCACCTCTTAGGGCACGTTCACACCACCACTATTTCTGTTGCTCTGCTCCGTTAGATGGAGCAGAACAAAGAAAATAATAAATAATAAGTGCTGGATCGGACACATAACTGACCCAACCAGAACTGCATTGACTATTATGGAGTCCATTCCGTTTCTGTTCAGGATTCTATCCGTTTTCCATACACAAAAGTCCTGCATGTAAGGCTTTTTTGTCCAGTCTGACAGAATCTGCGACAGAGCCCCGTACAATGCAGATGTGGAGAAGCCCTTAACATTATGTAGGCCTACGTATTAGTTATTTCTATCACTGCAAATTTCGTACTCCTACTCGCCTAAAAATACTCCTCAAAAATGGTAAGAGGAGTATTTTTACTCTTCCGGAAAAAATATAGCACAACCTCTGCAAGTGACATCATCACTGCTATATAATGGGTCCAGTGTCTACAGGGCGAGTGATGTAACGTTGGGCTTTCTCTTGTGGTTGGGGAGACGTTTGACCCCAGAAGCACATGACAAATGACATCTTGATGCGCACACCAGGCAATCATTCCCTTTATTTTAGATTGTACTATACCTGCGATATACCCGCGCTCATGAAATGATTAGACGCACTATTCCAAAGGTGGCGCTTAGCTAATTTACCACAATATCAGTGGACCTATATTAGAATATTGCTTACAGCTTAAAGGGGTTGTGTCACTTCATCAAATAGCATTTATTACGTAGAGAAAGTTAATACAAGACACTTACTAAGGTATTGTCATTATCCATATTGCCTCCTTTGCTGGCTGGATTCATTTTTCCATGGTTACGACCACCCTTCAATCCATCAGCGGTGGCCGTGCTTGCACACTATAGGAAAAAGCACTGGCGTTTCTGGTGGCTGGGACTGTGGGAGCGCATATAGGTTTGCGCTTTTTCCTATATTGTGCAAGCACAACCACTGCTGCTGGATTGCAGGGTGGTCGTAACCATGGAAATGCAGAGTATATAATGTGATGGAAAATGAATCCAGCCAGCAAAGGAGGCAATATGGAGAATCACAATACATTAGTAAGTGCCTTGTTTTAACGGTCTATACATGATAAATGCTATTTGCTGAAGTGAGACAACCCCTTTAAGGCCTCTTTCCCACGTCCATGACAAAACGGTCAGTGGTTTATCCTTGACGATGTCTGTGAAGGATCTTTGTGTCCATTTTCCACCCTCCGCGTCTCATCTGTATTCCACGTGCACAGCTAGGCTATAAATTCATTTCCAGAGCATCTCCTTCCACTAGTCCGTAAAAAAAAAATCACTGACAGAACACGGATGCCATCCGTGTTGCATCAGCGTTTTTCACTGACCCATAGGCTACCAGCACACGGGTGCAGGTTTCAAAGCAGAAAACTCGCTCCGGATTTCCGCACCAAAAACTGCATGTGTTAATTGCGTTTTTTGGGGCAGATCCGATGTGGATTTTCCCCAGATCTCGCCTTGCATTGAAAAGGGTGCAACCTGCACACACACACAAACAAAACAAAAAACACTAAATCCCCACACCAGGTAAATTTCTGCATGGAAAAAAAGCTAAGTGCGCATGAGATTTGTGTGATCCCATTCATTTTGTTGGTACTGTACTACGCTACATTTTTTCTGCAGAGATTCTTGTGAAATCACGTTTCAATTAAAAAAAATATATATTCACATCCGTTTTGGGAAGGGATCTAGTGTCTGGATCCCTGCTGGAAGTAATAAAACGTGGCATGAAAACATCTTTCCCTATTGCTTTAAGGCCTTCCCTTTGACACTATTCGGTCTTTCACAAGGAGCTGGACAAGGAAATAACATCCTTATGAGGTGGCTAACAAACAATATTCTCTTCTTAGCGGAGCCGTACGCCCTCAGTAAACAGAGGATCTAGGAAGTAGTCGCCATTTATCCGCCATCTGATTCTACAATACCTGAAGTATACGCACACGTGAATATTACAGAATTCGCCGACAATTACGGTTTTATGCACCGGTATATACCAATATATTATGAAGCCTTTAATCGCCTTGCTTTGACACTGAGCTAAGGGAAGGGATAAGATCTCATGTAATCGTGATGTACTCTGCCCTCTGTGCTCCCAGTACAGCAATCACCGCTTTGTGCCTTACATGAAAGCTACCACTGCTAGAACAGGTTTCTACAATCTCATGGCTATAAACCAGGCATGCTCAACCTGCGGCCCTCCCGCTGCTGCAAAACTACAACTCCCAGCATGCCCGAACAGCCTACAGCTATAAGCCTATAGCAGGGCATTGTGGGAGTTGTAGTTTTACAACAGCTGGAGGGCCGCAGGTTCAGCATGCCTGCTATAAACAATGCACTGAATGGTGAACCTGAGGTTACACACAACAGCCGATAGGCAACAAGAAGAGCTGCAGTGTAAAGCCTGAGCCTCTGAAAAGACAGGAGGTGGATTCAGATTACCTCAGATCTCCAATAAACAATTCATATAGTAGCTGATATTAAAGGAGTTTTCCAGGCTACTGATACTTTTGACTTATCCTCATTATAGGCCCTCAATATCTGATCAGTGAGGGTCTGACGCCCGTAACCCCCACAATCAACTGTTCCTTGCAACCTCCGATGCAGAAACTACCTCTTGAATGGAACAGGAAGCACAGCTCCATTCAAAGTGTAGTGGCCGTGCTGGGTTACTGCAGCTCAGTTACCATTGAAGTGAATGGGAGAAAGACTGCAGTAACCCAGCATGACCACTACACTCTGGGAGCTGTGCTTCCTGTTCCATTCACAGTGCTTGTTCCAGCGCTGAACAGCTGATTGGTGGTGATGCTGGGTGTCGGACCCTCACTGATCAGATATCGATAGCCTATCCTAAGGACATATCATCAATATCAGGAGCGAGGAGCACATAGAGGACTGTAAATACAGTATTGTGCGTCTTGAGGGGGCAGATAGTTTAGAGGAATCAGCAACCTCCAGCACTCTGCCACTGAAACTACTACTCTCAGAATCCTCTTTTCACTTCTTAGGCTACTTTCACACTTGCGTTCAGAGCGGATCGGTCTCAGACGGATCCGCTCATATAATGCAGACGGTGACTCCGTTCAGTATGGATCCGTCTGCATTATATTGTTAAAAAATTTCTAAGTGTGAAAGTAGCCTCAGACGGATCCGTCCAGACTTTCAATGTAAAGTCAATGGGGGACGGATCAGTTTGAAGATTGAGCCATATTGTGTCATCTTCAAACGGATCCGTCCCCATTGACTTACATTGTAAGTCTGGATGGATCCGCACGCCTCCGCACGGCCAGGCGGACACCCGAACGCTGCAAGCAGCGTTCAGGTGTCCGCCTGCTGAGCGGAGCGGAGGCTGAACGCTGCCAGACTGATGCATTCTGAGCGGATCCGCGTCCACTCAGAATGCATTAGTGCTGGACGGATGCGTTCGGGGCCCCTTGTGAGCCCCTTCAAACGGAGCTCACAAGCGGACACCCGAACGCTAGTTTGAAAGTAGCCTAAGGGAGGTACAACAGATGAGTAAGAGCGCATGCTAGGAGTTGTAGTCTCACAGCAGCCGGAGTGCCGAAGGTTGCTGATCCCTGGTTTAGGTGATCAGACCGCGAGTCAGGATAGGACTTCCATCTGTAATACGCAAGCAGAAATGCACCCACACTGACCTCTTCAGTGTCCAAACCCACCCCACCGCCCATGAACCTGTAGGAAAACGCTTCCCTCATATCTATAGGACTAACGCTTCCCCACAGTTCTTTAGGTTATCCATCCACACTGAAAGTGGGAGAATTCCAAGATTATATAATGAGAGATGCAGCGACTGTTTGGATTTTTGTCTCTGTAGCACCCAAACATGCAGAAGATGTAGGCAGCATCATCAGGAGGTGCCGACACAGTAATCAGACACTTCCACGTGCCGGTCAGCACCACTTGCCGGCGTTGTCAGAGCCCTGTGACTAATGCTATTGTAAGGGGTTGCTCTCTCAAGCAGGGCGGCGGTGACAGATTCGATTGCAGGCAACAGGATTAAAGTCCAAATTGATGCTTTATTTTATGACACTCCAGAAGTTTATAGGCAAACCCAGTTATAGTTCACTAGTGACGGTGAAGTTCCAGCACCACAAAACAAAAAGCCAAACAAAATAATCTCCTGCCCATCTGGGCTCTCACTAATACAGATTAGTTTCTAGCTCACCTATTGAGCGCAGGTCACACACAGAGACTCCGGCGTCTCTAGCCAGCAAGCCAGCCAGCCAGCCAGCTTCCTAGACTTCCAGGCATAAGTCTCCCAGACTGACAGCCTGGGATGTGTTTTTATTTTCCCCTAACGATCCCAGCTGGCTACACCTGGGGATCCCTCAGGCTAGGGGAAAATCTGCCCTGGACTGGGGAGGTCCCACTACCAAACCTACCTTCCCAGTCCAAATAAAATCCAGCCCTTGAACTTTTAAATAAACCTGTCTCAGCAATCTACACCTATCTGAAACCACTTTAGCTTTTCTGGATTTTACTTACCTCACCCAGTTGAGGAATCTGGGTGAGATATACACCCCTTCCAAGACTTTTCCCATACACTTTACCACACTATTTATAAAGCCAGGCGTAGTATTTGCACATATAATCTTCACACTGCCTTCAGACGAGTCTTTTAAGAAACAGCCGAGCGCTGGACTGCCATTTCCCCAGCCCCACTGATGCTGGATGGATCAGCAGGGTGCACGATGCTGTAGTCAAACTCCTCTGCCCTGTGCTTGTGCAGTAAGGCCTTATGCACATGGCCATAGCAGGTCTGTGCCCATACTGTGCACCATATCATGGATCCGCAGATAATGGGTCCGCAATCTGGAAGATATGGTGAGGTGTGGTGCGGAACGGAGGCACAGATCGGAAGCAGTACAGAGCGTTTTCGTGGGTTTTCTGTCCGTGCCTCTGCACCGCAAAAAAGTAGTGCACAGAAAAAAATGTCTCATACATTTTGCTGGTATTGTACTATGCTGCGGTTTTCCCAGGAATCCATGTGCATTTCACCCTTTGCAATGAAAAACTGCATAAATCCGCAAATAACACTAGCAGATTTGGGTGCAGAAACTCAGAGAAATCCACACAAAAACAGTAAGGAAATTCTGTTTGTGAATATAGACCTGTGTGAAGGGTATGTACACATAGTACAGATTATGTGCAGAAAATATAGTACCTGCAAAGGTAATGAGATTTTCCTTAACTCATGTACACAGTGGGGGGTCATTTACAAAGATCACTACACCAGTTTTTGGCACAAAAAAGTCGCAAGATCCCTTTTCACAACTTTGTTAGTTTGTTACACAGGGATTTTTATGACTTCCTCACCATTTGGGAGCGGCAGGGCAGGCGCCTACATTGTGCCCAGATTATTACCATCCTGTGCAACTAAACTTACCATCTTTTTTTGCAGACCAACTGACTTCAACGGGTCTGTGGTAAACGGACATACAGATGCAAAAGGCACGTGGATGATCTGTGTGCTTTCCGCAACCGTCTGTTCTGCAAAAATCCGAATTTTGCAGATCCACTATTCGTGGACCGTAAAACACATACAGTCATGAGGCCTAAGACACACATCACAATGGGTTGCCAAGTACACACTCAGCTCTGCTACACCCACAAGCTTATCCTTACAATACCTCTGCACAAAACTGCCGCATAGGTATTGTAAAAAGCGGAAAATGCAGTGACCTACATACAGACGAGGAAAAGATGAATAATTCAGGTAAAGGCAGATTATAGGAACCGCAGAGCAGGGAGCATAGCCGGTCTGAAGAAGGAAGAGGAAGTGGTCGATCTGTTTTATTCGGCTCTACAATGTGCCGATAATGTTTACAGCCGGGAAAAGTACTTGCTCGTGTGAAAGGGGCCTAACAGTGTGACTGGTGAGGAATGGTATGCCCGCTATGCTGGGGCTGGCACTTGGATGCTGTCCAAGTGTAACTGTGAAAATGTAGTCTCACTGCCAAGGTGTATTCCCCGCTTATGTTACTGATGTTGGCATGAGTGCTAAAGGAAAGAATTACCATATGTACATGAAGCATTGCACAGCAGTGACGGGCATCACGGGCACAGCTGTACCTCTGCGGCTCACATTCCTGCAGTACACCTGAGGCAAGTATCGTCCGGTATGCAGCAGATCAATCATCTGTCAGAAGGTCCGTACAAGAGATCCGTCAGCATGGCAGACTGAACTGGCACATTAGGAAAGGACTAGAAGGAGGCTATTAGGGCTCATGTGCGTTGTCCGTTCCGCTGGCGCAGGCGGAGAGACCAATTCAACTCTGCATCCGCGATGCATTGCACACACAGCCGATGCTTGTATATTGCGAACCCGCTGTTTGCGGGCCACAATACGGGCTTTGCAGGGCAACGGCAGTGTGCATGAGCCCTTATACACGGATTTTCCGTGCTGACTTTCGCGTTGAAAATCCGAAGTGTATTACAGTACCCGGCAAAATTAGATTTTCAAAATGTCATGTACGCGGTGCGGAAAGTTTCCACGTTGAAATTGACCTTATTTTGAAATTCGCTGCACGTCAATTGTTTGTGTAGATTTTCTGGATAAATCATGAGCATCTGATTGGCGGGGGTCAGAGGAAGAGCTGCAGAACCCCTTTAAGTACAACGCCAGCAAGTAGCATGCACAGGGTATATTATATTTGAAGGGGTTTTGTAGGACTTACTTATCGATAGGATAGGCAATCAATAATCAGGTCAGGGGGGAGGTCCACCTCCCGGCACCCCCGCCGATCAGCTGTTTTCAGAAACCAGTCACAGCTTGGCAAGCTGAGTAGTGGCCGGGACTGGTTACTGCAGTGTATGAAGCGGTGTAGTACCAGTGCCTAGTGCTGAAAGCAGCTGATATGCGGGGGATGCTGGGAATCGGACCCCCATCGATCTGCTGTTAATGACCTCCCCTAAGGCTACGTCAACAATACTAGAAAACTCTTTCCGTACGAACTATGAACGATTCTTATTGGCTTCGTTCAGCTGCCCTGGCAATCGTAAGCCATAATACCCCTTTATGCGTAGGGTCAGTACATAGCCAGGTTGGGTGGGCTGCTGCTGATATAACGTGTGTGTGAGTTTAAGTGTATTTTTAGGTAGAGTTTGGGGTGGAATTGTGAATTATATTGTATTATGTGCTAGAGTATTTAGGCGTATTATTATAGTGCTGTTAGTATTGTGTTGTTAATGTATTACTGTGTGCGATTATAAGTATATATATTTATATGTCCATTGATATATATATAATTATAGCAATAATAGACTGTAGATGTGTAATTGTTTTAATAAATTCCTTTTATTATGCAAAGTACAGCGTATAGACATTTATTGTAGTAGTCGCCGCTGCAGTAGTAGTAGAACGCACGTAGTTCAGGGAAAAAGTGTAAGTGCAACAGAGTTAGTTTCTTTTAAATGGATTCTGTCACCTCTTTTTACCCTACAGAGATGCGGATATTCTAGCGGCAAACTAGCCGTGCATGTCCGCATCTCTATAGGGTAAAAAGAGGTGACAGAATCCATTTAAGGTATAAATAGGCGGAGTCATCAATAAACAACTCACGCCTATTTATGATTAATTATTGAGATTACCCAAAAATCTATAATTAATATCCCCTTTTACATGTCCCATCCCAGTTCAACATCATCCAGCATACAGAGGGGACATGGAGATCCTGACAATTCTGACTACAAGACAGGGATGTGTGCCGTAACACGCGTGCTGGATCGGTGGAGGATTAAAAAGGCAAGTGCTACTTTTTCGGGCAAAAAAAATAGAAATTAGACAACCCCCCCCCCCAAAAAAAAATAAAAAATCCCCCGCCATGCAGACTGTTCCTTATCTTAGTGGCTTGCTGGACTACATAGACATTTGGTTGTCATAAAGGTGAGCCAGTAATTATCTGGCCCTGAAGTATTTTTGACTGCAAGTAACAGAACCCTGACAGACCCCAGTAAACTCAACAGGGTCCATCACGATTCTCCAAGTATCGGCTTGAAAATGGATCCAGCACAGCTCCTGTGGCTGCTCATCTTCAACACCAGGTCATATTACTCCACATGAAATGTCACCGCTCTCCACGTAGAACAGAGAAGAAGAAGGCGACTATATCAAACAATGGGAAGCTGGGAGGTGAGCAGGTTTAGCATTACTGAACATTACAATCAATAGCTTGGGCGTTTCCAGACCAGCAGGTGCAGGGACGTTAGGCCGGCCGTACTGGTTCACCCCTGTCCTGGAGCTAATTACAGGGTAAATGTTCACAGATATTTGGATTAGAGGTTTTCCTATCCTTATAGCGATGACATGTCCATAGGAGATGCCATCACTTTATGATTTGTTGGGGGTCCCAGAAATCGGTGTAATGCTGCATCCCCTTCACTATTTTTTAAGCCAACCCCCACAGTGCCCTTAGTATATATAATATGCCCCCCACAGTTCCCTCAGTACATACAGGGGTGCACCACCAATGAGGCCAGGGGAGGCGATCGCCTCAGGCAGCACCAGGAAGGGGCAAGAGAGGGGAATCAGAAGGGCCATGGGCAATGAGCGCTTTCATTGTGGCAAAGGGGTTAGGTTAAGAAATTGGCATGGGGCGGGGTAGCCATTTCAGTTTTTGCCTCAGGCAGCAGAAAGGCTAGGTGCACCACTGGGTATATATAATACGCCCCCCACAGTGCCCTGAGTTTATATAATATGCCCCCCTTACAGTTCCCTCAGTATATATAATATGCCCCCCTTACAGTTCCCTCAGTATATATAATATGCCCTTACAGTTCCCTCAGTATATATAATATGCCCCCCCACAGTTCCCTTAGTATGTATAATATGCCCCCCCACCAGGGGCAGACTGGCCATACACCCTACAGGGAAATTTCCCCACGGGGCGATGCCCAGGGGGACACCCAAGCCCTCCTCACGACCACTGACTAGGTGCATGACGCCCTGATGCTCTCACCATTAATAATGCTAGGTACATCAGGTACTTATCCATCTGACCAGCATCCTCAGGTGCCCTCCTGAATTCAACTGCATCACCGTCCTGATGATAGGGCTGTATTTTCTGCTACGCTATGGCATCGCACTACAGTATTGCTGGTCCCACCTACTTCTGTTGTCTCTTTCTACTTATGTTGCCCACCTTCTGTCAATTTGGACTCAACTACAACATGGGGCCTCTTTCATTTCTTTTCCAGGGCCTCTTTAGGCTCCCAGTCCCCACAGAATATATAAATGCCCCCCCACAGTTCCCTCAGTATATATTAATACCGCCACAGTGCCCCCAGAGTGTGTATATATATGCCCCCAGTATATATAATGAGCCCCCCACAGTGCCCTCAGTATATATAAATGCCCCCCACAGTGAACTAAGTATATATTAATGCCCCCCACAGTGAACCAAGTATATACAAGGTGGCCCGCGAAAAAGTAGCCCGCCTCCAATATCTCCCAGTCAACCTGCCTAATAGTAAATCAGTCTTAGTTGCTCATAGCAACCAATCAGAGCTCAGCTTTCATTTTTTCAGAGCCCTGTAGGAACGGACAGCTGAGGTCTAATTGGTTGCTATGGGCAACTAAGACTGATTTACTATTCAGTTTGGTAAAAGTGGCCTATTGTGTCAAAAAGATGGTGTTCTCCCTGGAAAAGCAAATCGTGAGTGTACTCAGGAACAAAACCAACAAACGTTGTCTTCAGAGTCTGGATAGTATTCTAATAACGTATCCGCTTGCTCATTCTTCTCGTCATACTATTGCTGGAGAAGGGCTACTTTTTTATATGCCACCCTGTACTATGTCAAAGATCTTTCTTCTGCAGGTTAGTGCAAACTACTGCTTAGGTGAAATAGCCAGAGAACCCCTTTAATTTTACTTTTCTTGTAAAAAAATTTGTTAGGTCATCAATATCTGATCGGTATCAGTCTGATCGGACGATGGAAACCACATCCTCTCCTCTGGTCCGTAACCCTTACAGTGGACAAGATACTGGAGGGATCTATGGAGAACTCGGGAGTTCACAATCCTGCTGATTTGAAATTCTAAATTACCGTCCACCATGACAGGAGCGGGAGGCAAGGAGGACGGCTCAACAGGTTTGACACATTTCTTCAACAATGACTTATAAAATACATTATGAATTTTCAAAGCCTGAGGAAGTTCAAGACGGAAGGCTAATAGTTAACAATGGCAGTGATCTTATATGGACCAATAAATGTTGGGCCTAACTTCCAAGAAGGTACCTTAAGCTTAAAGGGAGTCTGTCACCTCCATATGGCCATATACAGTGCTTACATGGCTCTGTAGCACACCTATACAGGATTGTAACGGTACCTTTGTCTTTGTCTTTAGACTTGCACCAGCAGGAAAAACGAAGTTTAATTCATATGCAAATGAGCACTCGCAAGTGCCCAGGGGCGGCGTTCAGTGTTAGGTGCCCAGGCTGCTCTGCCTTCTTTTCACTTTACTCCCCCCCAGCCTCCTCCTTTGCCCGCCCTCAAGTCCGGACCTATCGATGAGGCAAGAGACTTGGAGGGCGGGCAAAGGAAGAGGCTGGGGAGGAGTAAAGTGAGAAGAAGGCAGAGCAGCCTGGGCACCTACACACTGAATGCCGCCCCTGGGCACTTGTGCTCATTTGCATATGAATTAAACTTCGTTTTTCCTGCTGGTGCAAGTCTAAAGAAAAGCACAAAGGTACCGTGTTACAATCCTGTGTAGGTGTGCTACAGAGCCATGTAAGCACTGTATATGGCCATATGGAGGTGACGGACTCCCTTTAATGTTTATTCTGACAGCCACACAGAATCACCCACTTTCAGGTCCGGACCACTCATACGTCTCCTGTCAGCCACACGCTTATACCTGTTGCCTATCTGTTTCAGGTTATTTTGAATTTTCCGCCAAATTGAAGACAAAAGAGGAAAATCGTTCCTTCTCAGGAATACCGGAAGTTTGAGAACCAGAAAATGTGCCAAACTGTGGTTGGAATCCATATGCCCCAAAAAACAGTGACTTATCAATGTACTCCTGTCTATGGTTATTAATGGCAAACTCAGCTAACGACAAGAATGAAGACCACTGCTCCTGGTTCTCCGAAACAAAACATCTCAAGTAAGTCTCCAGATTCTGATTGGTGTGCTCCGTCTGTCTGTTTAACTGAGGATGAAAAGCCGAAGAAAAAGGACAATTGTACCCCCAGTCGAGTACATTAAGCCTTCCAGAATCTGGAAACAAGCCGAGTCCCCCGATCAGACACATCAGAGGGAATGCCATGTAGTTTCACAATGTTATCGACAAACACCTGTGCAAGAGTCTTGGCATTAGGTAGATCATGCAATGCTATAAAATGCGCCATTTTGCTAAACGGGTCAACTACCACCAGGATCACGTTTTTTTCAGAAGAATTCGGTAAATCCGTGATAAAGACCATGGGCAAATGCGTCTAAGGTCTGGACGGGATGTGTAACGGAGAAGAGATCCAGAAGGCAGTGTATGTGTCACCTTAGCACGAGCACAGGTACAACAGGCTCACACATAGTTCTTAACACACTTACGCAGCCCCGGCCACCAAAATCTGTGCGAGATGAGATCGACAGTGGATCTACTCCCAGGGTGTCCAGCCAAGACAGTACAGTGATGTTCCTCAAATACCTTATGACTAGGGATTGACCGATATTGATTTTTTAGGGCCGATACCGATAATTTGTGAACTTTCAGGCCGATAGCCGATAATTTATACCGATATTCTGGGAATTTTCATTTTTGAAAAAATAAATAAAAAATTCCCACAAATCTGCTGAAAATTAATGTTTATTGTTAATGTGTATTTTTTTTTTGTAAATCTTTCTTTTTCATTTATACTTAATATTTTGGTGTTTTTATTTTTATTTGCGCCATCAATGCTTTTTATTTGCGCCACCAATGCTTAATACTGGGGGGGCGCAATCGCCACCAATGTCTAATACTGGGGGGCTTGGGGGGGCGCACTGCGCCACCAATGAAGCTTAATCTCTCATTTATTCATATACAGGAGGCGGGAGCTGCAGGATCACATAGCCGGCTCCCGACCTCTATGAGCAGTAGCTGCGATCCTCGGCACCTGAGGAGTTAACTACCGCAGATCGCAGCTACCGCTCATAGAGGCCGGGAGACGGCTATGTGATTCTGCGCAGCCAGCTCCCGCCTCCTGTATATGAATAAATGAGAGATTAAGCTTTAGTGGTGGCGCAGTGGCCATAGCTCCTCCCCTCCTCTTGTTCCCTGTCCTTTCATTGGCGGCAGCAGCAGCAGCACAGGGGGAGGAGACACTGCTCCTTCTCCTCTGTGCTGCTAAGGGGAACACAGAGCGCTGTCAGCAGTGCGATCTGTGTTCCCCATACGCTATCGGAATATCGGCACAATAAATGCCGATAGCGGTCAAAATCCTGAATATCGGCCGATAATATCGACAAATCCGATAATCGGTCGATCCCTACTTATGACGCAAGTCTGAAGGAACAAACAATTTCCCTGAAGAAGAAGAAGAGTCTGGTGCATCCTCTTGGGCCTCCCAACACCTTAGCCTCAAGATCAGGATATAGGGCAGATATGACTACCCCTTCAGACAAAATAAGGCTAGGATCTTTAGAATCCCCCCAGGAAAAGCTGCGCAACAAAGCATCCGCCTTGACGTTCTTAACCCCAGGGCGGTAGGTAACAATGAAGTTAAATCTGTTGAAAAACAGCGACCATCTGGCCTGACTTGGATTCAGTGGTTTAGCCGACTCAAGGTAAGGCCTCTTTCACACTACCGTTTTTTTTCCATTTTGCGGGACGGTTCTTGCGTTCAGTAACCGGAACCATTCATTTCAATGGTTCCGCAAAAAAACGGAATGTACTCCGTATGCATTCCGTTTTTCCGTTCCGTTGAAAGATAGAACATGTCCTATTATTGCCCGCAAACCACGTTCCGTGGCTCCATTCAAGTCAATTGGTCCACGAAAAAAACTGCATCCGTATGCCTTCCGTATCAGTTCCGTTTTTGCGGAACCATCTATTGAAAATGTTATGCCCAGCCCAATTTTTTATATGTAATTACTGTATATGCCATATGGAAAAAACGGAACGGAAACACAACAGAAACAAAAAACGGAACAACGGATCCGTGAAAAACAGACCGCAAAACACTGAAATAGCCACACGGTAGCGTGAAAGAGGCCTAAGCCAGATTTTTGTGATCAGTAATTAACGTAATAGGATGAATGGCTCCTTCCAACCAATGTCGCCATTCTTCAAAAGCCAACTCAATGGCCAGCAATTCCCAATGACACCACATCATAATTTCTTTGAGCAGTCGAAAGTTTTTTTTTAGAGAAAAAAGGCACATGGGCGCCATTTACTAGGTGAAGGACCTTGCGACAAAACTGCTCCCACCCCTACCTCGGATGCGTCAACCTCTACAATGAATGGCTGAGACACGTCCGGTTGCACCAGAATAGGGGCTGAAGTAAAATATTCCTTCACAGCAGAAAAGGCTTGTAATGCCGCCTCAGAGCAAACAGAGAAATCGACCCCCTCCCAAGTCATGTCTGTTAAAGGTTTAACCACAGTTGAATAGTTCAAGATTAATTTATGGTAGTAGTTTGTGAATCCCAAAAAACGCATAATCGCTTTCAGATTTTCGATTCCAGTACAACACCCCACAGACTTTCTTGGGATCCATACGAAAACGTGAGGGTGAGAGCAGCTAACCCAGAAATTGCACTTCCTTAACAGCAAAAACACATTTTTCCATCTTCGCATACAATTTATTCTCTCTTAGGATCTGTAACACCTGTCTCACGTGATCCTTATGAGTCTCCATGTCTGGAGAATAAATTAGTATGTCATCCAGATATACAACAAGAAATCTCCCCATCAGATGATGAAAGATGTCATTGATAAAGTGTTGAAAAACCGCTGGAGCGTTGTTTAACCCAAAGGGCATGACCAGGTTTTCAAAATGACCCTCAGTGGTATTAAATGTGGTCTTCCATTCATCCGCCTCCCTGACCCTTACCAGATTATATGTCCCCTCAGACCCAATTTAGAGAACATCTTGGCACCGACAATCTGACTAAATCCGGAATCAAAGGAAGGGGGTAAGGATAACGGACAGAAATACGGTTGAGCTCACGGAAGTCCAGACATGGTCTAAGGCCCCTTTCACACGGGCGAGTTTTCCGTGCGGGTGCGATGCGTGCGGTGAACGCATTGCACCCGCACTGAATCCTGACCCATTCATTTCTATGAGACTGTGCACACGAGCGGTGATTTTCACGCATCACTTGTGCGTTGCGTGAAAATCGCAGCATGCTCCTCTTTGTGCGTTTTTCACGTAACGCAGGCCCTATAGAAATGAATGGGGTTGCGTGAAAATCGCATGCATCCGCAAGCAAGTGCGGATGCGGTGCGATTTTCACGCATGGGTTCTAGGTGACAGTCTATTCACTGTATTATTTTCCCTTATAACATGGTTATAAGGGAAAATAATAGCATTCTGAATACAGAATGCTTTGTATAATAGTGCTGGAGGGGTTAAAAATAATAAAAAAGTTAACTCACCTTCTCCTCTTGTTAGCGCAGATGCCGGTCTGTTCTTTATCTGTGGGCTAAAGGACCTTTGATGACGTCAGATCACATGCTCCATCACCATGGTGATGGACCATGTGATTGGAGCATGTGATCTGACGTCACCTCAGGTCATTCAGTCCACAGCTAAAGAACAGAGTGGCATCTGCGCGAACAAGAGGAGAAGGTGAGTTAACTTTTTTATTATTTTTAACCCTTCCAGCACTATTATACAAAGCATTCTGTAGTCAGAATGCTATTATTTTCCCTTATAACCATGTTATAAGGGAAAATAATACAATCTTCAGAACATCAATCCCAAGCCCGAACTTCTGTGAAGAAGTTCGGGTCTGGGTACCAAACATGCGCGATTTTTCTCACGCAAGTGCAAAACGCATGACAATGTTTTGCACTCGCGCAGAAAAATCGCGCATTTTCCCGCAACGCACCCGCCTCTTATCCGGGCAAAAAACATGACGCCCGTGTGAAAGAGGCCTAAGGGTATCATCTTTTTTTTTATTTTTTATACAAAGAACAACCCAGCAGCCACTGGGGATTTGGATGGTCTGATATGACCCTTCGCCAAGCTCTTGGTAATATACTCTCACATAGACTTTCTTTCAGGCTCCGAAAGATTATACAACAGAGATTTGGGCAGTTTAGCTCCAGTAATAAGATTGACGGGACAATCATACTCCCGATGCGGGGGTAACTCCTGGTTACCACTCTCAGAAAACACATCAGAAAATTCGGAAATGAACGAGGGTACAGCTTTAGTGGAGAACACAGAGAAAGACGCATTAAGACAGTTAGAAAAGGTAGGAGGCCACAGCAGCATATCCACGAAATCCTCTTTATTCAAACGAGCGCCTCACGACAAGGCATAAAATTAACAGCGACGTTTCGGCTATGACTAGCCTTTATCAAGCATGTATAACAATTAAAATCACTGCATATAAATAACCATATTAGATACGCCCACTATACTGCTCAACCAGTAAAATCCAGAGACTGCAGGTAACACCCACCCATCGCTAGATGTCATCCAAATTACTCACATAGATCAGCTGACTAGACATTAAGACAGTTGTCCATGCAAAAAACACTCCAATCGAGAATCTGTCTTGCTTGCCAGTCGATGGTAGGGTTATGTTTGCTTAACCATGGCAAGCCCAAAACCATCGGAGCAGGCAGACCCTCCAAACACATAACACAAGACAGATTCTGATGAAAATCACCCACTCCTAAATGGATGTAATTTACCACCTGCATTTTTGGGTAAGAGGTGCAGAATCAATTGCAAAGACGGAAATGCTTCTCTCTAGTGCACTAGTAGTCAACCCATGAATACGAACAAACTGTCCATCAATCAGGCTAACCCCAGCCCCACTGTAGATAAATACCTCAACTTCCACAGTTTTGGACTCTAGCGCCACCTCAGCAGACAGGAGAAATCGGGTACTACCAGTAAATGACAAAAGTACATTTTCTTGCTCCCCACCCACACCACCAATAGTAATTTGGGGATTAAGCGTTTTTTTTGTTTTTGTTTACACCTTGATGCTGAATGTACGGACAAATATTCACGAAATGACCCGTCTTTCCCCAACAAAAACAGACTCCCTTCATATGACCAGAGCTCTTACCAGCAGTAGTATCCAGAAGATAGATCATCAGTTTAAACAAACTGCAGAACCCCTTTAAGGCTACTTTCACACTTGCAGCAGAGTGATCCGGCAAGCAGTTCCATTGCGGGAACTGCCTGCCAGATCCGGCAAAACGTATGGAAACTGATGGCATTCGATCCGTATAACAAATACATTGAAATGCCAGATCTGTCTTTCCGGTGACAGATCCGGCATTTATTTTTTTTACATTTTTTTTTTAAGTCTGCGCATGCGCAGACCGAAAGGACAGGCACTAGTACATGCCTACAGGAAAAAATGCCGGCATTCAGGCAAGTGTTCAGTGTTTTGGGCCTGGGATCAAACTGCAGCATGCTGGGGTTTTATCTTTTTCCTGATCTGTTCAGGATGCATCAGGATGTCTTCAGTTCAGTCATTTTGACTGAACTGAAGATATCCTGAACAGATTGCTCTCCATTCAGAATGCATGGGGATAAAACTGATCCGTTTTTTTCTGGTATTGAGCCTTTAGGACGGAACTCAATGCTGGAAAAGAAAAACGCTAGTGTGAAAGTACCCTAACTTCTGTATAGACGAGCAGGAACACCAGAGAGGATCTCTCACCAGCTCAGCCAAACCCAAATGAAGCTATCAACCGCATAGTCAGAAGGGTGGGGTGAGACTATAAAGGGTAGAAGTGATGACCACTGAGCAACAGATGAGAAAAGGGAAGTGGTCATTAACCCTATCAACACTGAATCAAGAGAAATCAAGGAGGCTGTTTGGCTGAGCGTGGAGGAATCTAACAGTCTCCATGATTTCCTGACATCAGTCACCTGAGGGACCGTGACAGTGACGTCATGTTCATCGGTCACATGACATAGGCCAGCGCTCCAGATGGCGACCAAAATGGTCCCCAATGCGCATTAAAATTCGCAGATGGCAACAAGACTTTTTAACCTTGTTGCCATTTGCGACAGGTCTGCCGCGCTGTAGCTGAATATTGCTGCGGGGCATGGGAGCCAATTATTCCTTGCCACAGCGCAGGCGTTCGCTCAGCAGCACAGGGGAGAAGGAAGCAGTCTCTCCCTCCCCCCTGTGCCGCCGCTGCCACCAATGAAAAGACAGAAGGGAAGAGGAGGGGAGGGGCCACCAATGATGTTAACCCATTAATTCAAATACGGGAAGTGGGTACTGGCTGCAGAATCACATAGCCGCCACCCGACCTCTATGACAGGGAGCTGTGATTAACCGCCGCAGATCGCAGCCATCTCTTATAGAGGTCGGGTGCCGGCTATGTGATTCTGCAGCCAGTACCCGCTTCCCGTATTTGAATTAATGGATTAGTTAACATCATTAGTGGCGCAGTGCGCCCCCCCCCCCCCTTTCAATCCCAGTATTAAAAACATTGCTGCACAAGGGGGCTAACAGTTAGTAAATAAATAAATAAATAAAAAAAAGCAAAAAAAAATAAATAAATAAAAAAACAAACGCCAAAATATTAAAGGGGTTATCCCACTTTTACTTTTTATACTTACCTGCTGCCACCGCGCCGTTCACTTCCTGGATTCTGGTTGGGGGCGCTCTTCCTCCTGATTGAAGTCTTCTCCCGGCCGGGCCGCACGCTGGACTGAACGCGCACGCCGCCACGCATCCACCATGGTGACTTATTTCTGGCCAGTATAGTACAGAGCCGGCGTGCGCGTTCGCAGCTCTGTACTATTCTGGCCGGGAAGAAGTCACCGTCGCGCATGAGTGGCAGCGTGAGCGTTCAGGACAGTGAGCGGACCGGCCAGGAGAAAAGAAGGAGTCTTCCGCGCAAGCGCAGCCATCGGGAATTTGGAGAAGAGCGGTGGCCGTAACCAGGGGAGACTGAGTCACAACAATAAGGTAAGTGGGGATTAATTTTATCCTAAACGGTGGGAATTTGTTAATCAAGTATATTTACAAAAATTATCACTGTCAAATCATTAACAGATTTAACAGTGATCATTATGATGGGATAACCCCTTTAAGTATAAATCGCCCCCTTTCCCAATTTTACTTATAAACATATTACATATCGCCACGTCCAAAAAGTCTAAACTATTAAAATATCTCCTATGTGGTAAACATTGTAAAAGAAAAAAAAAAAATAACCGTGTCACCTTGTCCCCCCAAAAATAAAAATAGGATAGGACTGTTCTATTATGGGCCGGACGTTCCATAAAATGTGGAATGGTGTTTTTTGTGTGGTATCGAATGGTATCAAGTATCGCAATACTTTTTTATGGTTTCAAAACGGAATCAAAATTTTGTTATTGTGACACCCCTAATATGTAGTGCTGGCTCATTACTGTGACCTGCGTCTCATCTTCTCCAAGTCTTTTTAAAAAAAAAAATATATATATATATTATTATTATTTTTTTTTTTTTTCAATTTGGCCCCTAAATTTTTCCGTTTGGGAGCCAACGGCTCCTGTTTATTTATTTTTTTGTCTGGAGTGCTGTTGGCGCAGCTTGGTCCTATTCAAGTGAATGGGGCAGAGCCGAAATATCAAGCGCAGGCGCTGTACAATGTACAGCATGTGCTTGGTGACCTGTGAGGCAGCTGCAGAGCTAACTGGAGAGCAACGGCCTCTACAAACAGCTGATCAGAGGGGGTGGCAGGTCTCGGACCCCCACCGAACTGACAATGATGACTTAGGATAAGACAATCATTACACAAATCCTGGACAACCCCTTTAAACGAGTTGTCCAGTAGTTCAAAAAGCAGGGAGGCTTTCTTCCAGAAACAGTGCCACACCGTCCATGGGTCCTGCCTAATATTGCAGCTAAGCTCCATTACAGTGAAGAGCACTGGGCTGCAATACCACATACAACCTATGGACAGGTGTGGCGCTGTTCTTGGAATACCTATACACGCAAGGCTCAATACTACATGGCGTTGTATACATGCAACAACAAAAAAAGCTAAGAATAGTGACACCGTAGGGGGGGGGGGGGGTGAAGGAAACGGCGCTGGGGGTCTTGGGTGCAGCTGTGGTCTATATTGCTTTATTCCTGACTCATATTCCCTCTTTTTGGGTTCTGTTTACCGGTTCTTACGCTGCTGCTTTGTCCTGATCAGTTGTGTGCTCCCGGTTCTGTGTGGGGATGGAGGCAGATTCTGTTTCATCATGGAATACTTTTATTTGAAGATTATGGGGAGATTTATCAAAACTGGTGTTAGGCGACTTTCACACTCGCGTTTGGTGCCAATTGTTGACTTTCATTGTGTGTCAGGACGGACCTGTTTGGCTCAGTTTCGTCAGACGGACGGACGCTGCAAGCAGCGTTTTGGTGTCCAACCTCCAAAGCGGAATGGAGACTGAACTGATGCATTCTGAGCGGATCCTTTTCCATTCAGAATGCATTAAGGGCAAAACTGATCCGTTTTGGACCGCTTGTGAGAGCGCTGAACGGATCTCACAAACGGAAACCAAAACGCTAGTGTGAAAATAGACTAAAGTAGAACTGGCTTAGTTGCCCATAGCAACCAATCCGATTCCACCTTTCATTTTTAACATCTCCTTTGGAAAATAAAAGGAGGAATCTGATTGGTTGCTATGGGCTAAACTAAGCCAGTTCTACTTTACATCAGTTTTTATAAATCCAATCCACTGTGTGGTGTCGCTGTTCTTAGAATAGAAGCAGCCGTGGTTTTCTGACCCGACACCCCCTTTACGTGTCAAGCTCCCCAGGAGGCCAGTGTGGTCAGACGCCCCCTTACAGATGGAAGAACCCACAGCCTCCTGAGCAGAATCCAGGCTGCTGTTTTATGGCAGCCTGTAGTCTGTGATTGCAGACTGGTATCAAGCTGACAACTCTGGGTCAGACAGGGAATGGGGATTCTCCTGACTCATCCCCACGTCACTAATATTCCACACACTAAGAAATGGCTTCAGATTCGGCAGCAATGACCACCGGGGTCTGTCAGTGTCAGCCGCACACACACACATGTACATGTACACACACACATACACACATGTATACACATACCTGAGGGAAGGCTCCGTGTCTCTCCATGTCGGCTTCTCCTCTCCGCCTAGGTCGCTGTATTCCTCCTCAGAGCAGTGTCCTCCTGTCAGCACTTCCGCCTTCCCTTTCCTGCTCCGCTCTGCCCTGGGTCTCCACGCTGGCAGCGCTGACGTTACCAAGCAGCACTAATGCGCGTTCACAGCGCCTACTACTGGGAGCACACGAGCACGCAGGACGGGCGAATGCAGGAAGTGTGGCCCCTGTCAGCCGCCGTACTCCAGCTGTCACCTGAAAGCAAGAACGTCAGGGACAGGGTGGAGGACGTCACTTAACTGCTTAATGTCCAGAGGCTGAGGCTTCTGTCAGATGAATTGCTGGTGACAACTGTGCTGAGAGAGAGGCGACATCTATCTCCTATCTATCTATCTATCTATCTATCTCTTATCTACTATCTATCTATCTATCTATCTATCTATCTATCTATTATCTACTACCTATCTATCTATCAAACATATCTACTATCTATCTCTCTATCTGTCTATCTATCTATCTATCTCCTATCTCTCTCTCCTATCTATCTCATAACTATCTCTCTCTCTCTCTCATATCTGTGTATTTTTCTATCTATACATTATCCGTCAGTCTCTCTCTCATATATCTCTGTGATCTAGCTAAGTTTTCATACCCCTTGAACTTTTCCACATGTTTTCACGTTACGCTAGGGTAGAGCGATATACCGGTGTCTGCGGTATACCGCTGTATTAAGAAACAACGATATGGCGATACCGTTTCCTAATAACCGCGGTATTTAATGACATCATAGGAGCGGTCGCACGTGTGCCGACCACTTCTAATACGTCCAGGTCCTGCATACATTACATACTATTTCCCCATGACCTCACCCCCCAAAGTGACACCAAGCCCGGGACCTGTACCTGCTGCAGCATCGCATCCTGGAGTCCATACAACTCCCAATGAGCCTGGGAGGACAGAGCTGGGAGCACTGGGGACCTCTGAATCTGGACCCCAGGTATCTGTCAGCACAGGGGGCACATGTTCTGTCCCCGCAGCGGCCGCATCCTTCTCGCTCCTATTTCACCCTAACCCTGCCCAACAAAATCAGGAAATGGCCACACAGCAGCAAGTGAGGGAGGCCATGCAGATCTCTTGAGTTCTCCTGACCCTGGCCTGTCCAAGGAGTGAGAGAAAGGGAGGAGGAGGGAAAATATAGGGGTCCTCTCTTCCTGCCTAGATCCGCTGAGGCCCATCAGCAGCCCCTGTCCAGGCCTCTTCATCTCTACCCAATAGAGGGAGATGGCGAATATACCTGTCAGGAGTCCCATCAGTAGAAGCCCCACACAGTATAATGTCTCCTTGTGGCCCCCATACAGTAAAATGTCTCCTTGTGGCCCCCATACAGTAAAATGTCTCCTTGTGGCCCCCACACAGTATAATGTCTCCTTGTGGCCCCCATACAGTATAATGTCTCCTTGTGGCCCCCATACAGTATAATGTCACCTTGTGGCCCCTATACAGTATAATGTCTCCTTGTGGCCCCTATACAGTATAATGTCTCCTTGTGGCCCCCATACAGTAAAATGTCTCCTTGTGGCCCCCACACAGTATAATGTCACTTTGTATCCTCCATAGAGTATAATGTCTCCTTGTGGCCCCCATACAGTACAATGTCTCCTTGTGGCCCCGATACAGTATAATGTCTCCTTGTGGCACCCATACAGTATAATGTCTCCTTGAGGCCCCCATACAGTATAATGTCTCCTTGTGGCCCCCACACAGTATAATGTCTCCTTGTGGCCACCACACAGTATAATGTCTCCTTGTGGCCACCATACAGTATTATGTCTCCTTGTGGCCACCATACAGTATAATGTCTCCTTGTGGCCACCATACAGTATAATGTCTCCTTGTGGCCACCATACAGTATAATGTCTCCTTGTGGCCTCCACACAGTATAATGTCTCCTTGTATCCTCCATACAGTAAAATGTCTCCTTGTGGCCACCATACCGTATAATGTCTCCTTGTGGCCCCCATACAGTATAATGTCTCCTTGTATCCTCCATACAGTAAAATGTCTCCTTGTATCCTCCATACAGTATAATGTCTCCTTGTGGCCCCCATACAGTATAATGTCTTCTTGTGGCCCCCACACAGTATAATGTCTCCTTGTGGCCACCACACAGTATAATGTCTCCTTGTGGCCCCCACACAGTATAATGTCTCCTTGTGGCCACCACACAGTATAATGTCTCCTTGTGGCCCCCACACAGTAAAATGTCTCCTTGTGGCCCCCACACAGTAAAATGTCTCCTTGTGGCCACCACACAGTATAATGTCTCCTTGTGGCCACCACACAGTATAATGTCTCCTTGTGGCCACCATACAGTATAATGTCTCCTTGTGGCCTCCACACATTATAATGTCTCCTTGTGGCCTCCACACATTATAATGTCTCCTTGTGGCCACCACACAGTATAATGTCTCCTTGTGGCCCCCATACAGTATAATGTCTCCTTGTGGCCTCCACACATTATAATGTCTCCTTGTATCCTCCATACAGTAAAATGTCTCCTTGTTGCCCCCATACAGTATAATGTCTCCTTGTATCCTCCATACAGTATAATGTCTCCTTGTGGCCCCCATACACTATAATGTCTTCTTGTGGCCCCCATACAGTATAATGTCTCCTTGTGGCCCCCATACAGTATAATGTCTTCTTGTTGTCCCACATTTTTTTTCTTCTAAATGGCTATTTATCGCACTATCGTTATCACGATAAATTTCTTAATATCGTTATTGTGGGAATATTTTTGATATCGCCCAACCCAGGGCCGTCTTTAACGTGGGCAAAAGCCACAGCTGCCCTGGGCCCAGTAGCTCCTGGGGGGCCAAGGCAGCTGCCTCTTGAGCCCCGCTGGCCACTGCCCACAAGTCTGTACCAGTACATGGGCCTTGTAGTGTGTATAACAAGAGCCGGAGAGGCAGCTCACTAGCGCTTGTGATGATAAAAGCGGCAGCCATTTGCCGCACCCTCAGCACCGCATCCAGTCACACGCAGGGCTCTGCTTCTGAGGGGATTCTTCAGCCTCCACAAACTTTCTGTCCAGACTGGGAATTTACAACAAGGAAGTGTGCAAGAAGAGAAATGACAGCCAATCAGAGACAAGGAAGTGTTGTGAGAACCAATGGAGGAGCAGAAGGGGCGGGGAGGGAAAGTCTCAGCTTGTGAGAGAACGGAGAAGTATGCACATTGGACTGAGGAGTGTGTGGACTGTATCATATGTATATAGCTGTCCTGTGTGGACTGTATCATATGTATATAGCTGTCCTGTGTGTACTGTATCATATGTATATAGCTGTCCTGTGTGGACTGTATCATATGTATATAGCTGTCCTGTGTGGACTGTATCATATGTATATGGCTGTCCTGTGTGGACTGTATCATATGTATATAGCTGTCCTGTGTGTACTATACCATATGTATATAGCTGTCCTGTGTGTACTGTATCATATGTATATAGCTGTCCTGTGTGGACTGTGTCATATGTATATAGCTGTCCTGTGTGGACTGTGTCATATGTATATAGCTGTCCTGTGTGGACTGTATCATATGTATATAGCTGTCCTGTGTGGACTGTATCATATGTATATAGCTGTCCTGTGTGGACTGTATCATATGTATATAGCTGTGCTGTGTGGACTGTATCATATGTATATAGCTGTCCTGTGGGGACTGTATCATATGTATATAGCTGTCCTGTGGGGACTGTATCATATGTATATAGCTGTCCTGTGGGGACTGTATCATATGTATATAGCTGTCCTGTGTGGACTGTATCATATGTATATAGCTGTCCTGTGTGGACTGTATCATATGTATATAGCTGTCCTGTAGGGATTGTATCATATGTATATAGCTGTCCTGTGGGGACTGTATCATATGTATATAGCTGTCCTGTGTGGACTGTATCATATGTATATAGCTGTTCTGTATCATATGTATATAGCTGTCCTGTGGGGACTGTATCATATGTATATAGCTGTCCTGTGTGGACTGTATCATATGTATATAGCTGTTCTGTATCATATGTATATAGCTGTCCTGTGTGGACTGTATCATATGTATATAGCTGTCCTGTGTGGACTGTATCATATGTATATAGCTGTCCTGTGTGGGCTGTATCATATGTATATAGCTGTCCTGTGTGGGCTGTATCATATGTATATAGCTGTCCTGTGTGTACTGTGTCATATGTATATAGCTGTCCTGTGTGGGCTGTATCATATGTATATAGCTGTCCTGTGTGGGCTGTATCATATGTATATAGCTGTCCTGTGTGGACTTCTCTGGTTAGTGCTCTCCTGGCCTGGGCCGTCTGTTTAGGTGGACGGCCATGTCTTGGTAGGTCTGCAGTTGTGCCATACTTTTTCCAATGATGGATTGAACAGTGCTCCGTAAGATGTTCAGAGCTTGGGATATTTTTTTTTATAACCTAACCCTGCTTTACACTTCTCCACAACTTTATCACTGACCTGTCTGGTGTGTTCCTTGGTTTTTATGATGGTGTTTGATCACTAATGTTCTCTAACAAACCTCTGAGGTCTTCACAGAAACTGTAGTTATACTGAGAATAAATTACACACAGGTGGACTTTATTTACCAATTAAGTGACTTCTAAAGGCAATTGGTCACACTGGATTTTATTTAGGGGTATCAAGTACAGGGGGCTGAATACAAATGCACGCCACACTTTTTACATTTTCTTTTCACTTTACACATAATCGTCACTCTGTTTGGTCTATCACAAAAAATCCCAATAAAATACATTTAAGTTTGTCGGAATAACGTGAAAAAATGTGGAAAAGTTTAAGGGGTATGAATACTTATTAAGACACTGTATCTATCTATCTATCTATCTATCTTGTATCTCATACCTTTCTTTCTGTTTGTCTATCTCTCTATCTATGTATCTCGTACGTATCTATCATGCACTTATTATCCAGTTCTGACCAAGGCATCTGAAAAGTCAGTTACTAGCAGCGCTGTGCTCCCAGGAACCAAACTGCTCCCCTGGGCCTTTTAAAGGCACCAAGACCTGTTGTACCTAAGTTCCTATGATAGGAATACGCTGATTCTCCCATAGACTGCCATCAATATCTGATAGACTAGGATCCAACGCCCAGGACCCCAGCCTATCAGCTGTTAGAAGAGGTTGGGCGTTCCATGAGTGCTGCAGCCTCTTCCTAGGCCTAGTGATGTCACCGTACATCAGTCACATGGCCTAGTTGCAGCTGAACCCCGTTCAAGTCACTAGGGCTGAGCTGCAGTACCAATCACTGCCACTATACAATGTACGGCGCTGTGCTTGCAAAGCTGCCAGGAGCCTGCATCACTCACCAGAGCTTCAGTGAATGTGGCGGCTCCCTGAAACAGCAGATCGGCGGGGATGCTGGGACTCGGACCCCCGCCAATGTGATCATGATGAGCTATCCTCAGAATAGGTCTTCATTATCAATTCCTGGATAGCCCCTTTACGATTGCATGTCTCCTAGGGGGGCAAAACAATAAGTGTATAGGAAAGTTTTAGAAATATAAAATGTAACCCACAAAAAATTCATATTCCCCCTTTTCCCATTAAAAAATAAAATAAAAATACCATACAATCAACAGTGTAACAGAAAAAAAATCACAGCACATTCGCCCTGCTTTTTAGTGCTTCCCCTCCCAATTTTTTTTTATAAAAAGTGATCAAAAAGTCATACACACTCTAGAATGGTATAAAAAAATGAGCCCTCACCATCTCTATAGACATAAATATAAAAATGTTATATACCATTAAAAAATTTACGTTAATGGCTAAAGATAAAAATGCACTAATCAAAATTTAGACTAACATAAAATAAATACACAATAGGAAATAATCTGTAAACGACATATTATGCACTGTAAATCCAGACCAGAATGGGGTGACTAAAAGAGTGGCAGGGAGGGACACAGGGGCATTCTCATGCTGGGAAACAGCCTGATGGGAATTCTCCATGTCACCCATCACAAAAGAAAAACATAATTCAGCAAACAGTTATGGGGGGCAGAATATGGCGATGCAAAGAAAAAAAATGAATTCTTTCAGAGACTTTTTTTTGAGTATTAAAACACAAGAAAAAACTCTCTAAATGTGGTATCCCTGTAATTGCACTGACCCAGAAAATGAAAGTAACAGATCAGTTTTACCCCATAGGCAAACACCATAAAAACTAAACCCATAAAAAACTGTGTCGGAATTGCTTTTTTTTTCCCAATCCCACCCCATTTTGAATATTTTTTTTCCAGCTTCCCACTACATCGTATGCAATATTAAATGGTGATATTAGAAAGTACAACCTGTCCTGCAAAAAACAAGCCTTCATATGTGGATGGAAAAACAAAAAAGTTATGGCTCTGGGAAGGCAGGCAGTAAAAAATGAAAAAAATAAAAAAAATCGCTGTGTCAGGAAAGGGTAAACACTGTCCATGCCTTTTAGCATATGTTTTTAAATTGACTCAGACCCCTAACTCTGCAACTTGGTATGCGCCCAGCCTGTGCCAGAAAGGAAAAAGCATGTCACTTACGTCACTGGGCTCAGGGCACGCCCAGTTGCAGAGCTGAGGCTGATGCCCCCAGTGGCGCACACAGTGCACAGGCAGGGTTCAGCACTGCACATGCACGAGACTTGAAAACTTAAAAGTAATACTGCAGGAGAAGGTTAAACGGAATTATGGTTTGAATGTGACCTAGCGGAGGGCTGGGGGGGACACATTGCAATAGGGGACGTCATGTCAGAGCGGAGAGGAGTTGTACTTGGGCACTAGCAGGAGGCTGTGAAAATAACGCCCCTCTGGGCACCTTACTGGCTCATCTGCATACCAAACAAACTTTTTTTTTCGAAAGATAGAAAACCCCAATTGCTGAAACAAAGGTACATTTGGGAATAAGATACTATGTGCTATTAGACAATTGCTGTACTTCAGTAGTCATGATGTAGGCGACAGATTCCCTTTAAACCCCTCTAATAATGTAATCTGATGCTAGTATAAACCAAGCCCTAACCGTGTTACATCACCTGTAACAGGTATGACAGTAGATATTTTATTTCTGCTTTCCGTGGTAGTTGCACAGTGATCTTTTATGAGCCCAGTATAAGGGGTTCGACTCCCACAACTCCCACCGATCAGCTGTTTAAATGGCCCGTGGCACTTGCCAAGCACAGCGCCATAGTATAGCAGCCATGCTTGATATCGCAGCTCATTTCCATTCACTTAAAGGGGTTGTCCAAGTTATATTTATTGATGACCTATCCTCAGGATAGGTCATCAATATCAGATCGGCTGGGGTCCGACACCCGGCACCCCCTCCTATCAGCTGTTTGAAGAGAAGGCGTGCGCGGTGTCAGCGCTGCCTCCTCTTCACTGTTTACCCTCTAGCTGTTGCATCTGCAGTGGTGAGCAGGTGTAATTACACCCAAGCCGTCCTATTGAAATGAATGGGAAGGCTTGGGTGTAATTACACCTGCTCACCACTGCAGATGCAACGGCTAGAAGGTAAACAGTGAAGAGGATGCAGCACTGGCACCGTGCACTCCTTCTCTTCAAACAGCTGATCGGAGGGGGTGCCGGGTGTCGGACCCCCGCCAATCTGATATTGATGACCTATCCTGAGGATAGGTCATCAATAAATATAACTTAGATAACCCCTTTAAGGCTACATGCACACGACCGTTGTGTTTTTGTGCAATTTGCGGAACGGCACGGACAGCCTTTAATATAACTGCCTGCGCATAGCTTGGACAAGAATAGTTCAGGTTATATTTTTTGGCAGACCACGGAACAGAGCAACGGATATGCTGTCCGCATCTTTTGCGGCCCCATTAAAGTGAATGGGTCCACATCCGAGCCGCCAAAACTGCAGCTCGGATGCAGACCAAATCAACGGCCGTGTGCATGAGGCCTAAAGGGGTTTTCCGCTTTTCCGAAATTGATGAACTATCCTCAGGATAGGTCACCAATATCAAATTTGGCGGGGGTCATACTCCCAGCACCCCGCCGATCAGCTGTTCCGCAATTGGGCGAGCACTGTGGCCTCTTCCTACGCCAGTGATATCATGTCCATTGGCCTTCGTGCAACTCAGTTCCATTTAAAGGGGTTTTCCGCTTTTCCCATATTGATGACCTATCCTCAGTGTAGGTCATCAGTATCAGAGAAGCGGGAGTCTGACTTCCGGCACCGTCGGCGATCAACTGTTTGAAGTAGGGCTGCAGTAAACGATTATTTTAGTATTAGAGTATTCTACCGAATATTTTTACGATTAATCGAGTACTCTAATAAGAAAAAATTAATAGACTGTTATTCTTTATAAAAACTCATCAGACCCCCTGCCATCAGTCCCCAACACCCTTCGTTCGCCCGTGTGATCAGCCCAAGTGCATCAGTTCATCCCAGTGCCATCAGCTCCACTATCCCCCAGTGCCATCAGCTCTGTTCCCCCAGTGCCTTCAGCTCTCTCCCACCCCAGTCCCATCAGCTCCACTCCCCCAGTGCCATCAGCTCCACTCCCCCAGTGCCTTCAGCTCTCCCCCCCCCAAAGCCACCAGCTCCCCCATGTCATCAGTTGCTCCCACTGCCACCAGCTCCCCCCACTGCCATCACTTATCACACTCCCCCCTCCTAGCCATCAGTGCCCAGCCGCAGCGCCAATTAACTAAAATGTCCTGACGATGTGTGTACGTCAGAATCCCAAGCAGCGGTGTGCGAGCAGGCGGGTGACCATGGAGCGTGAGTAATAGTAAGCTCTTCACTCACACTCTGGTCACATGGCACAAACGAATCATCAATTCGAGGATTTTTTTGTGTCGAGTTAATCGATTAATTTGAGTAATCGTTTCAGCCCTAGTTTGAAGAGCATGCAGTGCTCGTGTAAGGCGGTGTCGGGAGTTGGATCCCCGCTGATCTGATATTGATGACCTATCCTAAGGATAGGTAATCAATATGGGAAAAGCAGAAAACCTCTTTAAATGGGACTGAGTTGCACAATGTCCACGTGACCAACTGGAATAGGCCACAGCATGTGCCCGGGTGCCACGGCAATTTCCAACAGCTGATTGAGAGAGGTGTCAGGAGTCTAAACCCTAGCAATCAGATACTGATGACCTATCCTGAGGATAGGTAATCCATATTTAAATCTTGGAAAACCCCTTTAAAATGTAAAACTAGTGAATCCAGTTATGGAGCGTGCAATGAATAATGAAGAATATTTAATAATTAAATATATTCAGTAATGCGCCAAGCGCTTACACTGGGAACACTATTACATTTGCAATAGAAAATGCAATAAAAAATGAATCGCGCTATGGTGTGCAGCACTTATGAGAGGTCCTGGACCAAATGGTCAGGCCGTCATCATGGGGTATACCCATAAGCTTAACAGTCTGTGTGGAGAGCAGAACCATCTGAAGAGGGTCTCTGCAGAGAAGAAAGCCATACATGTTCTACTCTCTTCTCCACTGTGACATGAACACATATTCACGCCTGGCCCTAATGTCTTGCGGGGGCACATTTGGCACATGCGTAGTAGAGGGATAGAGACCCTTTAAAGGGGTTGTACAAGAATTGGGGAGGGGCTTTTGGCAAACCCCCCCACTTTGCTGGACCTGTAAAGGAAAGATTACTTACCTGCATCCCACTCCTTCTCCTCCTCCCGACCTGCGATGCTCTGCTGGGCCTCCTCAGTGTCAACATCTGGTTTCATATTGCCTGCAGCCAATCACTAGCCATGGCTGAGACCGTTCCCCTTGACCATTTGTAATGCCGTTAAGGGAGCCGGTACCTACCGTGGACAGTGATTGGCTGCAGCAACGTCAAAATGGATGTTAACATTGAGGAAGCCCAGCAGAGCATCGCAGGTCGGGAGGAGAAGGAGCGGGACGCAGGTAAGTAATGTTCTCTTTACAGGTCGAGCCATGGGGGTGGAGGGTTTTGCCAACCCCCCCCCACCCCCCATTTCAAAACCCCTTTAAATATGCCAACACATAGTGGCCTCCTCTATGGCAAAAGGACACTCTTTTGCCATAATCCGGGTGAATGGGCATACGTTGAGCACAGCAAAAGCCAAGGTAAGACTACTTTCACATCCAGCAGGCTGTTCCCGCAGAGATGCCGGATGCAACCGCAATGCCAGCCAGCCCCATTAAGTATAATGGGGTCCAGGCAGAGATCCGGACGCTTCTGGCAAAAATGCTGAGAATCAGCCAGACACAAATGGGTGGCCGTATCTCTGTGCCACAGATGTGAAAGAGTAGTCAAGTAGAGCTGGTTATGTGGTAACAGGGTAGTCAGACAATTCTAGGGTTTAGTAATGGTCATCATGCACGGTTGTCTCCTGCTGGTAGTCAAGGGCCCTCTTGTGGCAGGGCCTGGGCAGTGTCCCTATAACCCAAAAAACTAGCTGTGTGTCTGAGAAAGGAGTCCTACAGTTGTGTTCAAAATAACAGCAGTGTGTTTAAAAAAGTGAATAAAGCTCAAAATCCTTCTAATAGCTTTTATTTCTATACACAAATGCATTGGGAACACTACACATTCTATTCCAAATCAAAACATGAAGAAAAATATATCAAATTTGTGTTGTTCCTCAAAAAAAATTGAAGAAAAGTGAATATTAGACTGTTCAAAAAAATAGCAATGTTTGTATTCTTCTTTACAAACTCAAACATTCATTATATAAACTGAAAAATGTTTGAAGATTTTGCTTTCCTTTGAACCACTCCACTAATATTTAGTTGTATGACCGCTGTTTCTGAGAACTGCTGGACATCTGTGTTGCTCGGAGTCAGACAACTTCTGGCCCCTGTGAACAGGTATTCCAGCCCAGGAGGATTGGACTACATTCCACAGTTCTTCTCTATTTCTTGGTTTTGCCTCAGAAACTGAATTTTTGATGTCACCGCACAAGTTTTCTATTGGATTAAGATCCGGGGATTGGTCTGACCACTACATAACGTCAATCTTGTTGGACTGGAACCAAGATGTTGCACGTTTACTGGTGTGTTTGGGGTCGTTGTCTTGTTGGAACACCCATTTCAAGGGCATTTCCTCTTCAGCATAAGGCAGCATGACCTCTTCGGGTATTCTGATGTATTCACACTGATCCATGATCCCCGGTATGCGATATATAGGCCCAACACCGTAGTATGAGAAACATCCCCATATGATGATGCTGGCGCCACCATGCTTCACTGTCTTCACAGTGTACTGTGGCCTGAATTCAGTGTTTGGGGGTCATCTGACAAACTGTCTCCGGCCACTAGACCCAAAAAGAACAATATTACTTTCATCAGTCCACAAAATGTCTCTTTAGGCCGTCAATGTGCTCTTTGGCAAATTGTAACCTCTTCAGCACATGTCTTTTTTAAAACAGTTGGACTTTGCGGGGGCTTCTTGCAGATAGCTTGGCTTCACATAGGTGTCGTCTAATAGTAACAGTACTCACAGGTAACTTTAGACCTCCTTTGATCTTCCTGGAGCTGATTGTTGTGGTGTTTCTTCTATCCATTCGAATGGTAGTTTTTCGCTTTCTTCCATGTCTTTCAGGTTTTTGCCATTTTAAAGCATTTGTGATCATTTTAGCTGAGCAGCCTATAACTTTCTGCACTTCGTTATATGTCCCCCCCCCCCCCCCCCTCCAATTAACTTTTTAATCAAGGTATGCTGTTCTTCTGAACAATGTCTGGAATGACCCAATTTACTCAGAATTTCAGAGAAATGCACTGTAACCAGCATGTACAACATTTGCTGCCTTCTTTCCTTAAATAAGGTCAATAATTGCCACCTGTTTTTCAAAGAATGAATGACCTCACTCATTGAACTCCACACTGCTATTATTTTGAACATGCCCCTTTCAATTATTGATTCAATTACACAGAATCAGAAGCATGCATGTCATGACTGTTGGATTTCTATTACTCTACTACACCTGCTAGTAAATTATTTGCCATGTAGAAATATCATTTCTACCAAAAACAGTGACTGATCAGGTTAGTGATGTCTGACAGCTATTATTGAACACAACTGTACATCCTAGCCTACAAAAAAGTATTCTGGCGTCCTATATTTTGAAATATACAACGTACATCACAGAAATGGGGATTAAAGGCAAAAAACACAGGTTCCAAGCTAGGATTATGTCCTAATGCCTAAAACACAATGTTAGTGTACAGAAGGATTATAAGGTTGACATTTAAAAGACGCACCATTTCCTGTCTGGGTGGAAAAGTTAGTGTCTGAAACATCACGAGATTGGTTAGTCTGCTGGTGTAACATACATGTATTGTTTATTCCTGTGAGATCTGACATATATGTTTAAGGGGTCCTCCGCTCTGGACAATTCCTGCATATTAGAAGGGTCTCTGGACAATATGCTACTAGCTAAATTATACGGTGAAATCTATCAAATAAAGCCTCATTCACACATCAGTGTTTCACGGACGTGTGCTGTACATGTTCTCCACATGCTCTCCCCATTCATTTTAATGTGTGTAATCATCATGTTCTTGGCAGGGATGCATGCTCTATTTTTGTGTTCACGGATCCATCACACCGATTATAGTCTATGGGTCCGTGAAAAACACAGATGCTATCCGTGTTGCATCTGTGTTTCACGGATCATTAAAGGGGTTGTCCCACTTTGCTTTTTCAATCTTACCAGCAGTAGATGTCCTGATAACTTCCTGGTTTGGCTCCGGCAGTTGAGTGAAGGCCGGCCACGCCTCCTCATGACTCACCCTGAGAGCTCAGTCCTTGCGTGCTCGTTCATGTGGATGAGTCATCCACATGGAGCCGACAATGTATGTGAGGTCCCCCCCCCCAGTATAATAAACATTGAGTGCGGCCCCCCCCAGTATAATAAACATTAAGTGCGCCCCCCCCAGTATAATATACATTGAGTGCGCCCCCCCAGTATAATAAACATTGAGTGCGGCCCCCCCCAGTATAATAAACATTGAGTGCGGCCCCCCCCAGTATAATATACGATGAGTGCGCCTCCCAGTATAATAAACATTGAGTGCGCCCCCCAGTATAATAAACAGTGGTGGCACAGTGGGCAGTGCCAATGAGGGTTAAAAAAATAAATAAAAAATTAACTCACCTCCACCAATTGATTGCGCAGCTGCCGGTCTCCTGTTCTTTCTTTAGGACCTGTCAAAGGACCTGTGGTGACATCACTGTGGTCATCACATGGTACATCATATGATCCATCACCATGGTAATGGACCATGTGATTAGCTCAGTGACGTCACCACAGGTCCTGAAGCAAGAACAGGAGACCGGCAGCTGCGCGATCAATTGGTGGAGGTGAGTTCATTTTTTATTTATTTTTTTAACCCTCATTGGCACTTCCCACTGCGCCACCAATGTTTATTATACTGGGGGGGGGGGGGGGGCCGCACTCAATGTTTATTATACTGGGGGGGCCGCACTCAATGTATATTATACTGGGGGGGCCTCACTCAATGTTTATTATACTGGGGGGGGCCGCACTCAATGTTTATTATACTGGGGGGCGCACTCAATGTTTATTATACTGGGGGGGCCTCACTCAATGTTTATTATACTGGGGTGTTGGGGGGGGGGCGCACTGCGCCACCAATGTTAATACAAATGCAGGAGGTGTGTGTCGGAGTGAAATAGCCGGCACCCGACCTCTATGATAGGGGGCTGCGATCAGCGGCAGTTAACCCCTAAGGTGCCGCTCCCTGTCATAGAGGTCGGGTGACGGCTATTTGATTCCGGCACCCGCCTCCTGTATTTGTATTACAGGTCAGTTTTCATCATTGGTGGTGCAGTGGCCACAGCCCCTCCCCTCCTCCTCCCATGTCTCTTCTTATTGGCGGAGGCGGCAGCAGCAGCACAGGGGGAGGGAGAGAGCCCCCCCCCCTGCCTCTATGGAAGCGCCGACGCCGTCCCTGCCTATAGTTAGTTGCGGGCTGGCGCGGGGGGGCCCCTCAGGACTTGGGGGCTCGGGGGCAATTGCCCACTTTGCCTCTATGGAAGCGCCGGCCCTGCCTGACAAGTCCGCATTACACCCGGTACAGTCAGTGCACAGACAGCACAGCACAGCAGGCACGACGCAGCAGCAGCACATCATGTCATCATCTCTTATAGATCATAGCAGTGTATCACTGTATTCCGGCGGCAGGAGGAAGCACACGGCGTCCTCGGTTGCTATGACGCCGTGCGCTCCCTTCTGCTACAAGAAAACAGTAATACATTGATATGATCGGGCGCCCGCGCATGCGCAGAACTATGCGATGTGCGCGCTCACAGTGTGAGTGAGAGGCCGGCTGTAGGATCGCAATAGTTACCAGTGCGCAGGTGCGGCATGGATGCGGCCGGCGAGATGCGGCCATATCCATGGGATACCAGCACAAACAAAGGGGAGTGAAAGGAGCGTTTTTAGGCTGAATGCTATGTTTTTTTTAATGACATGTATTAGAAGAAATGTTCAGTGGGGGGCAATGATTTAATGTAACCCTATTTAATGAAGTGGGACAACCCCTTTAAGAAGAGATTCTTTGGAGAAAAAAATTCAGCTGTTCAGTGTCAGTGAAACACAGATGCAACACGGACAGCAAAAAGCAGATACACGGATCCATCATTGACCATCTGCTCACGGATTTGAGCACGGACGTGTGAATGAGGCTTAAGTGTTCAATTTCTCTGCAGTGCCCCCACAGGTAAACTGATGTATTACACTCTGCTATTGTCTGCGTAACACAGGACAGGTCATTGAGACAGACACCCGGTAACTGCTCTCCACTGTGGCCACGAGATGAGGATCCTGAACAGACAACTCCTTTTAATAACTCAGAATTCCATAATGCGGTGTAATAAAAAAGGGTTTTACCAACATGGCAACCCCTTTAAGAGAAAATATTAGTGTCAACAATTCTGTTTAATCAAGTTTACTGGCATAATAAACAAGAGGGCGCTATTAAACTCATGGTGACATTTGCTGCCGTGTATATGCAGCACATATGGTACAGCTGGCTCCAATTCTTTCCATATACCCCCTTAGATGCAGGGGTAAATACTGACAGCGGCATCTAAATGGTTAGACGGAGGAAAGGTGCACCCTCTGTTACTCCATCGGTGCCCCTGCAATGTGTTCTTGTGGTGTTGATGAGTTTCTCTATTACAACTGGGGCCATCTTTGTACTCCCATTAGGTCCTGCCAGAGACGAGGCCCAATAGGGTGCCTGTCAGTTTTAACCGATGGGTATAATTAAAGGGGTTCTCTGGGCTTTTAATATTGAAGACCTATCCTCAGGATAGTTCATCAATATCAGATTGGCGGGGGGTATATGTCTGGCAGAGCAGGAAGGGAGATGGCACGTGCACACTGATCAGGTGTCGGACCCCCCGTCTATCTGATATTGATGACCCGGACAACCCCTTTAACTGCAATAGAGATTGCAGTTAAAGCATGGTCAAGTTCTCTAGTGGTAATGGTTAGAGCATGGTCAAGTTCTCTAGTGGTAATAAAAATAAAAAAAGTGAAAAAATGTCCTTCAAAATGTTCAAACATATAAAACATGGGAGAAAAACAAAAAATGCCTGTGTAAGTTTACCAAATGCCTTATAATATGAAAACATGTAAAAGAAAAGTGCACATAATTGGTATCACCACAACCATTATAACCTGTACTATGAAAGTCTGCATGGGGAAAGTGATACAAATCCCCCAAACTATGCCAGAGTTGCTGACATGTTGCTTTTGACATGTTACCTGCCAAAAAATAGAATAAAAAGTGATTTTAAAAAAAGTCCCTGCTCTTCAAAAAAACAAAACACCCAAAAACAGGTATGAAGACGAAAAAAAAAAAGAGTTAGGCTACTTTCACACTCGCGTTTTGGCTTTCCGTTTGTGAGATCCGTTCAGGGCTCTCACAAGCGATCCAAAATGGATCAGTTTGCATTCTAATGCATCCTGAATGGAAAAGGATCCTCTCAGAATGCATCAATTTGGCTCCGTTCCGTCTCCATTACGCTCTGGAGGCGGACACCACTGCTTGCAGCGTTTTGGTATGCGTCTGATGAAACTGAGCCAAACGGATCCGTCCTGACACACAATGTAAGTCAATGGGGACGGATCCGTTTTCACTGACACAATCTGGCACAATAGAAAACGTATCTGTCCTCCATTGACTTTCAATGGTGTTCAAGACGGATCCGTTTTGGCTATGTTACAGATAATACAAACGGATCCGTTCTGAACGGATGCATGCGTTTGTATTATCTGAACAGATCTGGCCATGACGGGTCCACACAAAACTCGAGTTTGAAAGTAGCCTTAGGCAGGCGTGACAGATTTGTTCAGGATGCGTCCCGGGTGTATTGCAGCAAACCTGCGCGAGTAGGTACCCAATTGCAGTCAGTTATAAGGGAAAATAATAGCATTCTGAATACAGAATGCTAAGTAAAATAGGGCTGAATGGGTTAAAAAAAATATATTGAACTCACCTTAATCCACTTGTTCACGCAGCCGGCATCTCTTCTGTCTTCATCTGTGAGGTAAAGAACCTGTGGGGACATCACTGCGCTCATCACATGGTCCATCACATGATCTTTTACTATGGTGATGGATCATGTGACGGACCATGTGATGAGCGCAGTGACATCATCACAGGTCCTTTACCTCACAGATGAAGACAGAAGAGATGAAGAGATGCCAGGCTGCGCGAACAAGTGGATTAAGGAGAGTTAAAATTTTTTAAAAAAATTTTTAACCCCTCCAGCCCTATTGTACTATGCATTCTGTATTCAGAATGCTATTATTTTCCCTTATAACCATGTTATAAGGGAAAATAATAATGATCGGGTCCCCATCCTGATCGTCTCCTAGCAACCGGGCGTGAAAATCGCACCACATCCGCACTTGCTTGCGGATGCTTGCGATTTTCACGCAGCCCCATTCACTTCTATGGGGCCTGCATTGCGTGTAAAACGCACAATATAAAGCTTGCTGTGATTCTCACGCAACACACAAGTGATGCGTGAACATCACCGCTCATGTGAACAGCCCCATAGAAATGAATGGGTCCGGATTCAATGCGTTCACCTCACACATTGCACACGCGCGGAAATCTCGCTCGTGTGAACCCAGCCTTAAATGGGTTTTCCGAGATTATAATACTGATGACCTATCCTTAAGGCCTACCTTGGCCTTCTCACTGTTTTTCCTAGGACAGTGATGTGTCACGTAGCCTAGGAGAAGCTCAGCGCCATATAAGCGAATAGGGCTGAGCTGCAATACCAAGCACAGCCACTATACAATGTATGGCGCTGTGCATGGTAAGCTGTGAGAAGGACGCAGCACTCACAGGAGCGCCAGTGCCTTCTCAAACAGCTGATCGGTGGGCGTCCCTGGTGTCAGACCCCCACGATCAGATATTTAGAAGTGGCGCTGGATGCACTGAAGTTATGGAGAGGCTGGCGCTTCTTCCTAACTCCAGCGGATCCACCACCAGCTATAGGGGTTTATTAAGACTGGCGTCTAAAACACCGCTCTTAATAAATGTGCCCCTTAGTGCCATCGTAATTGTATCAACCAGCAGAATAAGGTTAACATGTTATTTATACCGCACAGTGAAGCTCTGTAAAAACGTAAGCTCTGTAATGTGTTTGAAGTTTTCATCAATATTATTTTGGGGTATATGCGATTTTTAGATAATCTTTTTATGGAGATGAACAAAAAACAGCAATTTAATTTATTTATTTTTAGCAGCAGAATATACAGTATAAGCACATACCACACTGACAAGAGGAAATGGTAACACTCAGTAGTCACTAGGCTGAGTTCATCACTGTTTAGCTTTTCGTTCTTCTGATCTGTCAGAAGTAGACAAAAAAAAACAGGATCCTGTAAAAAAAAAAAAAAAAAAAAAAAAAAAAAAAAAAGGGGTCAGGGACCCCCCTATGTTCATAACCAAGCTTGTATAGCCCTAGATCAGAGTTAACCAATTGCATCCAATGTTGTTTAGTGGGTATTTTGGGGGTCTTCTAGTTCAGAAGGATGGTTTTCCTTGGATTATGTAGAAGTAACCTGTATAGTCGCCTACCGTAGATAACATCGTTAACTAATCCCAGGAGACTCGTCCTCAGCGTGCAGACCTCTGGAAAGCCAAGTTTAGTGTTTATATAAGCATGCACCTCTTTCCAAAAGTTATGAATAATCGAGCACTGCCACACCATGTGAAAGAAACAGCCACTATCGTACCCGCAACGGGTGCATTGAGGACTTGAGGAATTTACGCATCTTTACGCATCTTAAATAATCTGCCAGGTGTATAGTACACTCTATGTAACCATTTCAACTGTATTTTTTCCGGACAAAATCCTGGAACACTACCGCACTTGCCAGATCCGGCATTAATATTCTATTGAAATGTATTCATGCCCCGGAAACGGTACCAAGTGTTCCGGAAATTGCCACATAGCCGGATCTGGATTTCTGGTCTGCGAATGCGCACTTCTTTCTAGCTTTGAAAGAAAAAAATACCAGATCCGGATGATACCGGGAAGACAGATCCGGTATTTCAATTAATAAGTATAACGGATCCGGAAAAAAAAGATATCCGTTTACATATGGATTTCCGGATCCTCACAACGCTAGTGTGAAAGTACCCTAAAGCAGGCATGTCTGAGCTGGAGGTAGCCATATAGGCAATGTTGAGATAAATTAAATTCTTGTTTCAGACTATTAAAACACCTGAAAAGACCCTTGTCATAAAGTTGTGTGAGGTACTGCAAACCTTTTTGAGGCCAAAATTCTAAGTCTGTCAGAGAGAATAATTCTGAGAGATCTTTATTCCTCCATATCGGCACATACGGCAACCATCTCTCTCCACCATCCTGAACTGTATGTATTGTGAGGGCTAGCTCTCTTTCAGGGATCACGCTCACAGATACACGTATCTTCACAGACTGGATTTTTCATGTCCAAACTGTGTTTTATTGCAGCACAAGCACAAACAAACAATGCAAAATAAACACCTGCCCGTCTGGGCTCTAACTAATACATATAATGGTTTCCCTGACTCACCTATAATCATAGCTTTATGCACACGGTCTCAGGCTCCAAGCCTTAGGCCTCCTGCACACTAACATGTGCTTCCCGTTGCCATATTGCAGACCGCATTTGCGGATCTGCAATACACAGGCACCATTCACTTCAATGGGTCCGCAAATCCGGAGATGCGGATCGGAGCAGAACGGAAGAGAACGGAACCCTACTGAAGCACTACGGAGTGCTTCCGTGGGGTTTCGTCCCATGCTTCCGTTTCGCTAAAAGATAGAACTGCCCCACGGCCTGTGTTTGTGCCTTGCGGCCCACAATTTGCGGGCCACAGCACGGCCACCGGGCGCACACGTTCGTGTGCAAGAGAACTTAGTCGGTCTGCTCACCAACCCACAGTCCACACTGGGAAGAGATCAGGCTTCACCTAGCCTAGTGGCCCCTCAGCCCTCCTTGGCTGAGACCACCTAGAGCCTCGGCAGGACTCTGTTTCACAATCACTCTCTTCCCAGACTGACACACTGAAAACTGTGCCCTGGAATGGGGGTGGATTGGGAGGTCCCACTACCAAGCTTACCATCCCAATCCAAATAAAATCCAGCCTTGAAATTATTAAAGAAAACAGCTTCAGCAACTAGGTTTGCTGAAGCCAGCGCCATCTTCCTGGACTTTACTTATCTCATCCAGGTGAGATATATACCCCTTCCAGGGCTTTACCATACACATTCCTGTTCAGCTCACCACAGTATGCTCACCCACTTTAGTATATTAGATTAGTATGCAAACGCCTCAGGTTTATGTCGCAATGTTCGTTAGAGTGGAGTATGTACCAGTCAGCCAGGAAGCCATCCGGACCAGGAGCCTTTCTCACTGCCAGGGATTTCATGGCCAATTCAATCTCTGCATCCGTGATCCGTGCCGCCAAGGCCTCCCCATCCTCTCGTGCAAGAGTGGGAAGTGGAATTCCAGCTAAAAAACTGATTATATTCGCTGTAGTACAACTTGTTTTAGAAGCATATAGAGCACAATAGTAGGAAGCAAATTGGCGACACACATCCTGGGGCTCAACCACTAGTTTACCCTGGTCAGACATAACACTGGCGATCACTGTTGTAAGTATTCCAGAGCACAACCATTCTTATTCCCATCATAAAAAACTGCTTACCTCTGGGCTAGAAGCTTCTTCTGGGTGTAGACAGAACAGATGCTGTGCTTCCAGCCAATCTCCCCGCTGCTCAGATCTTGTAGAAATTCTTGCTCCTTATTGGAGACTGCTACCTCTAGCTTAGTCCGCGTAATGTGTAATTCTTTCCTGTGTGACACTATCGCGAGGATTAATGCACCCCTCATCACAGACTTAAAGGCATCCCATTCTAACAGAGGGTCTGAGGACCCTTTGTACTCCATCCAGTATTGTTCCATAGTCTCATAGCATCTGCTTGCCACTGGGAGGACATCTAGCCATATCGGATTTTGACACCGCCATCTAGTGGGAGGGGGTCAATGGCTGCGATAAAATCAAGAGGAGGGGGGGTATGATCCAAAATGCCTCTAGGAAAGTAATCACTGGTTCTAATATATGGTAACAGATCTCTATTGACAAAAGTTAAGTTTAAACGAGACATAGAACCAGTGGAGGCTGAGTAGCATGAGAATTGTGTAGAGGTAGGATGAAGATGGTGTCAGACCTCTGAGTCCATGTGCTTCCGCCCAATGTAAGAGAGATCTATTGTGTGAAGCCTGAGGATGTAGCCTACTTCTGAGTGGATCCAAAGTGGCATTGTAATCACCCATAATGATAAATGGAGTTGCTGAAAACATTGTGACTTTGCTCATAATAGAATCGAGACGTTCTCTACAGAATGGGGGTGGTATATATAGACCTACAATCACATATTGCAACCCTCTAATACTGGCCTGTAATAACATATATCTTCCAGAGACGTCTATTTGAACGAGTATTAGCTGGAATGGAAGGCTTTTAGCAATTAAAATAGAAACTCCTCTCGCATATTTGGCGTATACCGCATAATAAGTGGATTCCACCCATGGGCATTTAAGAGCCAAGACTTTCTGACCTCGTAGATGTGTTTCCTGTAGTACTACTATATCAGGGCTATAGCCTTTAATTTAAGTAATTAAAGACCAATGAACGTTTGACGTTATCGTTAAGACCCCTGACATTCCAGGACATCAACTTAACTGACGCCATACAACCACCAAATAAATGCAGCTGCGTCCTTAAGTCCCGTGGAGGAGCAAACATTCATACCCTCACACACCGACACGAAAAAACAGAAACCCAGAACCCACAACCACCCACCCCGCCCAATTCCGCCCTGTGGTTGAGCCTGAACCCTTAACTAAAAAAACTGTTGGGTATACTGCTAGCCCTAGTGAACTAGGCACATATTCACATCATACGCACCATCCGGACACAAAAGTGACAATACAATAACAGAGAGAATAAAAGGAGAATTCAATTTCTCAACTGTGCTCCTATCTCAGAGTGCTGTCACCCGACAGCCTATAAGTATAAACTGTCCCTATTGGCGGACCGGAGCAGAAAGTAGAAAATGCACTTAAGGGAAATAAGGAGTTAAAAAAACTTCACATATCTACTTAGAGAATAATAGCGTATCAGCGGCGAGGTCTCACATCTGGACGCCTATCAAGCCAGTCCGCTGCTGCTTCGGGGTTTTCAAAGAAACGAACTGTCTCGCCATCTTGCACTCGGAGCCGAGAGGAGTATATCATTGTGTACTTTATATTTCGTTCCCGGAGCCGAGCACGGACATAATTTAACTCCCTCCTTCTCTTTTGGACCTCCGATGTGAAATCCGGGTAAAAAGATAACCGAACATTCTCATAGGTGATGCCGCCTTTCTGTAGGGCAGCCAGCAGGCTGGCATCTCTAGCGCTGCAATTCAAGACCTTCATAATAAACGGTCTGTCAGGGGCTCCAACAGGTAGAGGCCTGGAAGGGACGCAATGCGCCTTCTCTATAACAAAGAAATTGGATAGGACAATAGGCTGCAAAACGTCCCTGATCAGTTGTTCCGCAAAGATCTCTGGGGTAAACCCCTCATCTCGCCCTGTTACGGTTCTCATCGTCTTCAGCTCTGGCTTGGCTGCTGCAGTTGTCTAGTGTCAGTCTCACCAGCTCGGGTCATATCTTCCACATCACTTAATCTGCGCTCTACTTCGGTGGTTCTTTAACGTATTTTATCAAAATCAAGTCCACAGGCAACTAAGGTCAGAATGAATATGGTTGATTTTTGCAGTGAAAGCTGCTTGACATGCAGCTATTGCCTTCATAATTTGGGATGCCTCTGTGGAGGGTTCCAAAGGATGAAGTTCTCCATCTCCCTGCTCTCTTTTACTCATGGCATCCATATACATTTTTGCAACAGGGGGAGCAACAGATGTTGCAGTTTTGCGGCCCATATAAAAGCCCACAGCTGCTGCCGCAATGGAGTATACGTAGAGACAGCACTTGTAATACAGCAAGCAACCTTTATAGGATAGTCCCCAGAGGGTTATCAACAGAAAACGTACAGTCTATCTGCAGCAGGTAATAATACAAGAGAAGCCAGACGTATAAGGAGATATAGTATTGGATTTAGCAGGAACAGTCCCTGTTCTATTCAAAAGTAAGGTTGACCACATAAATGCAGACCTGGATGTTTTACTCACTGTGGCTAGGAGAATAAGCCCCCTTCAAGATACAGTATCTACACCTTGTTCCAAATTATTATGCAAATGATATTTTTCTCATTTACCTAAATAATTGATGTATATAACAGTCAGCATAATTCTCATGTTATCAACTATTAAGAGTACAATTCAATTTTTATTGAACAAACCTCCTAACGATAACAGTATTTTTTTGTAGTATTATATATAGGAGTGGTGGTTGACTCCTATGGTCGTGCACTCCTGTAGCCCCTCTTCTGCCTCACAGGCATGCTGGTATTTGTAGTCTCTAGATTCAATGAAGGCAATTTTGGCACCACACAGATATAAACCAAAAGGGGCCCAGCAGGCATGTGGGACCTGCACTTCCTGGATTTCATGGTCGCTGTCATGGCACCCAACAGGTAAGCTTTAGTGTTAGGACCCGTCTTATAGAGATCACCTTGGCGTGCGGCAGACGGGCTCAAATGATTTTGTACAAAATGTATTTACTAAGCATCTCTAAGTTATTAGCATAGCATAGCATTTGCGATGTAATATAATTTTGTACTCTATTTGGTTTGTAGAGTGCTGTTGCACTATGTGTTATAAGGGGAAATAATAGCATTCGTAATACATAAGTACAATAGGGCTGGAGGGGTTAAAAAAAATATTTTTTTTTAACTCACCTTAATCCACTTGTTCGCGCAGCCCGGCTTCTCTTCTGTCTTCTTCTTTGCTGTGCACAGGAAAAGGACCTGTGGTGACGTCACTATGCTCATCACATGGTCCGTCACATGATCAATCACCATGGTAAAAGATCATGTGACGGACCATGTGATGAGCGCAGTGACGTCATCAAAGGTCCTATTCATCAAAGAAGAAGACAGAAGAAAAGCCGGGCTGCGCAAGCAAGTGGATTAAGGTGAGTTAAATTATTGTAATAAAAAATGTAACCCCTCCAGCCCTATTGTACTATGCATTCTGTATTCAGAATGCTATTATTTTCCCTTATAACCATATTATAAGGGAAAATAATACAGTCTACACAACTCCTAACCCAAACCCGAACTTCTGTGAAGAAGTTCAGGTTTGGGTACCAAACATGCCGATATTTCTCAAACGTGTGCAAAACGCATTACAATGTTTTGCACTCGCACAGAAAAATCACGCATTTTCCCGCAACGCACCCGCATATTATCCGGGCCAAAAACATGACGCCCGTGTGAAAGAGGCCTAAAGGAGCCGACCAGCTCTCTTCCCATGATTCCGGACCAAAACATGACTCCACCACCGCCTTGCTGACGTCGCAACCTTGTTGGAACAGGATGGCCGTTCACCAACCATCCACTATTCCATCCATCTGGACCATCCAGGGTTGCACGGCACTCATCAGTGAACAGGACTGTTTGAAAATTAGTCTTCATGTATTTTTCTGCCCAATGCAGCCGTTTCTGCTTGTGAGCATTGGTTAGTGGTGGCCGAATAGAAGGTTTATGCACAGTTGCAAGACTCTGGAGGACTCTACACCTTGATGTCCATGGGACTCCAGAGGCACCAGCAGCTTCAAATATCTGTTTGCTGCTATGTAATGGTATTTTAGCAGCTGCTCTCTTGATCCGATGCATGGATCTGGCAGACATCTTCCTCAAAGTGCCTTTATCTACACAAACCCGTCTGTGCTCTGAATCAGCCACAAATCTCTTAATAGTGCGATGATCACGCTTACATTTTTGAGAAATATCTAATGTTTTCATACCTCGTCCAAGGCACTGAACTATTTCACTCATTTCGGCAGCAGAGAGATCCTTTTTCTTCCCCATGGTGCTCTGCTTAATAATGTGGAACACCCTCCTTTAGTAGTTTTTCCTTAAAGGGGTTATCCCATCTTAGACAATGGGGGCATATTGCAAGGATATGCCCCCATTGTCTGATAGGTGCGGGTCCCACCTCTGGGACCCGCACCTACAACGAGAACGGAGTCGGGGAGAGTTGTGGCTGGAGGACCCCGGGCTTCCCAGGGTCCGACCACCACCAGGCACAGCTCCCCGCCTCTCCCATTGAAGTGAATGGGAGCGCAACGCACATGCGCGGCCAACGCTTCCATTCATTTCTATGGGGCCGACGGAAATAGTCGAGCCAGCTCTCGGCTATTTTCGTCGGCTCCATAGAAATGAACGGAGGGCGGCTGCGCATGCGCAGTGCGCCCTCCTCCACTTTCTCTGCTCCGTTCTCCTTGTAGGTGCGGGTCCCAGCAGTGGGACCCGCACCTATCAGACAATGGGGGCATATCCTTGCGATATGCCCCCATTGTCTAAGATGGGATAGCCCCTTTAAATTGGGCTCACCTGCCAATCTAATTATCACAGGTGTCCGAGATTGCTTTCAGTGATTAAAAGAGCCCTGAGACACAATGCCATCCATGCGTTAAACTGAAAAACAAAATATTTAATCTTTGTGACACTTAAATATAATTTGCATAATCATTTGGAACAGGGTGTATATCCAAAAGTCCCTTACTCACCTCACTTCCACACAGCTACTTTCCTTTCCTGCCGGCTCTGAGCAGTGGGCCCGGCGCGGAACTCATGCATCCAAAATGGCACCCACCACGTGTCTCCCCTACCTGCTTCACCTCCGTCCCCTCTGTCATGCTATTAGCTGTGCAGGTCTCTGGCGGGGGTTCAAGGTGGTGCCGCTCGACAGGTAACCCGGGCAGGTAGCTATATATGTAGCTATGTATAGAGTTTGTTGGCTCTTTCTCCCGGCAGCACAGCTCCCGCACTCTCTGTGTCAGGGCTCCAGTCTCCACTAGGCAGGATTGATTTTCACTGCGCTGTCCCACTTCCCGGGGTCCAGGCACACTGGGACTCAAGACGGAGGCACAAAAGGCTGAAAAATCACTGGATAGGATACCGACGGAGCTCTTCACAGTTGCTTCCTTACGCCATGCGAGCTAGGCCGCGCCCCCAGCCTTACTGAACCTTAGGCCTCATGCACACGGCCGTTGTTTTGGTCCGCAGTTTTGGCGGCTCAGATGCGTACCCATTCACTTCAAAAGGGCCCTAAAAGATGCGGACAGCACTCCGTGTTCTGTCCACATCCATTGCTCCGTTCTGTGGTCCGCCCAAAAAATATAACCTGTCCTATTCTTGTCCGCGTTTTGCGGACAAGAATAGACAGTTATATTAATGGCTGTCCGTGCCATTCGGCAAATTGCGGAACGCACACAGACGCCCCATCCGCGTTTTGTGGATCCGCGATTTGCGGACCGCAAAACACACAATGGTTGTGTGCATGCGGCCTTACTGAAACATTTCAAGGAGGAATAAGGATGCTTGTGCTGGCAATTTTTTGCGGTTTATTTTTATTTTTTGCTGCATTTTTATGTGTGGTAAAAATGCCAGCTCCAGAGGCTAGCTGAAAATCTATGGGAAATATGAAATGTAGGACAGCGTGTTTTTTTTTTTTTTTTTTCTACTGTCGTTTTTCTTAATTAGGTGCTATTTTTTGTCTTTCTGCCTTCTTCTAAAAAATGCAGCATGCTAGAGCTCTGGTGCCTTTATATCTCCTTTTTATATTTTTCTTTCTCTTTTCATCGTGCATATAGTAGAGGATTCTCTCTTTTACTGTAGGGAAAAAATCCATAAAAAATTGCATGAGCATATTCTTGATTTTTTTTTTTTAACTGGTAATAAAAAACTGCCAATGCAAAATTCATGTGAGTAAGGAGCCTAATGGCTCATGCACACAAAAGTGTGTTTGCCGGGCCCGTATTGCGGCCCGCAAACCGCAGGTCCGCAATATACAGACCCCATATTCGCACCGCATCACGGATGCGGACCCATTAACTTGAATGGGTCCGCTATCCAGAAGGAGCGGTGGGGAATGGAGGCATGGAACCTCACAGAGGCACTACGTAGTGCTTCTGATGGGGTCTCTCTCCGTGCCTCCGCACCACAAAAAAATTAAATATGTTCTATTTTTCTGCAGGGCGGACGAACCACGGACCAATTCAAGTTGAATGGGTCTAAATCCATCTGCGAAATCCGTTCGGATGTTGCCCGTGCAATGGGGACCGCAAATTGCAGTTACAAATGCATGGAATGGCAGGGCAACGGCCGCGTGCATGAGCCCTAAGGCTGCGCTCACAGTTGGGTTTGAATTCCTAAATTTATGCCACAAACCAGCAATGCCGAATACGGTGAGGCCTGGTAGGCTGATCCTCTGTCTGATCAGGCTACTGAATTCCCAATGGAACTGTGAGCTCAGCCTTACGGATATTTTGAAACACAGGATGACCACCATTTATGCAAGCGTAACACATCTTTGCAATATATTACAGATTCATGGATTAGCTTTCATTGGTCAGTCATTAATTTTGTCTCCATAGACGCACTGGGTATGGACCAGCCGAATCCTATACGTGTTGTCATGGGGGCTCGCCTCACTGGTAGAAGATAATTGCCGGTAATCTTTTATCACACATGTCTGCTTAAAACACATTTCAGAGCTCAAAATAAAAGAGATTAAAATATTAGAAACGGCTGCGATTTAATGAATATTTCCGAATCGGGTCCTTGGAGTGATAAGGGTGTAGTTCTCAGTGCATATCATGATTAAACTGCACAAATGAAAGAGATCCTGGTAACCAGCAGTCACAATGTCCCAAAGGACACATTTATTCTCATTACTGTCTGCTTGCTCAGGGATTTGTATAAGATTGATGGACCACGAGGCACATGCAGTTATTTCATAGGCACGCTGACAGATATATCCTACTTAAACACATAAAGAATATCCATATATCATGTCCTGCCATGCAGTCTGTTTGCTCTACAGATCGGTGCCTGGAATACAATGTATATAGATTATGCTTTATTGGTGTTTCTTGTAGCATTAGACGATGTCCACATTTACCACCATCGTATCAAACTGTTAAGAATTTAGCTATAATGAATGTTTATGAGCTGTTAGGAAAGTATAGATAAGGGCTGCACATCAAACCATCTGACCTCTCTGAAGGACTCACTGAGAAGGGGAAGCAGTCGTCTGCAGAGGCAATGAACGTGAAAGCTGTAGAGCAAAAACTGCTGAAAATCTAATACAGTATATAAAGCTGAGTGTATGTGTGTATGTCCGCTAAAGGAATCCGTACCGTTGCATTTACAATGACGAAATTTGGCACACAGGCACATCAGGTGTCCAGGAAGGTTTTAGACCAGGTCTCAGCTCTCTAGGACGTACCGTTCCTGAGATATTCCCAAAAAATGCATTAGCCAATAGAAGCTTAGTCACATGACCCTTAACAGCCATTAGAAGCTCGCAGGTCCTCCAGCCTCCACATACACAGTTTTACTCCAGGTTTCCATAACAACCAAGCCATTTTTCTTCACTGCTGTAGGAGAGCTTTGAAGGAAATCTGTCACCAGGATAATCGCTATTGAAGTAAATCCATGGCCTAATAGCACTTAGTACCTTATTTCCAGATGTGCCTTTGTCCTCTGAAAATCCAGTTTATTTGGTATGAAAATGATCCATTAAGGTGCCCAGAGGGGCATCACTCTTGCAGGAAGGAGCCCGGAAATTATCCAACAACCTCAGTGCACTTCGATTGAGCGTGCCGAGGTATGTAGTCACACTCCCAAATAAATCAAACATTCCTCTGTGGACAGGGTATTTATAATATTAAAATATAACTTTTACTAGATATGCCATAAAATAATAGGTCAATAAAATTAAAAATAACACCAAAAACAGTGAGCAAATCAAAAAGTCTGAACCACTATCAGCACACCCTACTATTATCCAGTCTAGTTCCCTGAGGACACAAAATTAGTGAGATACAGTCTTACGGCCTCCAGACGTGTAGATTGCAGTTGGGTATCAGGTGTGTGATAAGAGTATCCTTAAAACGCAGTGGCGTGTGCTTTGCTGGCGAGTGTAAAGAGCAACAATATACTAGTAACCCTAGTTAAAATTCCCTCACAGATGATTCCAAGGAGGGAGGCTAGTACATTAGCTGCCTAACAGACACAGAGCACCCGCCCCCATACGGAACCTGTCGACCCCATACGGAACCTGTCCATAGTTAGGGGCCTATTCCCTATGCTTGCCCTCACTAGATCCCTACATGCCACGTTTCGTCCTTACTACGGGACTCATCAGGGGAATTTATTTAGTGAAGTTCAACTGAAAAACACAAAAGACAGACAAACATAGTAACTACCAGTACTCCATTCTTCACAGGATTCAGTCAAATAAACACCATGCAAATAGTGCACATTAAACACCTCTTACTTACTAGTAGAGAATCACATAAACTCCCAAACAGGGGTGGACACAGTCCAACAGTGGTCCCGCTGTGTCTAGATGTAGGGAAGTGTCCCATACATCTTACCAACTCATTTATCATTATTTGACTGAAACTTACAGCAGCACCGAGCTGTTGTAGTTTTCATTCTGACGCATGCACTGCCAGAGGAGCCATGTAATTTATGATGAGGCCTGCAACTAGTCATAAATTATAAGGCTCCTCCAGCAGTGAAAACAACGCTCTTGAGGAATCAGGATATTAGTCTTTTTGTGCTTAAATACAGAAAAAGACTGGTAATAGCACAGACGTAATCAAATAGTAGTACCGCTAGACCCGCCCCCCTCTTTGGGGGGGGGGGGGAGTTGTGTTCACAGTAGGGGTGGTCTAGACCAAGACTGTATTACAGTGGTATTTTAGGGTAATAATGGTTAAATTAGACAATCATACAGAGATTTAGATCTACTAAGTGTGTAACAAAACCACACCATACATTTCAAGTATGTGTAATCTCGTTACACACTCAGCAGCTCACAAACAGTAGTAGTGGATGTAGGATCACCTAATGGGGGCATATGGGACAGTTTTATTATCGCACGGACAGTGACACATATCTGCCTCATTAAATGAAGCAGCTAAAGTTCTGCTGCTCATTCAGTCCGTTGGGCTGTACAGTTATAAGATAATAAATCCACTTGGCCTCACATTGGAGGATTTTCTGATCCCAATTCCCTCCTCTCATTGGTTTTTTAATCAGCTCAATACCCATGAATGAAAGACACTCTGGCCTTCCCTCATGGTCATTCCTCACATGACGTAAAACCGTAGTGTCCCTTGAATTTGCAACGTCACCCAGATGTTCTCCTACTCTCCGCCTAAATTCTCGTATGGTTTTTCCAAAATATTATAGGTCACATGAACAGTTTTTTTTGTAAATGACTCCTTTGGATCTACAATTGATAAAAGGAAGGAGCCCAGACACATCCTCTGCCACAATGTGTCCACCCTCAAAGATGAACTTAAAACTCCGCACCCAGGTACCGCTAAGATACGCCCCTGATCTGGTTAGACCACGCCCCCTCCCACTCCTCAGCCGACAGGGATTCAAAAAATGAAGGTAAAAATCAACTTCTGTCAGCTGCAGGGGTGGGAGGGAGGGTGACTCTCCCTGCAGCTCACACTCAGACAGCACAGTGCTGCTGTCTTAGAGTGAGCTGTTGAAAAGCACAGGCCCCCGATCCAGTTAGGACATTCCCTTTCCCACTCCTCAGTTGACAGAGTTTGAAAAAATGAAGTTAAAAATCAACTTTTGTCAGCTGCAGGGGTGAGAGTGACGGTGACTTTCTTCCTGAAGCTCACACTCAGACAGCACAGTGCTGCTGTCTGAGAGTGAGCTGTTCAAAAGGATATCCTTGTGTTCGTCCAGGCCCTGCGCCAGATGGAGGACAGGGAGTCTGAAAGCCGGACTCTCCGGCCTAAAACTGGACCTCTGACCACCCTAGGGGCAGGCTGCTGTGGAGGTCACAGTTAAGGGGATGGTCCGCTATGGAGGTCAGTGTTAAGGGGCAGATTGCTGTAAAGGCCACTGTTAAGGGGGCGGGCCCCTGTGGAGGTCACTGTCAAGGGGGTGGTATGCTATGAAAGGGGAAGGCTGCTTAAAAAGGTCAAAGTTAAGAGGGTGGGCTGCTTTGGAGGTCCAATTTTAAGGAATGGGGCACTGTGGGGGGGGGGGGCAGTGTTAAGGGGTGGGGGGCTGTGGAGGTCACTGTTAAGGGGGTGGGGTGCTGTAGATGTCACTGTTATAGTGGATAGTGTTGCTATCTTTTAACGACACACACAAACATTAAATTAAATAGATTAAATATACCTGAGCGAAGCCGGGTCCTTCAGCTAGTTGTTAATAAAGACCAAGTTGGTCTAGCTATATGAAGGGATTGATCACTACATAACTCGGAAGTCAGCAGCCTAGGGAAGCTCTGCAGAGATGTAATGGAGTCCACACATGGTACATACATTCTGTACACACTATATCCATAAATATATCAGGACACCCGTGAGTATATACTATATATGTAGCTTGGCCTCCAGCATACCTCTGCATGCTACTCAGCTTTCCAAAGCTGCTGAAAGGCAAATCTGCGCAATAGTGAATTGAGAATTTCTCACTGTGTAACTGGACAGATTGGCTATTCAGCTGTTTTTACTATGGCTGATGCTGTGTATGTACTACACTGGTAGAATTGGCACTGTGGCTGGTGCTGTTACCAAATCTGCTTTGTAAGGCTACTTTCACACTAGCGTTCGGGTTTCCGTTCGTGAGCTCCGTTTGAAGGAGCTCACGAGCGGACCCGAACGCAGCCGTCCAGCCCTGATGCAGTCTGAATGGAGGCGGATCCGCTCAGACTGCATCAGTCTGGCGGCGTTCAGCCTCCGCTCCGCTCGCCTCCGCACGGACAGGCGGACAGCTGAACGCTGCTTGCAGCGTTCGGGTGTCCGCCTGGCCGTTCGGAGGCGTGCGGATCCGTGCGGATCCGTCCAGACTTTCAATGTAAGTCAATGGGGACGGATCCGTTTGAAGATGCCACAATGTGGCTCAATCTTCAAGCGGATCCGTCCCCCATTGACTTTACATTGAAAGTCTGGACGGATCCGTCCCAGGCTATTTTCACACTTAGCTTTTTTTTGCTAATATAATGCAGACGGATCCGTTCTGAACGGAGCCTCCGTCTGCATTATTATGAGCGGATCCGTTCAGAACGGATCCGCCCAAACGCTAGTGTGAAAGTAGCCTAATATTACTAACTAGGAGATTCCTTCCAACAAAATGGCCACACTAAGGCCCCTTTCACACGGGCGAGTATTCCGTGCGGATGCGATGTGTGAGTTGAACGCATTGCACCCGCACTGAATACCGACCCATTCATTTCTATGGGGCTTTGCACATGAGCGGTGATTTTCACGCATCATTTGTGCGTTGAGTGAAAATCGCAGCATGCTCTATATTGTGCGATTTTCACGCGACGCAGGCCCCATAGAAGTGAATGGGGTGCGTGAAAATCGAATAGCATCCGCAAGCAAGTGCAGATGCGGTGCGATATTAACGCACGGTTGCTAGGAGACGATCGGGATGGAGACCCGATCATTATTATTTTCCCTTATAACATGGTTATAAGGGAAAATAATAGCATTCTGAATACAGAATGCATAGTAAAATAGCGCTGGAGGGGTTAAAAATAAAATAAAAATATTTAACTCACCTTAGTCCACTTGTTCGCGTAGCCGGCCTCTCCTTCTGTCTCCTTTATTGAATAGGACCTGTGGTGAGCATTAATTACATGAACAGGACCTGTGATGACGTCACTCCAGTCATCACATGTTCCATCACATGATCCATCACCATGGTAAAAGATCATGTGATGGAACATGTGATGACCGGAGTGACGTCATCACAGGTCCTGTTCATGTAATTAATGCTCACCCCAGGTCCTGTTCAATAAAGGAGACAGAAGGAGATGCCGGCTACGCGAACAAGTGGACTAAGGTGAGTTAAATATTTTTTTTAAAAAAATTTAACCCCTCCAGCGCTATTTTACTATGCATTCTGTATTCAGAATGCTATTATTTTCCCTTATAACCATGTTATAAGGGAAAATAATACAATCTACAGAACACCGATCCCAAGCCCGAACTTCTGTGAAGAAGTTCGGGTTTGGGTACCAAACATGCACGATTTTTTTCACTCGAGTGCAAAACGCATTACAATGTTTTGCACTCGTGCAGAAAAATCGCGGGTGTTCCCGTAACGCACCCGCACATATTCCTGCAACGCCCGTGTGAAAGGGGCCTTACTGTGTAGACAAAAATTATCCAGACTTAGCCTCATATGCACTAGCATCAGAGAGGGAGGGGGGAGAAGACATTGCCGCAGTCTGACAGAACAATGCTCTGCTTTTCTAGTTTATTAATTATGGTCTGCAATTGTGATATCTGATGAAACAAGAGCAAATAACAAAGACACATAAGGAGATTATGTTAGATTTCGATAGTTTATTTGATTCTGGGTTTAGTTCCCCTTTAAGGAAAACTTCCTAGTATAGATATTTTTTTTTTAAAGGCAGCCGTTGACTGCAGCAATAATTTTCTGTTTTTGCAGTAGCTTATAATGTAGTACTACATTGTTGTGACAAAGGTGACCTAAAATGGTGTATATGGGTGAAATTAATTATTTACCCCATGACGGTTTTTGGCATACACTTTTCAATGTTTTTCACCTTTCCTAATTGCAATTAGCATTTTACGCCTCCCTCGCCAATTTTGCAAAAAGAGGGCACCGAATTTATCATTATTTGACTGAAACTTACAGCAGCACCGAGCTGTTGTAGTTTTCATTCTGACGCATGCACTGCCAGAGGAGCCATGTAATTTATTATGAGGCCTGCAACTAGTCATAAATTATAAGGCTCCTCCAGCAGTGAAAACAACGCTCTTGAGGAATCAGGATCTTAGTCTTTTTGTGCCTAAATACAGAAAAAGAAATGTGAGTAGCTCTAGATTTGTGACAAATTCAGAAATCTATCACATGGAACATTTTCTCCTAAAAATCCATTCCTTTCAGGTGTACACAAATTCAGGAGATTAACTTAAGCACAAGGACTGGGGTGCAATGTAATAGGGCTGGTAGGGCTCATCATGCTGATTAAAACAAGAACTTTCTTTTGTCTGTATGTTAAACAGCTGCAGAGATGTCTGAATTTTATTCATGTGCAAATTAGCACATTGGAACACCAGTGGGTGGGGATGAATCCTTGGAGCACTGATTTTGTAACATCCCTGTGCTCTGCACACTTCCCCCTCCTCTTGATGGACAGGGCTAGACATCAGCATGCTGATGGTAGAGCTGTGTCCTAGTATATACATATCATATACACCACTTACTATAGCCTTACCATGTTGAGAATAGAGGTTTTATATGCTTAGAAAGCGAACACATATTACTGGTTTAATCACAGGCACCATATATAATTATAAAGAAACCAGTATTATGCATTAGCTTTCTAAGTATAGAAAACGACTCTTCTAAATATGATTAGGCTATAGCCTGGAGGTAAGTGGTTTATCTTGAATGTAGGCAATTGACCTGCAGTTCCTGATAGCAATGAACATGTGTTAGACAACTGTTCACATGGTGCAGTACTGAGTGTGGGTTTGTTTTTGTGGTGCTGTGCTGGTGGGTTGGTGGGACCCAGGGCCATGGATGGCAGTGACAGATAGCAGGGTTGCTGTTTGACTCCTAGGTCCTGCCACCTACTAGGGCAGTGCCGCTTTGTCACCGCAGTGTGCTGCGCCTTCTTTGTCAGAGAAGGTCCCACTCAAAGAGGCAACCTTGGAGTGGTGAGTGGGCTTATGCCTTTTGATCAAAATGTACACTAATGCTTCTTGTACAGCATGCAGTATGGGGGGCTGTACACTTTAATATGGCACTGATAATCAAGGTCAATTAGATCTAAGCATAGCATTGTGGATTAAGTTCTGTTTTTCTCCCCTTGATATATACAGGTTTATCTTGAATGTAATTGTCCCAAGTTCAATTCTCAGAAGAGACTTCTAGATTTGTTTTTCATTTATTTTTTCTCTCCCTCATTTAACCCATAATAAAAGACTTATAGCCTTACTATATTGAGAATATAGGTTTTCTGTACTTAGAAAGCTAATACAAATTACAGGTATCTTTATAATCATATATTGTGACTGTGAATAAACCAGTAATATGTATTAGCGTTCCTGAGAATGGACACGTCCCCTGAAATGACAGCTTGAAATAAACCTAGCAGAGCAATTGGAGCAATGAATGGTGAGATCTCTGAACCCATTTGAGGTACAGGGCTGGTTCTAGCTTTGTTAGAAGAGATTGTCATGTAATATATGGTGTCTGGTTTTCATTTTACATGAATCATGGGATAACCCTTTTAACAATTAACCAAATACTTCCTTTGCTCTGTATATTCTCCTTGATGCTGCTGATCTGCAGGACCAATAACTGGAAATAATTCATTGTTCCTTATCCCAGACGGCATTTTCAGTTCCATTATATTTTCATGACTTGGTCACTATAAATGGATATTTTAATGAACTAGTTGCCATAAGATGTATTTTCTGTATTCTCAGAATACCAGACTATATTTGCAGAATTGCCATATACTTTGCGCATTCATCATGTTGCTGCTCTAGGGCCACCGAAATTCATTGCTCATTTTATGAAAAACGCCCCCTAAAGAAACAGAGGCTATCCAACTAGAAGAAAATAAATAATTTCCAGAAACCACCTGCCGTCAGCTACCTAACCATATATAAAAATGACCACTCGCTCGTGTAATAATGGCGGCACAGCAGAAAATATGCTTGTCTAAAAAAGCATCGGAAAAGGTTCCCAGCTGTGGAAGTTGTGATACCTGTCACCTTTACGCAGGACTCATAAATCATCACACGAAATGTAAATGATCGGGTTTTCAGAGCAACTGAATGCATAATGATTTCATTTATACAGAAGACGTGCCTCTCCATAAAAGATAGGAGCGGAAGGCCTTTGTTGCTCTCCCTGCAGGAATTAGGTAAAGATAACGGAAAATAATTAGCATATTTTTTCCCGCGGCTAGCTTGTGCCATGGTTAATGAGGTTCTTTTTCTGTAAGATTAGAGCAGACTAGAAACATACAGGAATGAAGAAGTATTCCAGAGAGTGGCACTTGGGATGCGGCTGGAGATATACAGAGATGTATTTGCAGATTCATGTCTTGCTCCGCCGTAGGGCTTTTACTCTTAGAACTTAAACTGGTCGTATTAACCCATCAAAGCTATTCAAGATGAATTACAAATGCAGGGAGATGACATCTATATCATTCCTTGCCAAGTGCCAACTGAGTAATTTACAGCAAGTCAGCACTGTCCAACACTTTTCTAACTGGCTCATACACAGGTATTAAAGGGGGTCATCCTACAAAAATGATTTATCCCCTACCCACAGGATAACAGATAAACAATGTATCGTGGCGGATCCCAAGAGTCAGGCGTCCATGAGTCCCCTCTCTGAATAGAGCGATGTCAGTTCTCCGTGCTGAGATCGGGAAAGCTGTTCATTTGCAGTCCCACCGAAGGATCTGAGGCTATAGTTCCTAAGGAATGTCCCATATAATAATTAATTGCAGTCTATAGAACAAGTGATCTAACGATTGCATGCTCAAGTCCTCTAGGTGGACTTAATAGAAGTGTAAACAAAAAAAAGAAAATGTTTTAAAAAATATAAATAAAAAATAAAAATCCAAATCGCCAGCCTTTCCCCATAATAAAAATAAAGAATAAAAAAATCATTTGCACCGCCGCATCCCAAATACTATTAAAATGTAAACATATTTATCCCATACAGTAAAGTAACAGAATTGTAAACAATTAAAATGGACAAGTCGCAGTTTTTTTTCGCTGCTCCCTTTCCACCCCCAAAAATGGAATAAAAAGCGATTAAAAAGGCATACACACTCTAAAATGGTATCACTGAAAACTACAGATCTCCCACAAAAGTCCCCAGACAGTTCCACAGGCATAACTATAAAAAAGTTATGAGGGTCAGACTATGGCGATGCTAAGCACAAATCATATTTTTTTTTCAAAGTTTTTAATTTTTTAAAAGTATTAAAACACAAGAAAAACTATACAAATGTGTTTTTGTTGTAATTATACTGATCGCGCGAAAGAAGGCAACAGGTCAGTTTTACAGCATAGGGAACGTTGTAAAAACAAAATCCATAAAACTATGGAGAAATTGTGTTATATTTTTCCAATGTCACCCGATTTGTAATTTTTTTCCAGCTTCCCACTACATTGCATGCAATATATAATGGAGCCGTTAGAAAGTAAAAATTGTCCCGCAAAAAACAAGCCATCATATGGCTATGTGAATGGATCTATAAAAAAGTTTTGGCTCCAGGAAGACAGGGAGTAAAAAACTAAAATGTCAAAACGGACAATCCCAGGGTCTTGAAAGGGTTAAATCCATGCGCTCATTACCTCTGAACTATGACATCATTATGTGTATTATTCTTATATTTTACTGCAGTGTTTCTTTGTTCTATGCTGTGACATCAATGTGACATTCATTTTTTAATTTAACTTTGTGAGACTGTCTCTGTTCTGTTCCCTGTGTTACACTTCACTTTGCTCATTATCCCTGTGACATCACTGTTATTTCTGCACTATGACATCACTGCTTATTATCCATGTGCAGAGCCATCACTGTCTGTTATCTCTGCACTGTGACATCACTGCATTTGCTGTCTTTGTGGTGAGATATCACTGTGTGCATTACCAGGATGCTTGATGTAACATAATTTTTCCCGAGCATTGACATTACTGTGTGCATTTTTTAGAAGCGTGATTATGGAAAGTTTACAGTGCTGCCCATAATTATTCATACCCCAGGCAAATTTTGACTTAAAGTTACTTTTATTCAACCAGCAAGTAATTTTCTGATGGGAAATGACATCGGTGTCTCCCAAAAGATAATAAGACGATGTACAAGAGGCATTATTGTGGGAAAAAAAAAAAACATTTCTCAGCTTTTATTTACATTTGAGCAAAAAGTGTCCAGTCCAAAATTATTCGTACCCTTCTCAATAATCAATAGAAAAGCCTTTATTGGCTATTACAGCAATCAAACGCTTCCTGTAATTCAGACCAGCTTTTTGCATGTCTCCACAGGTATTTTTGCCCATTCATCTTTAGCAATGAGCTCCAAATCTTTCAGGTTGGAGGGTCTTCTTGCCATCACCCTGATCTTTAGCTCCCTCCACAGATTCTCAATTGGATTCAAGTCTGGACTCAAGTCCAAAATGTTAATGTTGTTGTCTGCTAACCATTTCTTCACCACTTTTGCTGTGTGTTTTGGGTCATTGTCATGCTGAAATGTCCACTGGTGCCCAAGGCCAAGTTTCTCTGCAGACTGCCTGATGTTGTCGTTGAGAATCCTCATGTATTGCTCTTTTTTCATGGTGCCGTTTACTGTGATTAGGTTCCCTGGTCCATTGGCTGAAAAACACCCCCAAAGCATTAGGTTCCCACCACCATGTTTGACACTGGGGATGGTGTTCTTTGGGTTGAAGGATTCTCCTTTTTTACACCAAATGAAGGAAACATCATTGTGACCAAACAATTAAATTTTTGTTTCATCTGACCAGAAAACAGACCAGAAGTCTTCTTTGTCCAGATGAGCTTTTGCAAAGGCCAAGCGAGCTTTTGTGTGCCTTATTACTTGCTGGTTGAATAAAAGTAACTTTAGGTCAAAATTTGCCAGGGGTATGAATAATTATGGGCAGCACTGTAGGTATAAGAGATGCAGAGCCTGGAGTTACATGTGAGAATCCTACCTGAGGTGGCACGAGAACATCTCAGTTACATACCAGGATACTAATGGTGTGGTCCTGTTACAGATTTTGCACTGGGCCTAGCAACATCACAGTATATACAGTAATGGTTATACCAGACCCACTTAGGTAAGTCGTCAGTTCCTACGACCAGTGTTGAAGAAAGGCAGGGACACAACAAAGTCACTTCAATTCGGTTTATTGATAATTCCAGCCAACGTACAATGTAATACAGCCGGATCTCAGCCGGGTCAGGTAGTCAGTCCATAACACAAGAACAGAGTGATACAGGCTTGGGCCTCCCTTAGTTCTCTTTCACACAAACGAGTTTTCCGCGCGGGTACAATTTGTGACATGAACGCATAGCACCCGCACTGAATACTGACCCATTCATTTTTTTCATGCATCAGTTCTGCATTGTTTGAAAAACAAAGCATGTTCTATATTCTGCGTTCTTCACTCAGCCCTGGCCCCATAGAAGTGAATGGGGCTTTAGTGAAAAACGCATTGCATCCGGAAGTAAGTCCAGATACAATGCGTTTTTCACTGATGTTGTTTGTAAACCTTCCGTTTTTTATGGTGCGAGTTTCACTCAACGCATCCGTAGCCAATCTGTATTGTACAAGTGAAAGAGGCCTTAGATGTGTCCTCAGGCCAGTGTTGCTTCACACTCGCCTTGCGCTCTGTGATCTGTAAGCCTCTCACTCATACAGACACACCCGGCTTCTTGCCGCTGACTTTTAAATCAGCACTGTGGACATGGGCCACCTGCAAAACCCAGAGTGGGTCATGGGGAATAAGCACGCACCCAGCTCTTTGCCTAGTCCCAATAAAAGCCAGGACTAGCTGAAACTAGCTATACTAAGGCTACTTTCACACTTGCGGCAGAGCGATCCGGCAAGCAGTTCCATCGCCGGAACTGCCTGCCGGATCCGTCAAAATGTATGCCAACTGATGGCCTTTGTAAGACTGATCAAGATCCTGCGTTTAGGTGCGTATCGTCTGGTATCTGCACAGACGGATCCGCACCTATAATGCAAACGCTTGTATCCGTTCAGAACGGAACCATTTGCATTACCATGAACAAAAAAAAATATATAATGTATTTTTTAGGGTTTGTTCATGATGATGCAAACGGATCCGTTTTTGACTTGCATTGAAAGTCAATGGGAGGCAGATCCATTTTCAATTGCACCATATTGTGTCAGTAAAAACTGATCCGTCCCCATTGACTTACATTGTAAGTCAGGACCGATCCGTTTGGCTCAGTTTCGTCAGACGGACATCAAAACGCTGCAAGAAGCGTTTTGGTGTCCGCCTCCAGAGCGGCATGGAGGCGGAACGGAGGCAAACTGATGCATTCTGAGCGGATCCTTATCCATTCAGAATGCATTGGGGCTGAACTGATCCGTTTTGGGCCGCTTGTGAGAGCCCTGAAACGGATCTCACAAGAGGACCCAGAAACGCCAGTGTGAAAGTAGCCTTACAAATGCATTTGTGGTTTTATCTCTGTCCTGATCAGTCAAAAACTGAACTGACAACATCCTGATGCATCCTGAAAGGATTTCTCTCCATTCAGAATGCATGGGGATATAACTGATCAGTTCTTTTCAGGTATAGAGCCCCTGTGACGGAACTCTATGCCGGAAAAGAAAAGCGCTAGTGTGAAAGTACCTTTGTAACAACAGTGTCCACTATCTATCCTAGTGGACGCACTGGCTACTGGCTTTTAATCCACCAAGGCCGGGCACTTTGGTGACACGTCTCAGGTGAAACACAGCAAACCATGACATGCATCTCCTCTAATAGGTTTCCTGCACCATTCTAGGAGACACATACCTTCCCTCATATACGAGGCCTGCACTGCCTCACAGTACGTATAATAAATGTCTTGTAACAATGCAGAAAAACAAAAAAAGTCAATAAAATCTGGTAAATATTTCATCTATAAAAACATTGAACGATGCACAGTGATATGTTTAAAATATGTTTTTATGTTAATTAACTTTTTTCATGATTTTTGTCTCAACCCCTAATAGTACCGCGGAAATAGGGTCTTTAAAGATGGCTTTCATACAGCAGGCACCCGTGGCAGTAATGTCGACCCCAGATACCGTGGTCAAATGTGAGCCTAGAAGCAATGAGCGATTCCATTAATATAGATGGAAGCACTCATTGCTGGAGCACAGGGAGCTGCAGTCCTATCACTCAGCTCCCTGCGCACCGTCTCTCCCGCACTGAATGGTGAAGCAGGAAGACTTCTCCCCGCTCCACCATTCAGCCTGCAGGTACAGATCGCGCTGATGGCCTGTATGGGTGGAGCCTGCAGCCCATGACTCTACATAGGCTCCGCCCACACAGTGCTGCAGAGTGATCTGTATCTGCAGGAGAGAGAGGACTGTGAGGTTCATGGGTGGCAGAGGACACATTTTACTGAACCTATAACTTTTACAAAATAAATAAATGAACATGAGACAAATCAGTTTGGAAGAAATAGGCCGTGTTGCTTTATTTGGGGTTTTACCAATTTATCATACCAAATAAACCAAATATTGAATCAATCAATACCAATAAATAAACCAACCATAAAATATAAATAATTTGAATAAATACTTCAAAACTCATTAACTCTTTATGGACCATTAAGTCCACCCAGCACGAGCTGGGTGACCGATCACCCCCAAGATAAGCAACACGACGATAAAAAAGGGGGAGGGAGGGCGGGGCGCTGCTCCTTTCAGGCTGCTCCACTTGAACTGACAGCTGGGCACCTGTGCGCTGTCAATTTATCCACGCTGATTCCCGCTCAAATCTGACAGCTGCCAATCAGCTGTTCAGCATTTCCCGCTTCAGAAACAGCTGGCCAATCCCGACAGCTGTTCCCAGCATCCCGTATCCAGGCAGATCACTAAGGGAACCAGCCCAAACTGGATTCCTGTCAGGAGACCTAGAATTTGAAGTAAAAGAAACAGGGGAGGGGGGGGGGGGAGACAGAGAAACACCAAAAACCATCCTTTTAACCCAAAAAACCTTAAATTCTTTAATAAAATTACTCCAGTGCCCCTGCCACCATGTGCCCCCCAAGCTATACGCTCTGGGGGGGCCCCTCCAGGAGCGGGCCAAGGTGAGTAGGTACTGTGTTTTTTTGTTTTGTTTTTAACAGAGGGGGCACAGAGGGCATTTCTACCATGGAGGGGGCACGGAGGACAAAATTTATACAAAGGGGGCACAGAGGGCATTACTACTACAAAGGGGGCACAGAGGGCATTACTACTACTACAAAGGGGATACAGAGGGCATTATTACTACAAAGGGGGCACAGAGGGCATTATTACTACAAAGGGGCACAGAGGGCATTATTACTACAGAGGGGGCACAGAGGGCAATACTACTACAAAGGGCATTACTAGTATTAAGGGGCACAATGGGCATTATTACTATGGAGGGGGCACAATGGTCATTACTACTATAAATGGGATACAATGGGCATTATACCTATGAAGTGGGCACAATGGGCATTACTATAGTGAAGAAGGCACAGTGAGCATTACTACTGTGAAGGAGGAACAGTGAGCATTATTACTATGAAGGGGGAACAATGGGCATTACTACTATGAAGGTGCACAATGGGCATTACTACTATGAAGGGGGCACAGATGGCATTACTACTGTCAAGGGGGCACAGAGAGCATTGCTCTTGTAAAGTGGGTGGGCATAACTGTTATGGGGCACTGAGTGGGCATTATTACTATGAAGAGGCACAGTGGGCATTATTACTATGAAGGGGCACAGAGGGCATTATTACGGTTATAGGGGCACAGTGAGGGCATAACTATTCTGAAGGGGCACAGAGGGCATTACAACTGTGAAGGGGGCACAGATAGGGCATTACTGCTTTGAAATGGGCACAGGGAGGGCATAACTACTGTGAGGGAGGCACAAAGGGCATTACAACTGTGAAGGGGGCACAATGAAGGGATAAATACTTTAAAGGGGGCATAACTGCTGTGAAAGTTGTACAGTGAAGACATAACTACCTTGAAGGGGCACAATATAGGCATAACTACCGTGAGAGGGCACATATCTGGACAAAACTACTGAGGGTTGTACAATGAGGGCAATACTACTGTAAGAGGGTACAATTTTTTTAAAGTATTGGGGGGGGGGGGGGGTTGCCAGAGAAAGGACCTGCCCCGGGTGCCAAACACCCTAGGCACACCACTGTATGAGGGAAGGGGGATTGTGGACATTTATCTAAACGTTGACAATAAGTCCCCCCCCCCCCCCCCCCTCCCTATTGCTTTCTTTGTATGCTAACCCCTCTAATAAAGCAGTCGTCTAATTGCCTGCTACTTCTCTAACTTCTGGTTACTAACTGGACATTTACCCCTCAGTATTGCTCTCTTTGAAGGCTAACCCCCTTACGAAAGTACTCATCTGATTGCCTGCTACTTCTGTCTTCTGGTTGCTAATCCCGGGACTTGGTTGTAGATGGGGTTAATTTAAAGAAGACTGAATTAAGCTTAAAAAGGAAGAGGAGGAGAATGAAAAGGAAAGGATAAGAAAAGAGGGGAGAAGAGGAAGAAAAAAAAAAGGTAAAGAAAGGAAAAAAGAGGAGAAGGGGGAGGGGAAAGGGAAAGAATGGGGAAAAAAACTCTATTGGAAAATATCTGATGATTTACCCTTCAGGATAATCCTTTACTGATGAACTGGGGTAACCCTTGGCTAAGATCTATTTGGCTTCTCCTTTTTCCTTTTTCCCCCTCACCTATTAACTTTGACTTTATGTGATCTGAGAAGGGAAGATTGAATGGGTGCTGTCCTGGAGATACACCGTGTGGAGGAGAGTGTGGTCTGCACCCACAGTCTTAATATAACAACTAACATTTGCTAACAAGCACTAACAAAGGAGCTAAAAGTGGACAGTTGCTGATTGTCGTGTTTTATTATTGGTTTTTCCTGTATTTATCATATATACGATAAAGTCCCTCTTTTTGTTGTAGAAATGCCAAAAAAAAGGGAGGATCAGCAGGGAGATAGGAGAAATAGGAGATCTGGAACCGGTCTGGAAACCAGACAGAAACAAAATAAAGTATCTGGTTCCCTCTACTTCCATACTGAGGTCTGCTGACTCTGGAAAAGGGTCAGCAGAGGGAGTAGATCCACAGTCGCAGGAAAAGCAGAACTTAAATGATTCAAGGGGTTTAGAAATGAATGATGTAACAACTGAAATGAATGATAAAATGGTTAAAGAGATCTTCCATACTGTGACCAGACTGGAAGATGTGTTGGGGAAATTAGTAACTCAGATTGGGTCGGTACAGACAGACGTGAGTCTGATCAGAGATCATTTAGTAAAATTGAGAGAGTGCATGCAAGTGATGGAGAATAGAACATCAGTGATGGAAGACTTAGTATATAAAATGGAGAAGGAGGTAACATCGTTAGAGCAGGTAAAGGAAAATATGGGAAACAATTAATAGATCTTGAAGATAGATCAAGGAGAACACATTTAAGATGTGTGGGAATACCAGAGGGTATAGAGGGATCTAAATGTGGAGAATTTATGGAAAAATGGTTCTTTGATAATTGTAAACCGGGTACTCTATCTAGTCTTTTTGCGGTAGAGAGAGCCCATGTATAGCAGGTTAAGTTCCTTCTCTCCAAAGATCGGGACGCCATTTTGCTAGAATTTAGAACTTCTGATAAATGCCAGATTGAGGGAAGGAGGAAAAATTTCTACCCGGACTATTAAGTGGCTACCAATGAGTGTCGAAAAAAATATATGGAAATAAAAAAGAGGCTGAGATTAGCGGGTCTGAAGTACAGTTCGCTTTTCCCTGCTAAACTTCGAGTTGTATATCAGGACAAATTTTATTTTTTTCAGTCCCCTGAAGACGCAACTGATTGGGCAAATATAAATGGCTTGTGAGATGGTTATAAATTAAACGCAAGGGGGGTGGAATATGCAAGATTTAGGGGCTCTGTTATGCAGAGGGGAGCTGTATGGGGGAGGGGAGGTAGATGGGGTGTTTTAGGAAGAGAGGAGGGACAGTGGCATTTATATTTTTTTTCTCCTGTCTGAATAATGAGATACGTATCGCTTAATGTAAGAGAGAGACTAAAAAGGTTTGCCGTCTTTGACTGGTTGAGGGAATACATGCCAGCCGTTATCTGCTTACAAGAAACACATTTGGATAGGGACTCCCTGAGGTGGGTGGATAGTGGCCAAGTACCATGCTATATATACATCATACTCTAGAGGGGTATCAATTTTGGTCCATGATAAACTTAATGTTGAACATGTGGCATGTAAAGCGGATGACAACGGCAGGTATCTCTTCTTACATTGTAAAATTGAGCATGTACAGATGGTAATTGCAAATGTTTACATTCCACCTCCATATAAACCTGATGTGATATATGAACTACATAGGCAAGATTGCATGTTGATTGCAGTAGGAGATTTTAATGCGATTATGGATTCAAGCAAAGATAGACTATCTGATAGTAAAAAAGTACTTTGCAATAATAACCTGGCTAATTTATTTACAGAGTTTGATTGGGTTAATAGTTTCAGCATTCAAGCCGTTTGGTATCAAGGAAACCATTTTATTCTTCCCAACCATTTCCACTCCACAAAAATTAGAGCCAATAAAATTCCCATTATGTTTTTCTCTGTAGTGGCGTGACAACGGATGTCCTTCATGTTTTCGCTGTATGTTGTATACATGCTCCCCTATCCTTTTTTTCAGTTGTCTCCTTGTATGGCCAACATACATTTATTATTACATATATTATACCACTACTGTTGCAGTTTATAAATTGCTTAATGTCCTGCCTATATGAACCTACTGTGCTTTCTACTTGTGTTTTAATTTTATTGTCCCGTCATTTCTTACATCCCATGCATTTTTTACACAGGTAGAAACCGCATAATTGACCTTCTTTTTTGCCCTGTTTTCCCTGGCTATTTAGTGTTTATATGCATTTATTTGTGGATGCAATTAAATTCCCTATGTTTCTAGCCTTGCGAAATACAAATTTCGGTTCTTCCGGGATAAATTCCCCAATTAATTTATCGCCCTTAAGGGTGTGCCAATGCTTTTTGACTATTCTTCTGAAATGTGACGCTTGGCTATTATAGGGTATAATTAATGGGGGAATTGATATTTTTTCTTCTGCTACTTCTGTTGTCCCTTTTTCTTTCTCTTTAAGCAGATTTTGTCTATTCAATTGACCTATTTCTATCCTTTGTTGCAATAGTTTTCCTTTCTCACAGCCTTTATAGGATTAAAAGAAATTGTACAGAAAAAGAAGAATATGAGAGGGAGGCAGAATTTATGCAAAAGAAATTTGAATATAAAGGCTGTGAGAAAGGAAAACTAATGCAACGAAGGATAGAAATAAGTCAATTGAATAGACAAAATCTACTTAAAGAGAAAGAAAAAGAGACAACAGAAGTAGCAGAAGAAAAAATATCAATTCCCCCATTAATACAGCCACAAAATGCGATATTTTTAAAGGCATCCTAAAATCTAATTGTGAGATGTACATACCTTATGGGAATAAAAGGTTAAGGAGCAAGAAAAAACAATGTGGATTAATAGAACTGTAAAGAAAGCAATACATGACAGAAAGAAAGCATTTGAATCACTAAAGCAGGAGGGTAGCTGAAAAATAGTGAAAAAATAGAGGCTCGCTGTACTAACATGTAATGAAGCGCTGTGACGGGGCCCGGCATGAAGTACAGTGACAATGCCGGGCCCCCATCAGGGCGCTCCATTACATATTTAATATGAGGCAAGGTGGGGGAGGTTTGCGCAGAGGGGGGGTGTCACGGAAGGTGTGCAGGAAACTAGAAAACACAAAATGAATATACGACTGACTGGATCCAAAACTAAGCAACAAAAAGGGAGAGCCCTGCATCAGACCTGGCTCTCTCCCTGACTGCTCAGCCTATGTGAAAATCCCAATGGTAGATGATCGCATATCCTCGTACCTCGACTGTATAACACCTGAACACCCTATAATAGTGAGGGGACACGACCACCGGCTCCCTACACTAGATACGGAGGGAGTCAGGGTCACCTGGGATCCAGCAAACAGAAAAACACAAATAAATGAACAAAACTTATCTTGTAGAAGACTCAGAAGTAGGAACAGCATGCACACACTCCAGGAAGTTGTATAAACCGCAAAGTGATGCACTATGGGAAAAGGATTTAAAGGGATGCAATCAGTGCAACTACATGACAGCTGAGAGAGGCTAACGAGATGAGAAAATGAAAGAAAAACAAAGGAACCTCAAGGAGGAGGTTCTAGACGTCTGTCAGAGCTTCTCAGATGTCTGGTGGTGACAGGGGGAGGAGGAAGAGGGGGGACGCTCGTACTCACTCACATACACTCGGCCCGGCATTTCTTGTCACTGCCGGGCTGTATCCAGATCATCAGGGAAGCAGGAGCTCTAGCGCTCCCTCTGCTGGCCGCACATTGCGCTGCTGGCTGTGGGAGGAGCTCGGTAAACTGCCTTCAGTACAGCCAGCAGCGCTATGTGAGTGTGGCAGCGCAACATCAGGGAAGAGGGTACGTATGTGGTTTTTTTTTTCGTTTCCTAACTCTGCAGACTGGGGCAAAGGGGAAGGGAGGGGGGGGGGGGTTGATGGACACAACTAGAGTGAGGGGGCACAAAAGTGGGCATCTCTACTGAGGGGGCACCTAATCTGCCATAACTACTGTGAGGGGGGCACATATAAAGCCATAACTATGAGGGGGCACATATATCAACTACTGTGAGGGGGGGCACATAATCTGGCATAACTGCATAACCACTATGAGCGGCACATATGTGGGCATATCTAATGTGAGGGGCACATAATCTGGCATAACCACTGTGAGGGGGGCACATATCTGGCATAACTACTGTGAGGGGGGCACATATAAAGGCATAACTACTGTGAGGGGGGAACATAATCTGGCATAACCACTGTGAGGGGCACATATGTGGGCATATTTAATGTGAGGGGGACATAATCTGGCATAACTGTAGGGGGACACATATCTGGTCATAACCACTGTGAGGGGCACATAATCTGGCATAACTACTGTGAGGGGGCACATATCTGGCCATAACTACTGTGAGGGGGAACATATCTGGCCATAACTGCTGTGAGGGGGCACATATATGGCCATAACTACTGTGAGGGGGCACATATATGGCCATAACTACTGTAAGGGGGCACATATCTGGCCATATCCACTGTGAGGGGCACATATCTGGGCATAACTACTGTGAGTGGGCACATATCTGGGCATAACTACTGTGAGCGGGCACATATCTGGGCATATCCACTGTGAGGGGCACATATCTGGTCATAACTACTGTGAGGGGGCACATATTTGGCATAACTACTGTTAGGGGGCACATATTTGGCATAACTACTGTGAGGGGCACATATCTGGGCATAACTACTGTGACAGGAACAAAGGTGGGCATAACTGCTTTGAGGGGCCACAAGAAGGACATAACTTTTGTGAAGGGACCACAAGGTGGGCTTAATTACTGTGAAAGGGCACAAGGTGGGCATTAGTACTGTGTGGTAGCACTTAGGGGAAATGTCCTAAATTACCCTGCTATACGTTGGCATAGCTCAGTCTACCAGGCCAGCACAGCGCCCCCTGCTGGTAGTTTCATAGGGGCAGTCACCAACCCTTCCTTATGTGATTATTCTTTTTTTCTCTATCACCACAGGGACCTTGTTCTGGATCCAGCGGACATCACGCTGACGTCAGCGACACCCTGGATGAGGTAGGACCAGATTTTATGGGCTCTTTAACACGAGCGGATCCCGTGTGGCTAATCCGCTGCGTGAAAGAGAGCCAAGCCCCACTCCGGACAGCAGAGACACGGAGCAGTAACATAATTGATAATGCTTTTTGCCTCTCTATGATCGTTTTGCTACAAAATCATCGTGGCAACTTTATCTCACTGTGATTTTGTAGTAAAAAGGTCAGAGAGGCACGGAGCACTATCAATCATGTTACTGCTCTGTGTCTCTGCTGTCCGGAACGGGGCTTGGCCCTCATTCACGCAGCGGACTAGCCGCACAGGAAAGAGCCCTTAGTAAGAAAATCTGCCGCTTCTTAAAATGGTCGGGGGGGGGGCCCCGATCCAAAGTTTGCACTGGGGCCCATAACACTCTAGTTATGCCACGGTCAGCATGGCTTCATGAGGGATCGGTCATGTCAAACTAATTTAATTAGTTTCTATGAGGAGGTAAGTTCTAGACTTGACAGCGGCGAATCAATGGATGTCATATATCTGTACTTCTCCAAAGCATTTGACCAGTGGCGTAACTACCGGGGAAGCAGGGGAAGCAGCTGCTTCGGGGCCCGGGCTTGCCAAGGGGGCCCGGCGCCCCGGCTTAAATATCGTGTTCATTTTCATGTTAGTTAAATATCGTGTTCAGGGCCCCTTCACAGCAGCCGCTAGTGTGATCTAATTTTACTGTCTGCTAAAGTCTCCTGGTCTGGGATTTGAACCCACAACCTCCAATCTATTAGTGAATCAGTGGCAAAGCATTTACCCTCACAGCCATAAAGGCTGCATTACAACTGACTGTAAAAAAAAAAAAAAAAAAAAAAAAAAAATACATCTATACACATGACAGCTGCCAAAACACACCTAGCACTGCTATATCTGTATATGACAGCTGTCCCTGCACACTCAGCTCTGCTATATCTCTATATATGACAGCTGCCCCAGCAAACCCAGCTCTACTACATCTATACATGACAGATGCCCAAACACACCCAGCTCTACTACATCTATACACATGACAGCTGCCGAAACACAGCCAGCTCTGCTACATCTATACACATGACAGCTTCCCCCAACACACCAGCACTGCTATATATCTATATGACAGCTGTCCCAGCACGCTCAGCTCTGCTATATCTCTATATATGACAGTTGCCCCAGCAAACCCAGCTCTACTACATCTATACACATGACAGATGCCTAAACACACCCAGCTCTGCTACATCTATACACATGACAGCTATCATATATAGAGATATAGCAGAGCTGAGTGTGCTGGAACAGCTGTCATATAGAGATATATCTGAGATACTGCTATATCTGTATATGACAGCTGTCTCAGCACATTCAGCTCTGCTACATCTCTATATATGAGCAGCTGCCATGTGTATAGATGTACACTTAGCCAGCTATAACAGTAGAAGTCTCATATTTTTTCAGTCAGCATCAAGGCAGCTCCTATGGTCTAGTGGTTAGCTGTTCTGCCTCTGAAGCAGAAGGTCGTGGGTTCGAATCCCAGCAGACTCTTTTCTGAAATACAAGCACTGAGTCCATATAAGGACATACAGGGCGGGACACAGGAAGAGGCTGCATCGCATCGCTGACATGGAGGTAAGTAGAAGTGTTTATTATTATTTTTTTAATACCCGACTGTTACTGCCATGGGGGGAGCGGAAGGCACCTGATACTGGCACATGGGGGGGAGTGGGGTTGGCACCTGATACTGGCATGGGGGGGGGGGGGGAGAGAGGCACTTGATACTGGCACTTTTTTTGTGGTGGTGGTGGGGGGGGGAAGATGGCACTATGATACTGGGACATGGGGGGGGGGGGGAGGCACCTGATACTGGCACCTGGAGGGGAGAGGGGGGGTTGGCACCTGATACTGGCACATGGGGAGGGGGGAGGGAGAGAGGCACTTGATATTGGCACTTTTTATGGGGGGGGGGAGATGGCACTATGATACTGGGACATGGGGGGGAGGAGAGAGGCACTTGATACTGGCATGTGGGGGGGGGGGGGTTGGCACTATGATACTGGCACATGGGGGGAGAGGCACTTAATACTGGCACTTTTTTGCGGGGGAGATGGCACTATGATACTGGCACATGGGGGGAAGAGAGAGGCACTTGATACTGGCACATGGGGGGTGGGAAGGAGAGAGGCACTTGATACTGGCACATGGGGGGAGATGGCACTATGATACTGGGACATGTGGGGGGGGGAGAGGCACTTGATACTGGCACATTATTGGGGGGCATTATGGGGGACACTAGGCTGGCAGCCTATCAGAGGCCGGACACTGAGGGGCATCTACTGGGGCACTATATATGGGGCATTTTATACTGGTACATTTTGGGGGGCACTAGCAGGAAGGGGGGAGAGGAGCACTATGGGGGAATTTACTGGGGGCACTATATAGGGGTATTTTATACTGGCACATAATGGGGGCACTATGGGGACATTAGCTCAACTGGGGGCATTACAAGGGTGTATTTTTTGCACTGTCACATTATAAGGAGAATTATTACTACTGGGGGGGGGGCATTATGGTGGGTTTTATTACTGCCCCATGGTATGACCCCCTAGTAGCAGCACCGGCCTCTCCCTGCTTTGCTATCCCACTGCCCCTTCTCCAAATCCTTATTATAAAATCTTTCTCATTAGGATAAAACACAACATCAGCTCCGCCGAGCCCCCGGCCAAAGTGTGGAAGTGGCGTCCGAGATCCCCAAGGGCCGAGCCAAGTAACTGTAAGTGTTCATGTGGAGTATGTTTATGTTATGCACATATAGCCTACACTGTGCCCCACAATATACAGTATACCGCTACACTGTGCCCCACAATGTACAGTATACCTCTATACTGTGCCCCACAATGTACAGTATACCTCTATACTGTGCCCCACAATGTACAGTATACTGCTACACTGTGCCCCACAATATACAGTATACCGCTACACTGTGCCCCACAATGTACAGTATACCTCTATACTGTGCCCCACAATATACAGTATACCTCTACACTGTGCCTCACAATATACAGTATACTGCTACTGTGCCACACAATATACAGTATACCTCTACACTGTGCCACACAATATACAGTATACCGCTACACTGTGCCACACAATATACAGTATACCTCTACACTGTGCCTCACAATATACCGCTACACTGTGCCACACAATATACAGTATACCGCTACACTGTGCCTCACAATATACCTCAACACTGTGCCACACAATATACAGTATACCGCTACACTGTGCCTCACAATATACCTCTACACTGTGCCACACAATATACAGTATACCGCTACACTGTGCCACACAATATACAGTATACCTCTATACTGTGCCACACAATATACAGTATACCGCTACACTGTGCCCCACAATATACAGTATACCTCTACACTGTGCCACACAATATACAGTATACCGCTACACTGTGCCACACAATATACAGTATACCTCTATACTGTGCCACACAATATACAGTATACCGCTACACTGTGCCTCACAATATACCTCTACACTGTGCCACACAATATACAGTATACCGCTACACTGTGCCACACAATATACAGTATACCTCTACACTGTGCCACACAATATACAGTATACCGCTACACTGTGCCAAAGGAGTGGGGTTTACACAGGAGGAGGGAGGTGCGAAGCGCGCTGAGGGGGGCCCTTACAAATATTTGCTGTGGGGCCCAGTCACTTCTAGTTACGCCCCTGCATTTGACACTGTACAACATAAAAGGTTAGTATATAAAATGAGAATGCTTGGACTGGGAGAAAACATCTGTATGTGGGTAAGTAACTGTCTGAGGGATAGAAAACAGAGGGTGGTTATTAATGGTACACACTCAGATTGGGTCACTGTCACTAGTGGAGTACCTCAGGGGACAGTATTAGGCCCTATTCTCCAATATATTTATTAATGATCTTGTAGAAGGCTTGCACAGTAAAATATCAATTTTTGCAGATAAACTGTGTAACGTAATTAACACTGATGATGACAGTATACTGCTACAGATGGATCTGGATAGATTGGAGGCTCGGGCAGATAAGTGGCAGATGAGGTTTAACACTGACAAATGTAAGGTTACTGTATGCACATGGGAAGGAATAATGCAAGTCACCTGTACATACTAAATGGTAAAACACTGGGTAACACTGACATGGAAAAGGACCTAGGAATTTTAGTGATCAGCAAACTAAGCTGTAGAAACCAGTGTCAGGCAGCTGCTGCCAAAGGCCAATAAGATAATGGGTTGCATCAAAAGGGGCATAGATGCCCGGGATGAGAACATAGTCCTACCACTTTACAAATCGCTAGTCAGACCACACATGGAGTACTGTGTACAGTTCTGGGCTCCTGTAAACAAGGCCGACATAGCAGAGCTGGAGAGGGTTCAGGGGAGGGCAACGAAAGCAATAACTGGAATGGGGCAACTACTGTACCCTGAAAGATTATCAAAATTAGGGTTATTCACTTTTGAAAAAAGACGACTGAGGGGAGATCTAATTACTATGTATAAATATATCAGGGATCAGTACAGAGATCTATCCCATCATCTATTCATTCCCAGGACTGTGACGAGGGGACATCCTCTGCGTCTGGCGGAAAGAAGGTTTCTACACAAACATAGAAGAGGATTCTTTACAGTAAGAGCAGTGAGACTATGGAGCTCTCTGCCTGAGGAGGTGGTGATGGTGAGTACAATAAAGGAATTCAAGAGGGGCCTGGATGTATTTCTGGAGTGTAATAATATTACAGGCTATAACTTCTAGAGAGGGGTCGTTGATCCAGGGAGTTATTCTGATTGCCTGATTGGAGTCGGGAAGGAATTTTTTCCCCTAAAGTGGGGAAAATTGGCTTCTACCTCATAGTTTTTTTTTTGCCTTCCTCTGGATCAACTTGCAGGATAACAGGCCAAACTGAATGGACAAATGTCTTTTTTTGGCCTTATAAACTATGTTACCATTTGAGATATATATAAGGATTTAGGAAACCCTGTGTGAGGCTAGGATGATAAAAAAAATTACTGGACTCAATGGATGAAGCTATTATAGTTATGATCCCTAAAGAGGGTAAAGATAAATTAAAAGTAGAGTCATATAGACCTATATTCTTGTTGAATACGGATATAAAAATACCCGCGAAGGTTCTAGAGGATAGATGATCAAAAATAATAAAAACTCTGATAAATGAAGATCAAACAGGTTTCATTCCAGGGAGACTGATCAATTCCAATATTAGGAGGTTGTTTATTAATATTAAAGGAAATAAACAAAAGGATACAAAAAAAAGGTATATTGGCTTTAGATGCAACTAAGGCATTTGATTGTATAGAATGGTATTATTTGTGGGAGGTCCTTAGATGTTTCGGTTTTGGAGAATGTTTTATAAATTGGATTACATTTATATATTCTTATCCTAGAGCTAGAGTTCCTTTTGCCCTTTCGAGGGGCACTCAGCAGGGATGTCCCCTATCCCCGTTGTTCTTCGCAATTGCTATAGAGCCATTAGCTAGTATAATTCGTGACAGTGATGAACTTGCTGGATTCTAATATGGGGGTATTTAGGAAAAAATTATATTATATGCGGATGATATTTTGATATATTTGGGTAACACTGAGGTGGAATTAGGTAAAATAATGAATATAATAGATAAATTCGGATATTTTTCAGGATTAAAAATACATTTAGAAAAAACATACTTGATGTTACTAGAGGAGGGAGATCTGAATAAGATTTTTGGTGCTCTTATAGTAGATAAAGGAAGTAGTTTTAAATATTTAGGGATAAATCCTTTAAAGAAAGGTGGAGGATTACAGAAAGAAATGTTGTTCCTCTTTTGAAGAAAATGAGAAAGAAGATTCATATTTGGAAGAGATTGCCACTCAAATTAATTTAGTAAAGATGGTCCTTCTTCGTATGATCCTGTTTATATCGCAGAATTCCCCCGATTGTATTGCCAAAAAAGATCTTTGAGATGTCAGATAAATTATTGAGGGAGTTTATTTGGAGAGGGGAAGTATCTAGATTAAAAAATGAAATACTTCAAATACCCGTTCGGGAGGGAGGGTTATCTCTTCCAAATAGTTTTTATATTTCCTGGTGTCACAGTTTTGTCATATTAAAGAGAATGAAGTAAGTTCACTTATGAGAGGGTATTTAATAAAAATAGAGATTAAGACTAAGCAAAGTAGTATAATGGAGATATTAGAGTCAGGTTTATTGGGGAATAGGAGCACAGATAATCAAATATTAAATCTTATGGACTATTTGGAGAGAGGTAAAAAAATATAATGGGTATTAAGGGTTATCTAAAATGCACTCCAATGTGGAATAATATAAATTTAAGGCAAATTCAGATGATTAAACAATATGTAAACTGGGAGAATAGAGGGATAAGTTTGTTATATCACATTTTTTATGGAGAAAAATTGAAGGATTTTGAGATTTTGATTAGGGAGTTTGGCAAATAAGGGACGCAATTAATTCAACAACCAATTCAAAATTATATAAGGGCACTTTCACACTAGAGTTTTTGTTTTCCGGTATTGAGTTCTGTCACAGGGGCTCTATACCGGAAAAAAACTGATCAGTTTTATCCTAATGCATTCTGAATGGAGAGCAATCTGTTCAGTATGCATCAGGATGTCTTCAGTTCAGTCCCTCTTACATTTTTTGGCCGGAGAAAATACTGCATCATGCTGCAGTTTTCTCTCCGACCAAATATCCTGAACACTTGCTGGAATGCCGGCATTAATTTCCATTGAAATGCATTAATGCCGGATCCAGCCCCAAGTGTTCCGGCATGCACAGACCTTTAAAAATGAGAAAAAAGTAAATACCGGATCCGTTTTTCCGGATGACAACCGGAAAGACGGATCCGGTATTGCAATGCATATTTGACAAATGTATCTGTTTGCGTCCGGATTGCCTGCCGGAATCCTCTGCCGCAAGTGTGAAGGTACCCTTAAAGAGCCTCTTTGGAAGGGGTTGATCAGTTTCTCAGGGATGAAAAGTTTAAAGGTAGTATATCTAGGAGATGCAAATTACTGATGAAAGGGGTAAAAACAAGGACTAAAATATTAGCTAAAGAGAAATGGAAAAAAGTTATTGAAGATCTATCAAATGAAAAATGGGAGGATGTTTTGAATAATGGGTCTTTGGTTTCGTCAAGGGCCTCACAGTTTTTTCTAATTCATAGGTTACATCTTCCACCGTCAATGCTGAAAAGAATCAGTACAGTGGCGTACCGCCCATAGAGGCAGACCACGCCACTGCTATGGGGCCCGCGGCACTGGGGGGCCCGTAGCGCAGAGAAAGCCCCGCCCACACTATTTGACCCCGCCCACTCATGACATGCAGCCGGCTATGCGGCTGCTTTTCTTCAACAGCAGCCCCAACTCTTCTTCCGCAATCGCCGCCAAGCCGAAATGGTCCCCCGCCCCCCCCCCCCCCCCCGTTTGACCTGATCCTGACCTGACCTCCTCCTGACCCTGTCAGCCGTCGCCAGAGTGCCTGAGCTGAGGAGAGAAGAAGGAAGATTCTGAAGCATCGGCTGTGTCCCTGGCTGGTCTGAAGTAAGTCCTGCCGTGTCACTGCCTGCACAGTGCACTCCCTGCAGCAGTGCCTGGCCGACTCTGACATAACATGACTATATATATTATGAGGGCCCGTGTTAGTTTACAAATCTCTGGGGGGCAGGGTGATATCTGTGTTACTTTACAATGTGCCCCCCTTGCCTGTCACTGCAGGGAGCGCTGCTCGGCCCATATGCTGCATGTAGTACGCCAGCCCATTACCCATGTGGAGAGACTAGAGTTCATGTATTAACTGTGCTCTTCAGCAGATGAAACCCTCTAGTCTAGTATTATAAATATGATAGCCCCTTTAACTCTTAGGATAACAGAGGTTTTTTCGTTTTTGCATTTTCTTTTTTCTTCCCTAGTTTTCTTGTGCCATAACTTTTTTTTATTTTTCCATTCACATAGATGTATGAGGGCTTATTTTTTGCGGGAGAAGTCGTACTTTAATATGGCATGCAATGTAGTGGGAAGCGGGCAAAAAAATTCCAAATGCGGTGGAATAAAAAATAAAATAAAAAAACACAATTTCTCCACAGTTTTTTATGGGTTTTGTTCTTACGACATTCCCTTTGCGGCAAAACTGACCTATGCCCTTTATTCTCTCGGTCAGTATTCTCCCCCATAACTTTTTTTATAGTTATGATCCCTGCCATGCTACTTCTTTTGACTTAGACTTTTAGATGCAGAACCATTTCATCTTCAAGGTAAGTTAATAATTTTTTTAATCTAGCTTAGGCTACTTTCACACTAGCGTTTTTGCTGGATTCGGCAGGGTTCAGCAAAAAAGTTTCTGTTACTGATAATACAACCGTCTGCATCCGTTATGAATGGATCCGGTTGTATTATCTTTAACATTGCCAAGACGTCCGTCATGAACTCCACTGAAAGTTAATGGGGGACGGATCAATTTTCTATTGTGGCAGATATTCAGTTTTTCCCAGGAGGGAAAGCAAACTACAACATGTTTCGGTTTGCTCTCTATTCTGGGAACACAACTAAACGGAACGGAATGAATTTCGGAGGATTCCGTTCGGTTCAATTAAGTTTTGTTCCCATTAACAATAAATTGGAACAAAATTAAGCTTTTTTTTTCCGGTATTGAGCCCCTGTGACTGATCTCAGTACCGGAAAACTTTAACGCTAGTGTGAAAGTAGCGTTATCTATAATATTTGATTTCTGTTTTATTTCACAGAACAAATCCTTATTTTAAAATATGTATAATTTTTTTTTTTAATTACTGCAACAAATTTGGTTAATAAAAAAATAAAAATAAAGATTTATCCCTAACGGTTTCAGTAGGTCGTGTATACATTTCTTTATTAGCAAATGGGGGTGTGGCAGGGGAGGAGCCAGGACAGGAGGTAGGAGGGGCCAGGGGTGGGTAGTGGGTGGGGTTATGGGGCCCAATTCAGATTCTTGCTATGGGGCCCAGTGATTTCTATGTACGCCCCTGAATCAGTATAAGGCCTCATGCACACGACCGTTGTGTGTATCCATAGCCGTTGTGCCGTTTTCCATTTTTTTTCGCGGACCCATTGACTTTCGGAAAATGCACCGTTTGGCAGCCGCATCCGTGATCCGTGTTTCCTGGCCGTGAAAAAAATAGGACCTGTCCTATTTTTTCACGGCCAACGGTTCACGGACCCATTCAAGTCAATGGGTCCGTGAAAAATCATGAATGCACACAAGATTGTCATCCGCGTCCGTGATCCGTGTCAGTTTTTTCCTATAATTTTAATGGCAAACTTGACTTAGATTTTTTTTTTCATTTTTCATGTCCGTGGATCCTCCAAAAAACGATCACGGACCTACAGACCCCATTTTTGCGGACCTTAAAAAAAAAACGGTCGTGTGCATGAGGCCTAAGAGCGACAGATAAATGCCCGATATGTAAGGAAGAACGGGCAGGCCTAATACATTTATTTTGGAGATGCCCTTAACTGTTTAGGTACTGGTTAGAAATGGCAGGGATTATTAAAAAAGTTTTGGGACGGATATACAGGGATTCGGTGACATGTATATTGGGGGGGCACAATACATTTGAGATTACTGAAAGTAGTTTAGCAAGCACTATGTTTACTTCTTTTTCAGGCAAGATTGCTTATCTTTAAAAAAATGTAATCAAAAAGATCAACCACTAGTAAGTGAATGGAGGAAATCTGTCTGAAATGATAAAAATGTACAGGATGATTAAGAAAAATAGGGGGAAAAAATGCTTTATAAAAATATGGAATCAATGGTTCAAGGTTATATAAAAAAGTATTTATTTTATTTTATTTTCTTCCCTCCTCTCTCTCTCCCTATATGGGGCTTACTGTGTTTCGGGATGGGGGGGGGGGGGGGGGGCTGGATTCTGAGGGGAAAGGATAAATATGTCATGTGTAATGGTAATCATTATTGATTTTATATGTTGTATTTGATAATGTATAAAGAAAAAAGAAAAAAAAAAGAGAGGGAACACCATGAGAAGTCCACAGAGTGGCTCAAGGACATAGTGTGGAGGTTGCAGCAGCATCAGGAGACCACAGAGTGGCAAGGTGACATAGTGGGGAGTTGGCAGCAGCATGAGGAGGCCACAGAGTGGCACATTGACAGAGTGTGGAGGTGGCAGCAGCATCAGGAGACCAGAGTGGCAAGGTGACATAGTGTGGAGGCGGCAGCAGCCGTGATAATATTTGTTTTTGCCACTAATACATGCCAAAAAGGACTGTAATTTTCTCACTTTACCACACAATGGCTAATAAGCCCCCCCCCCACTAATACATGCCAAAATGGGCTTTAATTTTCTCACTTCACCACACAACAGCTAATAAGCCGCTTTTTTCCCCCCACTAATACATGCCAAAAAAAAGGCTTTAGCACATACTGTATAACTGCAGCCATGAACGACAAATAAAGTTTTTTTTTCTTGCCACTAATTGACGCCAAAAAGGGCTTTAATTTTCTCACTTCACCACACAACAGCTAATCAGCCTTTTCTCTTTTTCCCCACTAACAACTAAAAGAGGCTTTAGAACATATAACTGCATCAGTGAACAGCAAATAATGCTTTTTTTTGCCACTAATACATGCCAAAAAGGGCTTTAATTTTCTCACTTCACCACACAACAGCTAATAAGCCCCTTTTTTCTCCCCACTAATACACGACAAAAAAAGGCTCTAGAACATATATAACTGCACCGCACAAGGGCTAATAAGACCCCAATAACAAGAACAGTTTGCTGGAATTACAGAGGTATTATCTATTGCAAACCTGAAATGAGCAGCAGTATAATGGCAATTTGGATCTGCAGTTGGTGCAGCAAGGTGTAATAGGATTGTTCCTATTACCCAGGCTGTACACCCCCATATTGAGCCCAGTTCTGCATCAATACTGTGGAATAATTCCTCCCTATCCTTTCCCTACACTTCTAATTCCCTTTCCTTGAACTTCTATTGAGCAAAATATACGTTTTCAAGTCTTTCCTAGCACTGTTTGTTGGTAACATTCTCTTGCACCTGGTAGCTTCTGTGTCACATGGTCTGTTGTGGGTGCGGCTTCTGTGTCACATGGTCTGTTGTGGGTGCGGCTCACAGCTTTATCCTACCTCACAGTGCATTGGTGATACCACTATGGAGGCATGTGAGAGCCTGGCTGTGAGTTGGTTTCCAGCACTGTTCAGACCCTGTTCACACACCATGGGTAGTTGAGTGGTAGGACCCCATGCGTGCTGAGACACCCTGACGTGGTGCATGAGGGGCTCCGATATGTTCCTGACTGGAAGATATTGACAGAGTTCTCAGCTTTTACTATCGGCTTGAGGAATTAGCTAGTATTGTCGGTTGCGTATCATTTTGGTGCATTTTTTGCAGTGATTTGTGTATATATATATTTTTTCATCTGCACAATGTATCATGATGTCCTTGCTGTGCATGCGGTCCGCCCCGGCATCCTCCATTGTACGCATTTTTGCTGGGGATTGCCGTTATCTGTGGACCGTATACGGAGGAATTGCTCCCCCGGTTATAGACACAGTGTCTGGGTTTGGAGCATTTCCATCTGTTTAGGCCACTTTTTTCAGTGAGTTTTTTTCCTAGCACTGTCCCTAGCACCTGCTGACTTCTCTCCCTGCACTAAGTCCACTGGAAAATGTCTGAATCCAAGATGGCTGAGGCTATTTATAGGGCTGTGACATCACAGGGCTGGCTGGCTTCTGATTGGCTGCATGCATGGCAATGTGAGTGATCCCTCGTTCCCAGAGTTCCTTGCCCCATGTCCTAACATGTGCAGCAGCCATTTTAAAAAAAAATACTATTCTTTACCACGAAGCATGAGGAAATTCGGATTCGGTGCGAATCAAATAATTCCTGAAATTCGTATTGAATTCTACTTTGTCAGCTTCGATTCGCTCATCTCTAGTCATGACACTACGCTGAAGCGTGACTACTATATTGATTTAGTGTAAACCAGGCTTAGGCTACTATCCTATTAGCATTAGCAGGGTCCGGCAGGCTGTTCCGGAAGGGGTACTAACGCTAGCCCATGTGTGCCACCGGAAGTCCACTCTGGTCCTATTTTCAAAACAAAAAATATTCTACAGTTTTAAAACAAGCCCCTGGATCTGAATACTTTTGTATTAAAAACTTAGTTTAGCCACTGAGCTATTTAATAAAATGCATCTGTATAGCGCCACCTGCTGTTTGTTCCTTTCCTTATTTCTCTGCTGGTTCTAGCTTTGTTAGGGATCATGCACACGACGGTGTGCCGGCCATGCCAGTGCTGCGCAAATTGCGGCCCGCAATGCACGGGCACCGACTGCATTCCTGCAGTCTGCAGACATGGACCCATTAACTTTAATGGGGGTCGCGATCCGGATCCGATTGTCCACATTGCTTGGGATCCGTGCCTCCGTTCCGCACCGCATCTCCCAGATTGCGGATCCATTCAAGTGACTGGGTCCTCCTCTGTGATACAGTGCACACACAGCCGGTGCCCGTATATATTGCGGACCTGCTGTTTGCGGGCCAAATACAGGCACGGGCCGCCTACGCCCTTAGAAAGAGGTTATTATACTATAAGATGTATGATTTTAATTTTTTTAACCCCTTAAACCCCTTTAATGGAAGCCAGTTAAACAAACTGGTGCGGGACTAACATTCAACCTGCACAATCTGAATGAATTCATGGTGCAGATCAAGCAGTATACATTACATGCTGGGCTTGAGTTGCTTTTCACATCTTACAGCAGATCTGCAAATCTTGACATTTCCTCCAGAACAACCCTTCAGAGAGAAGTGAAACACAGTCCGCCAACAGTAAAGCAGATCGCCTTGTAAATGTTTGTACAGGGAAGCTGCATACACCAAACCTTTACTGAACTATAAATTCAGGCTTTTTTTAAGGCTATAATTGGATATGTCAAGAGAGCTGCAAGACTATGATTACTTTCTCAACAACCCTGTGACTGAAAGGAGGAAAGGAAGAAGTGCCTCTGGTTTCTATGAATGGAAGTGCCCTGGTATAAATAATGCATCAAACTCAGTTATTGATTTCATCTTCCTGCAACCACTGAAACAGAACAGAAAAACCTTCTGGTACGCATATATTATGGATATCACCAGACTTTGGATGTCAAGTGCCTTAAAGAAACATATCAGAAGATGTGCTCCCCACACCAAAACCTGCCACTTCTGCTCATCTAGTATCCAAAGATGTTTCTATTAGCCCTAAGAGGTGCCTTCTAATAAAAGATCGGTGGAAGTCAAGTCGGTGGAAATGGAGCTGAAAGAAGTCATGGTCTTCACGCCCAAATCCTGCCGTTTTGGCTTGATATTTGTCTCTGAGGACATTGCAGACCAGGAAGAAATCTCATTAGTACCTTGCATAGTCACAGAATTGCATAGTCTACTACTGTAAGCTTTACCGTACCTTGTTCTGGCAAAATATACTGGAATGTACTGGCAAGATGGAAGCCAAAACGATACAACCGTTGTCCCTCATCTGGCTAATATAACATTATGGACACGTTTAGCATGTGAATCGGGAAATTTTCCAGTATGCACGTCGCCTTGGTAGGCAGAACAGGAGATGTAGTTTAGGTGGATAAATATGTGGAGGCAATTTTTTTTTATGATTGCCTTTCATACGTTTTTGGCTAAAAATCATATTTTCAATTGGCCTTTATTAAAAATATTGAACCATTCTGTCACAAAGGGTTAACAGTTTTTTTCTAACTGTGTGACTGGAAATTTCCCTTTGTGCCGCTCTGAAATACTAAGAGGTCATAAACACTTATTTAAGCCATATTCCTTTCAGTAAGATAAGGATTGAGCTTTGAGTGTTTATAATTGTCACCGACGTACCGAGACATACTGACGTCCCCACGACAGTGAGTGGCAGGAGATCTTTGAGACTGGCAACACGTGGTTGGATTTGACATGTTTAACTTGTGGATCAATAGGCGTCTGTGTTGTTTCTGATACTGGCCTCACCCTTAACCTCCAGGTGTTGCTATTGCGGTCACTTAACTTTCCCTATTTATAGTTGTTTCTCCACAATGCTGTGCGGTTTATAGCTTCAGCAGTTGGACCTTTGGATTGCTGGTGTTTGGATCTCGGCTGAGTTCCTGGTAGGGAATGACCAATTATCGGTTTTACCTATATTATCGGCTGATATTCAGGATTTTCAATGTTATCGGTATCTGCATTTATTTTGCCGATATGCCGGTAACAAATCGGGAACAAGGATGGCGCTGCTGTCAGCGCGATCCGTGTTCCCTCAGCAGCACAGGGGAGAAGGAAGCAGTGTCTCCCTCCCCCCTGTGCCTCTGCTTCCGCTGCCACCAATGAGAGGAGGAGGGGCTGTGGTCACTGCGCCACCAATGATGTTAACTCACTCATTCATTCAACAGAATGCAGAATCACATAGCCGGCCCCCGATCCCTATGACAGGTAGCTGCAATCTGTGGTAGTTAACCCCTCAGTTGCCGCACCTGAGGGGTTATCTGCGGCGGATCACAGCTACTGCTAATAGAGGTCGAGTGTGGCTATATGATTCTGCAGCCAGCACCCGCCTCCTGTATATGAATTAATGGGCAAGTTATCTTCATTGCTGGCGCAGTGCATCCCCCCAACCTCAGTATTAAAGACATTGGTGGTGCAGTGCACCCCCCCCAACCCCAGTATTAAAGACATTGGTGGTGCAGTGCACCCCCCAGTATTAAAAACATTGGTGGCGCAGTGTGCCCCCCACCCAATCCCCCCAGTATTAATGATTGGTGGCAGTGGCCACAGGGTCCCCTCCTCATTGGTGGTGCAGTGGCAGCTTCTGATCGGAGCCCCAGCAGTGTAAGCCCTGGCTGCCATAGTCAGCTCCATGCTGCTGTGTGCACAAAGCACAGAGCAGAAGGGAGAGTGTGATGTCCTATTCACCCTGATAGAGATCTATCAGGGTGAATAGGACAAGGGTTCTAGCCCCCAAGGGGGCTAAAAGTTAGTAAAAAAAACACAAACACCAAAATATAAATGAAAAAAGATTTACAAAAAAAAAGCTAAACGTTAACAATAAACATGTTCATTTTCAGCAGATTTGTGTAGGAATATATTTGTTTTTTCAAAAATGAAAATGCACAGAATATCGGTACAAATTATCGTCTATCTGCCTGAAAGTTCACAGATTATCGGCTCTAAAAAATCTATATCGGTCGATCCCTAGTTCCTGGTGCTGCCATAGCTTCTTGGAAGTTAAGTGTTACCTTTCCCTTTGTATTGTGGCTTTTCTTTGTGTTGCATTTCCCTATCGTTTTGTATTAGGCCTTAGGGAGAATCCCATTAATCTTTTCTTTTGGAGGAACAGGTTGTCTCATTCCTGTCATTAGTATCAGGGTCCTTTAGGGTTAGATAGGACTTTAGGTATTCCTGTGTATGAACTCTCCTACCTCTGGGGTCTGTTCATACTGGTAGTCAATCAGGGCTTTGGTTAGGGTTTTTGCTAGGAGGTGTCCATCTTCCTTCCCTAGTTTTCAGGCCTTATTTCCTTTCCCCTTTCCCTCCTATGTTCGGTGTGGGGTTTCCCTCCCACACTAGAGCGTGACAATAATGTCAGAGAGCAGAGATAAGAAGTCCGTCTGCTCCCCAAATGATGGAAAAGACAGAAAATCCACAGGCTGCAACTAGAGCATCTCAGCTCTGTACAGAAATAAAGGGCTCTATATTATTAATAAAGACCAATTGAAAAAATGATTTTTAGCTCAAAAATAAGAGTAAAAAAAATTGTCCCCAAAGGTGTACATAGCCTTCAAAAAAGTGTTTATGACCTCTTAGTAATTTAAAGTTAAGGGTTATTAGATGACAGCACAAAGTGAAAGAAGGATGCACACAGCTAGAACCTTTTTTTTTTTTTTTTTTTTTTTTTGCCTGAAATTTGTAAAATGCAATCATAAAAAAATTGTTCCCAAAGGTGCACATAGCCTTTATTCAGGCTGAGATCTATGATAGGGTGCTATGTTGCACTGTTTATCACTTCCCACTGATACAACTACAGTGAGCCTCTGAGGAGCCGATGCAAAAGATGGGAGTGGTAGTGGCCCTTATGAATTGTTGTGTCAAGGTGTGCTCCATCAGGCCGTCGCTCCCTGAGGTCCAGTACAATGCATAAGTGATGTGAAGGAACCAGGCAGAGATTATAGAACAAAGAATGTCTTTCTTTTCTTATTGCAAAAACAAATAGCAACACAGATAATGCCAGATAATGAAGTATGGTGGCTTATGTAGTAGAAGATGACACTCGGAAGTCTGATAGCTAGCAATGTCTCTTTCCTGATTTCCTTCCCTAAAGCTGTACTCTGGCACCTGTGGCTGTCCACTGTATGATGCAGGCTTCTAGCTATGCCTGTCCTGAGCTGCAGTGCTGAGCTGCAGTGGTGGTGTCTTAACGTATTTTCCCTCACCTTGCAGCGGAGTCTGTATAGCTTGATTTCTCTGCTGACATAAATACGCCATAACTTACATATCTTCTGTAGCCTGGGACCCTGCAGGCGAGATGAAATGCCTCTGGGGTCCTCATGGCCTGGAGGAGGTGGAGCTGGATTGCAGGTTCCCTTACTCCTTACTTTCTAACTAGCTCTGCCTCTCCCTTGGCAGGAAGTCAGACCAACCCACTCCTACTAAGAGAGGAGGAATTGGATGTTAAGTCCCATTCCTGTTGCCAAACACTGCCAATGGTACCCTATCTGCTCGTGTAAAAAGTGTATAGCATAACATTACATTTCACTGCCTTACAAACCATGGTCTGGAGTACTACACAACCAGCAAATTCTTACCCCATAATGAAAGCCTGACCGATTGGTGTAACACAAATTCCTTGGTGACTAGGCTATTCCTTAAAAAGTAGTAGTGGAGCACCAATGGCACTTCTGAGCTGGTGACACGTTGTTCCTCCCAGTAGGTTATTTTAATGGCCCAGTGCTTATAGTCTTCCATGATGTGGTTTTAGCCATCTGATCCAGTCGCAAAACGAAACCATGTCAATTCTGATGAACCATATGAATCTAAGGAATAGTTACGACAACTCACGCACAGTGGATATGATTCTCGAGGTGGTCGGCCATCCAGCATACAGTGAAGTCATGCTTCTACTGCCCCGCCGCACCAGCAACACCTGTTTGTGATGTGTAGGACCTGTTCATCTAGACCAGGGTCTTCATGGATCCACCTTACGAAGTAAACATAACACATATTGTCCTGAAAGTGTATGTTCAGCTTCAAACCCAATTTCACAGTTCATAAATATAATTATTCTACATAAAAACTGTGCATTTTCTGCAAGTTGGTGACATAGGATTTTTTTGATGGCAATATTTTTTTGAGGATGTGGAAACCTTATGGGTAGAAACGCAACTGTATAACCAAATAGAGCGGGCTGCACAGACTGGTACAGTGGTCATAATGGGAGATTTTAACTTCCCAAACATGGTTCTGCCTCAACTGCAAAGGGGAGAAAATTCCTCAACTTGTGCAGGACCACTTTATGGGCCAGTTTGTAGAAGCTCCCACTAGGGGCAATGCTCTGCTGGATCTGGTAATCTCTAATGATGCAGAGCTTGTTGGAAATGTTACTGTTCGATAAACACTATGTAATTATGACCACAATATAATTATATTTCACCTAAACTATAAGAAGCAAACTCTGCCAGGCAGAGCAAAGACACTGAATTTTAAAAAGAGTAATTTCCCTGGGTTGAGGGCATAGACTGGGAGCAGCTACTGTCACATAATAATACTGAGGATAAATGGGAGAGCTTTAAATCCACATTGAGTAATTGCACTAAAAAATGTATTCCTTTAGGTAACAAGTATAAACGGATAAAATTAAACCCCCCATGGCTTATAGCTTCTGTAAAAAGGGGGGGAAAAAGACATTTAAAAGGCATTTAAAAAATACAAATATGAGGGGTCAGCTGTGGCGTTTGAAGATTACAAAGGGCTTAATAAAATCTGTAAAAAGGAGATAAAATTTGCAAAAATACAAAACGAACAGCAGGTGGCAAAAGAGAGCAAAACAAATCCCCCAAAATTCTTTAAATATATAAATGCTAAAAAACCAAGGTCCGAATAATGGTAGTCACTGAAGATAAGGAAAAGGCAGAGTTACTAAATGTTTTTTTTTAGCTCTGTATATACAAAAGAAGAGAAAGGAGCTGATATCTGTGGTGCTGGGACTGTTAGTACATCCAGTAATATACTCAATTGGCTAACTGTAGATATGGTCCAAGATAAGTTAAATAAGGTAAATGTAAACAAGGCTCCGGGTCCAGATGGATTACACCCAAGAGTGCTTAAAGAGCTCAGTTCAGTCATTGCTGTACCCCTGTTTATAATTTTAAAAGATTCTCTAGGTACTGGTACAGTGCTAAGTGATTGGCGCAAGGTAAATGTGGTGCCCATATTCAAAAAAGGATCTAGGTCCTTCACAGGTAATTATAGACCAGTTAGTTTAACTTCTGTTGTGGGAAAAATGTTTGAACGACTCTTAAGGGACTATATAAAGTAGTATGTGACTGTAAATTATATTATAAGTGATAACAGCACGGGTTTACCAAGGACAGAAGTTGTCAGACTAACCTGATTTGTTTTTATGAGGAGGTGAGTAGAAACCTGGACAGAGGGGCCGCTGTGGGTGTAGTGTTTCTGGATTTTGCAAAGGCTTTTAATACTGTATCTCATAGACGTTTAATAGGTAAAGTAAGGTCTATAGGCTTGGAAAGTATAGTTTGTTATTGGATTGAAAACTGGCTGAAGGACCGTGTCCAGAGAGTTGTGGTCAATGTGGCAGGCACAGCACTATGAAGTGCCTTTTGCGCTGTGGCATTAGAAGAATTTTGATATCTCTGACCTTTTAGTCTAACCAGACTGTCTGTTAGGCCGAATGCACACGGCCGTTTTTCACGGCCGTGAGCGGTCCGTGGAACCGCGGCCTGGATTCCTGCTGAGATCAGGAGCGCACGGCGTCATGGGTTGCTATGACGCCGTGCGCTCCCTGCTGCCGCCGCAATACAGTAATTCACTGGCATGATCTATACCAGTGTATTACTGTACTGTGGCGGCAGCAGGGAGCGCACGGCGTCATTGCAACCAATGACGCCGTGCGCTCCTGCTCTCAGCAGGAATCCAGGCCGCGGTTCCACGGACCTCTCACAGCCGTGAAAAACGACCGTGTGCATTCGGCCTTACTCTGTAATTCCTCTAGCGCAGTTCTATGGAAACAGTAGGTTTAAAGAGCACACCGAATGCTTGAAATAACTTCTTTATTAACTTCAACTTTTCTTCATATATAACACTGCCGCCTCCGCAGTAGATAGTCCATGTGCACAACACATGCTGAATAAAGTATCATAAAATGGCGGCATGCATAAGATTGTGGTTCAACTGTTCAATCTTGTCATTCAACATAAAATGGTGGATATATTTCTCTCTTGAGTATCTGTACTCTCACTTTAAGTTATTTAAGCACTTTATGATCTCTCTCAGAGGTATATCTGAGGTCTAACTAATAGTTCACTTGCTGAATTTGGTTGCAATTTGCAATATGCAGGTAGCAGTAACTATTTGCAGATTGGTTGAGTATGATCTGGTATGGTTGTATGCAATTTGGATTGCAATATGGAATTTGAATTTGGATTGTGAACTTTGTAGTTTGCAATTGGTGGAACTGTAAGTAAACACACATATAACTGGTTCAGTATACAGTTCTAATCACTATATTAACAGTAGGAACATTATATAACTGTTTTAAATACCTATTTTGGCCTCTCTGCTTCCATAAAACACAGCTCTTAGTAGAGTGAATGTCTGTTCAGCTTCTCTCTCTGGTGAATAATTATTACTAGCGGCTCCTGCTAGGGAACTTCCCACACAGGCTGTGTGTAAGGCTGGCTGTGATTGGCCAAGACTCCTGCTGTGTGTGAGGCTGGCTGTGATTGGTCTAGACTCCTGCCCAGCAACAACAGTTTATCTCTATGCTTTCTGTAGTTTCTGCGGTGTCATTGAGCTTACCTCACATCCATATGATGAATCTTAAAGGCATATTATCTTTTCTGCTTCTGTGAACACAATATACATAACAGTTACATGACATCCGAACATGAAGTCACAGTAAATAACTCTGCTTTTGTCTTTAGCATATAAACATGTAAACTGTATTAAGGTTATTGGCAGGTCTAGCTGTATAAACATATAAGCTATATCAGCAACCTAGGACAGGTCTTAGCTGGCCAGCTACAGTCAATGTTTCCTATTCAGAATGCTCCCAGGTTATAATTGGTGTACCCCAAGGTTCAGTGCTGGGCCCTCTATTATTTAATTTATTTATTGATGATATTGAGGATGGGATTAATAGCACCATTTCTATTTTTGCAGATGACACTAAGCTATGTAGAACTGTACAGTCTATGGAAGATGTCCATAAACTACAAGTTGTCTTGAACACTCTGAGTAGAGTTGATCGAGCACCATAGTGCTCAGGTTCTCGAGTAGAACACCTCTGGATGCTTGGGTGCTCTACCAAGCACCCGAGCACAATGGAAGTCAATGGGAGAACCATAGCAGTAAACCAGGCACCCCCTGCTCTGAAGAGGGGAGGGTGTCTGGTTCGCAGGAAAAGGTCATAAATTGATGGAAACACCACCTAAATGGTTCAGGAACAGCATGGGGAGGATGTCTGGATGCATCTTGGACTCCCAGGTCGCTGCTGGGAACGATGTTGTCCGAGTAGTACGCCACTTTTACAGACTGACAATAATACGATAAAATCGATTTCAGAGGAAAAATTGTTAGTAAACATTCTTTCCTATATATTTACTTGTATATAAAGTGCAAGTGCTGCCGAAAATTACAAGGAAGAGGCACTCCGATACAACCTGTATATCACATAAAGGAGGGCCTCATTCACATTGTGGTACAATTGTTCTGTTAGTGGGACTCCAACACTCATAAAGCCTATGCACTAAGTGAAAGGGCTGCCAAAAATTACAAGGAACCAGCACTCCAATACACCCTTTATTACACATAAAGGAGGGCATCCTACACACCCTTGAAAAATTATAATTGATGGCATGCTGGGGACCCTCTAAAACATTAGGGGCGAGGGCCTGCTGCTGAGCTGACCCTCTAAAACATTAGGGGTGATGGTCTGCTGCTGAGCTGACTCTTAAAAACATTAGGGGCGAGGGCCTGCTGCTGGGATGACCATTTGTGGACCGCAAAATACATACGGTCGTGTGCATGAGGCCTTAAAAGTATGAATATCTGCCATACCTGTGCACCCAAAAGAGCTGTACAGCAGTGTGCTATCTTTTCAGCTAGTGTAAGGCCTCTTTCACACAGGTGTCGCGTGTGAGGGCTGGATAGGATGTGGGTGCGTCACGGGAAAAATGCAAAATTTTTTGCTCGAGTGCAAAGCAATTTATAGCGTTTTGCACACGCGTGAGAAAAATCGGCATGTTTGGTACCCAGACCCGAACCCAGACTTCTTCACAGAAGTTCGGGTTTGGGTTAGGTGTTGTGTAGATTTTATTTTCCCTTATAACATGGTTGGGTGATCGGGTCTCGTCACCTAGAAACCATGCATGAAAATCGCACCTCATCCTCACTTGCTTGCGGATGCTTGCGATTTTCACAAAGCCCCATGCAGCATGCAATATAGAGCATGCTGCGATTTTCATGCAACGCACAAGTGATGCGTGAAAATCACCGCTCATGTGCACAGCCCCATAGAAATGAATGGGTTTTCCGAGACTCTCTGATCGGTGGGGGTCCAACACCTGGGACCCCTGCAGATCAGCTGTTTGAGAAGGCAGCTGCTCGCAGTAGCCCAGCGGCCTTCTGGCTGCTTAGCCTAGGCCAGTGACATCACGTTCATCGGTCACATGGCCTAGGCGCAGCTCATCTGTGAAACCAAGCACAGCCGTTATACAATGTACGGCACTGTGATTGGTGAGCGGGGGGAAGACTGTGGCGCTCGCAGGAGCACCAGTGCCTTGTGAAACAGCTATTCGGAGGAGGTCCTGGGTTTCAGACCCCCACCGATCAGATACTGATTATCTATCCAGGGGATAGGTCATCAGTAGAAAACACTCAGTAAACCCCTTTAATGAGATTGATATACTTTTAAGTAGAAAGGTATTAATCAAGAGACTACTCACTAATTACATGCTGTGCAAACTCCAACACACTAAGCAGCAGGAAATTAAAAGGACGCTATAGTAAAATACATCTAGAAATCTGCTGAGGGCGGCACAAAAGTTGAGCATAATAGCAGAGTTAGCATACAGATTCCATACATACATCATTGCGCCTAAATTACGCTTCATAATTCTGCCACAATGTTCCTTTTTATTTTCTCATTCGTCTGGGAAGCCTTCAGCTAAGCTGACAGCTCCAGAAAGTATGTGCGGAGCAGCGGAGGGCCGCACCTGGCCGACAGGCCGCAGTCTGCAGAGTCGTGTGCTACAGGGTGAATTTAATGAATGCAGGGAGAATCTGGCTCTTGAATTGGGTTTTTAGAGATGATATTTTCTTTCAGCAGCAGGGGGCGATAGTGAATAGATAAATATTTGCTTACTAATGTCAATAAAATCATTGCAGCACATTAACCCAACTCAGTCTAATCTCTTCTCAGCATAGCACAATGCCAGTGGGGAGGCATGGAAAGTATTATTTACCAGGACACTTATCAACCTGCACTTCTATCATCTGCTGTGAGGTTGTGCATGGAAAAAAAAGTCATGACGACAAGGAAATTTAGCCGTGATACGCGGGTATGAAGAAACACAAATGATGTGAAAGTCGGCTGAAGTGGCTGATTTTGGCTAGACTGGCTGGCTAATATTTATGGGGTCTCCTAATTCTCAACTGACAGCAGATGTAGGTGGAAAAAAGGATCAGTTATGCCGGATTTCAACATGCCTGATCCTTTGAGTCTGGTAGCGGCTTATTTCCCTTTTCCCATTGGAAATGCTTGGCCAAGAATTCATGTTAAAGGTGAAGTCAGGGGAATGAGCTATTTAAAGGAAATCCATCGTCAAATGCCTTGACATAACTCCATCTGCCCAGCCATTTACTGCGCGTGCGCCAAACGCTCTGCCGTGAGACATCAGGGCCAGGCATGAGTATGTCTTCACTGCCTAGCCCTGTGAGTCAAAGGGATGGGAATGCGACCGAGAAGAGAATGAGTAGAACCTCTTGGTGCAACGGCAACACCCTCTTTGCACCCAGGGCTAATTTGCATAAAAAGAAAAGGCTGATTTCTCCACATTGGCGGCACGTATAGAGAGGGATCAACTGCATTAGAATGTGGTGACCAGCGCACATCTCCCATGGCAGACAGATTTATATCAAGGTATATGATGACACATTGGGGGTTATCTGTGTTGCCGGAGGAGTTGGCTAATTTATGAGGAGGCGGGCGTCTTGTCAAAAATTAGGTGCACCTCCAGCAGTTCATGCGCCTAGGGTGAAAACTAGTTGTAGTCTTTTATATCTGTTTCATAGTAACATAGTATATAAGGCCGAAAAAAGACATTTGTCCATCCAGTTTGGCCTGTTAGGCTGAGTTCACACGGGCGAGATTTCCGCACGGGTGCAATGCGGGAGGTGAACGCATAGCACCCGCACTGAACCCTGACCCATTCATTTCAATGGGTCTGTGTACATGAGCATTGTTTTTCACGCATCAGTTCTGCGTTGCGTGAAAATCGCAGCATGTTCTATATTCTGCGTTTTTCACGCAGCCCTGGCCCCATAGAAGTGAATGGGGCTGCGTGAAAAACGCATTGCATCCGCAAGCAAGTGCGGGTGCGATGCGTTTTTCACTGATGGTTGCTAAGAGATGTTGTTTGCAAACCTTCAGTTTTTTATCACGCGCGTGAAAAACGCATCAAAACGCATTGCACCTGCGCGGAAAAAAAAACTGAACAACTAAACGCAATCGGAGACAGAAACTGACTGAACTTGCTTGCAAAATAGTGCGAGTTTCACTGAACGCACCCTGAACGCATCCTGAGCCAATCCGTCACGCCCGTGTGAACCCAGCCTTAGGCCTCATGCACACGACCGTTGTGTGCATCTGTGGCTGTTGCGCCTTTTTCCGTTTTTTTTCGCGGACCCATTGACTTTCAATGGGTCCGTGGAAAAATCAGAAAATGCACCGTTTTGCAGCCGAGACCGTGATCCGTGTATGCTGTCCGTCAAAAAAATATGACCTGTCCTATTTTTTGACGGACAGCTGTTCACGGACCCATTCAAGTCAATGGGTCCGTGAAAGAACACGGATGCACACAAGATTGGCATCCGTGTCCGTGATCCGTGGCCGTAGGTTACTTTTATACAGACAGATCCGAAGATCCGTCTGCATAAAAGCTTTTTCAGAGCTGAGTTTTCACTTCGTGAAAACTCAGATCCGACAGTATATTCTAACACAGAGGCATTCCCATAGTGATGGGGACGCTTCTAGTTAGAATATACAACGAACTGTGTACATGACTGCCCCCTGCTGCCTGGCAGCACCCGATCTCTTACAGGGGGCTGTGATCCGTACAATTAACCCCTCAGGTGCTGCACCTGAAGGGGTTAATTGTGCATATCATAGCCCCCTGTAAGAGATCCGGGGTTGCCAGGCAGCAGGGGGCAGACCCCCCTCCCTCCCCAGTTTAAATTTCATTGGTGGCCAGTGCGGCCCCCCCTCCCTTCCTCTATTGTAATAACAACATTAGTGGCACAGTGTGAGCCCCCCCCCCCTTCCTCCCTCTATTGTATTAATACGTTGGTGGCACAGTGTGCGGCCTCCCCCGGCCCCCCTCCCTCCCTCTATTGCATTAATAAGATTGGTGGCAGTGTGCGGCCTCCCCCGGCCCCCCCTCCCTCCCTCTATTGCATTAATAACATTGGCGGCAGTGTGCGGCCTCCCTTCTCCCCCCCCCCCCCGATCATTGGTGGCAGCAGAGTTCCGATCGGAGTCCCAGTTTAAGCGATTAAACTGGGACTCCGAAGGGAGGCCGCACACTGCCACCAATGTTATCAATGCAATAGAGGGAGGGAGGGGGGGCCGGGGGAGGCCGCACACTGCCACCAATGTAATTAATGCAATAGAGGGAGGGAGGGGGGCCGGGGGAGGCCGCACACTGCCACCAATCTTATTAATGCAATAGAGGGAGGGAGTGGGGGCCGGGGGAGGCCACACACTGTGCCACCAACATATTAATACAATAGAGGGAGGAAGAGGGGGGCCGGGGGGGGGGGGCTCAGACTGTGCCACCAATGTTATTATTACAATAGAGGGAGGGAGGGGGGGGCCGCACTGGCCACCAATGAAATTTAAACTGGGGAGGGAGGGGGGTCTGCCCCCTGCTGCCTGGCAGCCCCGGATCTCTTACAGGGGGCTATGATACGCACAATTAACCCCTTCAGGTACGGCACATGAGGGGTTAATTGTGCTGATCACGGCCCCCTGTAAGAGATCGGGTGCTGCCAGGCAGCAGGGGGCAGTCATGTACACAGTTTGTAGTATATTCTAACTGGAAGCGTCCCCATCACCATGGGAACGCCTCTGTGTTAGAATATACTGTCGGATATGAGTTTGCACGATGTAACTCATATCCGACAGTATATTCTAACATACAGGCGTTCCCATGGTGATGGGGACGCTTCAAGTTAAAATATACCATCGGATTGGAGAAAACTCCGATCCGATGGTATAAAAGAGACTCCAGACTTTACATTGAAAGTCAATGGGGACGGATCCGTTTGCAATTGCACCATATTGTGTCAACCTCAAACGGATCCGTCCCCATTGACTTGCATTGTAATTCAGGACGGATCCATTTGGCTCCGCACGGCCAGGCGGACACCAAAACAACTTTTTTTTCATGTCCGTGGATCCTCCAAAAATCAAGGAAGACCTACGGACGAAAAAACGGTCACGGATCACGGACCTACGGACCCCATTTTTGCGGACCGTAAAAAAAAACGGTCGTGTGCAATAAATGAGAAAGGGTGTTTTAATATACACAGCATCTGAACGGATCCCAAAATGGTCAGGCTGGTCAATGTAAAATCCAACTGGATTCTGCCTCTGTTCACACGTGCACCTACCTGCCATCATAGATTCTGCATATTTGCTGGAAATAAATACTGCAGCATGCAATGCTCATTTTTCCAGTAAAGTCATGGACATACAATGCAGCACCAGCAAAGTGTATGAGATTAGACAGATCTCATGGGCACTTTGCTTTTTCGTTCCATTGAAAAGGATGAAATATCCGCACCAAAAATCGCAAACATAATTGACATGCTAAGATTTGTAAATCCGCACGGCAGGTCAATTTCCACACGGAAGGGTGAGATTTGCTGCAAAACCGCATCAAATCCACACCAAAACCCGCAAGTAACACATGAGGGTTTTGGTGTGGAAATGCACAGAAATTTAGGTGGATCTCCTGCATGTTAAACTGCGCCCATGTGCTGCTTGTGCAGGTAGTCTAAGGCACTGTTTCCCAACCAGTATTCCTCCAGCTGTTGCAAAACTACAACTCCCAGCATGCCCGCACAGCCAAAGGCCGTCCAGGCATGCTGGGAGTTGTAGTTTTGCAACAGCTGGAGGCACACTGGTTGGGAAACACTGGACTAAGGCCTCATGCACACAGCCGAATTTTTGGGCTGTGTCCGATCTGCATTTTTTGCTGCCCGCATCTGTTTGGCCAGACTGCAAATGATAGAATCCATTCTGAGAAGTAAACTCAGTCTAAGGGCTCATGCACACGACCGCGTGCTGGCCGGGCCCGTGCTGCGGATTGCAAATTGCGTCCTCAATACACGTGCAGAGACATGCACAGAAAACCCATGCACAGAAAACCCACGGTTCCGTTCTGTGCCTCCATTTCACAACGGATCTCCCTGATTGCGGACCCATTCAAGTGAATACGGCCACGACCGTGTGCATGAGCCCTAAGAGAAGGGTCTAATGTTGATTTTTCTTGCATACCAAAAAGACTGCACTTTCTATTGGACAATTAGGGCTCCTTTTGAAATATTTGGATGTTATAGAAACAGTAAATACGGTGAAAACACATTTAGATAATGTAGAAAATAATTTCTAAAAATATATTGGCAAAGTGTTCCTGCCCGCTGTCCTATGACAGGATTATGAGGATCATGAGACAACAGGAAATATAACTATATATATATATATATATATATATATATATATGCACCTGTGGTTTTTGCAGAGCAACCATATGTATTTTTCGGTCTGCAAAACATAGATCAGCCAAAAAAATGGATGACGTGACATCCGTTTATTTTTTGCAGTTCCATAACAATGCCTGTCCTCGTTTGCAAAACAGACAAGAATATAATATGTTCTATTTTTTGGGCGGAACAGACATGTGGACATACAGACACCGAATACACATGGAGTCATTTCCTTTTTTTTTTTAAAAGCCCGATTGAACTGACTGATTTTGTATACGGACCTGAAAAAAACGGAATAAAAAAAAAAAAACGTGTGCGTGCATGAGCCCTTATTTTGCAAGCTCCAGATAGCTAGAGGTCTAAGTGAAATATGAAATGCAGGACAAAGAAGTGTTTTTTGGCGCTGGTATTTTTGTTCATCAGGTGCTATTTTTGGTATTTCTTGTGCTGGAGCTCTGGCATTTTTTTCAGTATAGGTGAAAAAAGCCAAAATAAATTGCAGTTCAAAAACACAGTATACAGGAGCTCTGATGTTTTTTTCAGGGGAAAAAAGAAAAAAATGCAGTTCACGCAGCCATTTGCAGAAAAATAAAAAAACACAAAAAAAAAGCTACAAAAACCGTAGCAAAAAAAAAAAAAGGCATGAGCGTATTCTGGTGTTTTGGTAAAAATTAGCAGTGCTAAATTCATGTGTATCAGGACTGGAGCCTATAGAAGACATGCGGTCTGGTCACACATGTGAATGAGATTTGTAAAATCTCTGCATCAATCTCCCCATTGACAACTGATCTTTAATTGCAGAAGTTTCTACAGGTGACCCCCCCCCCCCCCACGACTTGCTATACATTTAGCTGCACATGACCAGGACACGTTTTTCAGGGTAGATGTCCTCCATTTGTTGACAGCAAGCAGAGATCTTAAAAAAAAAAACAAAGGCTGAGGAATTAAAACAAAAGCATGTTATGAGCACCAATTTCTCAGCCTAAAGTGAGGTAAGTGAAGAGGTCAGTCACACTGGGAGTACCCCAGCAGGCTACGGGTTAACCCAGTGTCCTCTTCTGCGGTACTCAGGAAGAGCAGATCTGCGCATGCGTGCAGCATCCTTTCTGCTTTTCAGAGCCCCGTAGGGATGCAGTGACGTCACAATCCATCCCTCCTGCCCCCTCCCCTCCCCCCCTCCCCTTCTTCCTTCCCCAAATACTGGGCTGAGTAGCCAAGAGGGAAGCATGAGGATGGAGTGAGTGGGAGCAGGCACAGTCCTCCTCCTCCCTTCACCATCCCACCTAGCCATCACCTCTCAGCCTACCCACAGACAGCCAAGGAATCTCTATAGTGAGGAGCACCCAAGAGAAGCAGGAACCATGCAGACGTCCATGGAGTTGAAGAAATCCATCTCAGCCACCTTGGAGACAGACAAGCCAATGAAAAGATATGGAGCAGTGGAGGAGACTGACTGGAAAGCAGGGGGGCTGGGGAGAAGAAGTAAGTGCTGCTTATTATCACAGGCATGCAGCTGTCATACCTTGCAAGGAAGCAGTCCTATTACCCATTGTGTGTCCATCCAGCAGGCATGGACTGAGCTGTGCACCCACATGCTGAGAGTGGCAGCCTCTGCCCATCTGCTTGACCCTCTGCATCCCTGTCCTGGGCATACTGTATATATATACAGAAAAATCTCTCTACATACTGGTAGTGTTCCCATAGCCAACTGGTGGAGGAGATGCAGGAGAGGAAGCTGAGCCCTGGCTATGTGTATGTGCAGAGACATAATATTTACTTAGACTATTTGTAAACACTGACCAGATTGATATATTGTTATGTAAACAGTTACACATTATCACAGCCATTCCTAATGCATTCATTGGATGATATTTTGTTACCACTTTTCATTATTTGAAGAATTACGACATGTGACTTGTTATTACATGTTTTGCCTCATAAATATATAAAATATAGCCCTCTGGGTAGAAAGCACAAATTAAAATTGGATTTTATAGTCTGCTGCTGTCACTTTGTGTATGTATAAATTGGTTATTTCTGCGCCTTTGTTAGGAGAGATTTTCATATTTAGCCCTTTCTGGACTACTGGATAATGGATTAAAGGAATGTTACTATTTCTGAAATAGTCTGTATCTGTCCGTAGAAAATAAATAGACGGGTCATTTGTAATATGGAGTTTAACACATCGTAAAAGTGGTGGAGTTGGCAAAAAAATAGCCCAGACTCATGTATTCTCTGTTGGCTCTGCTGTCGTGGCTTTCGGGATTAAAGGGGTTGTTTTATACCAGCAAATGGCATTTATTATGTAGAGGAAGGGACTTACTAATGTATTGTGACTGTCCATATTGCCTCCTTTGCTCACTGGATTCATTTTTCCATCACATTATACATTGCTCATATCCAGGAGTTACAACCACCCTGCAATCCAACAGCGGTGGTCGTTCTTGAACACTAAAGGATAAAGCGCCCTCCTATGCATGCTACCCTGGTCTGGGCCACCATAGAGGCTGGTGCTTTTTCCTATAGTGTGCAAGCACAACCACCACTGCTGGATTGCAGGGTGGTCGTAACCCCTTGATATGAGCAGTGTATAACTTGATGGAAAAATGAATCCAGACAGGAAAGGAAACAATATGGATAATAATACATTAGGAAGTGCCTTGTATTAACTTTCTCTACATGATAAATGCAATTTGCTGAAATTAGACAACCCCTTTAAAGGAGCCATGACTGCTTTAGCAGATACTTTTTTTTAATGAGTCCCTTCTAATACTGACAGATCCCACTGCTAATGGCTCTATCCAGTTTGTGATGTTTCCATTTTTTCTATTTCTTTAATGGCAAGAATATTACTGTAGACTATGCTCTTCTTGCAATTAAAAGGTAAAGTAAACTGAACAGAAAGGAACTAAGCATGAGTGTGAACTAGAGTTGTAGCGGGTATCGAATTATCGATATCTAATCAATACTTTTGTAACCGGTATCGATTCGATGCCGGGATTTGACATTTACCGATACTAGGCTGCACTACTGCGCAGCCTAGTATCACAGAACATGGAGCGCGCTGCTCACAGCGCGCGCCATGTTCCCTCAGCAGCACAGGGGAGAACGAGTCTATCCCTCCCATCCCCCTGTGCCGGTGCTGCCGCCAATAAGAAGAGAGAGGGGCCAGGCATGGGATTCAGCCACTTCCCTCAGGTTCTCCAGATCTGGTTTTTAAACTTACAGCGGCAGCTGGAGATGAGCGCTTCCATTCCATAGGCTTTTTAAAAGCTGTGTGGTATGTGTGTAGTGTATGTATGGTGTATTTATGTATGTGTTCCATGTATATGGTGTGTTTATGTCTTGCATATATATGGTGTATGTATATGTAAACATGTGTCTTGATGCCGCGTGTCCGCCGTTGAGTAGGGAACCTGTTGTTAAAAATTTGAATCCCACCCCTGAGAGGGGCAGAGGATAGGAGGGGCTGTGGCCACTGTGCCACCAATGAAGATAACTCACCCAATAATACAAATATAGGCGGCGGGTGAGGCACCTGAGGGGTTAACTACAGCGGATCGCAGCGCCCTGTCATAGAGGTCGGGTGCTGGCTATGTGATTCTGCCGCCGGCACCTGCCTCCTGTATTTGTATTAAAAGGTTACTTATCTTCATTGGTGGCGCAGTGCGCCCCCCCCCCCCTTTCCTCAGTACTGAAAACATTGGTGGTGCAGTGCGCCCCCCCAAACCTCCCAGTATTAAAGTCATTAGTGGCGCAGTGCGCCCCCCCCCCCTTCCCCCAGTACTAAAAAGATTGGTGACGCAGTGCATCCCCCCAACCCCCCCAGTATTATAATCATTGGTGTCAGTGGCCAGAGGGTCCCCTCCTCTCCTCTTCATTCATTGGTGCTGCAGTGGCAGCTTCTGATCGGAGCCCCAGCAGTATAATCCTGCGGCTCCGATCAGTTACCATGGCAGCCAGGACGCTACTAAAGCCCTGGCTGCCATGGTAATCTCCCTGCTGCCGTGTGCACAAAGCACAGAGCAGCAGGGACAGTGTAAAGTCATATTCGCCCTACAAGAGCTCTATCAGGGTTATTAGGACAAGAGATGAAAACATCCCAGGTTCTAGCCCCTAAGGGGGCTAAAAAACAAAAAGTAAAAAATAAAATATTAAGTTTAAATCACCCCCTTTCCCAATTTAACATATAAAATATATAAACAATAAATAAATAAACATTTTACATATCGCCACGCTCAAAAAAAGGTCAACTATTAAAATATAAAAAAATATCTTTAGTCAGCTTGCCCCCCCCAAAAAATAGGATCGGACTGTTCGATTATGGGCTGGACGTTCCATAAAATGCAGAATGCACGCTGCTTTTTTAGTGTTTTATTTTTTTCGCGTGGTATCGAATGGTATCGAGTATCTCAATATCGCAGGCTGCAGCCGTGATCTATCTGTATACAGAATGTAACTACTGCAGCCATTCGCTTGCCTCCATGGCAAGTGATCGGCTGCAGCAGTCAAGCGCCAGAGCCAGAGCAGCAGCGCTAGAATCGGTGCATTGGTGATCTAGCTGTATATGGCCCCCGACTGCTGCAGCCAGTCACTGTATGCATGTTATATGGCATATGATTTCTGAGACCCCAGTGGTCACGTGCTGTACGTAGCTATGTCACTGCAGCAGTCTACAAACAGAATCTGCTGGTGAGGACCACAGCAGCAGCAGCCGTGGACACGGCAGGGACTAAGTGTTGAGTAAATGTTCTTTTATTATTTTATCAGATTTAGGGGCACTAAGGAGCTTTTCATATAACTCAGACAACCCCTTTAAGTAGAGTGCTCAGTATTTCCTACTCCAAAGTACCATCAGATACTAACAATAGGTCAGACATTAGGAAAGGTTTGTTAATAGGTGAAAAGTCACGACCTGGTATTTTGAGGGGTCATTTTTATGACAGCCTTCTATGTTACTATAACCATTATTGCAATGAGCCGTGTCCTGTACAACCAGGGCCGGACTGGCGAAAGATCCTACAGGGAAATTTCCCAATGAGCCGCCTGAGCCCTCCTCGCAGCTGCTGGCCAGGTACATAATGATCTGATGCTCTAAGCATTAATTAATGCTAGGAGAATCAGGTACTTATGCACCGGGCCAATGGACTCAAGTGCACCCTGAAGTTAACTGTATCACCGTTCTCGGGACAGTCATACAGTTGAATATTTTTCAGCGCTATTTAAAAGGACCTATCAAGACTGAACAAGTCCCCTTCCCTTCCCCTACATACAGCAATACTGACCACTCTTTTTTTTTTTTTTTTTTTTATAATATATATCTTTATTATTACATTTTTTTACAAACAATTAAAAAAAAATGCTTTTTACAACAATTTGGTACACTTACATGCATATGAAGGAAAAATGTTGCCCTATTCTCTTTCCTTACAACCACATGATTCATTTATATACATATAGAATCCCCCCTAAGACGCCGCGAAGAAAAAAAAAAAAAAAGAAAAAAAAAAACGAATAAAAATTTATAATTTCTCTCACCAATACCCCCCCCCCCCCCCACACCGCCTACTTTAGTTTAGCCATTTCTGCCATGTTTTGGCAAATCTTGATATTTTTTTTTTTCAATTTTTTTTTATAATATTTTTATTTTTTATTTATTTTTTATAAATAAAAATACTGACCATTCTTACCTGGTCCCTGATGCCAGTCTCCTTCCTGATCGCTTCACCGTTGCCTTTGCATCTCCCCTGCAAGCAGATAACAACATCCGTCGACGGGGGGGAGTTGAGCTAATAGAAGGCCGCAGCGGTGACCTGCTCCCCATGACTCAAAAAAATTTTGTATTTTTTTTTTTTTTTTTTACACATGGTGTGTTTTAGTATATTCTTTTTGTTTACAACCCATGAGTTTTTAAACACTATACCCCTTCAGAAATCATGTTCTCTGTAGATCTCTATGAAAAAAAACATTGTAAAAAACAAAAATTTCAACATACATTGATACATGCATTTTTTCAGGCAGGAGCAATGCATAAACAAAGTGTTATAGAAACAATGTATGTCTACGGCACAAAAATGACAGAAAATTTGCCAAAAAGTGTCATAGCCAAAACATGCTGCAGTTTTCCCAAAATGCCAAGGACCCAAACATTTTTTATACAAATGAAGAAAAACGTTGAAAACCAGTGTGTCACGACCCCTGGTCATGGCCGTGACTCCTTGGGAGCCGCATGCAGTTATCCGCGGTCTGGTGTTGTCGCAACCGCAGCTGGGGGCACTTAGTGGTTTGCCTCAGGTGCGGTTGCCGCGAATAACAGGCATGCGTGCGGTTGCCCTTGGCAACGTGTTTTGGTGTGCACGTCCTTCGTCTGTGTTTGTGTGCACTTCCTGGTCTGTTTGTTGTGCACGAGGTTGTATGCACTTGGACACCTCCCTTCACCTGCGGTTGTCCGCGGCAACGTCTGGTGTTGTGCATGTGGTGGCAGGGTCTCTGCCTGCTGGTTGTTCTGCAGGACACGGTGGCCACGCATGCCGTTGCCAGCGGTGACAGGTGAGTGAGTGTGTGTGCTATTCCCCTTTAAGTTGGTGTTTTCCCTTCTGTGGTATAGGAAGGGTTAACTCCCTTCCCAGTGTGTGTGTTGTCACTGGGTGTGGTTGACTGGTGGGTGTGGCCTTTTGGCCTATATAGCCTGAGTCTCTTGCAGGCTTCAGTAGGTTGCTCTCAGCCATGCTGGCTGGAGCAGCCTCCTGTCTCCTCCATCTGCCTGGTGAGGACCATCCTTCTGGTCATAAAACCTTGTTAGTAAAACCTTTGTTACCTTGTCTGATGTTATGTGTATGTGGTTGCTGGCTTGTTGCACCTTATGGTTCCCTGTGTGATGTATGGTGTGTGCTGTTGTCTTCTCTGTTGTTGTAGACAGACAGCACTTTTGCATGGGTTCCGGGCGGTGTGTTTGTGGCAGGTAGGTGAGGTTGAAGTTCCACATACCTGCCACTGCCATAAGTGGTATTGGGTTCCCTTTATTTCCAGCTTGGCCTTTCTAGGCTCCTGTTCCTCCGTGTTCTGGAGGAACAGGTAGTCTATCCAGCTCCTAGCCTAGGGACCTGCGGAGGGATAGTAGGGACCCGAGGTTCCTGCGCATGGGTCCTCCTACCCTTACCCTGGGTTCACACCTGAGCGTTTCCCAAACGCGCGTCAAACGCGTGTTTTTGCCGCGCGTTTCTTAAGCGCATTTTTGTAATAGTGAACGCGCGTTTGACGCGCGTTTGTGTCATTGACTGCAGTGTCCTATGGCCACAAACGCGCGTCAAAACGCCCCAAAGAAGCTCAAGTACTTGTTTGAGCGTCGGGTGTTTTACAGCGCGTTCGTACGCGCTGTAAAACGCCCAGGTGTGAACCCTTCCCATAGGGAAGCATTGGATTTCATGTCTTGAGCGTTTTACAGCGCGTTTGAACGCGCTGTAAAACGCTCAGGTGTGAACCCAGGGTAAAGGTCGGCCCATGCAGGTTAGGAGTTAGGGTCAGATCAGGGAAACTTTAGGAGGTGACCTGCTCCCTGATCCTGTGGTCTTGCAGCGACCAAACATCTCCGGGTACCGCACGGCTGGGGGTTTCCCCCACCGCCAGTCGTGACACAGTGTTAAATATCTTAAATTCCCATGGACTTACAGCTAACATCTTTGAATAAAGAAAAGACCTACAGCTAACATCTGTAGGCGGCAGTTTTTTGTCTAAAAAAGCAGCAAACAACACTGCTAAACAAAAGGCAGTAAAAGTGGCAAAAACACCATAAAAAAATCTTTGTCAAATCAATTTTCTAGGCAATTACCCATTCTTACTATAAACCTCAGATTCCAACCAAGTGACAATCCAACAATGAGATTTATTTATTATCTGTCATTTATCAGCAGCCGGGACCAATGATATGATAATAAATAGGGAGCTGCCGGCAGGTACACCCTGGAGGGTTTGTCTGTGGACATTTTTGAGTTTTATATATTAGCGCCTAATGGGGTTTTGTACCACATGCTGCGTACCTCTCGCTTTGCCATCCCCTGACGGTGGTAATAACAATAGTTCATTTTGATGGCCACTTATGGTAGGGTTCGGTGGGATCATGAAGTAGATGGACTATGCTGGTGACGTGCGATAGCTGCAGAGGTATTATGTTCACGTTTCATATTTAATCAGGCTATTTTGAGTACATTTTTCGTATTCCTGTATTTGCAGAGCGGTGAGTCATCCAGACAAGAGATCACACGCAGCAATGAGATACTGTTCAATTAACACTTTACATTACCAGTCGTGAACAAACCTTAGCAGAAAACTGTATCACGATGCAATTGGTGGGAAGACACTGTGTATCCTGGCAGGAGAAATGAAGGACACATCCTGCTAGGGCTTTTACTTTCTAGGTACATGAAATACTGTAGAAACCTGCCAGCCCCTTTAATTAAAGCCCTCCAAAAACAAAATAGTGTATGGATCCCTCAGACAGGTTTCTAATTCTATTTAAGACATTTTGTCCTTTGCTAAGAGTTAAAGGATTTTCCCATGGAAATTATGGAATTTCCAAACCTGATCATCATCACTGGGCACCTTTAGTGGCATCATGTGTACATGTGATCATAGAGTGAAGGGTATCCTGGCTATATGCCATCTTTTTCCAAATTAGGGATATTGATGGTTTTCTTTAAGATAGAATTATGGCTCTATTTTCTCATTTATATGATTTTTTTTTTCATTGGACAGTCCCTTCCATAATGATTAATGATAAGTCATTACCAGGAGTGGACTGTCCATAGACCCTCCAGGGAAATTTCCATCTAAGCCCTCCTCACTGCGGCTGGCTGGGTGCATAATGATCTGGTAATTAATACTGGGAGCATCACTTGCTTCAGTATCTGGTCGGTGGCTGCTAGTGTCCTCCTGAATTCAGTGTCCTCAGGATGGTGATAGTTGAGTACTGCAGGAGATGACGGGAACCCATGTCTCTCTGCCTTGCTGTTCCCCCTCATAGGCCACAGGCCACTATATGAGGCAGTGTACAAATGGCACAAGGACACAGACGTCACAGGCCACAGGCTGGAAAAGGCTTGTGGCCTGCACCGGAGATGGCGACTTGGAACGGGACTCAGGTATCATATTTTTTTCTTTCCTTGGCCACTGGGGAAGCATACTACTGGGGCACTATATGGGTAATTACTAGGTTAAGTCCAGGTAGCACACTGAAGGTAGGGCATTCATGGTGCTGTATCCTGCATCTGCCACCCGAAGCCCCCTGCTCCATATCTTAATTAGAGATAATTGGAGGAGGACAGAATGTGGCAGCTATTGAGTCATGTCAGAAAGGCAGCTTCTGGGGAAGCATTTTGTGCTGCACTGTGGTGTTTGGTTCTGCTGGGGCAGTATTTTGTCCTGCACGATGGTATTTGGTTCTGCTGGGGCAGTATTTTGTGCTGCACTGTGGTATTTGGTTCTGCTGGGGCAGTATTTTGTGCTGCACGATGGTATGGCTGACCCCACCTACTTGTGTTGGCCTTGCCTACTTGTGTTGCCCCACCTTCTGTCAATATGGACCTATCTACAACATGGAGGCCACTTTTAGGTTTTTCTCCAGGACCACGTTAAGTTCCCAGTCTGCCTCTGATTGGTACCTAATGTTGGGTTTCCACTGCCTGGGTACAGGGGTGCACCTAGCCTTTCTGCTGCCTGAGGCGAAAACTGAAACACGGCCCCCCGTCAATGCCAATTTCTTAACCTAACCCCTTTGCCACAATGAAAGCGCTCATTGCCCATGGCCCTTCCGCTGCCCCCCTCTTGCCCCTACCTGGTGCCTCACCTGGCCTCATTGGTGGTACATCCCTGCCTGGGACCAGGCACATCATGTCCAGAAGCAGCTTTTGGTGCTGGTAGCTGACACAACAGAGACGATAGCTGCCATCCAGTCAGCAGCTCTCGGCCAGGTCTTCCTCAGTGGCCTGCCATGCATGTTGCTTGCCTATTGTATCTATTGTTGCATTTTGTATCACTAAAGAACCTGTACATCTACCAAGACAATGGCACAGGTGAAATATTCAGTCATTGCTGAATTTTGTCGCTTGCTCGACCTATTTGTTTGTTTTCAAGCTGGAAATGGTCCCTTGTCTGCTGAGTGTGGAGATTTTTCAGCATTACAGCCATCTAATACAATCTCATCCCGAGGAGACTATGTTAACAACAGTGGTTTTTTTCATCAGGAACATTTTGGGATTTGCTGGCTTCTTTTTCAAAATGTTGTTGGACATTATGTCGGAAGATTAAAGTGTAACTGCCATTCTATTTTTATTTGTGCAATGTGTAGGGGCAGTGATACTTGCAATTTTTGTAATATACTTTAATTACTGAAATCAAACATTTCTATTAGAAAAACAGCTCTAAAGAGGCCCATTTTGAGCCTTAGCGACGCTCCTCTGTCTTCTGTTTACATAACACAGTCAGTGTTAGCAAGTCTCCACTGTTATGTAAGCAGAAGACAGAGGAGCGTCGTTAAGGCTCAAAATGGGCCACTTTACAGCTATTTTTCTAATCGAAATCTATGATTCCAGTAATTAAAGTATATTACAAAAATGGTCAGTATCACTGCCCCGAAACATTACACAAATAAAAATAGAACAGCAGTAACACTTTAAGCTTGAGACTGCATGCAGATGCTCACTCTGTAGATATTTAAAATAGTATGCTATATTATTCTGAGATGTAAAATGCAAACTATATTTCAAAATGGTAAGCTAAGCTGCAGTATCAAAACTGACGTTGTGGGCCATGCTATGGGATAGATAGAACAGGGAGGTAACATCAATGTGGACCGTGTTTTGCTTCTATGGAAATACTAACCGTTCATAGACACTTTGGGGGACATTTATCATTTGCGGTTGTTTTTGTGTCAGTTTTAAGCCCTTTTTTGCTTTGTTGCCTGCACCAAATTGTTTGAAATTAACACCTTAATAATATATTTGGATTGAGTGCAATGTGGTTCACACCTATATATGTAAAAGTACACCACAGGGTTGCGTGAGGAAGGTTGCAACTTTTTTGCAACTGCATAAGCCACAAAATCTGATTTGATAAATGCCCTCCTTTGTTCTTTGCTTTGTGACCAGAGGCGTACATAGGAATCACTGGGCCCCATAGCAAAAATCTGAATTGGGCCCCTTAACCCCGCCCACTACCCACCATGGCCCCTCCCACTTCCTGACTTTGCTCCTCCCATGCCACACCCCCATTAAATAAATTTATACATGACCTACAGAAACTGTTAGGGGTTTCCTGGGGGTGACCTGTCACATGGGATATCTGCTGCAGCCTGCAGGTCTCCTTATTTGGGGTGCCATGTTAGGCTACTTTCACACTTGCGTTCGGGTCTCCGCTTGTGAGTTCTGTTTGAAGGCTCTCACAAGCGGCACCGAACGGATCCGTCCAGCCCTAATGCATTCTGAGTGGATGCGGATCCGCTCAGAATGCATCAGTATGGCTCCGTCTGTCCTCCGCTCAGCAGGCGGACACTTGAACGCTGCTTGCAGCCTGGCCGTGCGGAGGCAAACGAATCCGTCCAGACTTACAATATAAGTCAATGGGGACGGATCCGTTTGAAGTTGACACAGTGTGGCTCAATTTTCAAACGGATCCGTCCCCCATTGACTTTCAATGTAAAGTCAAAACGGATCCGTTTGCACTATCATGAACAAAAAAAAAAATGTTTTTTTTTTTTTTTGTTCATGTTAATGCAAACGGATCCGTTCTGAACGGATCTAAGCTTTGCATTATAGGTGCGGATCCGTCTGTGCAGACACCAGACGGATCCGCTCTGAACGCAAGTGTGAAAGTAGCCTTAAAGGGAATCTGTCACTAGCAATTTACCCCCAATTTTTTTTTCATGAATCCATGTTTAACAGAGTACCTGTTTTCCATCTGTCTTGTTCTTTTGATTGTGAGTCTTGTCATGTCTTCAAAAAATCGATTCTTATGATATGTAAATGAAGCTGTAAGGAGCCCAGAGGGGCGTTATTCTTTCTCCACGGTGCCCAGGAACGCCCCTCTGAAGTGCCGTGCCCGGCTAAGTTTGAAAACTAATAACGCCTCCAAGTTCATCTAAATCGCCTCCCAGAGGCACGGCTAAGTGCTGAACACCCCCCTCCTCAGTGCCGCGCTCTGCGGCAAACACCCCGATCCTCCTCTCGCCGGCATCCCAAATCCCGCGCAGGCGCAGTGCCGTCAGTCATCTTATCATAGCGCAGGCAATCGCCGGCACTGCGCCTGCGCGGGATTTGGGATGCCAGCGAGAGGAGGATCGGATTTGGGAGGCGATTTAGATGAACTTGGAGGCGTTATTAGTTTTCAAATTTAGCCGGGCACGGCACTTCAGAGGGGCGTTCCTGGGCACAGTGGAGAAAGAATAACGCCCCTCTGGGCTCCTTACAGCGTCATTTACATATCATAAGAATCGATTTTTTGAAGAAATGACAAGACTCACAATCCAAAGAACAAGACAGATGGAAAAAAGGTACTCATGGATCCATGTTTAATAAAGTACCTTTTTTCCATCTGTGTTCTTCTTTTCCATGTCAGTCTTGTCCTTTCTTCTAAAAATCGATTCTTGCTGTAAGCCGGACTGGAGCCCAGAGGGGCGTTTTTCTTTCTCCACGGTGCCCCTCTGATTAGTGCCGTGCCCGCCTAAATATGAAAACTCTAACGCCTCCATCATTTAGCTGAATCGCCTCCCAGAGGCGCGGCTAAGTCCTAGACACCCGCCCCCCTCCTCAGCGCTGCGCTCTGAAACACCCGATCCTCCTCTCGTCGGCGTCCCAAATCCCGCGCAGGCGCAGTGCCGGCGATTGCCTGCGCCTGCGCTCTGATAATACGGCTGAGGGCAACAGCTTCAACATCGTCACTGGGCTCGGCGCATGCCCAGTGACGATGTTGAAGCTGTTGCCCTCAGCCGTATTATCAGAGCGCAGTCGCAGGCAATCGCCGGCACTGCGCCTGCGCGGGATTTGGGACGCCGACGAGAGGAGGATCGGGTGTTTCAGAGCGCAGCGCTGAGGAGGGGGGCGGGTGTCTAGGACTTAGCCGCGCCTCTGGGAGGCGATTCAGCTAAACATGGGGGGGGGGGCCCTGGGGAGAAAAGCAGCCGCATAGCCGGCTGCTGGTCATCAGTGGGCGGGGCCTTATCTGCGCTACGGGCCCCCCAGTGCCGCGGGCCCCATAGCAGTGGCGTGGTCTGCCTCTATGGGCGGTACGCCACTGTTTGTGACTCCATGTCTACTTGCTTGCAGGGGTGCAGGGGTGTAACTACCATAGCGGCAGACCATGCGACTGCTATGGGGCCCAGAGCAAGAGGGGGCACAGTCTTAGGCTACTTTCACACTAGCGTTTTGGCTTTCCGTTTCTGAGATCCGTCATGGGCTCTCAGAAGCGGTCCAAAAAGAATTGAGTTTTGCACTAATGCATTCTGAATGGAAAAGGATCCACTCAGAATTCATCAGTTTGCGTCCGATTAGTCATCATTCCGCTCTGGAGGCGGACACCAAAACGCTGCTTGCACCGTTTTTCTGTCTGCCTGATGAGCCGAGCCAAACGGATCCGTCCTGACACACAATGTAAGTAAATGGGGACGGATCTGTTTTCTCTGACACAATAGAAAACGGATCTGTCCTCCATTGACTTTCAATGATGTTCAAGACGGATCCGTCATGGCTATAGAAGACATAATACAACCGGATCCGTTCATGACGGATGCATGCAGTTGGATTATTGTAACGGAAGCGTTTTTTCAGATCCATGACGGATCCGCAAAAAATGCTAATGTGAAAGTAGCCTTAGTTGGGATTATTTCTAGTGTTGAGCGAACTTGTGTTTTAAGTTCGGCGTCTAAAGTTCGGGTTCGGGTTATCGAAGTATCCCGTTATGGATTCTAAATTCCGTTATGGTCCGTGGTAGCGAAATCCATAATGGGATACTTCGATAACCCGAACCCGAACTTTAGACGCCGAACTTAAAACACAAGTTCGCTCAACACTAATTATCTCCTCTTCTAATGGAGGTGAAAACTTGGTCAGGACTCTACCCTCTAATCTAAAGGAACAACTTTTAGCAAATTAGGCCGTAGAAAAATGGCCCCAAGGGTCATTGGAAAAGGGAAACCCTTCTGCCCTGTGTGGGGGCCCTTGCTATGGGGCCCTTACTTCTTTATGTACTCCACAGTTTGCTTGTGTTTTGTTTCAGTTGCTTTTAGTAATGCGCTCATATTATTAGGAGTTATTACATTGAGAGTTAAATGACATGAAATTGAATTAGCCGAGCAAGCTGAAGCCAGTGACATTGCTCCAGTCTACCCCATGGCTTCTTTATCTGATGTACTGACTACTGAGATGGTTGTAAGTGCAGATCATAGAACTGGCAGAACTACGTTACCCTTAAAGGAAATGTGTCCTCAGAATGTGACCAGGTTTTGGTGTTAAACATATTTCTTTTTTTAAATTTTTATAGATTTTTTTCATGTCACTATCTGTATTTAAATAAAATGTATATAATCCTGCAGTTTTTACCCTGTCCACTAGACTTAATAACAGATCATTATTTCCTGTTCTGTACAGGTAACTTTTCAGTAGCCATAATCATTATCAGCAGAGGCAGAATTGCAATGACAAGTAACACCTCTGTATAGATAACACAGGATCTACCATTCACTGTAGGTGATCTCACAGGTTATCAGTTTCCTCCTGACCACTGCACAAAGCACAGAGCATGCCTTGAAATTTCTCCCATAGCAGTCAATAAGTCCTCTCTTGTCCATTGTATCTATGGCCCATGTAGCTGGTCCATATTTTAGGACTAGCGTCCAGTGAGAAAACTGCAGGGTTTTAGTATTTTTTTTTTAACTATACGGTAGATTATGAAATAGAAATTGAAATTAAAATAGTCACCCAAAACTCTTAAAACATGTGTTTCACATAAAAATGTGATTTAAACAATCGATCACTTTGTGATGTTCCCTTTAATAATATCCGTAAAGAACCCCTCAGCCTTAGGCCTCATGCACACGACCGTTGTTCTGGTCCACATCCGAACCGCATTGTTTGCGGCTCGGGTGCGGACCCATTCACTTCAAAGGGGCCGCAAAAGATGCGGACAGCACTCCGTGTTCTGTCCGCATCCTTTGCTCCGTTCCATGGCCCTGCAAAAAAAAATATAGCATGTCCTATTCTTGTCTGTAATGCGGACAAGATTAGGCATGTCTACAATGGGCCGCCCGTTCCGTTCAGCAAATTGCGGAAGGCACATGGGCGGCTTCTGTTTTTTGTGGATCCGCGGTTTGTGGATCGCAAAAAACGGCACAGTCGTGTGCATGAGGCCTAAATGAAGAAAAACAATCACATGTAAATAATGACGCCAAAATCTCTTCATTATCAAACTGTTAAATAACCGCCTCTTATATGTTACTGGAAAGCAATGAAAATACTTCCATATTGATTGATACACAGCTTTACTGAATGCTGAATTTGCAGATCTGTTGTATTATGCGGTCACATATCCAGTGCTTTCACGAAACTAGCCTGATTTACTATTCTGTAACCATCGGGGCCTGTAATGATTGCCATAATATCTGTGTCCCAGCATTCCCAGAAATACACGACTAGAATTTCTATAATTGTAAGGCTGTCAGTAACCCAAGTGAATGGTGACAACTAAAAGAAATGTGTTCCATGTAGAGAGATGTCTTTATGTTTAGGGCTTATGCACACGAACGTACTTTTTTTTCATTTTGGTTCCATTTGTTTACAGGTTCGTATGAGGAACCATTCACTTCAATGGGGCTTGAAAAAAAACTAACGGAAATGACCTCGCATTCCGTATCCGTATGTCCGCTCTGCAAAAAAATAGAGCATGTCCTATTCTCTTGTCCTATTCTTCATCTTTTTTTTTTTTTGGGCGGATCTGTGTTTTGTGGACCGAAAAACACAAACGGTCGCTTGCTTGAGCTCTAAAGGTAATGGACACCTTAGAGACATTTTTTAAAATCATTGCATTGTACTCATTTTGGGGTAAAAATTTCCTTGGCCTTTACAAAAACTTTTTAACAGTTTTCCTCCACAGCTATCAGTTTCAGTGCATTTGTAGACTATTACATTCTGCTTTACAGTGAATCCATCAGAGAATTGACCAGACGACTGTATGTGTAGCACTTATCTGTGAACTTCTGACAGCTCATAAACACTCAATATAGCTAAATTCATGTAGCTAAACTGACACTAGTAAGGCTTAAATGAGTATTTATGAGCTGTCAGATAAGGGCTACAGATTGAGCCTTTAGAGTAGCTCCCTGGCAGATTCAGTGTGAGGCAGTCTGTAGATGTAGTGCCAGTGAAAACTGTAGAGGAAAAACTGTTGACAATTTTTAATAAAGCCCAATTAAAGGAATGAATTTTAGCCCAACATAAGTAAAATGCAATGATTAAAAAAATACCCCAAAAAGTGTCCTTAGCCATTAAAGGAGTTTAAAATGTCCCCTCATGTGATGTGCACCCCGCATGAAATATACTTACCTCGGTCCTCACTCCCGGCGCCGCTCCTGGTCCCCACACCGCCACTGCTGCTTCTCCCTGCACACAGATAAAAACAACCGGTGTCGGGGGGAGCAGCCAATGGCAGGCGGGGATGGGGTCGATCCTCCCTAGCATCGCTCATCCCTGTCCCCGCCTGCCAATGGCTGTATAACTTAACTGGAGCTAACATTACGGTAATTTAAAAGGAACCTGTCAATTGAATTTTGCACAATAAACTGCCTACACTGGGTTATTCCTGTACACATTTAAAGGCATGTCGTCATATAAACGTTGCGAAAATACATAGAAGAAAGTATAGATTTTACACGAACTGAGGATTGGGTCAATTATTGGGGATGTGAGTTCGTAATGACACTCATTTCTGATAATTGCAACCTCGAAATGTGCCAACAATCACAAGACAAACGAGCAAAATGTTTCTTTGTCGGTGATTCCATCTTTTAGGTGGCACATTAAATCATAGTTTGCTGTAAGCTTATTATCCAGGTTTAATAATCAGGTGTGAAGCATGTATGCCAGTTTTTGGCACAGATTATGCCAGAATTCTGTCACCATTTGATTTAGCTCTCCCGCATAGCTTTAAAAAATACAGCTTAGGGCGGGTGCGCATCAGCGTTATTGAATTCCGTTATAGGTTCCATTATAACAGAGTAATGACGGAATATAACGGAATTCTAGGATGGAATGCAAAATGGAAGCCTTTAAAGAGGCATTCCGTTTTTCTCTGTCCTAATAAATTTCTATAGGCGCAAATAGCGATTCAGTTTGTTTCCGTTATACTGTACATGATGGATAAAATAGTCCTGTCGACAGGATAGTTATTTCCATCATGTACTGTAAAACGGAAACAAATGGAAACGTTATTTGGCCCCATAGAAATGTATTAGGACGGTGCAAAATGGAATGCATCTTAAAGGCTTCTGTTTTGCATTCCGTCCTAGAATTCCGTTATTACTCTTTTATAACGGAACCTTTAACGGAATTCAATAACTCTGATGCAAACCCGCCCATATATATAATATGCAAATGACCCTGGACCAGTCATATCGGTGGCTTGTTCATGTAAATAATCATGGTCTCCTTGCTGTAGGCACACCCATTGAAACACCATGGACGTTCCAAAGATGGGCCGACGTCAGCAGAAAAGCTTCTGAAATCTTGCGCCCGTGCTGTTGTTTCCTGCCCCTTGAGCATGTACAACCCCCTGTCTATCAGTTCAGAGGAAAGCTCTGTCAGTCACTACCTTTTCTGACCCACGTGCAGTGTGCATAAAGTATTTAGACTAGGGGGACTTTATTCTGAGAAGGGGTTGCCCATTTTGAACTACATCATTAAAAGTTTTTTTCTGGGATTTTCATACTGATGTTGTATCTTCAGGATAGGTCATTAAAGGGGTTGTCCAGGCTTTTTTATATTGATGACCAATCCTCAGGATAGGTCAATATCAGATTGGCGGGGGTCCGACACCCGGCACCCTCGGGAGACGGCACGTGCACACTGTGCGCGCTGTCTCCTCATAGGTGTCGGACCCCCACCGATCTGATATTGACCTATCCTGAGGATTGGTCATCAATATTAAAAGGCCAGACAACCTCTTTAATATGAGATTGGCAGGGGTCTGGACTGGTTCTCGGTTATCCAATGGACGTCACTGTGCTTGGTAAGCTGAAAGGAGGCAATGTTGCCCACCAGAGCTCCAGTGAACGCTGTGGTTTCCTCAGACATCTGAGGAATCGGGATTGGATCCCTGCTGATCTGATATTGATGACCTATTCTGAGGATAGGCATCAATATGAAAATTCCAAATAACCCTTTAATACAGCTCATCTTAGTTTTTAAAATGGAAGAGAAGAAAATCCTTGCATCATATAATGCTATCCTAATAAGTGCAAACTAAAAAAGTCCTAAGCTTTTTTTTTTATTATTAAATTGGATCGAGTATATCAATTTCTCAAAATTTGAAATTAAAGATACATACCTCCCAACGTTTTGGATGGACAAAGAGGGACACTTTTGGCTCATTGCGTGAAAGATCCATTTAATTTCTTTGCTTTTACACAATAGCGCAAAAACGATCTGAATATAGAAATTTCTAAAATGCAAATTGGATCGAATAATGAAATAATACGGTATACAAGACGGGCTCTAATATACAGAGAGGAACCAGACAAACACTTTCTGAATCAATATTGTAAATGAAATAATGAAAGTCTTTATTCTAGATCAAAAAGAGGCAGGAGCAAAGAGGGACTTGGGTCAAAAATAGGGACCTTCAGAGCTCTGGAGAGGTGATACCAGGGCCTTTACAGCTTCACCCACTTGCATTGGTCTTTTGCATATATTTTAACCTACTACTAGTCATATAGTACGTGAGAAATTCATTAGTAGATTGCTTTGACTTCTTGTGCCACGAACAGTTAAAAAAGAGTAATATCAGCCTTCCATGCTGAGCACAGATTTGTATTCTTTACCTTGTACCTTTCCATCAACAAAATAATTACAATAATGGTCTTACACCCTAATTCACCACAACTGCCCTCCGAAACACACCATTACTGCATTATGTCAGTGCTCACTATTGATTTACCACTTCCCCTGGGAATAGACTGTAATTAGAGACATGCGATAATTTGTTCTACAGCTTCTAGTTGATACAGATCATATGGGGATTTCCTGCATTCAGGTCAAAGGCACTACACATAATATCTCCTTATTAGTGTTGATCGAGCACCAAAGTGCTCGGGTGCTCTGGGGCTCGAGTGCAACACCTTGGGATGCTCTGCAGAGCACCAGAGCACAATGGAAGTCAATGGGAGAACCCGAGCATTAAACCAAGGACCCCCTGTTCTGAAAAGGGGAGGGTGTCTGGTTCATAGGAAAAGGTCAGAAATTGATTGAAACACCACTATATACAGTATATATGTATATATATTACGTTTTATGCAGGTAATTATATGTTAAACATTATATTTCAATGAATATGTTGTTAAAATGATCGGGAATTTAGGTCAGCCTCCTCAACTTTGTTAAATCTACATGTGATTGACGGATCATAACTCCAGTTTCCGGAAGGACAATTCTGTTAAATGAAGTTTCTCTAATTGAACTGATAAGACGATGCAGACCTGCTATGGAAGAATAGGATCCAGAATTGTCACAATACTTATATTTAATTACCAGTAGGTGGGTTCACTGTGATTCTTTAGTACCCACCTAAACAATCAGTATCATGATATATATAGAAAACTGATCCCTTCAATGCTAGAGTGAATGCAACTGTACTGTTCACTCAGTCCTCAGTCCTCTGGCGGCCTGATAACCTATGGTCTGCATCAGGGGTACTTCAATAGTTTTAGTAAAGGGTCACTTACCTCAATTCAAAGTTGAACAATAATAGTACAGATGATGCCCTATCAATGTTTTGCAAATTTTGCGGAACAAATTACATGAAGATTTATTATTATTTCTTAGTGGGAAAGGCAGACCAGACCTCTAAATTAATTCTGTCCACAAACCCCTAAAGTCATTCAGACCACAGATAAGACTCCTAAACTCATTAAGACCCCAAACCAGACTCCTAAATTAAAGGTGTTTTCCGGGAGTTTTATACTGAGGATCTATCACCTGGATAGATCATCAGTTTCTGACTGGTGGGTGTCCGACACTCAGGACCCCACCGATCAACTGTTTTAAAAGGCACCAGTGCTCCTTGGTGATGTCACGGTCTCTCCCGTGACAGGGGTCAGAAGATCTAAGAGACTGGCTGCACGTGATGTGATCTGACAGCCTCTTTGGTTTCACTTGTTTCTGTGTTGTTGCTGGTGATGTCCACACCTCTTGTCTCGGGTGTAGCTTAAGTGCTCATTTCAACTCCTCTGTTTAGTCTGGTTTCACCCATCATGCTATGCGGTTGATAGCTCCTTTCTGGTTGTGGAGGTGCTTGTGTTTGGTTCTCCACTGAGTTCCGGCTCGTCCGCGTACTTCGGAGTTAAGTGTCTTTTTCTTATTTCTTCTTTGTTGTATTCCCCTATCTTTTGATATTAGGTCTGAGGGAGTCTCATGTTCCTTCTTTTGGGAAGGAACACGTCATCTGTTGTCCTGACACTGTTTACAGGGCCGTTTAGGGTCAGATAGGGCTCTAGGTTCCTGCGTATGAACATTCCTACCATCGAGGTCTGTTCATACTGATAGTAGTCAGGGCTTGGTTTAGGGATTCACTAGGTGGTGACCTTTCCATAGTTTCCAGGCCTAGTACCTTTTCCCTTCCCTCCTGTGTTTGGTGTTGAGTTTACCATCCACACAGTGCTGTGACAGGTAAGCCTTCTCAAAGCTTAAAGAGGACATGCCTGTTTTAGAACATCTATTCTTATGGCTCTGTGTTGTGCCATTCCTTAATTATTTCTACTAGAGGTTATGAATGAGTTGCTATTTGTCTTCAGTAAGGATACAGAGGAGTGATAACAAGTTGGGGGGGGGGGGGGGGAGGAAAGTCCCTGCACAGTCTGAAAATGACAGCACTGATTGGATAGAGACAGACTGTGCAGATACCCCCCCCCCCCAACTGGTTACCTCCCCTCTATACCCTTACTGCAGACTGCTAGCAATTAATTCATAAATTCTAGTAGAAATGATATAGGAATGGCACAACATAGAGACATAAGAATAGATGCTCCAGAAATGTCATTATATGGGGAATGCATGAAGCTATTAAAACAGACATGTCAGGAGAGGGGACGGGTCCTCTTTAACAAGCACATCACCATCCATTGTATAGCGGCTGTGCTTGGTATCGCAGCTCAACCCCAGTCATCAGGGTAAAACTCCCAGAAAACCCCTTTAATTCATGTTCCAGATAAGGTCTCCCAATATTATGACCCCAGACCAGACCAGACCTCAAAAATTAATCAGACATCAGACGTGACCCTAAAATGAATTCAGACCACACAGCCTCTAAAATGAATTCAGACCCAGACCAGAACACCAAAATTAATTAAATCCCCACACCAGACCCATAAAATTAATCAGAACCTAAAAATAACCAGACCCCAGGCCAGCCTCTAAAATTATTAACACTCTAAAATTAACCTAACCCCAGACTAGACTCTAAATTTAATAACACTCTTAAAATTATTCAAACTCCTATAATTAGTTCAAACCCCTTAAAATTACTTCAGACCCCCGACCAGTCCCCTAAAATTAATACAGACCCCATAAAGACCCCAAAATTAAAGAAAAGACCCCTAAAATTAAATCAGACCAGATCTCCTATAATTATTTCAGACCCCAGACCAGATCTCTAAAATTAATCAGACCCTAAAATTAACCAGCCCCTAGACCAGAGCCTAAAATGAATTCAGACGTTAAAACCAGCTCTCCAAATCTAATCATACCTCCCCTAAAATTAATCAGACCACACACCAGCTCCTAAAATTAATTCAGACTGCAGATGAGCTCCCTAATATTAGTCCTACCTCCCCTAAAATTAATCAGACACCTAAACTGAGACCTAAACTTTATTATCCTCAGGATAGGTCATCACTATGAGATCAGCGGGGGTCCGACTCCCAGGAACCCTTAGCTGTATGAACAGGCGGCAGTGCTCTGTGTTCACTTAGTTGCTCTTCCTAGGTCAGTGACATCCCATTCGTTGGTCACATGGCCTTGGCGCAGCTCAGCCCCATTCAAGTGAATGGGGCTGAACTGCAAAACCAAGCACAGCCGCTACACAATGTAGCCTCCTTAAACAGCTGATTGACAATGGTGCTGGGGGCCGCCAATTTCGTATTGATGACCTATCCTGAAGATAGGTCATTATTATGTAAATCAGGGAGAACCCTTTTAAGAAGATACAGGGTAAGACAAAAAAATAAAAGTTTGTACTTACTTTTTCAGGAGTCGCCGCACACAACATCCTTGGCAACCATCAAAGATGCATTAAAGAAGACAATACCCTCCTCCATTGCATCTATGAAGGTCAGTGGGGTGTAGACACCTTGCATCCCTGGTCTGGATTCAGATTGCAGAATGTGCTTGTAAGGGATTCTGCGGTTTTAGTTCCCTTGCGGGCAGATACGGTGGGGCATCCGCATGGGCGCCGGAGGAGAGGGACACGGGGATCTCTGAGGCAGAATTGCCGGGCTGATGGCAATATGTCGCGGCCGGTCCTGCCTCCAGTGTCTCCTGCGGGTTCCTTTCTGGCGTCCATGCTGGCACAATCCCGTGCCCGTGCCGAGTCTGTTGGGCGTCCGCTTGCATGCCCGAGGGGTTATTCGCAAAGGAATGCGCGGCTGAGTGTGCGTGCATCTTATGCGCTACGTCGGCCACTGGCAGGTAAAGCACCTGTGCACAAATTCAAAGTTGATTAGGAATTTGCTGCACAGGTGCTAATGAGTAGGATCATCGCATGACCTATGAGGTTCTGACAGTCAGCACTCTGTGATTGGCCAGCCGGTGTTTAAAAGGTGATCTCCCCTGGCTGATCAGTGCTCACTGTTGTCTCTACAACCTGGGAGTATGCTGGTTCAGATTCACTAAGCATGAACTCTGTGCCTCCATTTAGTGGATGCCTCTGGAAACCTTGTCTCTGCTCTACAGTTGCACTGTGTGTGGCCTCGGATCGGACCTTGTATACTTCACCGTCTCATCCTTAGGTATTTGGTTTCACGGACTATTCTGTATGAACTTTAGCCTGGTCTGGCTTTTCTCTGACGTTTTCCCACAGAGGTTATTATTTGGACTACGTTATTTCTGTATGATTTCTGGCTTGGACTTTACTGCTGTGTTTTCAATAAATCCACGTTTGTTCAGATCTTTGCCTGGTTGCTTGGGGTTCTGCAGCATTACAGTGCTAGGTACAGACTGGTGGCCTACATACCGTACCTTAATTGGCCAGAGAGCAATTTGTGAGCATCTTGACATCTCCTTACCAATACTAAAATAAAGAGAGGGATTTTCTTCTTTACCTGCTTTTACTTATCATTCCTACCTGTGAATTTAATGCGACCCATATCTATCACTCCAATTACACACTATTCTTCTGACCGGCTTGGTGCACTTTGCATTAGGGGCATGTTACAGAAATAAACCTTCCGGCTGTCTCATAGGAAAAGGATGTATTGTACAGCAGATGTTAATGTCAGTGATTGACGGCTAGGTTAAAGTCTACCAGGCAACTGCGGCCCACCTCTGCCAACTCAGTGCGCCATATGGCGTGGCACGCTTTAGTATGCACTGCACATAGATACAGCAACATGTCCAAGATTGCCAGGTCGTTAAAACAGGCAAGTTAAAAATCCAGCATTGACTACATTTTAATAAAAAAAAATATTTAAATGGTCAAACCTTTCTAAAATGGCGATTGCAGTAAATATCTGTTTCTCTTCATATCAAAAAGTGATACAATGAAATATTTTTACAAGTATTAGTTGAGATGGGACAAGCCCGATGTGGGGCTGTATCTACACTGTGCATTCACATGGGGCACAGCACTAACTCTCTTTAATTCTATCCTCAAAAATTCTAAATAAATGAAAATTGGACTCAGGCACACGACAGTATTTTTTAGAGGTCCGCAAAACGGGGTTCCATGATCCAGTTCCGTTTTTGTTTCCGTGTGTCTTCCTTTATTTTCGGAGGACCACCAGACATAAAGGAATATAAAAAAAAAGTCTAAGACAGGTTTGTCATTCAAATGATAGGAAAAAAACGGACGCGGATGACAATCTTGTGTGCCTCCGCGTTTTTTTAGCGGTCCCATTGACTTGAATGGGGCTGCAACCCGTTTTCTGCAAAAATAATAGGACAGGTTATATTTTTTTGACGGACTGGAACCACAGATCATGGACGCGGATGGCAAACGGTGCATTAGCCGAGTTTTCAACTGACCTATTGAAAATCAATGGGTCCGCAGAAAATCACAAAAAACATTGCAAAGGACATGGAATAAAACAACGGTCATGTGCATGAGGCCGAAAACACTTAAGGGTTTCCTAACATATTTGTACTGATGACCTATCCTCTGCATAGGTCATCAGTATCTGATCAGTGGGGGTCCGACACCTGGGACCCCCGACGATCAGCTGTTTGAGAAGGCAGCAGTGCTCCCAGTAGGACCACGGCCTTCTCTCCGCTCACCAAGCACAGTGTCATACATTGTATAGCGGTTGTGCTTTGTATCCCAGCTCAGCCCCATTCCTGAGCTGCTCCTAGGCCACGTGACCGATGAACGCGACATTATTGGCCAAGGGAAAGCTCAGAGAAGGCCGCAGTGCTACTGATGACCTATCCAGAGGGTAGGCAATCAGTAAAAATCTCTAAGAAAGCTTCTTTAAAGGAGAGCTCCATCCCCCATACTGATTCTCATTTCCTTCTTTGCCTGTGCTTCACTTAGAATTTAGTTTCTTGTAGTTATTAAAGGGGTTGTCCAGGTTCAGAGCTGAACCCTGATATACCCCCGTTTTCACCTAGGCAGCCCCTCTGATATGAGCATCGGAGCATTTCATGAGCTACCATAGCCGTTTTGCAGGCTTGGGCAGCGCTGACGCTGTGGCTTGCCCACTAGTGCCGGTGACGTCATCGCTAGGGATGAGCGAATTGGCTTCAGATGAAACTTCCGAAGTCTATTCGCATAAAACTTCATTCCAATACTGTACGGAGCAGGAGCTCCCTACAATATTAGAATGTATTGGCTCAGAAGAGCCAAAGTTATTGCTCCTGCCCCGTACAGTATTGGAACGAAGTTTTATGCGTATCGACTTCGGATGTTTCATCGGGCTCCCTGTAGGCAGAAGGCTCTGCCTAGCCTTACCCATGGGGAGGCCGGTACGTCACCGGATCTCCCAAAAAAGCCTTTGCCTTGCTCGATTCTGGGGATATGTCCGGGTTTAGCTCTGAACCCGTACAACCCTTTTAATCTTTTTATATGTGTCATAACTGACTTCCTGGTACATGTGCTGGGTAGTGTTGAGCGAATCGGGTTCGGACTGCTGTATCCGAACCCGATTAGTTTGAAAACGCCATTAACAATATAGCCTCTGTACTACAGTAAAATGTATGGGCCCCGCAGAGGTCTTTGCCATCTTGCTGTAAATATTGCGAGACTTGCTTCGTCTCATGCCTGTGACGTGGCACTTTGGTTATGCGCGTAAATTACAGTTAAATAAAAGTTAATGAGGCACAAAGCTGAGTTCAGCTTTGGATTTTGACACTGTAATTTATGCGCATAACTGAAGTGTCACGTCATAGACGCGAGACTAAGTAAGTCTTGTTATATTTGCAGCAAGATTGCAAAGACCTCCGCGGAGCCAATACACTTTATGGTAGTACGGAGGCTATATTGTTAATGACGTTTTCAAACTAATCGGGTTCGGATACAGCAGTCCGAACCTGATTCGCTCATTACGCCTGACCTTGATAATCAAAGTGCAGAGAGAGCAGAGCCTCTAGGTGTAATGACAACGCCCCCGTTGCTCCTAGAGGCTCATTTGCATATATTATAACTTCATGTTTCTCAGCAATGCGGGCACATAGGAACATGGGACCAACACAGACGTCTTCAGCTGCCAAGTGCACATGTAACAGGTCAGCCAGTGTCATAGGTACAAAACTGCTGATAGATGCCCTTTAAAAAAAAAAAACTATAAACGCTACATTAAGCAATATTCTACCACTTATCTTTTAAGATTTAGTACTAAATGGAAATTGTTACTATACTGAGTTTCTTTTTTTTTCCCCCCCAGAAAGTGATTTCTGTCTCTATTCATGCAAACAAAACTGAAAGGTAATCTTGTAATATCAAAGACGGAGCTGGAAGCTGGAAAGTTGTAAATCAGTTTTTATGTCTCGTTACGAGTGAGACACTGACATTTATGCTAACGCTCTACAATCAGGATATTGGATGGTGAAGAGTCAGCAAATCTGTAGTCATTACGCTGCAGTTCATTTTTTACTAATGTAATGTGTGGTAATTGAACACAGGCTATATGGTCCAGTACTCACCAATAAATGAGAGAAAAACTCATTGTAGGACACCGGTCAGTTCTTAGAGACCGCAGAACCTATGATATCTTGTCAGCATGTTCTAGGAATAACCAAGTAAGATTTTCCAATATGGCTGCACTTGATGATGTCACTTTTGTAAAAAATTAATAAAAGTTTCCACCACAACCAGTCGAATACACATCTGATAGGGCTCCACAGCAAAACTTAGTAAGGGCCCCTGCTCCACCCAGTTTCCCAGTACTGATACATCAAACACTCCCAGGCAATGCAAAATGCCCCAATTTCCATTGGTTTTATTTTATTTTTTTATTAACTGGAAGAAATTTGAATTTAAAAAAAATTGGAATAAAGAAAGTCGCCTTCTGCCTCACCCACTTAATCCAACTTCTATATTGGAAAAAGTGGAACAGATGCTTCATAAGTATGGCACTCATTCTGAACATCATATTTCTTAACTGGCACAAATGCAATTATAAATCTTCCCCATATACATCTGTGCCTGAAGCAACCACTAGGGGGAGCTTAATGCATAGGAATTTATACCGTTACCATTGACTGCAATGGAAGCAGTAAAGATCTTCGCACTGACCTCCCCCTAGTGATGTGCTTCAGTGTTTTCATGTCAGGGACAGAAGGAGTTCAGCACTGGGCCCCTAGGCCCCCATAGCCTTTGCAAGGTCTGCCTACATGGGAGATACAGCACTGACCCCAACCAAATAGGAGAATAAGCATCACTACCAAACTGGGCCCTCACAATAGGCTGGGATTTCCTATTCTGTGAAGACCACTTCTCAGCAGTCACTTCATTATCATCACAGGCAGAGTTATAATGAAAGGTAACACTTCTGTTATAAAGCTAGAGGCAAATAAGACAGGATCCACCAGTGGATGCTGGACACATGTCAACTACTCCTTCTCATGTCACAGAGCATGACTATAGCAATCTCCCATGGAAGTCAATAGGTTGTTTTTTGACTAAGTTTTCTTATGTTCAGGTAGAGCAAATCTCTGAAATGCAGTTCATAGCAGCAGCTCAGACAGGATAGCTGCCCATATAATCATATACAGAAAATAGCCACAAAAAAAATTATATATATATATATATATATATACTGTGTATATATATATATATATATATATACTGTGTGTGTATATATATATATATATATATATATATATATAATGAAAACAGGTTAAAAAAATTGTTTCAGTATATAGTTTTAATAACCCGATAATAATAGTCCTATTAGGACATACAAATGGAGGGACGCCCCTCCTGGACAGCCATTTATCTGACTGCCCTCCTTTCAATACTACATTTCCCCAGCAGGGGCTGCTGTTGCGGAAATGCCTGGCTGGCCATAACTTCTCTACAATTGCAGCACATCGGTCTGGGGAGCGGTGAGCGGAGATGCTTTTGAAAGGGATTGTCTCTGATTGGAAAACTCCTCTAATAAATACTGGATTCACAGAGATAAAATTATCTTTGACAGTGAAGTTTAATGAAGCTCCTGGGCCCCAATGCAAAATCTGTAACAGGCAGGGGCGTAGCTATAGGGGGTGCAGAAGTAGCAGTCGCTACCGGGCCCAGGAGCCTGAGGGGGCCCAAAGACCCTTGTGCTGCATAAGAAGACACCGGTATTATAGAAAGTGCATGCAGGTCAAGTTACATCTCTGGCAAGGAATGGGTTAGGTCAAGAATTTGGCATGGGGTGTCATTTCAATGTTTGCCTCAGGCACCACGAAGGCTATGTGCTTCCCGGCCCCTGGCCACAAAGCACTGAGAGAAGAAGGGCCCAAGCTGAACTCTTGCACCAGCGCCCATGAGCCTGTAGCTACGTCCCTGGTAACATGTACCCCCATCTATCAAGTGTCATTGATAAGACATAGTTGCCAACTGTCCTGAATTTGCAGGGAACCTTTTTCCAGAAAAAGTCCCTCCAACCTTGGACTGTCCTGGGCCATAAATGGACAGTGCTTTTAAGCCCTGCCCACAAGTAGGTGACTGGGCTCTAATTGGGTGTTCCCAGGGCAGAGCCTATTTCTGACGAATTTAGCAACCGTACAGTTAGTAAGTATGATAATGATAATAATGGCATCTTCTTGTGTGGCAGAGGGGCATTTGACCTCCTTAAGGCACCAGAGGCCAGGTGTGACTCCTACTTCTGCACCCACTACCTTTCTCTACACCCCCCCCCCCCCCCCATTAATATGAACATTGAATAGAATTAGAATAGGGTCACCAGAGATGACAGCAGGCCAAGGCCTGTTTGTTATATATTAAAGGGGTTGGGCCATCTGGGACATTGTTGGCATATTGCTTGGATCAGGTACTTGCCAGTCCCACCTCTGGGTCCTGCTCCTGTCTAGAGAATGGGGCCCCAGAAGTGAAGGAGAGCGCATTGTGCATGAATGGTGAGCTTTTCCTTTCATGAATATGGGAGTTCTGAAAATAGCTGAGCGAGTGCGCTTGGTTATTTTTGGAATGCCCATAGCTATGAATGGACTGCGCATGTGTAGCCAACTCTCCATTCACCGGTATGGGACTGCTAGAAATAGCCGAGCCAGTTTGGCTATTTTCGGAACTCCCATGGAGGTGAATGGAGAGTGGCAGCGCATGCGCGGTACGCTCACTGTACGTTTCAGGGGACCAGTTCTCGAGATAGGAGCGGGTCCCAGTCCTGTCTGACATTGATGGCATATCTTATCATACACCATCAATATCCTAGGTGGCAATATGTCCCCTTAATATATAAATACCAAATAACCTGTTGTTTTCCTTGTACTTCTCTTTCCTATAACCTCATTCTACCTTTCCTACAGGCAGAACACAGAAGATCCTGAAGGTACCTCTGAAATCAAATTTCACTGACATTTTAATGTAATGGTAATTTGGTTCTGGGCAGCATGAGGGAGAACTTCAGGTTGTCCATGCATCATTGCACCAGACAGTTTAGCTAACAGCAAAATAAATAAATTACAGAGTTTCTCACAGCGGGAAATCCTCTGGATTGGGAGGGGCGACGTGTTCCTGTGAGGTCACAGAACAAGCAATTCATGGTTTTAGACGTTTCTTTTACACCTGTCTAACATCTACCTCTGTGACCTCTAGTGAGGAACTCATCAATCTCAGCAAGTACCTGGAGCCATCCATTTTATACTCAGTGCTAAGACCAGTCTAGCCCTCACAGAAACCTTTGAGGTGTCTCCGAGAACACTACAAGCAACCTACGCTTCTTATTGAGGGTGAAGCCTTCTGAAAATTTGAAATTAGACAAAGTATTTCCTATATTTGGTCGTGGGTTTGTGTTTACACACAGCAAGCAAGCAGAGCTGAAGTGTAAAGCATTATAAGATCAGAAGGGTTTCTTAGACTGCTTTAGATTTCTAATAGGCAGTGCAGCTAGGGCTAGGTTCACACCACGCTAGGACTCCGCCAACAAGTGTAACACGCAAATAGCCAGTATATGTTGGTATACCTATTGCCTTAACTGCTGTTGATTATACTTCCCCTTTCTCTTACCAGCTCAGTCTCTGCCACCACTAGGGGGAGCTCTCTGCTCATGAACTCAGTGAGAGCTGCATAAATCCCTAGGCTGTGACCTTCTCCTAGTAAAAGCAGCAAGAATATAGAAGTTTATGATACACTATAGATGTGTGATGGGAAGGAAGGGGTTTATAAAAAATAAACCATTACTCCAGCTTTCATAAGAATTATTAAATAAAATGAAATCATAGGTACACTTTCCTGCCCAAGACCACCACTAACCCATCATAAATAATATAATGATAATCATAATAATATTAAAATAAAAGGTAGATTGTTGACTGTCAAGTCACCAAAGACCTCCAGAGATAGTTCATGGGGATATTTCTGGGTCCTACCTCTGGGATCTGCTGATATCTCTAGAACAGGGCCCAGTTTTGCACTGCCTTGAATGGAGAGGCACTCTTAGCTATCTTCGGAGGTCCCACAGCAAGGAATGGACAGAACCATGCATGAATGGCCACCTCTCTATTAATGGCAGCAAAAGACAGGGCACTGTTATAGAGATGCAGACACTTATGGATATGCCAGAGAGTCAGGGTCTGCAGTAAACCAGTGTGCTTCTTTACTAGAGGAACTCAAGTGCAAAACAATACAGGCAAGGCACTGGGCTGGCTTCTCCAGTCTTCTCACTGGCAGAAGAAGGGATTGATGCTGAGGAAAGTCCTGAGCTAGCTGTTCCTCGCTCTCTCAGAAGGCTGGCACCTTGGCCCAAGGGCTGGTGGCCCAGGGTCTGTGGCTCAGTCATCTGGTTGGACTTTTGGTCAAAGGGCTGGTGACTCAGGATATGTGACAGAGTATCTCTGTCTCAGCATCTTCTTCTGGTTACTCGTGCAGTCTGGCAGAGTCTCTTCTTATTAAACACTGGTTCCTATCTACAGATTCTAAGTGAACTACAATCTTCTCATGGGAGGAGTGGAGTGGAGAAACACAGCCTAAGCAGAATAAATGTTGCCATTTCAGTCTGTCATAGACTTGTATAGAGTTTCAATACAAGTCTATGGAAAATACTAACTCGTTTTTCAAAACATAAGTCTTCAGATGGGGCTAAACCAGTCAAAAGGTCAGTGTGTCTATATCCCTCCAAAACTTTGCATAGTCTCTTATAGTAACTGTGGAAGATTTCTAACCTCTCAGTGCCTAGATAGAAAAGTCATTAAGTCTTTCAGTATTCACTGGCTGTGCATTAACCCTTCCCACAGTGCAGTGCAGTTATAGTGCAATAACAGTGCAACTGAAGTGCACACAGCAGGAAACCCGTTTAGATGCCCTAAAGTAGTGAGTTGATGGTTTTGCATAGTAGCAATAGGGACAAATGTCAACAAATGTCTATAGTCCAAAGTACCTTTGTTCCAGGGCACTACATAAGGATCATGTAGAAAATGCTTCAGATTAATAAACAATGAAGCATTCAAGTAAACCACGAGCCAACCATAGGTGAATCTTCACAAGCTTGGGATTTATAACTAGTAGGTGCCACCGATAAAGGTTTCTTGAAGCTAACTACTGTCACAGAAGAGGGAGAGGACTGGTCCTATGGCTCAGATTGGTCTAAAGTCATGAAAAGTAGCACAGGATTAATAGGCTACAGTTAGATACCCGGACTGTGCGGCAAAAATCTGGGTTTGAGGTACTCCCCGGGTAAGGGTGAGCAGCTCAGCGTTCTTCCTGACTCAATGTATTTCAGTTATAGGAACCGCAAAGACTGAAAGACTGAAATCAGATAAAAAATCTCTTCTCACTGAAGAGAGTATAAATCAATCTACAAGCTACTAATGCCTAGATGAAAGCAGAGATATACAGATGTGATAGATATACAGAAGAGGCATAAGAAGTGTTTTATGGCCCTTTCTTCAAGCTCATTCATTTAGATACTGACTTCAAGGAAAACAGTTTACAAAATCATGTGTATAGTTGATTATAGCCGAAATGCTGCCATCATCAAAAATATGGCATTGCTTATATATTGTCCATCTTCCTTCACTTAATGTTTTTACTTCACAGTCCAGTTATAAATGAATTGTTTATGGTACGACCATTTCAACATATTTTATTCACAAAGCGGTATCTCCCAGCGAAAGAGAACCATCTCGGTAGATCCATGTTTTGGAAGTGGATCCCTATGAGTCAAAGTCCAACTTTTAAACAAGCGTTGGGACATGACAAGGCAAAAAACTCCTGTCTCAAGGTTTGTTAAAAAGTAAGACTTTTACTCACAAGGAGCCACTTTCAGATGGTGGCGCTAGCGAGATGGCTCTCTTTCCCTTGGAGCTGTGGCGTGCCCGAGGGGGGATGGGGGAGTCCGCCCCGGGTGGCGACTCTCAGGGGGGTGCCAGAAGAGAAGCAATGAGCGCTTCCATCAATACAGATGGAAGCGCTCATTGCTTTTCCCTTTATAAGAAGCACTCACTAGTCTGCAGGAGGAGGGGGAGAGAAGCGCTGTGAGCGCTGTCCAGTACTTACCTCTCCCCCTGCTTGCTCTTCTCAGATCCCACACTGTTGTGTCCTGGCTGCCTGCAGCGTCAGGACGTACAGAGCGCACTCTGACCTGGCGCTGCAGGAGGTCAGGTGACTGCAGCGCAGGCCCGGAGAAGAGAAGACGGCCAGGACAGGGAGAGTGGCGGCAGGAGAGGTAAGTTACTTTATTATTTTACAGTCTGATCTAAGGTCTGATATGGAGGTCTAATAGGGAGTCTGGAGAGGTCTAATGGGGGGTCTGGAGAGGTCTAATGGGGGTTCTGGAGGTCTGACTGGGGGGTCTGGAGGTCTGACTAGGGGAGTTTGGAGGTCTGACTAGGGGAGTTTGGAGGTCTGACTGGGGGGGTCTGGAGGTCTGACTGGGGGGGTCTGGAGGTCTGACTGGGGGGGGTCTGGAGGTCTGACTGGGGGTTGAAAGTTCTGACTAAGGGTCTAGAGTGGTCTAATGGGGGGGTCTGGAGGTCTAATAGGGGGTCAGATATAGGGGTATGGAGGTCTAGTGGGAGTCTGGAGGTCTAATGGGGGTCTTATATGGGGGTCTTATCTGAGGTCTAATATTGGGTCGGGGTCTTACATGGAGGTCTAATGGGGTTCTGATCTGAGGTTTAAAACTGGGGTCTTTTATGGGGTCTGACATCGAGATCTAAAGGGGGTTTGGTCTGAGATGGGGGGATCTCATTTAGGGTTAATATGGGGGTCTGATCTGAAAGGAAGGGGGGATTTTTTTGTACTAACACACAATATAAAGGGGTGTTTTTGTACTGGCGTACTATTTGTGTGGTACCAGTATTTTCAGGGGGACTGTTTCTGCAGGAAAGTATTGGGGAGCACAGTGGGCAGAGTATTGGGGGTGGCAGGATGGGGTGTTGAGAAGGTGAGGAGGATAATGGAAAAGTAGGAAAGTGAGATGTCTGTTTTTTAAACTCTGCAGAAACGAGGCGCGGCTGAAAGAAGTCACCATGGTGGTCTGGTCTGACAGGAGAAGAAGAGGAAAGAGAATATCTACATCAGAGAGGAGACACCACTGGATGTAAGAGGTACATATGTTGGGCTATATGACCCTGTATGTTCTGTAGCGCTGTATGTAATGTTTTCCAAGTATGTCCAAGGGTTGTCCGCTTTTTTTTTTTTGTATGAGCGCTGCCTTCTCTGCTCTGTTTACCTGCTCATCACTGCAGATGCTACGGCGAGCAGGTGAACAAAACAGAGAAAGCAGCTCTTATATGAGCGCTGCCCTCTCTTCAAACAGCTGGGGGCACAGAGGGCATTACAAATGTGAAGGGGGCACAATGGGCATTTCTACTATGGAGGGGGCACAGAGCCAGAGGGCATTACTAAAATGAAGGGGGCACAGTGGGCATTATTACTGTGAAGGGGGCACAGTGGGCATTATTACTATGAAGGGGCAACATGGGCATTATTACTATGAAGGGGCACAATGGGCATTATTACTATACAGGGGGCACAATGGGGATTATTACTATGAAGGGGACACAATGAGGATTATTACTGTGAAGGGGGCACAGAGAGGGCATAACTACTGTGAGGGGGCACAATGTGAGCATAACTACAGTGAGTGGGCACACATTTTTGTTTAAGTATTGGGGGGTTGCAGAGAAAGGACCCGCCCCAGGTGCCAAACACCCTAGGCACGCCACTGCCTGGGAGATACCCCTTTGCATATTATTTTCCCATCTGAAGTCGATTCGCTCATCCCCAATTACAACCAATGGGCCTGGTCAATCGCAGCGGAGAGCGTCACAGCCAGGGAGAAGGAGACGTCCATTGAGAAACACGGCCGTCTCCTCCTCACTGTACCTATGGTATGAATTTACATACCAGACGGGAAACCAATACGGGGGGCACAGCGGGGGAACGGAGCAGCACATAGAGAAACTAGTAAGCGCTGTAACATCAGTATTCCCTACACAACCCTCTAGTTAAATGATAATGTCCGGACCCGTGAAAGGTCCTCTTTAATACCGGTGTGTAGCATCTAGTACTTTTACAGAGTAATGAAAAGCTCCACTTGGTGAGATGATTTCACCTCTGCTATTTCTCACCAGATTATACGTTATCTTTGGGCAGAGATATAATTTGTCAAGCACAATGCTGCCCAAGGTTTTCTGAAGCTGCCAAAAATCTTTCAAGTGGCAGCTGCAGAACGAGAACCATAATCACTGTGTGAGTTGTATTACTACCTTCAGATCAAGGGGTTGGAGATTTGGAGAGAAAATGTCCATGTGTCTACTTTATTTAGGAAGAATTGCCACTTACCCATCTCATCTTGACACCTTCCATCTGTTTTCAAGGAGCCAGGAATATTAGGAGCACCGATGTTCCCCTATTCATGTCTTGGCTTGTAAATCAAAAGCAGTTAAAAAACACGCGTTTTTGCTACGGTAAACTTGTATATAATTTCTAAAGGCAGTTTTAAACATAAATGCAGTCCCGCTGGATAATTTGCAAGCGAAATTTAATAGAAGGATAGTGCAGAAGAGGCAAAACAGAGAACAGAGGGAAAGGAATCATTAAGAGTAGGAATCAAGAAAGGAACTCATAGGATCCAATGATGCTGTTAGTCCTCCTGCGCCAGATACGTATTATGCACTGATTTTCAGCACTGATTTTCGTCTGGAAAACCCACAGAGTAATACAGTGCCAGCTGAGTAGATAAGATGTTCAAAATGTTATCTATACGGGGCAGAAATAAGTTTTGAAATCCATAGCATGTCAACAATGTCAGCATTTTGTGCAGGTTTTCAGTGCAAAGGGTGAGACCTGTGTCTAAATCTGCGTCAAAATCTGAAAGTAACACATGGATTTGGGTGCAGAAAGGCTGGAAATCTAAATAAACTACACTGTTAGGCCTCATGCACACGACCGTTGTTGTGTTCTGTGTCCGTTGTTCCATTTTCCGTGATTTTCTGCGGACCCATTGACTTTCAATAGGTCCGTTGAAAACTCGGTAAATGCACCGTTTGTCATCCGGGTCCGTGATCCGTGTTTCCAGTCCGTCAAAAAAATATGACCTGTCCTATTTTTTTTCACGGACAACGGTTCGCGGACCCATTTAAGTCAATGGGTCCGTGAAAAAACACGGAGGCACACAAGATTGTCACCCGCATCCGCGCGTCTGCATCCGTTTTTTTCCTATCATTTGCAAGGCAAACTTGACTTAGATTTTTTTCACTTTCCTTCATGTCTGGTGATCCTCCAAAAATCAAGGAAGACACACGGAAACAAAAACGGACACGGATCACGGAATAACGGTACCCCGTTTTGCGGACCATGAAAAAATACTGTCGTGTGCATGAGGCCTTATATACATATTCCCCAAGGCCAGAGGCGTAGCTATAGGGAAAGCGGCTGCTTTTGGGGCCCGAACTGAGAAGGGGCCCACCCAGGATGAGGGCTAAATTTTTTTTATCAGGGGCCTCTCAACAATATTATACAATGACATTATATACAGTGACACTGTAGGAAACAGACAGATCAGCTGCGAGATCCATCTTGACTAGCCACTGAAGTGGGGGTTGTGAAGAAGTTTCTAGTGGGTGGGACCCCATTCAAAAATTTGCTGTGGGGCCCAGTCATTTGTAGTCACGCCACTGCCCAAGGCAGTTTTTCAAAAATAATTTCTAGGCATTTCCACACCAAATCTGCACCAAAATCCAGAGGTGTTACTTGCAGATTTTGTTGATTTTTTTTATGCAGATTCGCCCCAATCTCACCATTTGTATACTGTGGGGTCCTGTATATTGTGGGGTGCAAGGATGACCCAAGCACTAAACAAAACTGCACAATTTACTTGCTGCAAAATTGTCCAAGAATTTTCAATTTTTGACAGCAAATGCCTGCTGGTGTTTATACACAGACACCTCCCAGCTGACGGCAATTTTGAGAAAATAGCCCAAATTAAATCGCCAAAAGTTTGAAACAAAACTTTTTGGAAAATATAGACTACTTTATTGATACGTATACCAAGCATCTTTGAGTTTGGACTGACTTAGAGGAAGTAGGGGTTCCCTGGAAGGGAAGTTCAGGAGTTCTCTCATGGAAAAAGTTTGCGAATCATTGCTTTAGGATTGACTGCAAGTGACACATTTCAAGCCATAATATGATGTGGTGCAACCAGATCCAAACTTATGGCACAAAACATAAAAATAAAATAAAATTTGGATAAAGAAAGGTGTGAACCTAGCATGGAATATCGTTGAAATTGACATTTTTTTGCCTGTAGCAACCAACGTACTGGTTAGTGGTTGAAATGCCTGAACGTAAACACATCTGCTGTTTAATTTGACAGAATCGTTTGAAGAGGATATTGCGCTTTTGCACAGATTTCATTAAGTCATGGCCCAACACGGTTTTGTTATAATGTCTCATGTCAGATGCAAAACCATCTGCCTACTCAAAGAGATAATTAAAGTGAATAACTGTATGCGAGAATATTGTTTTAGCGGAGATAATACCAGGCTTGGAAATGCCAGACGACTTATCTCAAAGATCATACAATAATGAGTCTGAATAAACACAAATATCACGTAATGCGATTATTTTTATACAACCTTGATACATCTAAGCAGTTGTCTGTTTGTCCCAGGCGGCTTATGAGCATTGATTTGCATATTTCAAGCCAAAAACACTTACTGTCAAGGAGAATGAGGGGGACCGCAAAAAACTGCATGGTCGTGTGCATGAGGCCTAACAATAATTTTGACCAGGTGTGCCCAAACGTTTGCATGCCACTGTACATCTAATGTAGGGCTGATCAGATTTCAGCTGCGCCCCCTGTCTGGATCGAATTGGTAGGAGAGTCATCATTGTATCCTTTTCGTTCTCTGTACTGTTTGCTTATATGTATGTCCTTGGGTCATTTGTACCGTTTTTTTATTTAATAAGTCGTTCCTTTCTGCTGTAAATGTACCCACATCCTCTAATTACCCCTTTGCTGTTTTACCATTGAAGGCCAGTGTGCTAGAGGTTTGCCTGTCATATGCTAGAGCACAGTGTGTCCCCATGAGTGTTTTACCTGGGTATTATGTCGGCCATAATGGACAGATGGTAGAAGCCTGATTTGTGGATGTGCAATGTGTTTTGGGGGTTGCTTAATTCCTTGGTAGCCTAGCGCATAGGCAAGTGTGGAAGTGGGGTGCCTCCTTACAGTCACATCCAAGGCCATGTAGTAAGTGTCAGAGTGCCCCCTCATAGCCAGTTGGGTTGCATGTTGTGTTCTTGCTGCGATTTGTGTGACAGTATTACCATACAATGATTTGTCTACAACCTTACAACTAGCAGCAAAAGCAGGTGGTGTTTTGTCCCCCTTGGTGAGCTGGATCTGCTAAGTCACTGACCTGGATGAGCAGATCATGAGCATCACGGACAAGTGGCGATGGTGCAGCAGAGCAGAAACACATGTGCAGCAGAAGCAGATATGTAACAGTACTGAAGATGTAGCTGACCAGGAGATGTAACTAGTGCAGAACTAATGCAGCAGGGCTCAGGAACACTTGGTGTAGCAGAGCTCAAGTAGTGCTATACAATGCAGCGATGGACGTGCAGCGATGAAGCAGTGTAGCTGAGCTGTAGTGGTGCAGAGTACAATGCAGAGTAGTGAAATGCCATGATGAAGCAGTGCTTTATCACATTTAGAGTAGCTAGGCTGTAATAGTGCTGGACAAGGCTGAGCTGTAGACACACAAAGAGAGCTAAGAATAAGATACACTTGGTGTAGCAGGGCTACAGTAGTGCTGTCCAGTGATGAGTTGTAGATATACAGTGATGAAGCATTGCCGAGGCACATATGGTGTAGCAGAAGTGTAGTAGTGCTATAAGATGCTGAGCTGTAGGCATATAGCAGTGAAGTAGAGTTGAAGCATACCTGAGGTAGCTGCGGCAGCAGGGACGCTGAGCTTTCTGAATACTTAGACGGCTTTCTGATGTCGAAGACAGGTTTAGATAACCCCAGAGCGTGACGTTGCTGCAAACCCAAAACACAAGCTCAAGAGCGAGGAGAGTGGTGGGGATCCAAGACAGGTGAGTAACATGTACATGCTAAAAGATTAGAGACAGATTGCAGGGGCAGGTTTTGAAGGTTCTCAAGTATTAGGGATTTTCAGTAATTTTAAGATTGATAAATCATGCTTATCATAGGTGTTCAATATTAGATCAGTGGGGTTCTGACCAGGGACAGATTGGGAACTTAAAGTGGCCCTGGAAAAAAAAAATAAGTGGCCCCATGTTGTAGGCGGGTGCAAATTAACAGAAGATAGGCGGGGCCAGCAATACAGTAGTGCAGGACAAAAGACCTCCCCAGCAGAACCAAATACTACAGTGCAGCATAAAAAAGTCCCACCAGAACCAGATACCACAGCAAGCTATACCGCCCCAGCAGAACCAAATACCACAGTGCAGCACATTACACTGCCCCAGCAGAACCAGATACCACAGTGGAGCACAATATACTGCCCCAGCAGAACCGAATACCACAGTGCAGCACATTACACTGCCCCAGCAAAACCGAATACCACAGTGCAGCACATTACACTGCCCCAGCATAATCAGATACCACAGTGTCAAATACATTTTCGGTAATAGTTGGTAAACTCCAAAAACTGCATAAGAGCCTTCAGATTTTCGGGACGATCCCAGCCCTAATTGCATGGGTTTGTCCCCAGACATAAACCAAGGAGTATCTTCACCCAAAATGTCAGAGGAGGGGTCCTGAGAGTGGGGGCCCCTAGATCTCTCTCTCAGGCGTCTATCCTTGCGTATGACAAGAGACATAGCAGCCTCCAGAGACACAGGAGTTTAATGAAAGTCAAAAGCGTCCTTCAGCCTCTCTGATAACCCCTGACAAAACTGGCTATGGAGAGCCGGATTGTTCCACTCAGTATCCATAGCCCAAACTCTGAGCAACAATTTCCACAGAACGATCTCCCATGACGAAGGCCGCATAGCTTGGTCTCGGCCAGGGAGGTCCGATTCGGGTCATCATAGATCAGACCAGTGGTGTGCCTAAGATGTTTTGCACCTGGGGGGGGGGTCCTTTCTCTGGCACCCCCCCACCAATACTTAATTTTTTTTTTTACCCCCTTACAGTTGTAATGACCTCTTTGTCCCTCCCTCACAGCAGTTATGCCCTCCCTGTGCCCATTTCAAAGTAGTAATGCCCTATCTGTGCCCCTTCACAGTTGTAATGCCCTCTCTGTGCCCCCATAACAGTAATAATGCCCTCTGTGCCACTTCATAGTAATAATGCCCACTCAGTGCCGCATAACAGTTATGCCCACCCACTTTACAGGAGTGATACTCTCTGTGCCCCCTTCACAGTAGTAATGCCATCTGTGCCCCTTCATAGTAGTAATGCCCATTGTGCACCTTCAAAGTAGTAATGCCCATTGTGCACCTCCATAGTAATAATGCCCATTGTACCCCTTCATAGTAATAATGCCCATTGTACCCCTTCATAGTAATAATGCCCACCGTTCCTCCTTCACAGTAGTAATGCCCACTGTGCCTCTTTCACAGTAGTAATGCCCACTGTGCCTCCTTCACAGTAGTAATGCCCATTGTGCCCCCTCCATAATAGTAATGCCCATTGTGCCCCCTAATACTAGTAATGCCCTTTCTAGTAATATTGCCCTCTGTGCCGCCCCTTTGTAGTAGTATTGCCCTCTGTGCCCCTATTTGTAGTTGTAATCCCCTCTGTGCCCCTTTTGTAGTAATAATGCCCTCTGTGCCCCCTTTGTAGTAGTAATGCCCTCTGTGCCCCCTTTGTAGAAGTAATGCCCTCTGTGCCCCCTTTGTAGTAATAATGCCCTCTGTGCCCCTTTTATAGTAATAATGCCCTCTGTGCCACCTTTGTAGTAGTAGTAGTAATGCCCTCTGTGCCCCCTTTGTAGTAATAATGCCCTCTGCTCCCCCTTTGTAGTAGTAATAATGCCCTCTGTGCCCCTTTGTAGTAGTAAAAATGCCCTCTGTGCCCCCTTTGTAGTAGTAATAATGCCCTCTGTGCCCCTTTGTAGTAGTAAAAATGCCCTCTGTGCCCCCCTTTCTAGAAATGTTGTCCTCTGTGTCCCCTCCATGGTAAAACATTCCCACTGTGCCCCCTCCATGTTAGAAATGCCCTCTGTGCCCCCTTTGTTAAATAAAAAAATAAAAAACACAGTACCTACTCACCTTGTCCCGCTCCTGAAGCTCACAGTCCTCTCTCTCCTGCAGATACAGATCGCTCTGCAGCACGGTGTGATCTCCACCATTCAGCGCGAACTGTGCCTACAGGCTAAATGGTGGAGCGGGGAGAAGTCTTCCTGAGAGACAGAGCGCAGGGAGCTCAGTGACAGGACCGCAGCTCCCTGTGCTCCAGCAATGTGCGCTTCCATCTATATTGATGGAATCGCTCATTGCTTCTAGGCTCTGGCACCCCCTGAGAGCCGGCACCTTGGGTGGACAGCCCCCCACGCCCCCCTTCCCCTTGGCACGCCACTGTATCTGACCCAATGCTTTGAAAAATTCATCCACCGACCGGACAGACTGCGATCCAGTTGGCAGAGAAAAAGCCCATGACTGCGCTTTCCCATTAAGCAAAGAAATCACCACACGACATGAGTGTGGACGTAGCCTAAAATATAGTTTACACGCCTCTCTAAATAAAATGAAATTATCACGTCCCTCATAGAATCTGTCTGAGAGAGCAACTTTAGGCTCCAAACAGGTCTGGTAAACACCACCACCACTAGGACCAGCAGCCTGTGGCCTCTGGATCTGAGAGACGGCCGTGCGGATATCAGCTACTTCCAAAGATAGACCCTGTCCTGCCAATGCAACAATTGGGTCCATGACTGCACTCGAATGAACAAAAAATGACGGTTTGGCAGTTTATAATGTCACGCTCATGTGTGGGAGAGAGACACCACACTGGACGAAGAAAGAGAGGGAACAAGGAACAAGGCCAGAAAGTTAGAGAAAAAAGAAGGACACCTCCTAGTCAAATCCCTAGTCACAGTCCTGACTGGCTATCAGTATGAACAGACCCCAAAGGTCGGTGAGTTCATACGCAGGAGTACCTAGAGTCCTAACTCATCCTATAAGACCCTGGCAATAGTGACAGGACTGAGACTACCTGTTCCTCCAGAAAAGAAGGACGGACAGGAGTCTCCCTCGGGCCTACAACAAAGGGCAGGGGGAAAATGAAATAGACGCCTGTTGATCCACAAGGAAACCTGTCAGATCAAAGCACGTGTTGCCAGTCTCACAGATCTTCTGTCACCCACTGTCGCGGGGACGTCCGTATGTCTCGGTATGTCTGTGACAATCCCACAGTGCAGCACAATATACTGCCCCAGCAGAACCAAACACCATAGTGCAGCACAGAATGCTGCTGCTCGCACCACAGTATTCAACTGTATCTTCGTCCTGAGGATGGAAATACAGTTGAATTACGGAGGGGACCTGTGACCGTTGGCCAGAAGCATAATTGCCTAAAGCTCCTACGTTAATTAATGCTGAGAGAATCAGATCTTTATGTACCTAGCATGTGGACAAAAAGAGGGCTTGGGTGGCCCTCTGGACATCGGCCCAGTGGGAAATTTCACTGTAGGGTCTATTGCTGGTCCACCTACGGTTCTGACTCTGAGCACCTCTGCTAATCGGCTGTTTACAGGGTCTGCACCACCTGAATGGGACAAATACCCAGCACAACCACCACTAAATGCAAGGTGCGCTAAGGATGTGGACCACTGTAAGTATTAAGAGGCTGCAGCCCTCGGTTGAGCACCACAGCCCCTTCAAGCAGATTATCAATGGGGAGCTGAGAGTTCTATGTAGGTTGATATTTACTGTACTACTCAGACTACAGATAGAGGCTCTATGCAGATACTGTAAGGAGAATTCAGCTCTGAAGCACTCTGTAGCACTGAGAATACAGCTTTGGGCTATAATGCCAGCTATAACTCAGCATGAAATATTTATGCAATACATTTGCAGTTACCAAACCTTTATGCACCAACTGTAGAATGATGTTCAGCAGTGAATATATGCTTTAAATCTTCTGCGGATCATTTATCCACCTGGTATCGAGCCTTGAAAAGGCTACCAGAAACATTACTCTGGGTGGCTCAGTGATTCATTGATGATATGAGATACTAGCATGCTGCTTAGTAAAATGGAATTCATCTAAATGGGGACAAATCCAATCCGTGGATAACACTAATGTAAAAAAATAAAAATCCGGCACCCTGCGTTATATAATGAAGCTTTCCGACAGTTCGTGTTACAATTCTTCCTTTTTTCAAGATATCGTTATCAGCATTCTACTTTACAACTTGTTTTCTACTTTACAAATTGTATCCCAGCTAGGCAATCATCCGTAATCTAGATGTATCAGCAGCGCAAGTCTCCATGCTGCTACTATGTATCACTGTTGATAAAATGTATCACTTATCAGCCTGGATACAACTATATCCACATCTGTCATTCTCTCCCATATCCAATTTGCTTTAGGTGATGCTAGTTTGCTTTAAATCTCAGCCTCAATGCCTCTTAAAGGGAACCTGTCACCCGGATTTTGTGTATAGAGCTGAGGACATGGGTTGCTAGATGGCCGCTAGCACATCCGCAATATCCAGTCCCCATAGCTCTGTGTGCTTTTATTGTGTAAAAAAAACGATTATGCAAATTTACATAAAAGAGTCATATCTTACTTGTGTGACCAGAGAAGAGTCATATTTTCAAGCTCTGACTCATCTCAGGTTAATTTGCATATGTGTCAAATCGGTTTTTATACACAATAAAAGCACACAGAGCTATGGGGACTGGGTATTGCGGGTGGGCTAGTGGCCATCTAGCAACCCATGTCCTCAGCAGCTTCCTATACACATCATTGTCAGCCCAACCTACCAAGAGCAGTGAGTTTGGCTGACAACCTAATATGAATGGGGAGCGTGACCCATCTTTTTTTGGGAATGGGGAGGATAGGGCATAATGGCTTTTTTTCACCCAGTCCTTTTGTTCTCCCAGGAGATAAGCCACTGCTAGAAGTTTCTGGCAGCGGCTTTCTCCTCGCTCTATCTATTGAACACACATACACGCAACGCATACATTTTGAATGCATAGCCACCTTTCGAATCCCAATACATTGGGACACAGACGGGGAGATTTATTATTTAGTTAGCGCCCAAAAGGAGGCATGACAAGGGCGAGAAGGGGGTGTGTTCAGCCTCTGCACCAGCTTCTGGTGTAAATGAAACCAGAAATTTAAAGGGATTGTCCGGGTTCAGAGCTGAACCCGGACATACCCTTATTTTCACCCAGGCAGCCCCCTGAATCTAGCATCGAAGCATCTTATGCTCCGATGCGGTCCCTTGCTTTGCGCTAAATCGCGCAGGGCAAGGTCTCTTTCGTTTTCAATAACACACTGCCGGGCGGAAACTTCTGCCCGGCAGTGTGCTCAGTGATGTCACCGACTCTGATGGACGGGCATTAGCACTGCCCATCAGTGCCGGTGACGTCACCAGGCTTCCTGGCAGCCCTATGGAGAGCCCCGGTACGTCACCGGATCTCCAAAAAATGCCTTTGCCCTGCGCGATTTAGCGCAGGGCAAAGGAGGGCATCAGAGCATAAACTACTCCGATGCTCAAGTCGGGGGGGCTACCGGGGTGAAAATGGAGGGATGTACGGGTTCAGCTCTGAACCTGGACAACCCCTTTAAGGCCCCTTTCACACGAGCGTGACAGATTAGGTCCGGATGCGTTCAGTGAAACTCGCACTATTTTGCAAGCAAGTTCAGTCAGTTTTGTCTGCGATTGCGTTCAGTTGTTCAGTTTTTTCCGCGTGGGTGCAATGCGTTTTTCACACAGCCCCATTCACTTCTATGGGGCCAGGGCTGCGTGAAAAACGCAGAATATAGAACATGCTGCGATTTTCACGCAACGCAGAACTGATGCGTGAAAAACAACGCTCATGTACACAGACCCATTGAAATGAATGGGTCAGGATTCAGTGCAGGTGCTATGCGTTCAGGTCACGCATTGCACCCCCGCGGAAAACTCGCTCGTGTGAAAGGGGCTTAAGGAAGCTCCGAGGTGCATCCTCCTGCAGAAAGCTCCGGTCTTGATAAATCTCCCCATGAGATTTCCAATTTTCGATATTAGCATATGAGGTTTGTGGTGCATGCCACAATGGCTGGTGCATGGACCTTAAGGGTACATGCACATTTCAGGATTCATGTGCGGAGAATCAGCACTAAAATCCGCAGGTGTTCGCAGGCAAATCTGTGCGGTCAATCCGCATTAATTGATGCGGATTTGCAATGTGGATTTGGTGCAGATTCAGTGCGGCTTTTCCGCATGCGGATTTCACTAAGTGAATGAAGAAAATCCGGTCAGGAAAAATAAAATAAATTGACATGCTGCGGATTTTAAAATCGCCTATGCTCATTTGCAATCAGACAATAGAGATACCGTGTCTAGCAAATTCCTTACCTCTCTTGAAACACAGTGTCTGAGTATTCACCAGAAACACCACTGAAGTTCTGCTACAGTGGAAAAACTCTGAGTAAGGCCTCATGCACACGACAGTATTTTTTCACTGTCCGCAAAACGGGGTTCCGTTGGTCCGTGATCCGTGACCGTTTTTTCGTCCGTGGGTCTTCCTTGTTTTTTGGAGGATCCACGGACATGAAAAATGAAAAAAAAAATCTAAGTCAAGTTTGCCATTGAAATGATAGGAAAAAACGGACACGGATCACGGACACGGATCACGGACACGGATGACAATCTTGTGTGCATCCGTGATTTTCACGGACCCATTGACTTGAATGGGTCCGTGAACCGTTGGCCGTGAAAAAAATAGGACAGGTCATATTTTTTTCACGGCCAGGAAAAACGGATCACGGATGCGGCTGCCAAACGGTGCAGTTTCCGATTTTTCCACGGACCCATTGAAAGTCAATGGGTCCGCAAAAAAAACTGAAAACGGCACAACGGCCACGGATGCACACAACGGTCGTGTGCATGAGGCCTTAGGCCTCATGCACACGACCGTTGTGTGCATCCGTGGCCGTTGTGCCGTTTTCCGTTTTTTTTCGCAGACCCATTGACTTTCAATGGGTCCGTGGAAAAATCGGAAAATGCACCGTTTTGCAGCCGAGGCCGTGATCCGTGTATCCTGTCCGTCAAAAAAATATGACCTGTCCTATTTTTTTGACGGACAACGGTTCACGGACCCATTCAAGTCAATGGGTCCGTGAAAGAACACGGATGCACACAAGATTGGCATCCGTGTCCGTGATCCGTGGCCGTAGGTTGCTTTCATACAGACGGATCCGAAGATCCGTCTGCATAAAAGCTTTTTCTGATCTAAGTTTTCACTTCGTGAAAACTCATTTCCGACAGTATATTCTAACACAGAAGCATTCCCATGGTGATGGGGACGCTTCTAGTTAGAATACACTGCAAACTTTGTACAAGACTGCCCCCTGCTGCCTGGCACCACCCGATCTCTTACAGGGGGATATGATAGCACAATTAACCCCTTCAGGTGCGGCACCTAAAGGGGTTAATTGTACTATCATATTCCCCTGTAAGAGATCAGGGCTGCCAGGCAGCAGGGGGCAGACCCCCCCCCCCTCCCCAGTTTGAATATCGTTGGTGGCACAGTGTGCGCCCACCATCGCCCCCCCTCCCTCCCTCTATTGTAATAAATCGTTGGTGGCACAGTGTGCCCCCACCATCGCCCCCCCTCCCTCCCTCTATTGTATTAAATCGTTGGTGGCACAGTGTGCCAACCACCATCGCCCCCCCCCTCCCTCTATAGCAGTAACATTGGTGGCAGTGTGCGGTCTCCCATTCCCCCCCCCCATCATTGGTGGCAGCGGAGTTCCGATCGGAGTCCCAGTTTAATCGCTGGGGCTCCGATCGGTAACCATGGCAACCAGGAAGCTACTGCAGCCCTGGTTGCCATGGTTACTTAGCAATAGTACAACAGTAGAAGATTCATACTTACCTGCTTGCTGCTGCGATGTCTGTGAACGGCCGGGAGCTCCTCCTACTGGTAAGTGACAGTTCTTTAGCAATGCGCCTCACAGACCTTTCACTTACCAGTAGGTGGAGCTCCCGGCCGTTCACAGACATCGCAGCAGCAAGCAGGTAACTATGAATCTTCTACAATTGTACTATTACTAAGTAACCATGGCAACCAGGGCTGCAGTAGCGTCCTGGTTGCCATGGTTACCGATCGGAGCCCCAGCGATTAAACTGGGACTCCGATTGGAACTCCGCTGCTACCAATGATGAGGGGGGGGGGGGTATGGGAGACCGCACACTGCCACCAATGTTACTGCTATAGAGGTAGGGGGGGGGCGATGGTGGTTGGCACACTGTGCCACCAACGATTTAATACAATAGAGGGAGGGAGGGGGGGCGATGGTGGGCGCACACTGTGCCACCAATGATTTATTACAATAGAGGGAGGGAGGGGGGGCGATGGTGGGCGCACACTGTGCCACCAACGATATTCAAACTGGGGAGGGGGGGGCTGCCCCCTGCTGCCTGGCAGCCCTGATCTCTTACAGGGGAATATGATAGTACAATTAACCCCTTTAGGTGCCGCACCTGAAGGGGTTAATTGTGCTATCATATCCCCCTGTAAGAGATCGAGTGCTGCCAGGCAGCAGGGGGCAGTCTTGTACAAAGTTTGTAGTGTATTCTAACCTGAAGCGTCCCCATCACCATGGGAACGCCTCTGTGTTAGAATATACTGTCGGATCTGAGGTTCACGAAGTAGCTCATATCCGACAGTATATTCTAACATAGAGGCGTTCCCATGGTGATGGGGACGCTTCAAGTTAAAATATACCATCGGATTGGAGAAAACTCCAATCCGATGGTATAAAAGAACTCCAGACTTTACATTGAAAGTCAATGGGGACGGATCCGTTTGAAATGGCACCATATTGTGTCAACATCAAACGGATCCGTCCCCATTGACTTGCATTGTAATTCAGGACGGATCCGTTTGGCTCCGCACGGCCAGGCGGACACCAAAACGACTTTTTTTTCATGTCCGTGGATCCTCCAAAAATCAAGGAAGACCCACGGACGAAAAAACGGTCACGGATCACGGACCCACGGACCCCGTTTTTGCGGACCGTGAAAAAAAACTGTCGTGTGCATGAGGCCTTAGACTGTTAGTCTCCTGAATATCTCCAATGCTCTTGTAGATCAGCTCTTGGTAAAGCAGTCTTGGAAAAGCAGCAAGCTATAATATATACTTGTATTCATTAGCTTTGGTTTCCTCATTCCAACAGACTCCATGGGAAAGCGCTGGGAATATATCAATCGGGAGACGTTCATCTTGTCTTTTTAATTTCTGTGATTTACCTGTCAAGTCATTTACAAGTAGATGCCCCCGCCAGAACATTCATCCCTCCTACTAAATAATTGTTCGAAATCATCCACAGGGCCATTTTTAGATGTTCCCAAATGATCAACAAATAGTAATGAGGAATCTGAGTCAAAATCTCAGTGATTGACATGAACTCCTTCTCATGTACGGAAGTGCCCTGTTGGGCTATGATACATGTTACTATGATGTATGAGTAGCTGTACTGTGGGTCTAGCCTGCGGGAGATTAATACCTTTGTGTATTATGTGTAAATGCTGCTATTCAATCTTTCAATCAGTATAACAGAGATGGGTGGATTTGCAATACAACATAAAAGCCTTAATAAACTGACAGCTGGAGGCGCCGTATCATTATACTAATTGAAGGGTTAGCTAAGTAATAGAGAGAATGTTCAGCTTCTAATAAATTATACTTTTCCGAATGGAATATGCATGTCTTCGGGTTGATTCACATCTGCGCTTGAGCCTCACTTAAGGGTCTCCATTGCAAAATTCATAAAAGATGCTGGACATAATAGCACAGCTTGCTGCTATGTTGTGTCTGGCAGAATGCTGGGCTGCCTTCCGAAATCCAAAGGACTCCATTATAGTCAATGGGGCTATTGAGCACCATTTGTTTCCCTCATTCACACGTTTACCATATTTTTCTCTTTATAAGATGCCCCCCAGGTTTTAGAAGAGGAAAATAAGAAAATAATATTTTTCATCAGACCCCCAAATCAGGAACTCATATCAGACTTCCATGTCAAATTCCCACAAGACCTTTATGTCAGACCCCTATCAAACCCTCATGTCAGAGCCCTGTCAGACCTCAGATCAGACTTCCATGCCAGAACCCTATGAGAACTCCATGTCAAACCTCAGATCAGACTTCCATGCCAGACCCCCCCATCAGACCTCAGATCAGACTTCCATGCCAGACCCCCATCAGACCTCAGATCAGACTTCCATGCCAGACCCCCATCAGACCTCAGATCAGACTTCCATGCCAGACCCCCATCAGACCTCAGATCAGACTTCCATGCCAGACCCCCATCAGACCTCAGATCAGACTTCCATGCCAGACCTCATCAGACATCAGATCAGACTTCCATGCCAGACCCCCATCAGACCTCAGATCAGACTTCCATGCCAGACCCCCATCAGACCTCAGATCAGACTTCCATGCCAGACCCCCATCAGACCTCAGATCAGACTTCCATGCCAGACCCCCATCAGACCTCAGATCAGACTTCCATGCCAGACCCCCATCAGACCTCAGATCAGACTTCCATGCCAGACCCCCATCAGACCTCAGATCAGACTTCCATGCCAGACCTCATCAGACATCAGATCAGACTTCCATGCCAGACCTCATCAGACATCAGATCAGACTTCCATGCAAGATTTCATCAGACCTCAGATCAGACTTCCATGCCAGACCTCATCAGACCTCAGATCAGACTTCCATGCCAGACCCCCATCAGACCTCATATCAGAATTCGATGCCAGACCCCCATCAGACCTCATATCAGACTTCCATGCCAGACCCCATCAGACCTCAGATCACACTTCCATGCCAGACCCCCATCAGACCTCAGATCACACTTCCATGCCAGACCCCCATCAGACCTCAGATCAGACTTCCATGCCAGACCCCCATCAGACCTCAGATCAGACTTCCATGCCAGACCTCATCAGACATCAGATCAGACTTCCATGCCAGACCTCATCAGAAATCAGATCAGACTTCCATGCAAGATTTCATCAGACCTCAGATCAGACTTCCATGCCAGACCTCATCAGACCTCAGATCAGACTTCCATGCCAGACCCCCATCAGACCTCATATCAGAATAAGATGCCAGACCCCCATCAGACCTCATATCAGACTTCCATGCCAGACCCCATCAGACCTCAGATCACACTTCCATGCCAGACCCCCATCAGACCTCAGATCACACTTCCATGCCAGACCCCCATCAGACCTCAGATCAGACTTCCATGCCAGACCCCATCAGACCTCAGATCACACTTCCATGCCAGACCCCCATCAGACCTCAGATCAGACTTAAATGCCAGACCCCATCAGACCTCAGATCAGACTTCCATGCCAGACCCCATCAGACCTCAGATTAGAGATAAAATAAAGAACTTCACTTACATCTCCTTCTTTGCTGCTCCTCTCCAGGTCCAGCAGTCGCTCCTCCAGTCTTACTCCCTTGTCTTCTCCGGCCCGTGCTGCACTGTCGCCTGACTGGTCATATTGTGCGCACTACGTCCTGACGCTTTATGCGGTCAGGACCTGTAGTGCAGCACGGCCTCAGAGAAAATGGCAAGTGAGGGTGAGTACCGGCCTCGCTTACAGCGCTTCACCCGCTCCCTGCACCTAATACATACTAGTGAGCGCTTCCATAATGGGTGCTTCCACTAGTACTCGCTTTATGATATACACAGCCATTAGTGTATATTATAAAGCGAAAAATATGATATTTAAATTTGGTGAATTTTTACTCTTGCTCAGATGTATTAATTTGTGCAAAAAAACTGTCTAAAAAATGGTGCAAATTGGCAAATCTGGGGTTTCTACACTTTTTTACGACATGCTTGAAAAGTGGGTGGGGCTTAGTGGAAAGAGGTGGAGCTTTGCTGGAAGAGGGGTAGGGTCTAAGATGCAGGGGCAGCTCCAGGTTCATGTGGGCCCTTGGGCGATAAATCCCAGTGGGCCCCCATGAGGCATTTTTTTACATTGACATGTCCCCCTGTGGCTCCCACACAGTATAATGACCCCCAGTGGCCCCTATACAGTATAATGACTACTAGTGGCCCTTCACACAGTATAATGACTACTAGTGGCCCTTCACACAGTATAATGAACCCCCAATCCCCCCCCCCCACTGTATAATGACCACCTGTGGCCCTGCATTCAGAATAATAACCCCCAGTCGCCCCCATTCAGAATAATGACCCCCAGTAGCCCCCACACTGGGGGAATACTGTATGGAGGGGGCTCTGGGGGTCATTATACTGAATGGAGGGTCATTGGTGATCATTATACTAAATGGGGGACACTGGGGGTCATTATACTATGTAAAGGGCCCTCGCAGTATAATGACCCCACAGTGACCCTCCATTCAGAATAATGACCCCCAGTCACCCCCACACTGGGGGTTATACTTTATGGAGGGGGCACGAGGGGTTATTATATTTAATGGGGGCTTTGGTGGTCATTATGCTAAATGGAGGGTCAATGGGGATCATTATACTAAATGGGGGGCACTGGGAGTCATTATACTGTGTAAGGGGCCCTCACAGTGTGATGAATGACCCCCCAGTGGCCCCGTCACATACCTATCATTGCTGGAGCGCAGGGGAGCCGGCGGTCCTGTCCATCACTAACCGCAGCTCCCTGCGCTCCTTCTCTCCGGCGGCCGCTGCAGCAGTGAGCCAGGCCTGGAGGAGAGAAGGAGATGTGCAGTGATGTAGCTAGAACTGACTGGGCCCCACAGCAAATTTTAGTACGCCCCCCTCCCCCCCAATGTGTGTTCACATCACGTTTTTCCTATCGGTTTGATGTATACAAATGTGCAGCACTCCACGTTTTTGTATCCTGCAGAGTCAAGTAAAAAATGCATACGTTAACGTATATGTTTTTTCTACCATGGAACTGTATGGTGAACGGACGCCACTGTACGGCATCAGTCTGAGGATTGTATGGTGACCAGACGCCACTGTACGGCATCAGTCTGAGGATTGTATGGTGATCGGACGCCACTGTACAGCATCAGTCTGAGGATTGTATGGTGATCGGACGCCACTGTACGGCATCAGTCTGAGGATTGTATGGTGATCGGACGCCACTGTACGGCATCAGTCTGAGGATTGTACGGTGAACGGACACCACTGTACGGCATCAGTCTGAGGATTGTATGGTGAACGGACACCACTGTACGGCATCAGTCTGAGGATTGTATGGTGATCGGACGCCACTGTACGGCATCAGTCTGAGGATTGTATGGTGATCGGACGCCGCTGTACGGCATCAGTCTGAGGATTGTATGGTGACCGGACGCCACTGTACGGTATCAGTCTGAGGATTGTATGGTGAACGGACGCCACTGTACGGCATCAGTCTGAGGATTGTATGGTGAACGGACACCACTGTACGGCATCAGTCTGAGAATTGTATGGTGATCGGACGCCACTGTACGGCATCAGTCTGAGGATTGTACGGTGAACGGACGCCCCTGTACGGCATCAGTCTGAGGATTGTACGGTGAACGGACGCCACTGTACGGCATCAGTCTGAGGATTGTATGGTGACCGGACGCCACTGTACGGCATCAGTGTGAGGATTGTATGGTGACCGGACGCCACTGTACGGCATCAGTCTGAGGATTGTATGGTGACCGGACGCCGCTGTACGGCATCAGTCTGAGGATTGTATGGTGACCGGACGCCACTGTACGGCATCAGTCTGAGGATTGTATGGTGACCGGACGCCACTGTACGGCATCAGTCTGAGGATTGTATGGTGACCGAACGCCGCTGTACGGCATCAGTCTGAGGATTGTATGGTGACCGGAAGCCACTGTACGGCATCAGTCTGAGGATTGTATGGTGAACGGACGCCACTGTACGGCATCAGTCTGAGGATTGTATGGTGACCGGACGCCACTGTACGGCATCAGTCTGAGGATTGTATGGTGATCGGACGCCACTGTACGGCATCAGTCTGAGGATTGTACGGTGAACGGACGCCACTGTACGGCATCAGTCTGAGGATTGTATGGTGACCGGACGCCACTGTACGGCATCAGTCTGAGGATTGTATGGTGACCGGACGCCACTGTACGGCATCAGTCTGAGGATTGTATGGTGAACGGACACCACTGTACGGCATCAGTCTGAGGATTGTATGGTGAACGGACACCACTGTACGCCATCAGTCTGAGGCATCTGTTAACGTATACTTTTTTGGTATGCATTAAACGGATGGAACAAATAGGAAGTAAACCCAGCCCTAGTGTCAGAATAAGCACCAGTACACATCGGAGCAGCGTGGCGGAGAGGAGAGGCCGCCATGTACTGACAGAGCGCTACCTGGTCCTGGTGGTCAGTGATGAGGACTGTGCTTCCCAAGGATCATTTTCTACAGGGAAATACAGGGCCCAGTATAATACACTATAATCTATATAATATGAAGATATCAGCCCTACCCCCGAATAATAATACAATTAGGGGGTCATTTATTATATAGAAATACGTCTATATTAGGCGTATTTCTGACACAGATTGTGGCTCAAAGGTCCTTAGCACCGCAATCTGTATCTTTTCCCGCTCATGCCAGGTCTAAAAAAAGTGGTGTGGGCATGGAAGGGGATACAGTTATGGCCATGCAGTTATTGGATACCACCGCCATATAGTGATAACACCGCCATACAATGATAAAACCACCATACCGTGACCGGATAAAAGGGCTGTGGAGTCGGAGTCGGAGTAAGAGGGCACAATGCAGGATATAAAGGGGCACAGTACAGGGTGAGGGGTACAGTCACATGACCCTGTGACGTTAGAAGGTCCTTATGGTGAATGCTGTTCAGATGCCACCATAATGAGAGGCAGAGGAGTGAGACAGGGGCCCTGGATGGACAGGAGGGGTGGACACAGCAAGTAGGTGGAAGGGGCTCTGAGGGGGATTCATACAACAAGTAGTGGCAGGAGGTCTGTGCAGGGCAGCAACAGGAGATAGGAGGGTGAAACAGGAGCTCTGGATACATGAGGGAGGAAAGGAGACAGCAGGGGCCCCATGAGGATGAGATAGGACAGGATATGTGGGGGGGGGGCAGGTGTCATGGAGGCAAACTGCTTAATGAAACAGTAACACAACTAAATAGAATGAAGCAGCAGTAGATTGAAGAGTCCCCCCCCTTCTGTCCCACAGACAAGAGACAGTCACAGTGCAGACTCACTCACAGACTGTCTACACACTTCTCTGCTCCAGCCCTGCGGTCTCTCTCCTCAGGCAGCGTGTGTCCTGTGTAGAGGGGGCGTGTCCTGTGTAGAGGGGGCGTGTCTGAGTCTCTGCAGCTCAGAGGGCCCACCAAAGGGGTACTGCGTAAGTGAAATGACAGCAGTGAGAGCTCCCATCTGTATTGATGGAAGTGCTCATAGCAGCTCAGTGGCCCCCCCCAGGGGCATTGGGCCCCGGCACTTGCCCGGGGATGCCGGGTTATGACGCCGGCCCTGCTAAGATGCACCATTTTTTGCCATAAAATTCTGTCCATAGTAAGTCAACCAATTGTTGGTATTGAGTAAGAGAAAACTTTCTATCCCTGCACCACATTTATCATCTGTAGTGGCCTGTAGAAGGGTACTTTGGAGTATGGATGTTTGAGGACATTTGCCCATATTGCTGATATGGAAAGCTATCAACCCCTGTGCTTTACTGCCTTTTAAAGAGTTAATTTACCTATGATTTATGCCATTGTTTTTAATACTGTCTTAAAGGGGTTATCCAGGAAAATATATTTATGACTTATCAGGATAGGTTATCAGTATCAGATGAGCGGGGTTGCGACACCCGAGACCTCCATCGATCAGCCGTTAGAAGAGCTTGAGCGCTGCAGCCTCTTCCTAGACCAGTGATAATATGTTTATCTGTTACATGGCCTAGTTGCTGCTCAGCCTCATTCAAGTCAATGGGGCTGAGCTGCAGTACCAAGCACTGCCATTATATGATGTATAGCACTGTCCTTGGAAAGTTGCTGGGAACCTGCTTTGATCACCAGAGTTCCCGTGAGCTCATTGGCTCTCTGAAACAGCTGATTGGCGGGGGTGCTGGGACTTGGACCCTCACTGATATGATAATGTCCTGTTCTGAGGATAAGTCATCATCATATTTTCCAGGATAACCCCTTTAAATTGTTCAACTGGGGGCGTGTCCTGACTATGGCGGAGTGAACACGCATCGCTGAGAGCTCCTGTCCTGAGAGGGCTTTTGCAAGCGTTTCTAGCTCACCAGCACCTGCATTTCTAAGCTCAGATGGTTCGGACGAGAAGGGGTTCCTTAGCCGGTTCCGTCAGTACCCCCACGGACGTGAGGCATAAAGATATCCAGCAGTTTTTTTCTCCGGAGGGCCAGAAGGTAACGGGCCGCGACTCGGGAGCTACGGCTCTACCACAGGCAGCGCGCGAACTGAACATCGCTGCACCCCCATACAAGCCTTTGCATACTCCGAAGCAAGCGGAGAAAACTGGGGCTGCTCATCGCAATATGATCCAGTCTCAGTCGCCTGATTTAAATCAGAAGAGGGACTCACCTCTGCCGGCCCACGTTATGACTGGCGGAGACGCTAGGCCGGCGCCATCTTGCCAGGCCTCACGAGACTCCATGCCGCCGGCTCAAGCCGCACCGACCCTGCAGCAACAAGTCTTATCCCAGGCTATCCCTACGACAGATGCAGAAGATCCGTCATGGGACTGGAGAGCTCATGTTCGACAACTGCCGACCAGGCAGGAGATGGAACAGTTTATTGTGCGCCTGGAATCCTCCTATAAGCAGGAGCTCCATACCCTGTCCACCAATTTACAGATGGTGGAGGAGAGGGTGGACGATGTTTCCTCCCACCAGGCTGAATTGTCCTCCAGGCTGGACATGTTGGAAGATAAAGGTGTGCAAAGGGATCAACATATTAGCCAGCTCTACCGACTACATGAGGACCTTATTCACACTCTGCAAGATCTTTTCAAGATGATTTTGAACAGGCCGGTCTCTGATGATCTGGAAATAGACAGAGCACATAGGACACTCGGCCCACCAAACCCCGATCCTGCTAGACCCAGGGACGTGATATGTCGCCTGCATTACTACTCCATCAAAGAAGAGATCATGCGTAAGGCGCGCAACACAGCTACGATTGAGTTTCGGGGAGTCCATATTTCACTACTACAGGATCTGGCTCGCTCCACATTACAACAAAGAAGAGCTCTTCGCCCCCTTCTCAAGTGCCTCCGTGAAAGAGACATTCCCTATATGTGGGGTTATCCGTTCCAGCTGGTAGTCAGAAGGGGTGGCAAGCGATATGAACTGCGTGACCCGTCTGAGTTGGCTGATTTCCTGGCCGCGCTAGGCCTCCCTGATATCGAACTCCCTGAGTGGAATATCACTCCCCCGATCCCGTCGAGATTCTCTGTCTGGAAGGCTACCTCACCGGGACGTAATGATCGCTCCTCTCATTTATGATTTGAGGAATACGAAGTATCTCTCTATGTAGTTCTTCTCATAGGGTCTCTGTTGTATGTGGTCCAGCTCTAATGAGGCAGGTCTTTTTATAGGATCTGGCGACATGGTTCCCCTTTCCCTAGAAGGGGTAATCATCTCACTAGGCTTCCCTGCCTTACAGTTTGGCCTCCTGTTGCTAGGCCTCATGTTTGTTTGTTGGAGATTGGTACCTCTTTTACAGATCGCCCCTTTTTGCCCGTCATCTTTTTTTAGGGCGCTCATATGTTTACTGCTGGTTACATATACTCTCAGACAGGTCTCTACACCTGCTATTGGAAGACAGTTCCCCGATTAACGTTATTCGTTACTCACCTCAGTTCCGAGGTTTTCCTGATACCTTAGGGTGTCTTCCCTGATTTGTGTCTGACGTCTCTTCCTTTTTCTTTTGTGGTCTTGTCTTGTCTGCTTGCTTCCCCCCTTTTTTTTGTTTCTTGTGTTCTTGTGTGATTTTTTGTTGTCTTGTCTTACCGTCTTGTGTTTCCCTCATCCCTGTACCTGTTACTGATCCTGCCAAGATCTCTCTGTAATTTGGTCATGGTGTCGCCAATAAATCAGCGGGCTGTGATCAAATTGGTCTCCTTGAATGTAAGAGGTTTTAATATCCCTGATAAAAGAGCAAAGATCCTAGCTGGGTTGCAGAAAGAAAATGCTCAGATCCTACTTCTCCAGGAAACACATTTTAAAACGCACCAGGTACCAAATTTCAGATCTAAGACGTATACCACATGGTTCCATAGTACGAATCCAGATACTAAAGCTAAGGGTGTTTCGATAGCGTTGAACAAAAACTTACCCTGCTCTGTTTTAGATTCTAGATCTTGCAGCAAGGGACGCTACGTCTTTGTCAAGTTGATCATACATGGGAGAGTGTACACCGTAGGTAACATATACCTTCCAAATTCGGGTCAAGGTAAGACATTTGCAGCTATCATGTCAACATTGGAACCTTTCATGGATGGTATTGTACTGCTGGGAGGAGACTTTAATTTGCCCCTCAATCCGTCGCTGGACACCTCCCTTGGAAGATCGCTGGTTCCTAGCTCGACTCTCTCTAGGGTCCGCTCTGTCTTGCAGACCAATAGGTTGGTATATGTATGGAGGGTGTTAAATCCGACAAGTCGAGATTACACATACTACTCTCCAGCCCATGACTCCTATAGTAGGATCGACCTGTTTGTTATCTCCCACCATGCTTTGTCTTACCACCCTAGGGTGGATATTGGTTCGATATTGTAGTCAGACCATGCCCCTGTTTATCTTACTCTGGCTTTACCTGATTTAGTGGCCAAGGAATGGACATGGCGGCTCAATGCACATTTACTGAAGGACATGGTTTGTAGACAAGCCATAGAGAAGTCCATTTCAGATTTGATGGATACTCATGCTACTGACTCCACAGCTCCTCCTATGCAGTGGGAAGCTCTCAAATGTGTCCTAAGGGGGGTGTTTATTCAACACGCCTCGAGATTAAAAAGGGAGAGGGAGGCACGTATTAGGAGCTTGTCTGAGGAGTTACTTCGCCTGGAATCCCTTCATAAGGGTTCTCTTACCCCTGACATACTGACGAAATTGACCTCGGTGAGAGACAAATTAAGGGAGGAGATTAGTAGGAAACATGCAAATGCCAGGGAATGTTACCAGGGCTTCTTGTTTGAAAACACCAATAAATGTGGGTCGGCTCTAGCCAAATTTCTTCATCCTAGGTTGACACAATCCTATATCCCCGAGATTAAGAATTCTCAGGGTAAGACCTTGCATCACCCTCTCCACATTGCTGAAGCTTTCAGAGAATATTATGCATCATTGTACAATATCAAAGGCCAATTTGCGGACATGCGGCCCTCTAAACTAGATAGTCGCATCTCCTCTTATTTAAGTGAGACGGCCCTGCCCGCAATCTCGTCAGAGCAGCAAGCTGATCTAGATCTACCCCTCTCTGAGGCTGAGGTAAAACTGGTGGTCAAATCTCTTAAGGGCCATAAGAGCCCGGGACCGGACGGATTTACTAGCGTTTTCTTTAAAAGATTTCTTGATCTGCTTAGTCCCTTGATGACAAAAATGTTCAATAGCATCTCTCCTACTTGTCCCTTCCGTAAACAATCCCTGGAGGCTCATATCGTTGTCATTCCTAAGCCTAATAAGGACAACACGGTTTGTGGTAACTACAGGCCGATATCATTAATAAATTGTGATATTAAAATCTACTCAAAGATCCTGGCGAATAGATTGCGGCTGTTTTTACCGCAATGTGTTAGCCTGGACCAAGTTGGATTTGTCCCTGGCAGAGAAGCCAGAGACAATACCATTCGCACTATCACGCTGATCCATCATGTGCAAGAAAGACAGATACCCGTTGGCCTGATGTCTGTGGATCCCGAGAAGGCGTTCGACAGGGTTCATTGGCGATTTCTGTTAGCTTCCTTGCAACATCTTGGATTGGGATGCAGATTTATAGAATATGTATCAGCCTTATATACCCACCCTACCGCCAGGGTTAAGGTTAATGGGGTTCTAGCGGCCCCTTTCGAGATCCGTAATGGAACTCGTCAGGAATGCCCACTGTCCCCTCTCCTGTACTTGCTGCAAATGGAACATCTCGCTCAGGCTATCAGCCTTAATCCGGACATTACAGGTATCTCAATCAGAAATAAACAGCAGAAACTGGCGTTGTACGCTGATGACTTGCTCCTATACGTGTCGTCTCCTCACATCTCAATCCCATCTTTACTCCGAGAGTTTGATAGATTTAGACACCTGAGCAACTTCAAGGTGAATCTTTCAAAGACGGAGCTACTAAACATCTCTTTGCCCGCTGCAGATGTAGATTCCCTCAGAAATAACTTTTCTTTTAAATGGAAAGAGCAAAGTCTGGTGTACTTGGGCGTCCAAATCCCTGCACAGCTACACTTGCTGTTCCCACTCAATTACCTGCCACTGCAAAAGAGGACGTTGGAGGATATGCAGAAGTACTCTCTTAAAAAGCTGTCTTGGTTTGGCCGTATGTCCGCCTTTAAGATGGACATCCTACCAAGGTTTCTATACCTCTTTCAAACTGTCCCAGTATATGTGCCGAGGTCGTATTTCCAGGAGCTACAAAAGGGTCTGAATAAGTTTATATGGCAAGCAAGCAAACCCAGATTACAGAGACAAATCCTTGGGCGGTTTTGGCCTCCCAGACATGTTAATCTATCACAGCGCTTCGGTGCTAACCAGATTACGGGACTGGCTTCATAAGGATGCTCAGAAATTGTGGGTGGGTTTGGAACAGTCTTTGTCTCCTCTGTCCCTTAAGGCGTTGCCCTGGCTTGAGTTAGCTAAAAGACCAGCCTCGGAGGAATGGCCATATTTGGTAAGGCATGCCCTATCTATTTGGGACCATTGGATCTCCATGTCACAGGTGTCAGCCAGGCCAGGTCCCATGACCCCATTGCATGGTAACCCAGCATTTTCACCGGGCCTTCGGCCCTGCGCTTTTCTCATTAAAACCGCAGGGGATGGTATCTTGAGGGTTAAAGACTTGGTCACCTCGGGGCGACTATCCTCCATTGAGAATCTTCGACAGAACGTAGCTTTCTCACAAGTTTCATGGCTGGGGTACGCTCAAGTCAGGTCTTTTATGGGTCTCACGTTTCCGGGTAGAGTGATAGGTCAGTTGACAGACTTTGACAAGCTTTATCTGGCTTCCACTGACAGACGCGGTACAATATCATCCATGTATCAGGTTTTGCTACAATCCCAGAATGGTGACGGAGCCCCTTTCTTTGCGAAATGGGAAAGAGATCTGCAAATTACCTTCTCAGCGGATGAAGTGGAGAAGATATGTACACTCTCCCATGGGATGTCAATGGCGACTCAAGTTAAAGAAAAGAATTATAAAATTGTCTCTAGGTGGTACTATTGTCCTACTACTCTACATCAGATGTTTCCGTCGGTTCCCGATCACTGCTGGCGGTGTGAACGAGAGAAAGGCTCTATGCTGCATATCTGGTGGGACTGCCAGTTGATAAAGCCTTTCTGGGAGAAGGTTTTGAAAATTTATACCAGCTATTCGAACCTGTCAATACCTAACACTCCTCAAGTTACATTGCTGTCTCTCTTCCCGGGCTCTATCTCACAAGTTAAGAAAGGGGCACTTCGTCTCTTCTTAGCTGCGGCGCGCATGGTGATTCCAAGGCACTGGAAAACCATTACCCCCCCTACATTGACTGAGTGGGCCAAGGAACTGAAACACATTCTTAGGATGGAAGAGTTGATAGCCGACAGTCAAGAAAGGGGTGGAATTTATCAGAGCAGATACAACTCTCTAACTTTCTTTCTAGACTCTCAGAGATTTAGAGATCTGGCTTGTTCTTGAATTTTACCCCAGTAGGGTTCCTGGCAGGTGCTCCCTACCTTTAGTATCCCTCCCTTCTTCCTACTCCTCTTTCCTTTTGTGTCCTATATGTTTGGTGTGTTTTAGGAACTTCCATTTATGATTACATCCCTAGTGCTTTCACTTGGGCATTTGAGGGCTCACAATAAATCTTTTTCTCATTCACGGCGATAGTCCTCCTTGATTGGGGTTCCCTGATATGATTGGGATGTTCGAGTCCCTGTGACTTTTGCAATGTGTGTGATATTTTGGCTGTATTTCGAGGGTCCTGCGTGTCCCTGTGTTGGACTATGTCCATACTACTTGTTTCATTGCCTTGTGATGTAAAGTGTTATTTGCTTATGAAAATCAAAAAGTAAATAAAATAAGATTACACATAAATTGTTCAACTGCATTTCATATGTTTATTTTAATATATCCTGTTCAGTTCATTTGCACTGTTATTGTACTATATTTGCTCTGCATTGTGGAAAGCGTTAATACACAGCCAGCTAATACTGAGAGACTTTGGGATTTTCCAGCCTGTACACTGAGAAGCTAGTAATTTCACAGTTACCATAAGGGACTATGCAGAGAAAGTTTTGGTGGGAAAAACACAGGCCAAATGAATTCTGACTGTCTGATTTAGCTCTGTCAGATGGCTATTTTCATCTGTAAACTTCTTAGTCATCCCCATTGACCTGTATTGAAGCACAATACAAGTCTATGGGAGCCTTGAACTGCAACACTGCTTCTGTTAGTCTGTGCTTCTCCAGTTTCACCCATCCCACTACCAGGTTATGGATTTTTTAGAAACTGTATAAAAGTACAGCAGTTAGAGCCCCTAGAGGTCTGCAGATAGAGACACTTCCAGACGTCATGTGTGACCACAAGAAGATGCTGAGATGGGGATACTTGCCCAATGACTGAGCCGCAGACCCTGGGCCACCAACCCTTTGGCCAGTGTATCAGCCTTTTGGGAGATAGCTAGCTCAGGCCTTTCCTCAGCACGAAACCTTCTGCCAGAGAGGAGACTGGAGAAGTCAGCTCAGTTCATTGACTGCATTGTTTTGCACTTGAGTTCCTCTAGTAAAGAAGCACACTGGCTTACTCCAAACCCTGACTCTCTGGACTTATTTCCCATTGGGGGTGCACCACGCCTTCTCATTCCTTCCAGAGAGCAACAACACTTGGTGACCCAGTGTAGCATTGGAGCCACCTCAAACCCAGCCACTGCACATCTCAAATGTGATAAATCTGATAAATCTGGTCTCACAGGTGAAGTTGCTTGGCACACCTTTCTAGCAGCGAGACAGCAGGAAAAGTGAGCACTGCATATCACTGTGAAGTGACAACTTGCAGTGGCTTATAGGGTCCCAAATGCATACCCACCTCTATTACCTTCATATGGGTATGGAAAGTGGACAGTCCCTTTTAATGTTTTCCACTAAGTTGCTAAAGGGAATCTATAAAGTGCTGCTATAACAGTCAATCAGTTGTATCACCACATACCTACAATACTATACAATACACATACCATGCAAGTTGTAAAAACTTACGCACTAGAACATTCCACTGGGCATCTCCAGACCATCTAATTGTCCTTGTCAACTTTCATTAAGCTCGTCCCAGGTTCATCGATTGATGTGGAGCTGCAAACTGCACCATATGCAAAAAAGTTACATTGAAAAACTTGTGCATCATATGCACATGAAGGTCAGTGTCTGATCAATCTTTGCAAAGCCCAGATTTGGTCTATTGATTGATGCTGATGATGCCTACAACAATTTCCACAGGCAGCATGAGATCTAGCACTTGTGTGGTCCAGCTGAGAACTGTTGCATGTGCAGTGTTTTCCTGTTTGCGGGAACAATAATCAGATTTGGTCTGCGCACGTTTCAGTATCGAGCTTACTTCTGGATCATCAGGACCATCTCAGACCAAAACTCATCACTGTGCTTACGCACAAGGGCAAACACTCAGCTGGACCACGAAAGTGACAGACCTTATACAGCCTGTGGATGATGCTGTAGGCAGGGGCAAACTGGGAACTTAAAGTGGCTCTGGATAAAAGCCTAAAATTGGCCCCATGTTGTCCTCAGGTCCAAATTGACAGAAGGAGGGCCAACACAAATAGACAGGACTAACAGAAGTAGGCAGTCCCCACAGTACAGTGGTATGCAGAATAAAATAAAAATACCAGAGTGCAGCACAATATACTGCCTCAGCAGAACTAAATATCACAGAGCAGAACAAAATACTGCCCCAGCAGAACCAAATGCCACCGTGCTGTCCAAATTACTGCCCCAGCAGAACCAAATACTACACTGCAGCACAAAATACTGCCCCAGCAGAACTAAATACTACAGTCCAGCACAAAATACTGCCCTAGCAGAACTAAATACTACAGTCCAGCACAAAATACTACCCTAGCAGAACTAAATACCACAGTGCAGCACAATATACTGCCCCAGCAGAACCAAATACCACAGTGTAGTACAATATACTGCCCCAGCAGAACCAAATACCACAGTGTAGTACAATATACTGCCCCAGCAGAACCGAATACCCCAGTGTAGTACAATATACTGCCCCAGCAGAACCAAATACCACAGTGCAGCACAATATACTGCCCCAGCAGAACCAAATACCACGGTGCAACACAATGTAGTGCCCCAGCAGAACTAAATACCACAGTAAAGCACAATATACTGCCCCAGCAGCACCAAGTGCCACTATGCCACCAGTCAGGTTCAAAAGGGATGCTCCTAACTTAATTAATACTGAGAGCATCACATCATTATGCACTCAGCCAGCAGCAGGTTATCCAAATTCTAAAATATCCCCTCCAATGCCCAGGCCCCTTGTATGGATTATACTTACCTGCTCCCTGGCACCCGTGCCGTGTTGCTCTGGATCTCTGCACAGCCGCCGCTGCATCTCAAGCCTCAAGGAGGCTCATCCCCAACATGGCCTGCTATTGGCTGCTCCCCCCTGATCCGAACAATGGGGAGCGGCGGCTGTGCAGGGATCCCAAGCGACGCAGGTGCCGGGGAGCAGGTAAGTATAATCCATACAAGGGGCCCGGGCATTGGGGGGGTATTTTAGAATTTGGATAACCCCTTTAAGCATCCCCCTGGACATCAGCCCACCTGGAAATTTACCTGTAGGGTCTAGTCCACCCCTGGTTTTAGACATCGTCCATTTCAATCAACAGCTATGGTTGGGTTTTTCAAAGATTGACCAGGACACTGAGTTGTCATTTGCATACAGTGCAAGAGTTTTCAAGATAACATATTATAGAAAGCTAGAAATAACTTTAGAAAGATGTTTTCAGATTACAAACAGTGTTGGTAGCGATAGGGGTAAATCCTGCTGCTGAGTGTTATGGATTGCAAGTCATTCTTTACATCCACCAGATATCCAAATTGCTTTCCATTTTCAAATTGAGCGAAGCTTGCTTCGGATGATAGATCCAAAGTCGCTTCATTCAAAACTTTGTTTGAATGCTGTAAGAAGACCCGTCTCCGTACAGCATTCAAATGTATGGGCTGGGCGAAGGAGAAGAACTTTTGACATTCGATTGTACAACTTGAAAACCATTTTAAAACTGTAATTCGAAGTTGGCCTTGGTACCGAGGTACCAGTCAGTACTGAAGCCAACTTTGGATTGCTATTTTAAAATGGTTTTCAAGTTGTACAATCAAAGACTTAACGAACTTCAGCCCTGCGCAGCGGATACATTTAAATGCTGTACAGCGAAGAGTCTCCGAATGAAGTTTGGAACGAAGTTTCAGTAAAATAATAATAATAATATAAAAAAGGAACCAGAATGATACGTACCAGTTCTTTTATGCCTCCTACTCATTACATGTAAGGTTGGATTATCTAACTATGCTTTAAAGCCCTCCAGCTGTTGCAAAACTACAACTATCAGCATGCATAGACAGCCTACAGCTAGGGATGAGCGAATTCACTTTGGATGAAACATCCAACGTCGATTTGCATAAAACTTTGTTAGACTACTGTACAGGCTCCAAGGTACCACTTGGAACCAAACCCGAGTTCCGGAAATGGTTTTTTACAGTACAAATTAATTTATGAAGTTATTACCCGAAGTAACTTTGGCTCATCTGAGCCAATACATTCTAATACTAATGCAATCGCACTCTGCCCTGCCTCTATGCTGGATGTTGAATGAGGCATTAGTGTACATTTTGGCCAAAGCGTAATAAGCCACTCACCACGTCCAGGTCGCCTCTATGAGTGGTCCCTAACACTAGTTCCTACCTGTTATGGGCCATGACAGCCACACAAAGTCCAGGGAGCGCAGGTACAGCATGCACGCCAGGCACACAGGCAAGCAGAACTAGTGTTAGGGACCACTCATGGAGGCGACCTTGACGTGGTGAGTGGCTTATTACGCTTTGGCCAAAATGTACACCAATGCCTCATTCAACATCCAGAATAGAGGCAGGGCAGAGTGCTGGTTGAAGAGTGCGATTGCATTTGTGTTTTTGAGTTTGTATGTGTATTTTGCCATAGCAATGCGCACCTGCATACAGGGTTGTGCTGACTGAACCCCCACATTCTAATACTGTACTGACAGTATTCAAACAAAGTTTCTGCGAACCGACTTCGGATGTTTCATCCGAAGTCGATTCGCTCATCCCTACCTACAGTTATTAGGGCATTCTGAGAGTTGTAGTTTTGCAACAGCTGGAGGGCTACAGGTTGAGCATCCCTGCTTTAGAGAATATGTTGTTTATTTACTGCCTGTCTTCAATAACTTTTCGAGATGTTGTTCATTCAACCAGGCGTTAAGTGCGACAGTCATGCATTTTTAGTTTTTTCCAGCAATTAAGCTGACATGAGGCTTCTGATTTAAAATCCATGCACATGAATTTCCACCAGACAAAGGGTTCTTCAGTCAGTTTCCCTTTGCTTGATCGAGTTAATAATAATCACCTTGGTCGCTACTTTTTTATAAATAGGGCATTGATTTAAAAAAAAAAATTTTTCATGGCTTAAAATTGGTATTTGTTGCTCCAAAAAAGGGAGAATACAAATCCTGAGAAGAAAATAAACAACTCGAGTAAATGGGGAATATTACACCAGCATAGCATTTCGATGGCACCAATTCAATACTGTGAGGAGCATGGAAGAGAAAATGTAAAATGTTTCTCGTTCCCAATCTACAGACAAATTTAACGCTTATGTACTTAGTGTATGTTGTTTCTGAAGACATCCTCTAATTTCTACCAACCCCCCTCATACATCCCTTCCTAGACTAGATTAACATTTTAGCATTTTTTGCATTGTCTATCATTAAGACTACATTGTTTAGTGTCAAAATCAGGATTCAGGATATAAATACTGAAAAAAATAATAGTTGGTGTAATCTATATATCCATCACAGAGGAGATAGAAACGCAACTGTATAACCAAATAGAGCGGGCGGCACAGGCTGGTACAGTGGTCATAATGGGAGATTTTAACTTCCCAGACATTGACTGGGGTCATGGTTCTGCCTCAACTGCAAAGGGGAGAAAATTCCTCAACTTGTGCAGGACCACTTTATGGGCAAGTTTTTAGAAGCTCCCACTAGGGGCGATGCTCTGTTGGATCTGGTAATCTCTAATGATGTAGAGCTTGTTGGAAATGTTACTGTTCGAGAAACACTAGGTAATAGTGACCACAATATAATTATATTCCCCCTACACTATAAGGCTGCTTTCACACTAGCGTTCGGGTGTCCGCTCGTGAGCTCCGTTTGAAGGGGCTCACGAGCGGACCCGAACGCAGCCGTCCAGCTCTGATGCAGTCTGAATGGAGCGGATCCGCTCAGACTGCATCAGTCTGGCGGCGTTCAGCCTCCGCTCCGCTCGCCTCCGCACGGACAGGCGGACAGCTGAACGCTGCTTGCAGCGTTCGGGTGTCCGCCTGGCCGTGCGGAGGCGTGCGGATCCGTCCAGACTTACAATGTAAGTCAATGGGGACGGATCCGTTTGAAGATGCCACAATATGGCTCAATCTTCAAGCGGATCCGTCCCCCATTGACTTTACATTGAAAGTCTGGACGGATCTGTCCGAGGCTATTTTCACACTTAGCTTTTTTTTGCCATTTTAATGCAGACGGATCCGTTCTGAACGGAGCCTCCGTCTGCATTAATATGATCGGATCCGTTCAGAACGGATCCGATCGAACGCTAGTGTGAAAGTAGCCTAAGAAGCAAACTCTGTCAGGCAGAGCAAAGACACTGAATTGTAAAAAGGCTAATTTCCCTGGGTTGAAGGAAGCATTTCAGGGCATAGACTGGGAGCAGCTACTGTCACATAATAATACTGAGGATAAATGGGAGAGCTTTAAATCCACATTGAGTAATTGCACTAAAAAATGTATCCCTTTAGGTAACAAGTATAAACGGATAAAATTTAAAACCCCCTTGGCTTACAGCTACTGTAAAAAGGGCAATAAAAGACAAAGAAAGGGAATTAAAAAAATACAAATCTGAAGGGTCAGCTGTAGCGTTTGAAGATTACAAAGGCCTTAATAAAATCTGTAAAACGGAGATAAAATTAGCAAAAATACAAAACAGCAGGTAGCAAAAGAGAGCAAAACAAATCCCAAAAATTCTTTAAATGTATAAATGCTAAAAAACCAAGGTCTGAGCAGGTAGGTTCCCTAAATAATAGTGAAGGGGGGTAGTCACTGAAGGTAAGGAAAAGGCAGAGTTACTAAATGTTTTTTTTTTAGCTCTGTATATACAAAAGAAGAGAAAGGAGCCGATATCTGTGGTGCTGGGGCTGTTAGTACATCCAGTAATATACTCAATTGGCTAACTGTAGATATGGTCCAAGAGAAGTTAAATAAGGTAAATGTGAGCAAGGCTCCTGGTCCAGATGGATTACACCCAAGAGTGCTTAAAGAGCTCAGCTCAATCATTTCTGTGAACTTGTTTAAATTTTTTAAAGATTCTCTTGGTACTGGTACCGTGCTAAGTGATTGGCGCAAGGCAAATGGGGTGTCCATATTCAAAAAAGGATCAAGGTCATCCACAGGTAATTTTAGACCAGTTAGTTTAACTTATGTTGTGGGAAAAATGTTTAAAGAACTCTTAAGGGACTATATACAGGAGTATGTGACTATAAATAATATTATAAGTGATAACAGCACAGGTTTACCAAGGACAGAAGTTGTCAGACTAACCTGATTTGTTTTTATTAGGCGGCGAGTAGAAGCCTGGACAGAGGGGCGGCTGTGGGTGTAGTGTTTCTGGATTTTGCAAAGGCTTTTTATTATGGCCCTCGTTGATGTTGAATAGGTAAAGTAAGGTCTATAGGATTGAAAAGTATAGTTTGTAATTAGATTAAAAACTGGCTGAAGGACCATGTCCAGAGAGTTGTGGTCAATGATTGCTATTCAGAATGGTCCCAGGTTATAAGTGGTGTACCCCAAGATTCAGTGCTGGGTCCTCTATTATTTAATCTATTTATTAATGATATCGAGGATGGGATTAATAGCACCATTCTATTTTTGCAGATGACACTAAGCTATGTAGTACTGTACAGTCTATGGAAGATGTCTATAAACTACAAGCTGACTTGAACACTGAGTGATTGGGCATCAACTTGGCAAATTAGATTCAATGTGGACAAATGTAAAGTTATGCATCTTGGTAGTAATAATCTCTGTGCTTCATATGTCCTAGGGGATGTAGCACTGGGAGAGTCACTTATAGAGAAGGATTTGGGTGTCCTTGTAGATGGTAGATTAAATAACAGCAGGCAATGTCAATCAGCTGCTTCTAAGGCCACCAGTATATTGTCATGCATTAAACGAGGCATTGGCTCGCGGAGCAGGGATGTAATATTACCACTTTACAAGGTGTTGGTGCGGCCTCATCTGGAATATGCAGTCCAGTTCTGGGCACCAGTCCATAGAAAGGACGCTCTGCAGCTGGAAAAAGTACAGAGGAGAGCGACTAAACTGATAAGGGGCATGGAGGGTCTTAGTTATGAAGAAAGATTAAAAGAATTGAATTTATTTAGTCTTGAAAAGAGACGTCTAAGGGGGGACATGATTAACCTATATATATATATATATATATATATATATATATATAAAACAAATATATAAATGGGCCATACAAAAAATACTGTGAAAAACTGTTCCATGTAAAATGCCCTCAAAAGACAAGGGGGCACTGCCTCCAACTGGAGAAGAAAAAGTTCAGTCTCCAGAAGAGTCAAAGCTTCTTTACTGTAAGAACTGTGAATCTGTGGAATAGACTTCCTCAGGACGTGGTCACAGCAGGAACAGTGGACAGTTTTAAAAAGGGTTTAGATGGATTATGAAAACATGTAGAAATCTGAGTCTCACCTTTGCGTCCCCACTAGTGTTGATCGAGCACCAAAGTGCTCTATATAGCACCCAATGACATGTGGTTCGGCTCAGTCTTAGTCAGGGAGAGCTGCAGCAGAAGGGACAGATAGTGTAGGGACAGGAATATATACAGGTCCTTCTCAAAAAATTAGCATATTGTGATAAAGTTCATTATTTTCTGTAATGTACTGATAAACATTAGACTTTCATATATTTTAGATTCATTACACACCAACTGAAGTAGTTCAAGCCTTTTATTGTTTTAATATTGATGATTTTGGCATACAGCTCATGAAAACCCAAATTTCCTATCTCAAAAAATTAGCATATTTCATCCGACCAATAAAAGAAAAGTGTTTTTAATACAAAAAAAGTCAACCTTCAAATAATTATGTTCAGTTATGCATTCAATACTTGGTCGGGAATCCTTTTGCAGAAATGACTGCTTCAATGCGGCGTGGCATGGAGGCAATCAGCCTGTGACACTGCTGAGGTGTTATGGAGGCCCAGGATGCTTCGATAGCGGCCTTAAGCTCATCCAGAGTGTTGGGTCTTGCGTCTCTCAACTTTCTCTTCCCAATATCCCACAGATTCTCTATGGGGTTCAGGTTAGGAGAGTTGGCAGGCCAATTGAGCACAGTAATACCATGGTCAGTAAACCATTTACCAGTGGTTTTGGCACTGTGAGCAGGTGCCAGGTCGTGCTGAAAAATGAAATCTTCATCTCCATAAAGCTTTTCAGCAGATGGAAGCATGAAGTGCTCCAAAATCTCCTGATAGCTAGCTGCATTGACCCTGCCCTTGATAAAACACAGTGGACCAACACCAGCAGCTGACGTGGCACCCCAGACCATCACTGACTGTGGGTACTTGACACTGGACTTCAGGCATTTTGGCATTTCCCTCTCCCCAGTCTTCCTCCAGACTCTGGCACCTTGATTTCCGAATGACATGCAGCAGTCCAGTGCTGCTTCTCTGAAGCCCAGGTCAGGCGCTTCTGCCGTTGTTTCTGGTTCAAAAGTGGCTTGACCTGGGGAATGCGGCACCTGTATCCCATTTCCTGCACACGCCTGTACACGGTGGCTCTGGATGTTTCTACTCCACACTCAGTCCACTGCTTCCGCAGGTCCCCCAAGGTCTGGAATCGGTCCTTCTCCACAATCTTCCTCAGGGTCCGGTCACCTCTTCTCGTTGTGCAGCGTTTTCTGCCACACTTTTTCCTTCCCACAGACTTCCCACTGAGGTGCCTTGATACAGCACTCTGGGAACAGCCTATTCGTTCAGAAATTTCTTTCTGTGTCTTACCCTCTTGCTTGAGGGTGTCAATGATGGACTTCTGGACAGCAGTCAGGTCGGCAGTCGTACCCATGATTACGGTTTTGAGTAATGAACCAGGCTGGGAGTTTTTAAAAGCCTCAGGAATCTTTTGCAGGTGTTTAGAGTTAATTAGTTGATTCAGATGATTAGGTTAATAGCTCGTTTAGAGAACCTTTTCATGATATGCTAATTTTTAGAGATAGGAATTTGGGGTTTTCATGAGCTGTATGCCAAAATCATCAATATTAAAACAATAAAAGGCTTGAACTACTTCAGTTGGTGTGTAATGAATCTAAAATATGTGAAAGTCTAATGTTTATCAGTACATTACAGAAAATAATGAACTTTATCACAATATGCTAATTTTTTGAGAATGACCTGTATATATTTTTTTTAGGCAGGGTTTAGTGTTGAAAGGTGTTAGAGACCCAAAAGTCCCTTTAAGGACTATTGTTTTATCTGGCTGTAATAGATATTATTAGCGCAACCTAAATTGCGTGCAAATTGTATTGCCGCTGCTGTCAGTGACACAACCTCTGCTACATCTGTTGTGTTACATTTGAACATCCTAAATATCTGTGACATTCAGCGCAATTGTTTGGCCGCTGCTGACAGCAACATTACCTGCGCTACATCTCCTGTATAACGTTTGCGTATCCTAAATATCTGAATGTTTTGTACATACTGCCTGTTACCATATCCATCTTGTCAGGACAATAAAACCTTGCAGTTGGAACTTTTGTGATTGTACTTCACTATCTGTGGCCCCTTGATTTTTTATAAGGTTCCCAAAGGAAAGGTGAATCTGAGTGAACTGATCGCTTACCCATGTCCATGAAATCTCTGGGAGATTTGGAAGGGAGGATTTTCAGCTTTGTCCTGGAGCAGCGCCATCCATTTACAGAAACGCTATATAGCACCCGATGACGCGTTCCGGCCAGACAATCACTGTAACCAACATTGCTACGGCATTACAGTGAGTGCCAGTACTTTCCCGCACGTTTATCGGCTGCGGGGCAGCCAACAAACGTGCGGGGATAAAACTTGAGCATCGCGCTCGAGCACACGCTGTGTTCGGCCGAACACCACGATGTACCAAGCATCGTGATGCCCGAGTCAAAATGGTGTTCGGCCGAGGATGCTCGCCCAACACTAGTCCCACCTATACCTTGGTTGAACTTGATGGACTTGTGTCTTTTTTTTCGAACACTAATAAAAAACACACACCGGCTACATGTCAAATTCATATTTTTGTAAAAGTATATTTCATCACCAAAAAAAAAAAATGGTTTAAAACAGGCATGCCCAACCTGCCGCCCTCCAACTGTTGCAAAACTACAACTCCCAGCATGCCCTAATAGCTATAGGCTGGTTTAAAAGACATCCCTGGTTTAAAAGAAATCCGATCAGCAAATTCAACATTTAAGACAATTTCAAGTTTGTGTCAAATGAGCCAAAAATTTGAGAAAATAAATTTGTCTAAAACATAGACTTAGAATGGACATGCCCTCTGAAGTGTAGGAAAAAAGTAGTTGAGCAAGGCATATTGAAGCATTCTATCTGGTGCATGGTGTGCATACATTTTACTACAGTGGAGATGCACCATTTTGTGCCAATATGCACCAAAGTCGCACAGTCAATAGTAAATCTGGACCTTTTGTATATTAAATGAGTTATAGGAGATTAGGAAACCATTGCTTCTTTCTTCCAGGAACGGTACAACTCTAGTCCTTAGGCTATTGTGTGGTATTGCAGTTTAGCGTCAGTCACTTGAGTTGAGTTGGGCACCAATACACATAGCCCATTACCAAGAGTGAGCCTATTTTGCAAGGCAAGAGCCATGTTATTTGTAATGTCATACAAGTCTAGAAGGAAGTTGTACTTTTTGGAAATCCAAAGTTTATCCATGACATCTATGAGTTTAAAACACTCAAGATCCTCCACTTGATGATAACTAAAAAGAACCTAAAGTCATCTCCTACTGGACCTGACTACAGAGGATACAGTTTGTAGTCAGATTCAGCTTGTTACCCAAATTGATGTTTATACGATCACCTTAATGATGGGTTGGTGCACAGTTCATCTCATAGCGGACATCCTAATTCTATTCTGTATACATGTTTTACAATTCGAGGCAGTGCAATGATTTTCTGCCATTTTCTGCTGGAAAGCATTTGGAAATTGTTTGCTAAAATAATTGCACTTAAATACTGTTCATACCCAGTGCAAATATCTGTATGGGCCACATGGTACAAATACCCCCAAAAAAGAAACAAAAATTAGTTTGTTCAGTACAACGTATTTCTACACTTGTTCAGTGGATGCCTACTTTGCCAGGGATACATGAAAAATTACTTGTCCGTTTTGCTTCGCTGGTTATTTCTTGCTTCTAACTGGATGACCTGAGTAATTGGAATTGACTTTACTCAATACAGAATTTGCAGTATTGAAAGAACTAGATTTTGTTTTACTTTTTCTTTCTTTCTGCTAGGCACAGTGTGCAGATCAGACATGGAGTTTACAATTATTTAAGGTGAGCAGGATATCCTGAATAAAGGTCCAGCTGGACAGTGTTACCAGTTGGGGGGTGTCCCTGTCAGAAAAAGTTACAGGTCCTTTTTTTAAAGGGGTTGGACACTTTGTAAATATACTGTACATATTAAAGTTCTCTTTTCAAATGTCTTCAGGAGTTGGGTTTCCCTTGCCCACTTGTGGCTGAAGGGCATAAACAATTAATTGGCACTACATTGAGGAACTCCATCCACATGGGATGAATTAATTAAAACACTATTTCTTTCTTGTAACACCCGGGGGTGTCGGCCATGTGCTACGTATTGTTTGGGTAGGACTAGGCCAGTGATGATTATTTACTTTTACTACTCCATATGTGATTTGTCTGTTTTACCTTATATTTAATCATAATATAGTTTTATCACTAAACCTTTTAAGCTTATTCATTCTTATATCCTCAAATTAACATTTTTAAAACAATATTTATTATGATTTTTGGTGTGGTTTCAGTGAGGATTTTCATTTCTACCAATTTTCAATGGAAATTCTGGATGCAGGTTTACCTTGGAATCCATATAAAAAATGGACAGTACACTTTTTTTTCATGTTGCAGTTTTTAAAACCGCAGTTGGAAAAAAAGGCACTTTCTGGTTCAACATGTGGATTCCCCATTGAAATCAATGGGGAAGTTTTACGTGCATTTTTGGTGCTGAACCCGTGCCCAAAATACCGTATTTTTCACCCTATAAGACGCACCGTCCCATAAGACGCACCGTCCCATAAGACGCACCGTCCCATAAGACGCACCTAGGTTTTTGAGAAGGAAAATAAGAAAATAAATATTTTAAACCAAAAGGTGTGCTTTTGGTGGGTTTTGAACTAATTGTGGTCTGTGGATGGCGCACTGTTATGGGGGATCTGTGGGTGACGCACTGTTATGGGGATCTATGGGTGATGCACTGGTATGGGGGATCTGTGGGGGACACTTATGGGGGATCTGTGGGTGACGCACTTATAGGGGATCTGTGGGTGATGCACTGTTATGGGGGATCTGTAGGTGACACTTATGGGGGATCTGTGGGTGACACTTATGGGGGATCTGTGGGTGATACTTATGGGGGATCTGTGGGTGACACTTATGGAGGATCTGTGGGTGACACTTATGGGGGATCTGTGGGTGGCTCTTATTGGGGTCTCTGGATGGCACTGTTATGAGGATCTGTGTATGACAGTTATGGGGGGGGGGATCTGTGGATGACACATATATAGCATCTTATGCTATGTGTCATCCACAGATCCCCTCCATAACAGTGTCCCTGTAGTGAATGACCCTCAATACATGGGCTGGGGGCCGGCATCTGCTTTTATAATGACAGAGGGGCCCGTGCAGTGACTGTATTCTACTACACGGGCCCCGCTCACTGTATAATCGTATCTGTAATAGTTAATTATGTATATAATCGGGTAATCAGCGCCTGTATTACTTACAACTACAAGCGCTCGGTAGGTAGCAGAGAGGAGGGAGGAGGCAGGCCGGGAGGACGGGCGCTGTCAGCGTGAGTCACTACGTCACGCGCCCACGCCGCCTGCTTCATTCATAAAGTGGGCAGCGCAGGCACGTGACGTAGTGACTCACGCTGACAGCGCCCGTCCTCCCGGCCTGCCTCCTCCCTCCTCTCTGCTACCTACCGAGCGCTTGTAGTTGTAAGTAATACAGGCGCTGATTATGCAATTATATACATAATTAACTATTACAGATACGATTATACAGTGAGCGGGGCCCGTGTAGTAGAATACAGTCACTGCACGGGCCCCGCTGTCATTATAAAAGCAGATGCTGGCCCCCAGCCCCTCCTCCCTCACAGCTGATACACCTGCATTGCGGCGGGTGTATCATTAAAAATTTCATTAAAATCAGCAGCATTCGCCCCATAAGACGCACTGCTATTTTCCCCCCACTTTTGGGGGGGGGGGAAAGTGCGTCTTATAGGGCGAAAAATACGGTACTCCATGTTTGCATACCCTAATACAGGGGTGGGCAACTCCAGCTGTTGTGAAACTACAATACCCAGCATGCTCCATTTATTTCTATGAGAGTTCTGCGAAGAGCAGAGTGCACATGCATGCTGGGAGTTATAGTTTCACAACAGCTAGAGTTGCCAACCCCTGTCCTTAGGCATGTGATATACAGTGGATATAAAAAGTCTACACACCCCTGTTAAAATGTCAGGTTTCTGTGCTGTAAAAAGATGAGACAAAGATAAATAATTTCAGAACTTTTTCCACCTTTAATGTAACCTATAAACTGTACAACTCACTTGAAAAACAAACTGAAATCTTTTAGGTGGAGGGAAGAAAAAATATAAAAATAAAATATTATGGTTGCATAAGTGTTAACACCCTTAAACTAATACTTTTTTGAAGCACCTTTTGATTTTATTACAGTCTTTTTGGGTAAGAGTCTATCAGCATGGCACATTTTGACTTGGTAAGGTTTGCCGACTCTTCTTTGCAAAAACACTTCAAATCTGTCAGATTGCGAGGGCATCTCCTGGGCACAGCCCTCTTCAGATCACCCCACAGATTTTCAATCGGATTCACGTCTGGGCTCTGGCCGGGCCATTCTAAAACTTTAATCTTATTCTGGTGAAGCCATTCCTTTGTTGATTTGGATGTATGCTTTAGGTCGTTGTCATGCTGAAAAATGAAGTTCCTCTTCATGTTCAGCTTTCTAGCAGAAGCCTGAAGGTTTTGTGCCAATATTGACTGGTATTTGGAACTGTTCATAATTCCCTCTATCTTAACTAAGGCCCCAGTTCCAGCTGAAGACAAACAGCCCCTTGGCATGATGCTGCCACCACCATGCTTCACTGTGGGGATGGTGTTCTTTTGCTGATGTGCAGTGTTGTTTTTGCGCCAAACATATCTTTTGGAATTATGGCCAAAAAATTCAACCTTGGTTTCATCAGACCATAACACCTTTTCCCACATGCTTTTGGGAGACTTCAGATGTGTTTTTGCAAAATGTAGCCTGGCTTGGATGTTTTTCTTCGTAAGAAAAGGCTTTCGTCTTGCCACTCTACCCCATAGCCCAGACATATGAAGAATACGGGAGATTGTTGTCACATGTACCACACAGCCAGTACTTGCCAGATATTCCTGCAGCTCCTTTAACCCCTTAAGGACACATGACGTATCGGTACGGCATGTTTCCCGAGTCCTTAAGGACACATGACGTACCGGTACGTCATGTGTTGTTCCGATCACTGCCGTGCGGCCGGCTGTGATCGGAACAAGGTGCCTGCTCAAATCATTGAGCAGGCACCTCGGCTAAATGCGCGGGGGGGTCCCGTGACGCCCCCATGTCCGCGATCGCAACAAACCGCAGGTCAATTCAGACCTGCGGTTTGTTGCGCTTTCTGCAGTTTCTGATCGCTGCGGTCCCCGTACGGACCGCTGTATGGAAAAAGTTAACAGTAAGAGGGAGCTCCCTCCCTCTCCGATCGGGGGGCTGCAGTGCCTTTGCACAGGGGCGTAGCGTGGGGGGGGCCGGAGGGGCCGTTGCCCCGGGCGCCAAATTGCAGGGGGCGCCAGGCATCCGAAATTTCAATGAGGGCTACGGGAGCCTATGGCTCCCGTCCCCTCCGTTATGCCCCATAGGCTTCAGGCCACTAGGCCTGAAGCCTATAAGGCAGTAGAGGCGAGCGACGCAGGACTCGGTCACGATAACCTCACTGTGACCTCCTGCGTCGGGTCTCGCGAGATGACGCGATGACGCGGCGCAGGAAGGCACAGTGAGGCGTTCGTGACCGCCTGCGGCGGGAACAAGCGGGGATGGAGATAGGTAAGTATTTTTTTTTAATGTTAACTTACCTAATTGCAGAGGCTCTGGCGGCAGTATGGGGGGTGGGAGAGGAGAGGAGAGGACTGGAGCAGAAAGGCTTCAATGGCATTGGCACAGCAATAAGAGGGGCGATTATATTAGCAAAGAGGGGGGCCAGTACATTAATAACAGAGGGGCCATTACATTAATAACAAAGAGGGGGACATTATATTAGCAAAGAGGGGGCCAGTACATTAATAGCAAAGAGGGGGACATTACATTAGCAAAGAGGGGGCCAGTACATTAATAGCAAAGAGGGGGACATTACATTAGCAAAGAGGGGGCCAGTACATTAATAATAAAAAGGGGGCCATTATATTAATAATAAAGAGGGGGCCAGTACATTATTAATAAAAAGGGGGCCATTATATTAATAATAAAGAGGGGGCCAGTACATTATTATTATTAATGTAATGACCCCCTCTTCATTATTAATGTAATGACCCCCTCTTTATTATTAATATAATGGCCCCCTCTTTATTATTAATGTAATGGCCCCTCTTTATTATTAATGTAATGCCCCCTCTTTATTATTAATGTAATGACCCCCTCTTTATTATTAATGTAATGACCCCCTCTTTATTATTAATATAATGGCCCCCTCTTTATTATTAATATAATGACCCCCTCTTCATTATTAATGTAATGGCCCCTCTTTATTATTAATGTTTTGGCCCCCTCTTTATTATTAATATAATGGCCCCTCTTTATTATTAATGTAATGACCCCCTCTTTATTATTAATGTAATGGCCCCTCTTTATTATTAATATAATGACCCCCTCTTCATTATTAATGTAATGGCCCCTCTTTATTATTAATGTATTGGCCCCCTCTTTATTATTAATATAATGGCCCCTCTTTATTATTAATGTAATGACCCCCTCTTTATTATTAATATAATGGCCCCTCTTTATTATTAATGTAATGACCCCCTCTTTATTATTAATATAATGGCCCCTCTTTATTATTAATATAATGACCCCCTCTTTGTTATGAATGTAATGACCCCCTCTTTATTATTAATGTAATGACCCCCTCTTTGCTAATATAATGGCCCCCTCTTTGTTATTAAAGAGAGGGCCAGTACATTAATAATAAAGAGGGGGCCATTATAATATACAGGGGGAATGAAAGCTATCTGTCTGGCTCTAGCTCAGTATTGGGGGGCAGCAGGATGACAGTGTTGAAGGAAGGAGAGCATGATAGTAAAGTGAGGAACCTAAATTTTTTTCGGTGAAACTCTGCAGAGACGAGAAGCGGCTGAAAGAAGTTATCATGGCGGTCTTATCTCTGAATGAAGACGTCGAGGAGAGTCTACATCACAGGAGACGTCACTGGATGTAACAGGTATGGTGCGGTATTCTACTGTAATAATAATGTCCATCCACATATCTGTTTCATGGTAGGGTTGGGGGAGAAGATTGAGAATTTGGCCCATACTGCCGCATTCTGGCCCCAGACTTCAGGTCACACTGTACGTGTTCAGAATTCTGGGGCCTCACACCCATCTACTACATTATCTGTACTCAGAGAGTTATCTCTGTGTTATCTGAGGTGTGACATAGGACTGCTAGTGATCTACTACAGTATCTGTTAAAAGTGGCGTGCCTGGGGTAGGCGCGGGGGGGGGGGGGGCGCAATTTTTGGCTTGCCCCGGGTGCTGGCAACCCACGCTACGCCACTGCCTTTGCAGCCCCCCGATGGAGAGGGAGAGAGCCCCCAGACAGCCCCCCCAGAGCCCCGTCCTTACCCTTCCCCGTCTGCGCAGTTCTGACCATAACTGAGCAGACGGGGAAGGTTCCCATGGCAACAGGACGCCTCTCAGGCGTCCTGCTGTCCATGGTGCTGAACAGATCTGTGCTGAAAGCATAGATCTGTTCAGTGTAAGTAAAATATAGTACAGTGCAATATATATTGTACTGTACTGTATTATGCACACATCAGACCCACTGGATCTTCAAGAACCAAGTGGGTCTGGGTCAAAAAAAAAGTGAAAAAAGGTAAAAATCAAAAAACACATTTATCACTGATTAAAAATTAAAAAAATAAAATTCCCTACACATGTTTGGTATCGCCGCGTCCGTAACGACCTGATCTATAAAACGGTCATGTTACTTTACCCGAACGGTGAACGCCATAAAAATAAAAAATAAAAAACTATGATGAAATTGAAATTTTGTCCACCTTACTTCCCAAAAAAAGGTAATAAAAGTGATCAAAAAAGTCGCATGTACGCCAAAATTGTAACAATCAAACCGTCATCTCATCCCGCAAAAAATGAGACCCTACTTAAGATAATCGCCCAAAAACTGAAAAAACTATGGCTCTTAGACTATGGAAACACTAAAACATCATTTTTTTGGTTTCAAAAATGAAATCATTGTGTAAAACTTACATAAATAAAAAAAAAGTATACATATTAGGTATCGCCACGTCCGTATCGACCGGCTCTATAAAAATATCACATGACCTAACCCCTCAGGTGACCACCGTAAAAAAATAAAAATAAAAACGGTGTAAAAAAAGCCATTTTTTGTCATCTTACGTCACAAAAAGTGTAATAGCAAGCGATCAAAAAGTCATATGCACCCCAAAATAGTGCCAATCAAACCGTCATCTCATCCCGCAAAAAATGAGACCCTACTTAAGATAATCACCCAAAAACTGAAAAAACAATGGCTCTTAGACTATGGAGACACTAAAACATTTTTTTTGTTTTAAAAATGAAATCATTGTGTAAAACGTACATAAATAAAAAAAATTGTATACATATTAGGTATCGCCGCGTCCGTGACAACCTGCTCTATAAAATTACCACATGATCTAACCTGTCAGATGAATGTTGTAAATAAAAAAATAAAAAACGCTGCCAAAAAAGCTATTTCTTGTTACCTTGCCGCACAAAAAGTGTAATATAGAGCAACCAAAAATCATATGTACCCTAAACTAGTACCAACAAAACTGCCACCCTATCCCGTAGTTTCTAAAATGGGGTCACTTTTTTGGAGTTTCTACTCTAGGGGTGCATCAGGGGGGCTTCAAATGGGACATGGTGTAAAAAAAAACAGTCCAGCAAAACCTGCCTTCCAAAAACCGTATGGCATTCCTTTCCTTCTGCGCCCTGCCGTGTGCCCGTACAGCGGTTTACGACCACATATGGGGTGTTTCTGTAAACTACAGAATCAGGGCCATAAATAATGAGTTTTGTTTGGCTGTTAACCCTTGCTTTGTAACTGGAAAAAAAAAATTAAAATGGAAAATCTGCCAAAAAAGTGAAATTTTGAAATTGTATCTCTATTTTCCATTAAATCTTGTGCAACACCTAAAGGGTTAACAAAGTTTGTAAAATCCGTTTTGAATACCTTGATGGGTGTAGTTTCTTAGATGGGGTCACTTTTATGGAGTTTATAATCTGGGGGTGCATCAGGGGGGCTTCAAATGGGACATGGTGTCAAAAAACCGGTCCATAAAAATCAGCCCTCCAAAAAACAAACGGCGCACCTTTCCCTCTACGCCCCGCTGTGTGGCCGTACAGTAGTTTACGGCCACATATGGGGTGTTTCTGTAAACAGCAGAGTCAGGGCAATAAAGATACAGTCTTGTTTGGCTGTTAACCCTTGCTTTGTTAGTGGAAAAAATGGGTTAAAATGGAAAATTAGGCAAAAAAATGAAATTCTCAAATTTCATCGCCATTTGCCAATAACTCTTGTGCAACACCTAAAGGGTTAACGACGTATGTAAAATCAGTTTTGAATACCTTGAGGGGTGTAGTTTCTTAGATGGGGTCACTTTTAGGGAGTTTCTCCTCTAGGGGTGCATCAGGGGGCTTCAAATGGGACATGGTGTAAATAAACCAGTCCATAAAAATCAGCCTTCCAAAAACCAAACGGCGCACCTTTCACTCTACGCCCCGCTGTGTGGCCGTACAGTAGTTTACGGCCACATATTGGGTGTTTCTGTAAACGGCAGAGTCAGGGCAATAAAGATACCGTCTTGTTTGGCTGTTAACCCTTGCTTTGTTAGTGGAAAAAATGGGTTAAAATGAAAAATTAGACAAAAAAATAAAATTCTCAAATTTCCTCCCCATTTGCCAATAACTCTTGTGCAACACCTAAAGGGTTAACAACGTATTCAAAATCAGTTTTGAATACCTTGAGGGGTGTAGTTTCTTAGATGGGGTCATTTTTGGGTGGTTTCTATTATGTAAGCCTCGCAAAGTGACTTGAGACCTGAACTGGTCCCTAAAAATTGAGTTTTTGTAAATTTCTGAAAAATTTCAAGATTTGCTTCTAAACTTCTAAGCCTTATAACATCCCCAAAAAATAAAATATCATTCCCAAAATAATTCAAACATGAAGTAGACATATGGGGAATGTAAAGTCATCCAAATTTTTGGGGGTATTACTATGTATTACAGAAGTAGAGAAACTGGAACTTTGAAATTTGCTAATTTTTCCAAATTTTTGTTAAATTTGGTATTTTTTGGTGCAAAAAAAATAATTTTTTTGACTTCATTTTACCAGTGTCATGAAGTACAATATGTGACGAAAAAACAATCTCAGAATGGCCTGGATAAGTCAAAGCGTTTTAAAGTTATCAGCACTTAAAGTGACTCTGGTCAGATTTGCAAAAAATGGCCTGGTCCTTAAGGTGAAATAGGGCTGTGTCCTTAAGGGGTTAATGTTGCTGTAGGCCTCTTGGTAGCCTCCCAGACCAGTTTTCTTCTTGTGTTTTCATAAATTTTGGAGGGGCGTCCAGTTCTTGGTAATGTCACTGTTGTGCCATATTTTCTCCACTTGATGATGACTGTCTTCACTGTGTTCCATGGTATATCTAATGCCTTGGAAGTTCTTTTGTACCCTTCTCCTGACTGATACCTTTCAACAATGAGATCCCTCTGATGCTTTGGAAGCTCTCTGTGGACCATAGCTTTTGCTGTGGGATGCGACTAAGAAAATTTCAGGAAAGACCAACTATAGCAGCTGAACTTTATTTGGGGTTAACCAGAGGCACTTTACATGATGGCAGCTGTGTGCTGACTCCTATTTAACAGGATTTTGAATGTGATTGCTTAATTCTGAACACAGCTACATCACCAGTTATAAGAGGGTGTGCACACTTATGCAACCACATTATTTTAGTTTTTTTTAGTTTTCTTCCCTCCACCTAAAAAAATTCTGTTTGTTTTTCAATTGAATTTTACAGTTTATAGGTCACATTAAAGGTGGAAAAAGTTCTGAAATGATTTATCTTTGTCAGATTTTTTTTACAGCACAGAAACCTGACATTTTAACAGGGGTGTGTAGACTTTTTATATCCACTGTACTGTATTTAAAAAGTGCCCAACCCCATAGTCGCTAATGTCGTATTTCCACATGAAGGGTTATTGAATTCATGTGCAAATACGTTCTGCATGGAATTGTGCATTCAGCAGTAGCTCATAGTACAAATCCGGGTCATATGTAAAGTCTGTCCTTGAAGTGATAATGGGTCACTGAAACTCTGGGGTTTTCCTATATACCATTAACTAACTACAAAACTATGCCTTCACTTTCCCCAGCGTTTGATTGCTTTATTCCTGGCAAACCTCTACACCATTCCATATATATATATAATATAATGCAATTACGCTGTTTCCTTTTGTCTGCGTCAAATTGACTAATCCCCCTAATTTCTTGGCTATCTTCCCTCTTCTCCATTAAAAGCACAAGACTGAATTTCTGTAAGGGATAAAATGGATAGGGCTGTTTTATAATGGATTGGCTTTGTAAAATGGGATCTATTATGCACAAAAAAATCGTAGATGAAACATTATTTAGTCACGTTATGATAGTAAGTATGATTGAAGCTATTTACCCTGACAGCCTTTTAAATACAAATTAGAAACTGTTAAGCAACAACATAACTTCTGTTCATTGTGACAGCAGAAATATGCGAACGTGGGCATTCTGTGCGTATTGTGTCATCTGTCTCCTCGCTGTATTCTGTACCGGAGTGTACGCAATCTTATGTGTGCATATAGAAGGAAATGTTATCAAGACTCAGCTTTCACAATGATTTTTGCTATGTATCAGCAGAGACCGGGGGGATGGGGGGGTCCCTGATGAACAGTTCGATTTGGTGCCTGAGAACATTTGGTTCTCGATTTGCACTCTAATAGACAGCAATATAAATACTGTACATTTTGTGAAGCTTAGTAAAAAGCTAATTGGGGCGCAAAAGTGTTCATTTTAGTAGCTTTACCATCAGGGACGTACATACAGTCATGTGAAAAAATTAGGACACCCTTTGAAAGCATGTGGTTTTTTGTAACATTTTTAATAAAAGGTTATTTCATCTCCGTTTCAACAATACAGAGAGATTAAAGTAATCCAACTAAACAAAGAAAACTGAAGAAAAGTCTTTTCAAGATCTTCTGTAAATGTCATTCTACAAAAATGCCTATTCTAACTGAGGAAAAAGATAGGACACCCTCACATGTATTCCCTCTTAAATTGGCTCAGATCTCACACAGGTATATCACACCAGGTGCACATAATTAGTAGATCGTTACTCTGCATGTTGAATGAGGCTTGCCCTATTTAAACCTCAGACATTTAGTTTGGTGTGCTCCTGACTGTTGAAGTGAGAGTGAGCACCATGGTGAGAGCAAAAGAGCTGTCAGAGGACTTCAGAAAAAAGATTGTAGCAGCCTATGAGTCTGGGAAGGGATTTAAAAAGATCTCAAAAGATTTTGAAATCAGCCATTCCACTGTCCGGAAGATAGTCTACAAGTGGAGGGCTTTCAAAACAACTGCCAACATGCCCAGGACTGGTCGCCCCAGCAAGTTCACCCCAAGAGCAGACCGCAAGATGCTAAAAGAGGTCTCCAAAAACCCTAAAGTGTCATCTCGAGAACTACAGCAGGCTCTGGCTACTGTTGATGTAGAAGTACATGCCTCTACAATCAGAAAGAGACTGTACAAGTTTAACTTGCATGGGAGGTGTGCAAGGAGGAAACCTTTGCTTTCCAAGAGAAACATCGAGGCCAGACTGACATTTGCCAGAGATAAAGTTGACAAAGACCAGGACTTCTGGAATAATGTTCTTTGGACAGATGAGTCCAAAATTGAATTATTTGGACACAACAGCAGAGGACATGTTTGGCGTAAACCAAACACAGCATTCCAAGAAAAGAACCTCATACCAACTGTGAAGCATGGAGGTGGAAGTGTCATGGTTTGGGGCTGCTTTGCTGCAGCAGGACCTGGTCAGCTCACCATCATAGAATCCACGATGAATTCTACTGTGTATCAGAAGGTGCTTGAAGAACATGTGAGACCATCAGTTAGAAAATTAAAGCTGAAGCGGAACTGGACCATGCAACATGACAATGACCCAAAACATACTAGTAAATCAACCAAAGATTGGCTGAAAAAGAAGAAATGGAGAGTCCTGGAATGGCCAAGTCAAAGTCCAGATTTGAATCCCATTGAGATGCTGTGGGGTGACTTGAAAAGGGCTGTACGTGCAAGAAACCCCTCAAACATCTCACAGCTGAAAAAGTTCTGCATTGAGGAGTGGGGTAAAATTTCCTCAGACCGATGTCGAAGACTGGTAGATGGCTACAAGAACCGTCTCACTGCAGTTATTTCAGCCAAAGGAGGTAACACTCGCTATTAGGGACAAGGGTGTCCTATCTTTTTCCTCAGTTAGAATAGGCATTTTTGTAGAATGACATTTACAGAAGATCTTGAAAATACTTTTCTTCAGTTTTCTTTGTTTAGTTGGATTACTTTAATCTCTCTGTATTGTTGAAACGGAGATGAAATAACCTTTTATTAAAAATGTTACAAAAAACCACATGCTTTCAAAGGGTGTCCTAATTTTTTCACATGACTGTAGATCTCATAGGGCCCCATAGCAATACTTAGTATACCCCCCTGTCCCATCCAGTTTTTCTACTACGCGTGTATCAATTGCACTCAGGCAATGCCAAATAAAAAGCGCAATGCCCCAGATTTCTGATTAATTTACCCTTTTTTTAAAATATATAATTAGGCAGAAGAAAGTTGGCCTCACCCACTTTTTCCAACTTCAATGTCAGTAAAATAAAACAAATTCAGCATAGCTATGGCGCTCATTCTGAGCACTGTGAATTAGGCTGGGAATTTCCATTCCAGATGACGCCCAATGCAGAGGGTTAAATCTGCAGCAAAATCCGCAGCAGCTTTTCCTCTGCATTTTAATTCCCTTGTGAACATACCTTTAAAGGGAACCTGTCACCGGGATTTTGGGTATAGAGCTGAAGGCCATGGGTCGCTAGATGGCCGCTAGCACATCCGCAATACCCAGTCCCCATAGCTCTGTGTGCTTTGATTGTGTAAAAAAAACTATTTGATACATATGCAAATTAACAAGAGATGAGTCCTGTCCCTGAGATGCATATGTATCAAATAGGGTTTTTTTACACAATAAAAGCACACAGAGCTATGGGGACTGGATATTGCGGATGTGCTAGCGGCGATCTAGCAACCCATGTCCTCAGCTCTATACACAAAATCCCGATGACAGGTTCCCTTTAAAGGGCTCATGCACTTTACCAAAAAAGCTGGTAGATAGGGGAACATTAATTAAGACCAGATTTGTGTAAACTGGTCTTAATTTGCCCTATGCTGGAATGAGATGTGCCAAATTTATTAAAAGCCTCATGCCTGTTAATACATTTGTCACATCTCCTGCTGTCTGATCCCTAATCTACATCGTCTCTGCCGAACAGGTCCACTTGTTGATCAGCCTTTTCTTAATTATGCACCCCCCCCCCCCCCATTGACATGTTTTGCTGTAACATCCTATAAGTGATGTACCTATTTCTCAGTCTTTCATTTGTAATCATGTCTGAAGAAGGAGCCTTTGTGCTCTGAAAGCTTGCAATATGTATTTTTTTTGTCTGGTTAGCCTATAAAGGTATCACTCCCTTAATACTTTTGTATTTATTAACGCAAAAGTATTCAACATCGCCAGTGATTGGGAGAACAACAACAACAAACTGAAATGACAGCAAGAGATGCACAGAGGAGAACCACTGACAGGACGGATGGCCTGATTAGAAGAATGGCGCGTAGTGAACCATTCTGTACTGCAAGTGAAATTGGACGTCACATCCCAAGCCTAGGGCGGCAAACAGTGTCTACACAAACCTTCAGAAAGCCTTTACACAACATTGGTCTATGAGTTAGACAGACAGCTACAGATGTTCTATTCACCTCATGTTGTGGATATGAGACTGAAAGCAGCTTGTGTGCATTCAAAACACTCATACCACCACCCTGATGGTGCACGGCAAGACGGCAATGGAGGCTGGAATGGAGGTCTAACCTCTTCAGCAATAGGTCAAGCACATCATTCATCTGCAATTGCAGCAGATCTTGATGATTTGCGTGCCCATGTGTTATCCGTGTGGCAGAACATTATTTAGACAACCATTAATAACCTCATTGATAGCATGCCATTTATTTTTATATTTTATCATTTTTTTTTATCATTTGCACCTCATTAACATGCCTGTTGATCCTGTGATTTCCATAACTCCATGATTTTTACTTCTTGGTGCTGCAATTTCGATGTCGAGGAGTCTAGAGGACACATTCCCTTTAACACGTGACTATTGGAATGAACACTGAAATTGAATATTTCTCATTAGGCTCTTCCTCAGCTGTTAGGTTTACTCTTTGCATTTACTTACACATCAACAAGAACCAACAATCTTCCTATAATGACTCATTATTATAGTCTACAAATATTCTGTCAAATTACCCCCTGCATACAAGAGAACAGGACGTGGGAAAGTCTCATCATTCAGCGTTTCAACTGACAAATAGCAATGGGAAATTATATAAAGATTCAAGTACAACCCAAGTAATAAGACATCTGTCGCCATATTGTGCCAGATGTATTCATTATAAGGATAACAGATTGGGGGAGAGAATGTGATTTCTCTTAAGAAAACATAACTGGGAACATCAGTTCCAAAAGAAGTCCTAGAGAACAGAATTAATAGATTCCACCGCGCATATGAGAATGTGACTGACATTTCTAGCATATTGTATCGTCTAGAGACTCTTCACAGAAGATGTCGATTATTGATATCAATGTTTATATCCCACATGCAGATAACTTGTGGCGTAATAGAAAACTGTATGATGAAATTACAATTTCGTAAAAGGGCAGATTTGTACCTATGACACTGGCTGACCTGTTACATGTGCTCTTGGCAGCTGAAGGCATCTGTATTGGTCCCATGTTCATATGTGCCCGCATTGCTGAGAAAAATGATGTTTTAATCTATGCAAATGAGCCTCTAGGAGCAACGGGGGCGTTACCATTACACCTAAAGGCTCTGCTTTATCTGCAACTGCCGCACCCTCTGCACTTTGACAGAGCCAGGCAGTGAAAATGTGATCACACCTGGTCGTGTCAGTAGTACAATTGTGCCTTACAAACCTATAGCAATGCCGGAGTGTGCAGAGATCCAGCAGGCTGTTCTCCGCCGGAACAGCATCCTGATCTCTGCAACTAACCTACGGCTCATGAGCATGGACAATAGTGCTGTAGGCATTCCATCTGCTGACCTCAATTCTGCACCATATTATGCATTGTTTTTGGGGAGAATACCGCCACATAGTACCAGTATCTGACTGAACATACCACAGTTCCCTAAGAATCCGGCAGAAAAAAATATATACCTCTGTAATAACAAATAAAGGCATAGCATGGTCTTACATACAGCTATGCTTGCCTTATTTTGGAGCGAGAGGTTGTACACAGCTGTTATACGCCCTAATATTTTGTCCATTTCCAGCGCAAAACTAATTAGTTTAATTCTATTTTCAATACATTAGAAGGAATTTATCACGCCTTAAAAAAATTGCAACTTTTCGCATTTTTACTCCACTCACTCCAGTTCTGAAAAATGGGTGGAGAACTGGACATAGTTAGCTAGCTAATGAGTTTCACTCCAGACTAAACTAAAATTTGCAAAAAAAGTCTCAAAAATGGCACTAGAAAATGGTGACAAAAAACTAGCATTTCTAGACAAAAGTGTTAGGCTTAAAGAAACACCAAATTAAAAAAATAATGGGTGATGTTTGATATATTTGGTGTGGGGTATGCCAATGCAGACTCAAGCAAAACTGAATTCAGATATTACCCTGATTATAACACCCCTCTATTGACTTTAACATAAAATAAAACTTGGGAAGAGGAAGTTTTTTTAGTCAGTCTATTGGCTTACTTCTCTCATATTTACACATTGAAGTGTTTTTGCCAAAAATGCTATTCTGTCTGTATAAATGGAGCCTAATTGTGTGTTTTTTTACCTTTAGTGAAATGAATGCCATTGTTATCTTGACTCCAGTCATATATTAATGCATTCAAGCAGTACCCGTTGCGTTTGATAAAAGTGCCCAAAATTTTCTTCAGTTCCCTGAGCTTTTAACTTAAATCCTAAATATGTAGATGGGTCTCATTTATCAAAATGAACAAACTTCCCTTGTGCTCCAAAATAACCCATCAGAACTCAGCTTTTTAAAATATAAATTTTATTTTAAATATTTTCAAATACTGTTTTCATAACATATTACTGTAAATATTGTCATAAATATTATTTATAACATTTTCATATAATATAATATCAGAATCTTTTCATTGAGTTATCGTTCTGGTTGCCATGGCTGCCTCCAGAGATATACACTCACCTAAAGAATTATTAGGAACACCATACTAATACGGTGTTGGACCCCCTTTGCCTTCAGAACTGCCTTAATTCTACGTGGCATTGATTCAACAAGGTGCTGATAGCATTCTTTAGAAATGTTGGCCCATATTGATAGGATAGCATCTTGCAGTTGATGGAGATTTGAGGGATGCACATCCAGGGCACGAAGCTCCAGTTCCACCACATCCCAAAGATGCTCTATTGGGTTGAGATCTGGTGACTGTGGGGGCCATTTTAGTACAGTGAACTCATTGTCATGTTCATGAAACCAATTTGAAATGATTCGAGCTTTGTGACATGGTGCATTATCATGCTGGAAGTAGCCATCAGAGGATGGGTACATGGTGGTCATGAAGGGATGGACATGGTCAGAAACAATGCTCAGGTAGCCCTGGCATTTAAACGATGGCCAAAGTGTGCCCAGAAAACATCCCCCACACCATTACACTACCACCACCAGCCTGCACAGTGGTAAAAAGACATGAAGGATACATGTTCTCATTCTGTTTACGCGAAATTCAGACTCTACCATTTGAATGTCTCAACAGAAATCGAGACTCATCAGACCAGGCAACATTTTTCCAGTCTTCAACAGTCCAATTTTGTTGAGCTCGTGCAAATTGTAGCCTCTTGTTACTATTTGTAGTGGAGATGAGTGGTACCCGGTGGGGTCTTCTGCTGTTGTAGCCCATCCGCCTCAAGGTTGTGCGTGTTGTGGCTTCACAAATGCTTTGCTGCATACCTCGGTTGTAACGAGTGGTTATTTCAGTCAACGTTGCTCTTCTATCAGCTTGAATCAGTCGGCCCATTCTCCTCTGACCTCTAGCATCAACAAGGCATTTTCGCCCACAGGACTGCCGCATACTGGATGTTTTTCCCTTTTCACACCGTTCTTTGTAAACCCTAGAAATGGTTGTGCGTCAAAATCCCAGTAACTGAGCAGATTGTGACATACTCAGACCTGCCCGTCTGGCACCAACAACCATGCCACGCTCAAATCTGTTTAAATCACCTTTCTTTCCCATTCTGACATTCAGTTTGGAGTTCAGGAGATTGTCTTGACCAGGAACACAACCCTACATGCATTGAAGCAACTGCCATGTGATTGGTTGACTAGATAATCGCATTAATGAGAAATAGAACAGGTGTTCCTAATAATTCTTTAGGTGAGTGTATATTCCTATATATCTATATTTCTACTGGAATTGTATCTCTTATTTTTTATGTACATAGCAAATAAAAATTGTTTGTAAGACTGAAAAACAGACATCTTTCCTTCCAGTTTAGCCTGTTATCCTGCAAAGTTGATCCAGAGGAAGGCAAAAAAAAGGGGAACAAAATTTCCTTCCCGACTCCGATCAGGCATCAGAATAACTCCCTGGATCTACGACCCCTCTCTAGAAGCTATAGCCTGTAATATTATTACACTCCAGAAGTACATCCAGGCCCCTCTTGAACTCTTTTAGTTAATTCACCATCACCACTGTTGTTAATACACGTGATGATGAAAATGATCAATGATGATGGCAGCAATCCTTGGTTCTTTTCCAGAGATGAAGCTTCATTCTGATTATCAGAAACAGATACAGCAAGGTTATAGCTCTTAAGATGAATGAACCTATTTATACCCAGAATTATGTTACCTCAGTTCATCCATATCAGTGCATGCCTCTCAGTCCATTCTCATCATTTCATGTTCCCTAACCTTCCTTCAGCCTTCCTTGTTATACAATTTTTACCCATTGACTAACATGTGGAGGACATCTAATTGGCTGGTACAGAATTCCAACCCTGATCATAAGTCTATTGGTCGTTTTAAACTAAACTGATATTCTGATAGGTTGATTGTCTAATCCCGTTTTAGTGGTGGCAGATGTATAACTTAAAATGCAAAGAGAAGATTCTGGTCCGGCCACTTCTGTTTACACCCTAGGTGACAGACAATAGTCACCTTTACGGTAAACAGAAACTGCTCTGGACAGAAAACGGTATGCATTGTTCTCCCAGCCCAAGAGTCTCCGCTGACCTAGAAAACCCTGGGGTCTACATTTTTGTATTTGATTTAAACAAAAAGGACCTTATTTCACCTTTAGACATCACCTAGGAGATGTAAATAGCTTCTGACTGTAACTATGATTATCGGCTGATTAAACGTCCTCTAATGTTAGATCCATGTAATGGCCATGTGTCAATATAGTATATAATACATATATAAAAATATGTAATATACCAATAACCACCTCCTCAGGCAGAGAGTTCCATAGTCTCACTGCTCTTACCGTAAAGAATCCTTCTATGTTTGTGTACAAACCTTCTTTCCTCCAGACGCAGAGGATGTCCCCTCGTCACAGTCACAGTCCTGGGGATAAATAGATGTTGGGGCTGATCTCTGTACTGATCCCTGATATATTTATACATAGTTATTGGATCTCCCCTCAGTCTTCTTTTTTTAAAACTAAATAACCCTAATTTTGGTAATCTTTCAGGGTACTGTAGTTGCCCCATTCCAGTTATTACTTTAGTTGCCCTCCTCTGGACCCTCTCCAGCTCTGCTATGTCTCCCTTGTTTACAGGAGCCCAGAACTGTACACAGTACTCCATGTGTGGTCTGACTAGAGATTTATAAAGTGGTAGGACTATGTTCTTATCACGGGCATCTATGCCCCTTTTGATGCAACCCATTATCTTATTGGCCTTGGCAGCAGCTGCCTGACACTGGTTTTTGCAGCTTAGTTTGCTGTTTATTAAAATTCCTAGATCCTTTTCCATGTCAGTGTTAACGAGTGTTTTACCATTTAGTATGTACGGGTGACTTGCATTATTCCTTCCCATGTGCATAACCTTACATTTGTCAGTGTTAAACCTTATCTGCCACTTATCTGCCCAAGCCTCCAGTCTATCCAGATCGCTCTGTAGTAGTATACTGTCCTCTTCAGTGTTAATTACTTTACACAGTTTAGTGTCATCTGCAAAAATTGATACTTTACTATGCAAGCCTTCTACAAGATCATTAAAAAATATATTGAAAATAATAGGGCCCAATACTGACCCCTGAGGTACCCCACTAGTGACAGTAACCCAATCTGGGTGTGTACCATTAATAACCACCCTCTGTTTTCTATCATTGAGCCAGTTACTTACCTACATACAGCATTCTCATTTTCTATACTAACCTTTTATGTGGTACAGTGTCAAATGCTTTGGAGAAGTCCAGATATACGACATCCATTGATTCGCCGCTGTCAAGTCTAAAACCTCCTCATAGAAACTGATTAAATTAGTTTGGCATTACCGATCCCTCACGAAGCCATGCTGATATGATGTTATTTGCTTATTTCCGTTGAGATGCTCTAACATAGCATCTTTCAGAAAACCTTCAAACTGTTTACCCACAACAGATGTTAAACTTACCGGCCTATAGTTTCCAGGCTCTGTTTTTGTAACCTTTTTGAATATTGGCACCACATTTGCCATGCGCCAATCCTGTGGGACATTCCCTGTCAGTATAGAGCCCGCAAATATCAGAAATAAGGGTCTGGCTATGACATTACTTAATTCCCTTAGGATACGGGGGTGTATGCCATCTGGTCCTGGCGATTTGTCTATTTTAATCTTTTTAGGTCGCTGTTGTACTTCTTCTTGGGTCAGACAGTACACTTTTAATGGGGAATTTATTTTTACATTCTGCATGTCATCTGACAGTTTATTTTCCTCAGTGAATACATTGGAGAAAAAAATATTTAACAGATTTGCTTTTTCCTCATCGCTCTCTGCGACTCCCCACCTCATTACTCTTTAAAGGGCCGACACCTTCAGATTTATACTTTTTAACATTTATATAATTGAAGAACATTTTAGGGTTAGTTTTACTCTCTTTGGCGATTAATCTCTCAGTCTCTAGTTTGGCTGCTTTTATTTGTTTTTTACATGTTCAATTTTTTTCCTTATAGTTTTTCCGTGCTACCCTCCTGTTTTAGTGATTTATATCCCATTTTGTTGCTGTATTTTTATTTTAGCCAACCTCTCTTAGTTGGCTAAATTTTGCTTTTTTGAAGTTTGGTATTTTTGTTCCTCCCTGTAGAAACGCTTCTTTGAATGATAATTGGAAGGTTATTACTTTATGGTTACTATTTCCCAGGTGTCCCCCAACCTGCACGTCTGTTGTTCTGTCAGGCCTATTGGTTAATACTAAGTCCAGTATGGCCGTTCCTCTAGTCGGGTCCTGAACCAGTTGGGAGAGGTAATTGTCTTTGGTTATTGCCAAGAACCTGTTTCCTTTATGAGATATACAAGTTTCAGTTTCCCAGTCTATATCTGAGTAGTTGAAGTCCCCCATAATAACCACCTCATTATGATTTGCCGCCTTGTCTATCTCGTTTAGTAGTAGATTTTCTGTGGACTCTGGTATATTAGGTGGTTTATAGTAAACTCCTATTAGTAATTTATTATTGTTTTTAGCTCCATGTATCTCTACTCACAGTGACTCCACATGTTCATGTCCCTCACCTACATCTTCACGGAGTGTCCTGTCCTGATATGGCGTTATACACTTATTTTAATTTCAAAAATTGAGAAAGCCTTCAAACTGTTACCTACTACAGCGGTTAGACTTACTGGCCTATAGTTTCTGGGCTCAGTTTTGACCTCTTTTTGAATATTCCCACCATATTTGCTAAGCACCAATCCTGTGGAACTCTCTCATTATACAGTCCTTAACTAACTGAAATAAGGGTCTATCACATTACTTAATTCTCTTAGAATACGGGGGTGTATGCCATCTGGATCCGGCGATTTGTCTATTTTTAATTTTTTGAGACGCCACTGCACTTCTTCCTGGATCAGACAGACCACATTTAATGGGGAATTTAATTTTACATCTGACATTTCATTTTTCTCCTACATTTCTTTACAACTTCTCCCTCATCACTCTTTAAAGGGTTTCACGTTCAGGTTTAAACTTTTTACCAATTATATAACTGAAGTTCATTTTAGGAGTAGTTTTTCTCTCTTTTTGTCAATGAGCTTCACTATCTCCCTAACTTGGCTGGCTTTATCTGTATTTTACATATTCAAATTTTTTTTTTCAATTTTTTATGCTATGGCTAAACAATTTTATGTATTAAAACTTATCATCATATAGTTTTGTGCAGTCAGGGAAAAATAAAAGCTACATGACTTTTGGATCAGGGTGTCATATGTGATTTAGAGTCTTGGCAAAATAGTGTACATGGTTATAGTTCTTTTTCGGCTTAGGAAGATCTAACACTCCAGAGCTGAGAGGAGCAGAACGGAACAATCTCCCCTGTCACGCTTAAGGCATTATACTCTAAGGATGCTGAATGCTTATCAACATGAGACCGAATGTAAAAGACGATGTTGACGCACTGGAGCGATTACATTCTAAATATGCTGCATGGAACACATTCAGGAGGTAATTGCTCCTGTGTGCAGAGAGCATTGTATTTGTAATTACTTTGGTCAACACTGGTGTGCTGTGTCAGTTCCTAAAATTATCCCAACTCCTTACAGTTTTTTTCTGCTTACATATGGTAAAACTGTAAAGTACGGCTAGCCATGGTGCAGTTGGGATGTGGCCGCCTTGCATCCTAGTACCATGCCGCCATGCAAGTGACAGCAGCAATATATTAATTAATTAGAACTGCATTGTTAATTCGGTCTTTATTGTTAATGGACACATGGTCACCCGCAAAACCGAGTGGCCATAACCAATAAAGACCAATTAATCAATGTGTTTCAAGTTAGTTAAAATAATCCTGTTGTGGCTCATAGGGTTTCTCTGTAGGGGGTCTAAGTTTTATGTAAAGTTTAATCAGTTATATTTGAAAAGCTCTACAGCATATATACCCTTTCTTTTAATTCCTCACCATTTTAAAGATATGTTTGCGGTCAGTGAGTGAGAACGTTCTTGCTTACATTCTAATAATATTAGAAAGGTATACAACGGTCTATAGAGAAATGAGGAGGAAGAAAGTACAGAGTGCAGATTGAGAGATAGGCAGAGACACACAAAGAAATATGTTTTCTATCTCACCCTATTGCTGGATTCACTGCTACAGTGCTCATTACTACTGTACAATGTCCTCCATGTTGCTGCTGCTTCTGAGGGTGCGCTACAGATAGGGGAACGAGAGCTCATCTCCTCTATGTGTGCGATATGTGCACATAGTGGCTAGTCTCTAACCACTCTGGAGCTGAGCTAGGAGAAATAAATGCAGGATACAAGTCAAATAAGGGTTAAATATGGTGCTGTTATTTATGTGTGCACACATGGCAGCTCACATCTGAAAAAACTGGTAAACTTTAAGCTTTATTTAGATAAAATGGAACTCCCCTTAAAGGTTTTAATTAACTGTGACATAGAGTTAAAGGTTACAGTTTGTAAGGGTATGCGGTAGTCTAAAAAACTGCATAACCTGCCTACCGTCAATATGATAGATTTGTCTACAGTGCATAGTGTTTCTGTTAACCCAAAATTCAGGAAAAACTGCCAAATGTTGTAAAAGGTTGGATGAATCAAGCAGACATGAAGGTTGAAATTATACTTTCAAATTGTAATATATTGTGGCCTATTAGCAATTGACCATAATTCTGCAACAGCAGGTCACTGACTTTCATCGAGTAATATTGTTAATTTATTTTCTACACGATCTGTTAGATCTCGCCTGAATAAAAGAAAACTGGAGTAACCTGGTCAAAATTAACCTCAATAGCATACAGTATCTATTGACTCAGATGTCTGTCAGATCCATTCTCTTGGTCTTTCCATTCATTTGATAAAACAGTTTGGTTGTAAAACTGTTAAAGAATGACTAGAATGGCAGATGCAAATGGGACGCCCACTATTGTGACTTCTTCTCCACTATGTACGTTATTGTTTTCTATAACTGGATTTGTACAATGTACTTTTATCAATGTAAAGAATTGTGAAATGAAAAAACTTAACTGAAGTTAACATAATGAATATTTAAAAGGAACATGGAGGAACTGTATTACCAGAACCTGTGGATAAGACCATTCGGTTTCACAAGGGCAATCAGCCAAACAGCATGCAGAACATACACAGAGGGCATCATTCCTTGCAGTTCCTCAATTGGTTCAGGAGTTGTTCAGCGGCTGCAGGACGGCATCTGTTAGGAGTGAGCTTTTTGTGACAAGTTAGGCAATCTACTAGGAGATCAGGGGGAAAGGCACATGACATGACAAGGACTCTGCTGCAAATTTTTTGAATCACTCATTTTCAGACGCCCCAGTGTTTCTATAATAGTGATAGCAGCCACAGTTACTTAGGCCAGTTTCACCCTAGGGAACAGCCTGCCGGGTTTCTCTGGATCCGGCATTGCCGGAAGCCACTGCATTCCCGTCCAACCCCGATAAACTATAATGGGGATGGGCGGAGATCCAGGCGCAACTATGCTGAGAATCTCAGTGGTTTTCCTCCAGCTGATTCTTGGCATGTTTGTTGGGTTATAGTCTCCAGAACAGCCTGCCGAATCTCACAGCGCTAGTGTGAAACTAGCCTTACTTATTGCTGTTGGTTCACTACCACACCACACTTCAATCTTTTTTTTTTGCCTCATGTAAATACTGTACATGCTCAAGACATTCATATCACTGGATATTAATTCACTTATATGGAGTTTTCAGTATATCTGTGGGAATTTATGCCCAAAAACATTTCTGAGGTCAGACACCGATGTTGGACGAGAGGACCTGACTTCCCATCTCCATTCTAGTTCATCCTAAAGGTGCTCAATGGGTTGAGGTCAGGGCTCTTTGTGACCAGTCAAGTTCTTCCACATCAAACTCCTCCAACTATGTCTTTATGGACCTTGCTTTGTGCAATGGGGCACAGTCATGCTGGAACAGAAAAGGGCCTTTCCGAAACTGTTTTCACAAAGTTGGAAACATAATATTGTCCAACATGTCTTTGTATGTTGAAGCTTTAAGATTCCCAGGCCGACCCCTTGAAAATAACCCTCTAACATTATTCCTCCAACACCAAACTTTACAGTTGGCACAATGCAGTCAGGCAGGTAATGTTCTCCTGGAATTCACCAAAACCAGATTCATCCATCAGACTGCTCCAGAGTCCAGTCATGATGTGTTTTAAGCCACTCCATTTGATACTTGGCATTGTGATGTAAGGTTTACATGCAGGTTTTACATAAACCCATGCCATGAAGCTCCTGAAGCACAGTATTTGTGAGATGTTCATGCCAGAGGAGGTTTGGAGCAGCAGAGCGTTGGTGACTTTTATGTACTATGCACCTCAGCACTCAGTGACCCCAGTCTCTAACTTTGCATGGTCTCCACTTTGTGGCTGAGTTGCTGTGGTTCCTAAACGCTTCCACTCTTTACTAATTACTCAAAGTGGATGGTGAAAGATCTAAGAGGGAAGAAATTTCTGACTTCCTTTTACAGGACCATGATGGAATTCAGTGAGCTTTTTAGAATGACCCATTCTTACAAACGCTTATACCCCGCTACCCCTGATGAAGCCGCATCGCGGTGAAACATGTCGGGAGGGGGAGTGTTAGGTGCGCGATTTTAGGCAGGCTTAGCCTCTAGTGTTAAAATAATCACAGTGTGACTAATACAATAGTAGGTAGATTGCCGAGGTGAAAGAGTGTGCATGCAGGTCCTACAGCCTAGTGTGTGTGTATTTTTCCTAGTGTTAGCCTGTCACCTGGAGTGTGATATCGCACAGAGATAGGATTAGTGGACAGTGCTGTCTGCGTGCCATTTATTTCAACTCGGTACTGGTGTGGAGATACAGTGAGCAGTAGGTGCAGTAGCTCCACCTAATAGTATCCAAAAAAAGAGGGGCACGCAGGAGCATTAGCTCCAATCAATATCACATATACAGATACAGGATTTATTATTACATTACTCAAGGACTCGCTTGTGCATGAAATATCATGACAAACACCCCCCCCCCCCCCTTTTTTTTTTTAAGGTAACTGGATACCACACGGGATAACAATATTCCCAGTATAACAATATATGAAATGTAGTGACACAATCACTCATCCTTGGTGGTAACACTATAGGAGCGATTTCCAAATAACGCTCCATAGGTAACACTAGTGTGCTGTAATTGAATTTCTCCCGTTAGAAGCCTGAAAGTTTTAAATGTATTAGTATAGGATTGTGGTTTTAAAATAGTAATACATAAAGTCTAATTTTTTTAACGTATAGGTAGGACCCCTAAAGGGAATTTCCGGCCATTGACCGGCTTTTGTTTTCTGTTGATATATCCCGAGGGTCTAAACCGGGGGACCATTTACAAACAATGGGACTGAATGGAACACCTAAAGTCAATGATTAAGAGGTGGGTCTCAATACTTTTCTCCATATAGTGTAGCTAGATACACTCCTCAACCTTGACATTGCAACACCAAAAGGAAGTCATCAAATTGTGGAAATTACACGATTGATAGACATGTTAATGATGAAAAAATGGAAACAAGATATTGAAAACATCTTGATTTATTCAGTATTAGGTATGATCGCCACACGCAGATATACACACCCTTACACGCTTTGGCATGCTATCAATGAGGTTATTAATAATGGTTGTCTGAGGAATGTTCTGCCACACTGAATGCACGTGGGCACGCAAATCATCAAGATCTGCTGCTGGCAGCTCCCTTTGCAATTCCGAACCAATGAAGTCCCAGATGTGCTTGATGGGAGATAAGTCCAGAGATGCTGCAGGTCATAGTAGCACATTAAGGCCACACAGACTGCTCACAGTAGCATGAGTAGCATGCGGCCTGGTGTTGTCCTGTTGGAAAAAGGCTCCTTAATGCTGAGATATATAAATAATGCCGAGATATTAGTGTACCTGAAATAAAAAGGGGTCCAGCTACCGTACATTATTTTAGTCAACACCATAATCTCCTGACCAATCTCTGGCTATTATTGTGTCCTAGACAAAAGCAGGACTCATCGCTGAAGAAGATAGATCTCCATTCCAGCCTCCATTACTGTCTTCCTGTGCACTATAATAGGCTTTGAGTGTGATCAAGTGAGGTCAATGGAACACCTGAAACTGGACGTCTGGCTCATAGCTCAGTGTCATGCAAACACCTTCTGATGGCTTGTGTAGACACTGTTTGCCACCCTAGGCTTGGGATGTGACAATTTCACCTGCAGTACAGAATGGTTAACTACACCCCATTCTTCTAATCAGACAATCCGTCCATGAAGAGGTTCGGCTATGTGCACCTCTTGCTGTGACTCCAGTTTGTCATTGTTCTCCCAATCACCAGGACACACAATGGTGAACAGTGCTGACATCTCGGCCTAGGTGCGTAGCAGGTTAAGTATTCTGTCCCTCTCAGATTGTGACAAATAGAGATAACTGGCACATCAATAAACAGAAGGCATCACCCAATCATCCCACATGACTTAATCTTATTTTTTAGTTTTCAAGTGGCCAAAAACTGCATTCAATCTGCTTTTATGCCCCTTGCACATGACACAGATTGGAGCTAGGTGCTTAAAAGTTTGATTATCTGCAGATCTTAGCGATACCTGCTACTTCCTCAATTTTTATAACTTTACAGCCTGTCCTTGGTGTTGCAACTTCAATGTTGAGGAGTGCATATATAATTGATAGATAGATAGATAGACATTAGATTAGATAGATATTAGATAGAATAAATTAGATAGAGAGAGATATGAGATGGATAGATATTAGATAGATAGATAGATATGAGATGGATAGATATTAGATAGATATGAGATGGATAGATATTACATGGATAGATATTAGATACGTAGATAGATAGACAAATTAGATAGACATACATTAGATTAGATAGATATTAGAATAGATTAGATTAATAGATAGACAGATTAGATAGATTAGATAGACTGTTAGATAAAATAAGTAATGAGGCTTGACAAAAGCCTCATTGTGCTGGTCTGAAACGTTGCTTTGGGAATAAATGGTTCAAGACTAGAGATGAGCGAATCAACTTCGGATAAAACATCCGAAGTCAATTCACATAAAACTTTGTTCTAATACTGTATGGAGCAGGAGCTCCGTACAGTATTAGAATGTATTGGCTCCGATGAGCCGAAGTTATTGCTTTGTGAAGTCTTGCAAGACTTTGCGCAATAACTTTAGAAATTAATTTGTACTGTAAAAAAACATTTCCCGAACTCGGGTTTGGTTCCAAGGTACCAATTCGCGAAGCAATAACTTTGGCTTATCGGAGCCAATACATTCTAATACTGTACGGAGCTCCTGCTCCGTACAGTATTAGAACAAAGATTCCCTCATCCCTAGTCTTGACCCGTTACCCATATCTGGAGTGCTGCCTCGTTTTTTGTTTTTTAAATAGATAAAATAGATAGATGGGTAGATGGATTAAATAGATTTATCTAGATTAGATATGCTGATTCCTGTTGAATTTCTACCAGAAATTGTAATAGAGACCTTATCTCAGAAAACCATCATGTTAATTTGCAGAATGGAATCAGCTGCATATTTTAAGAATCTGCCATTTAAAATGAGCGCAGTCGGGGAGAAATTACAGGCTGTTTGGATGGCTGGTAAAATGATGAATTTTACAGGAGCTCTGTATTTGTGGCCATTACAGCGGCTCATGTAACTTTAATTAGCAAATGTTTGCTGGCAGCCAGGGCTTCAGCATGACGTCAAGCATTGCTCCTGGTCCAGAATTGTTCAATCCTCTCAAGAGCTGCGGGTCACCAGTAAGAGCTTGGAGGCAGGCGGCTGCGTTCTAGGAAATGCACTTCATAAATTATTTTAGAAATTGAATGGAGTATAAATAATCTAATGGGCGCAATCAATTTGTCTGACGTTTGTTTTCTTAGTGAAAGCAAGTTTTCTTTGGTGTTTTTTTAAATCATACAGTTATATAAAAATTCGATTGGGAATAAGAACTGATGAAAGTGATGGCGATCTTTGTACAGGGCTGCAGACTATGTTGGAGCTATATAAGCAAACGGAAAAAAAAATTCAAATCAACTTGTGGCACAGAAGTGTTTAGTTTAGTTAGACTGTGAATTGTCTTGATAGTTGGTGGTTATGTCATCTTGTTACAGTTGCATAGCGGAAAGTATCGGTTTATTTTCTATTTTCTTAAAGGGGATTTCCAAGGCTTTTATATTGATGACCTATTCTTGGGATAGGTCATCAGTAGCAGATCAGTGGGGGTCTGACACCCGGGACTCCTGTTGATCAGCCGCTTGAGGAGATTGAGGCGATCACCAGAGCTGCCTTCTCGCAGCATACCAGGCACAGCGCAATACATTATATAGTGGCTATGCTTGGTATTGCAGCTCGGACCCATTCACTAGGCCATGTGACCGATGAATGTGACATCACTAGGGGTAAGCTGCGAGTAAGCCCCCTTAAAATGCTGATTGGTGGAGATCACAGGAATCGGATCTCCACCAATAAGATATTGATGACCTTGATGACTTCAATATAAAACACTTGGGGAAAAAAAACTTAAAAGGGCTTTTCAAGATGTTTTTTAACCATCCAACCCCTATAATGACCCCACTAATTCCCAGGCCCCTCATATAGGTTAAACATACCCTACCACCTGGCACCTGCATCGCTCCTGAACCCCGTACAGCTGCCGCTGAATCTCCCCCCGTGACACGGATTAAAACATCCCGCGACGGTGGGGGGTTGTTTGGGCAGCCAATAGCAGGCCGCAACGGGAACAAGCCTCCCTAGAATCGCCGGTGATGCTCGGGAGACTCGTCCCCATCACAGTTTCCTATTGGCTGCCTTTCCCCCATCCTATTGCTGGATGTTTTGATCTGCCCAGCGGGTAGATGCAGCGGCGGCCGTGCAGGGATCAGGAGAAAAGTGGGTGCCGGGGAGCGGGGGAAGTTTAATTCATATGAGGGGCCCAGGCATTAGAGGAGTCATTATAGGGGTTGGATAACCCGTTTAAGTATAGCAGAGAGCAACGGGCTACGTAAAAGTACAGGTCCTTCTCAAAAAATTTGCATATTGTGATAAAGTTCATTATTTTCTGTAATGTACTGATAAACATTAGACTTTCATATATTTTAGATTCATTACACACAACTGAAGTAGTTCAAGTCTTTTATTGTTTTAATATTGATGATTTTGGCATACAGCTCATGAAAACCCCAAATTCCTATCTCAAAAAATTAGAATATTTCATCCGACCAATAAAAGAAAAGTGTTTTTAATACAAAAAAAGTCAACCTTCAAATAATTATGGCAGAAAACAGGAGAAAAAAAGAGCTTAGAGTACCATAAGTTAGAAAAATATAAGTTTTTATTAAATTCATGATAAAAAACACACATATAGTGAATGCCAAAGACAGGGTAAGGGAGCAGGGGAAAAGAGAACGAGCGCCATCCTGGATGGACACACTGGTCACAACATATGATGGTCTATCAGTGGGGTAACTGCAGATGTGGGAAAAACAACTAGTAAAGTATGGTACAGTGACCAACCCATAGGTGCAGACCTTTAAGAATAATTTGTTATAGAGGGTGAGTGGAGATCAAAACATGGTCTAACCGCCATGGCTATAGTGCATAGTATATGGTGCAAGCAACATAGATGATACTATGTATAAACAGTGTACCAAATGGATCAGCAGTAATGGACCAGGCAAAATAGCTCAACGTTAGCAACACATAGCCATGGCTGGAAACCTATGATCAAGGACTCACCGATATGGGACCAGATGTGAACAGACAAACCAGGATGGCGCTACCCCAACGCGCGTTTCGGCGTGTCTTCGTCAGGGGGTCACCCCCTGACGAAGGCACGCCGAAACGCGCGTTGGGGTAGCGCCATCCTGGTTTGTCTGTTCACATCTGGTCCCATATCGGTGAGTCCTTGATCATAGGTTTCCAGCCATGGCTATGTGTTGCTAACGTTGAGCTATTTTGCCTGGTCCATTACTGCTGATCCATTTGGTACACTGTTTATACATAGTATCATCTATGTTGCTTGCACCATATACTATGCACTATAGCCATGGCGGTTAGACCATGTTTTGATCTCCACTCACCCTCTATAACAAATTATTCTTAAAGGTCTGCACCTATGGGTTGGTCACTGTACCATACTTTACTAGTTGTTTTTCCCACATCTGCAGTTACCCCACTGATAGACCATCATATGTTGTGACCAGTGTGTCCATCCAGGATGGCGCTCGTTCTCTTTTCCCCTGCTCCCTTACCCTGTCTTTGGCATTCACTATATGTGTGTTTTTTATCATGAATTTAATAAAAACGTATATTTTTCTAACTTATGGTACTCTAAGCTCTTTTTTTCTCCTGTTTTCTGCCGTCATGCTCGGAGCTTGTACCGAGTCATTTTCTTTCGGGTGTCCCCCTATATTTGGTTATTATACGGGCACCGCCCTTGCTATATATGTTGGGGGACTTCTGGGGTCGTTTTCTTCTTTTTCTCTTCAAATAATTATGTTCAGTTATGCACTCAATACTTGGTCGGGAATCCTTTTGCAGAAATGACTGCTTCAATGCGGCGTGGCATGGAGGCAATCAGCCTGTGGCACTGCTGAGGTGTTATGGAGGCCCAGGAGGCTTCGATAGCGGCCTTAAGCTCATCCAGAGTGTTGGGTCTTGTGTCTCTCAACTTTCTCTTCCCAATATCCCACAGATTCTCTATGGGGTTCAGGTCAGGAGAGTTGGCAGGCCAATTGAGCACAGTAATACCATGGTCAGTAAACCATTTACCAGTGGTTTTGGCACTGTGAGCAGGTGCCAGGTCGTGCTGAAAAATGAAATCCTCATCTCCATAAAGCTTTTCAGCAGATGGAAGCATGAAGTGCTCCAAAATCTCCTGATAGCTAGCTGCATTGACCCTGCCATTGATAAAACACAGTGGACCAACACCAGCAGCTGACATGGCACCCCAGACCATCACTGACTGTGGGTACTTGACACTGGACTTCAGGCATTTTGGCATTTCCCTCTCCCCAGTCTTCCTCCAGACTCTGGCACCTTGATTTCCGAATGACATGCCAAATTTGCTTTCATCTGAAAAAAGTACTTTGGACCACTGAGCAACAGTCCAGTGCTGCTTCTCTGTAGCCCAGGTCAGGGCGTTTCTGCCGCTGTTTCTGGTTCAAAAGTGGCTTGACCTGGGGAATGCGGCACCTGTAGCCCATTTCCTGCACACGCCTGTACACGGTGGCTCTGGATGTTTCTACTCCAGACTCAGTCCACTGCTTCCGCAGGTCCCCCAAGGTCTGGAATCGGTCCTTCTCCACAATCTTCCTCAGGGTCCGGTCACCTCTTCTCGTTGTGCAGCGTTTTCTGCCACACTTTTTCCTTCCCACAGACTTCCCACTGAGGTGCCTTGATACAGCACTCTGGGAACAGCCTATTCGTTCAGAAATTTCTTTCTGTGTCTTACCCTCTTGCTTGAGGGTGTCAATGATGGCCTTCTGGACAGCAGTCAGGTCGGCAGTCTTACCCATGATTGCGGTTTTGAGTAATGAACCAGGCTGGGAGTTTTTAAAAGCCTCAGGAATCTTTTGCAGGTGTTTAGAGTTAATTAGTTGATTCAGATGATTAGGTTAATAGCTCGCTTTAGAGAACCTTTTCATGATATGCTAATTTTTTTAGATAGGAATTTGGGTTTTTCATGAGCTGTATGCCAAAATCATCAATATTAAAACAATAAAAGGCTTGAACTACTTCAGTTGTGTGTAATGAATCTAAAATATATGAAAGTCTAATGTTTATCAGTACATTACAGAAAATAAGGAACTTTATCACAATATGCAAATTTTTTGAGAAGGACCTGTAATACAAAAAATAACATACTGTTTATGTGTCCTGCTGTTAAAAACCAAGCTGCCCGACCCTTCTCTCTCCCGACATCTGTAAAGAGATTGGGAGCCTAATAAGCATCACATGGTCGTCACACATCTAATGTTTATGGCCAGCAGGAATCTTACTCCACTTAAGATGATGACTCCTAATGAAATATGAGCCAATGAAATATGGAAGTAACTCATTAATAAAGTGACCTCAGGTTATGAATCAATTACAAGCAGTTTGCAATGAAGGTCCAAATGAGTGTTACCAGTTGCGGTATGTATTTATTTGTTTTTACCGCCATTTCAGGGAAAATTGATTCATTACCACGAAGCGCGAGGAAATTTGGCTTTGCGGCAAATTCAATTTTTCCTGAAATTTGGATCTAAGTTATTTTGTTTGACTTCGATTCGCTCAACACTAGTATATAGCCAGACCAGATCTCCAGCCGTAGACAGCTAGTGCTTGCCCCTCATCAGTACAGAGTGGGATGATGATTTAGTACCCTGACTAAGCTGCTGCCAAGGCTTGGCTATACTCCCTTATCTAATTCCAAGGCTTGATGTAAAGTCGCATCTTGACTCATAGAGAGCCACTTCCAATAGGTGGCGCTGGCGAGACAGTTCTCATTCTTGGGAGACACCTCTTTGCATATTCGTTTCTCATGGAGCATTGCCAGTAAGTCTCCATACAGGACTGGTCCCTACAATAATAGTTGGTAGACCGGCTAATACGTGGGTATGTATCAGCCAGCAATGGGCAGAGCTCTTCCTTATTTACTAAGATCACTTCAAACTGAACAAGTTGCATCATCCTGTTTATCCCAAAGTTTCTGAGAATAGAAGATACATGGAAACTAAAAGCCAAGATGTCTTACAAAAGTGCATCTGTGGATATCAATTGAACTCCTAGACCACTGCAGCTGTTCATTTTATCTTAAAGGGGTTATGCCATGATTGATGTCAAAAATGAAAATCAGACATCATTTAGTACAGGACGATACCTTTCTAACAAAGCTAGAACCAGCCCTGCACCACACATGGATCCAGAGATGTCCCCATTCATTGCTCCAATGGCTCTACTAGATTATCTTCAGCCTGGCAGCTCAGGGGACGTGTCCTTTCTGCCGCAGCTCTATCCCTGTAACTGCCACAGCTTCTAACAGAACAAACATCATTTGGCCGGTGGCAGTTGAAGATTTAAACTCAGCGAGTTCGACCAGCTCCGTGAGACGAACAATAAATAAGGAAAAGAACAGACAGCAGGTGGCGCTATACAGATACAGTTTATTGAATAGCTCACTGGCTGAACTACATTTTTTATTACATGCAAATACATATATACAAATACAGTATTCCGATCCAGGTGCTGGTGAATTTTTCGTACACAAGACAACTTCTTTAAGGGTATGGCTAGTGTCACATGACACAAAAATACATGCAATTTCTCTGTAACTTGCTGTCACACGACAATTTTAGAACACATCAAAGTTTCAGGCGAGTTGTGTATAGCGGGGAAATTCCATTAAAGTCAATGGAGAAAAAGTAATGCACGACTTAGAAACATAGAAACATGCAACATAAAATTAGACATGTCTGGACATAAAATCAGGCATTTTTCCAACTCTTGCGCCGCAGCATGTCGTGGGGCGCATAATTGCATTGTGGCACCATTGACAAAAATGGCATGCTGTGTCACCGTGTAGCCATACCCTAAAGCTAGCTCTCATGTTGGGCCATAAAACACCGTCCTGATGTGACAATGGGCCCTAGAGTATACTAGGAGGAACGGTATAGGAAATGACACACGGGGGGAGCGCTCCTTACTTTATGCTCGTCACTATACAGAGAGGAACGGTGCTGGCAGAGGATTGATCAGGAGGTTATTTGCTCAGAGCAGAAGATCTGGATGCTGCGTCGGTGAGTCATCCCTCTGCGGCACAGCAGCTTCTCCACACTTTCATTCTACAAGATACTTTTATCTGCAGGAGTGTGGACAATGGTGGAGCCATTAAAAAGTAGTTCCTGAGGTTCTGTCGCAGTGTTTTTTGTTATTCCTTTGTTGTAGATGCATTATGGAAACATATAAATCCAGAGATTGATTGCCTCTCCTCGCATCCTTTGAAGTCTGCCTCAGTGCTGAGCAAAAATGAACCTTTTTTATGTACACAGAAGCGACCCGACATTCCATAAAAGATTGATCCAGAGAAGCGATAGACGATGATGTTGAGACCTAGATCTACCATAAGATACAACCTGAGCCAGCGGCATGTCATGGAGTGACGTGTCGCATCTGCAATACAAGTGTGATTTATGTACTGTGCAAAAGTGTTAGGCAACTGTGAGGAAAATGCTGCAAAATAAGAAGGATTTCCAAAATAGAGGTGTTAATGTTTTTTTTTTTATCATTCAACAAAATGCAAAGTAAATAAACAAAAATATAAAAATCATTTAATATCTGGTGTGAGCAGCCTTTGCCTTCAAAACAGCATCAGTTCTTCTAGGTCCACTTGTACACAGTTCTTGAAGGAACGGCAGGGAGGTTGTTCCAAAAATCTTGGAGAACTAAACACAGATCTTCTGTGGATGTAGGTGTGAGATGGGGAAACAGCTCTCATTGTCTAAACACTGTTTGTATAGATTAAATTAAATGATCTGGACTGACATTCTGCTGTTTGGCCACAAGATGCCACTGTTTCCAACACACAGCTAACAGACTGCATATATTTTCATATTCATGAGAGGTGGAGTTTCAGAGCCATCTTAGAGGGAGGTGAAGCTGAGGAGCTGTGTGAGCAGAGAGTCTGACAGCATCCAGGTGTGAGAGCAACCCTCAGATACCAGAGCTGCAGCTAAGTGAAGCTGATCGTGTCCAAGACCCTGATCCTGTCCAGAGGAAGGAAGATTGCAACCAGGAACGCTGATGATAGCTGAGGAACAAAGCAACATACACTGCGGTACCGCATGCTTGTTGGATAGATGTTTGTTCTGTTCAGAGTCACCAGCGGATGCAAAGCAGACCCGGGTCGGTAAGATCGTGCACGCACCTCATCACAGTGTTGGTGCCTAGAGACTGAAGACCAGGCCTGTAGTTAGTTAGTTAGGGTTTATGTTTGTGTCAGGCCACAAGTGTTACTCCTGTTCATTTCAAGGACTCCATAACTTAAAGCGACAATTCCCAGGAACTCAAGCCAGGCTGACGTTTTGCTCAGAAGGAATACTCAGGCACGTGCTACAGGACCAGTTATGGGAGGGGGAGTACTGTAGAACTTGTTAGGATTGTAAGCTGTTGTGCTGTACCGCAGGATAGCCCATAACACACACCCATACAGTGGTTTTTGTTTTTAGGGTAATAACAGGTAAGGTGTGGCCATTTAGTTGTGCCCGTCAGTAGGGAAATTACTTCACATTTCTCCTGCATCCATCGGAGGGCACTGTGCTGTGCAGCACAAGGGTCTCAGAATTCGGGCTGGGTGTATGTAAATTGATTGTATGTTCCCAGCATTTGTGGTTGTGTTTATTGCCACATTTAAGTAAAATTCTGTTTTGGCAAAAGCTGGTGTTGGGGTTGCTTTCCTCGTTCATGACTTCACTGTATCCTGGGGAGCCCACCCTGGTACACAGCTTACATAGGCTTGCTCAAATCTTCCTGTCTTTTTATGTAATCCCAGACAGACTGGACGATGTTGAGATCAGGTTTCTGTGAGGGCCATATCATCCCTTCCAGGATCCCTTGTTCTTCATCCTGAAGTTAGTTTTTAAAGGGAACGTGTCATCGGAAAATGACCTACTGTTTAAATCAAAATTTTTGGTGGTTATATTTTTTTAGTTTTCCATGTCGATATCAAGATGAAAACAAACCAAAAACATAAAATCCTGCAGGAGATAACTCTTCTGTCTTATGAAAGCATTCTTACTTTGCAGCATTTTTCAAACACCTGTCTAAAAGTTTTGCACTGTACTATATACAGTTGCAAGAAAAAGTATGTGAACCCTTTGGAATGATATGGATTTCTGCACAAATTGGTCATAAAATGTGATCTGATCTTCATCTAAGTCACAACAATACGTTTCCTGTAGTTGCAGATCAGACGTGCACAACAGGTCAGGAATAATTCTTGACCATTCCTCTTTACAGAACTGTTTCAGTTCAGCAATATTCTTGGGATGTCTGATGTGAATCTTTCTTGAGGTCATGCCACAGCATCTCAATCGGGTTGAGGTCAGGACTCTGACTGGGCCACTCCAGAAGGCTTATTTTCTTCTGTTTAAGCCATTTTGTTGTTGATTGATTTACTTCTATGCTTTGGGTTGTTGTCCTGTTGCAACACCCATCTTCTGTTGAGCTTCAGCTGGTTGACAGATGGCCTTAAGTTCTCCTGCAAAATGTCTTGATAAACTTGGGAATTAATTTTTCCTTCGATAATAGCAATCCGTCCAGGTCCTGACGCAGCAAAGCAGCCCCAAACCATGATGCGTCCACCACTATACTTCACAGTTGGGATGAGGTTTTGTTGTTGGTGTGCTGTGCCTCTTTTTCTCCACACATAGTGTTGTGTGTTTCTTCCAAACAGCTCAACTTTGGTTTCATCTGTCCACAGAATATTTTGCCAGTACTGCTGTGGAACATCCAGGTGCTCTTGTGCAAACTGTAAACGTGCAGCAATGTTTTTTTTTGGACAGCAGTGGCTTTCTCTGTGGTATCCTCCCATGAAATCCATTCTTTTTTAGTGTGTTACGTATCGTAGATTCGCTAACAGGGATGTTAGCATATGCCAGAGACTTTTGTAAGTCTTTAGCTGACACTCTAGGATTCTTCTTCACCTCATTGAGCAGTCTGCGCTGTGCTCTTGCAGTCATCTTTACAGAATGGCCACTCCTAGGGAGAGTAGCAGCAGTGCTGAACTTTCTCCATTAATAGACAATTTGTCTTACCGTGGACTGATGAACAGCAAGGCTTTTGGAGATACTTTTATAACCCTTTCCAGCTTTATGCAAGTCAACAATTCTTAATAGTAGGTCTTCTGAGGCATCATCCACATCAGGCAATGCTTCTTGTGAAAAGCAAACCCAGAACTGGTGTGTGTGTGTTTTTTATAGGGCAGGGCAGCTGTAACCAACACCTCCAATCTCATCTCATTTAGTGTTGAGCGCGAATATTCGAATTGCAAATTATTTTCTCGAATATCGCAATTTCGAGATTTTGCGAATATTTAGAATATCGTTCTATATATTCGCGAAATCGAATATATTTTTTTTATTTTTTTTATTGTTATATTTTTTTCTTTCCCACTTCCCTTAAGTTGTTCTTACCTGTTCTTTGGATTCCTGGCTTCCTGGCTGCTCCAGTCAGTGCCCGTTGCCGCTTCTGCCGACTTCCATGCTCATGGAGCGTCCCCATCACCATGGGAACGTCTCCATATACTAGAATGTACTGTCGGATTTGAGAATTACGTTGAAATCGCAATTCGATTAATTCAAGTTATAATCGAATTGCGATTTCAACTTAGCACTGCTATATTCCATATTATGGATTATAGCAGTGCTAACTTAGCACTGCTATATTCCATAATATGGAATATAGCAGTGCTAAGTTGAAATCGCCATGCGATTACTTCGAGTTATATTAATCGCATCGCAATTTAAACTTTTTACGTATATTCTTAATATTGCTCTAACTTCGTCTTTTAGAATATAACGATACGAATATTCTAAAAGACGAAGTTAGCGCAATATTACGAATATTCTAATAGACGAAGTTAGAGCAATATTACGAATATTCTAAAAGAGGAAGTTAGAGCAATATTACGAAATTCCGTAAAATACCCATATAGATTGTAATTTAGCTAATATACTGCTATAGTAATTTTTTTAATAGTGTACATATTTTACAAAACCTTAAGTTCAGAAGAGGCAAAAAAAATAATTGAGAAAAAATAAGATTATAGCACTATATTAGCTAAATTACAATCTATATGTGTATTTTACGAAATTTCGTAATATTGCTCTAACTTCCTCTTTTAGAATATTCGTAATATTCTAAAAGACGAAGTTAAAGCAATATTACGAAATTTCGTAAAATACACATATTAGCCTAGCCATAGTCAATTAGTCATAGGAACGTTGCCTTATACTATCAAAGGAAAAATCGCAATACGCGATTAATTAAATCGCATATTATTCGCGATCATTGGAATAATTACGAATATTCGATTTCGACAAATATAACATGAATATTCAATCGAATATTCGTGAAATATCGCGAAATCGAATATGGCACCTCCCGCTCATCACTAATCTCATTGATTGGACTCCAGTTGGCTCACACCTCACTCCAATTAGCTCTTGGAGATGTCATTAGTCTAGGGGGTCACATACTTTTTCCACCTGCACTGTGAATGTTTACATGGTGTGTTCAATAAAAACATGGTAACATTTAATTCTTTATGTGTTGTTAGTTTAAGCAGACTGTGATTGTCTATTGTTGTGACTTAGATGAAGATCAGATCACATTTTATGACCAATTTGTGCAGAAATTCATATTATTCCAAAGGGTTCACAAACTTTTTCTTGCAACTGTATACGCTATATGGCCAATCAGTTTGGGCCACTACCAGTGGCGTCTCTAGCTTTCAAATTTTGGGGGGGCACACTGGGGGCCAGGACAAAAGTAGGGGGGGGGGGGCAGCCATAACAACGATACATTTACACAAGTACGCTTAGAAATGCTACGATACTTTACCCAATACCTAAAACCGCAATAGGGAAGAAAAACCCCAATCACTCAGATTTCAACATGTCCTAGCTGCCTGGGCATGCTGGAATTACTCAAGATACAGCATCTACCAGCTGTGTCAAGTCCCCTTCTCTTTGTCACATGGCATGAACCGATAGTATCGCTATCGGCGAGCACCTGAAGTACTTGTACTCAGTATTATTATAGGAGCGGATCCGTCTGTGCAGACACCAGACGGATCCGCTCCGAACGCAAGTGAAAGTAGCCTTATGGAGGGGGATCTGTGGATGACCCTTATGGAGGGGGATCTGTGGATGACCCTTATGGAGGGGGATCTGTGGATGACCCTTATGGAGGGGGATCTGTGGATGACATACCGTTTATAGCATCTTATGCTATATGTGTCATCCACAGATCCACCCTATATCAGTGTCATACCGGGATCCCTCTCCCTATAAGGCCCCATTCACACATCCGAAATTTGCATAACGGAATTGCGGACCCATTCATTTCTATAGGGCAGCACGACGTGCTGTTTGAGAAGGCACCGGTTTGAGAAGGCACCGGTGCTCCAGCAGCGCCGCGGCCTTCTCACTGTTTACCGCAGGCCCAGTGACTGACATCACGACTAGTATCAACTAGCCTGAGCGCGGCTAAGCTCTGTTCACTTGAATGGAGCTTAGCCGCACCCACGCCAGTTGATACTAGTCGTAACTCGTGACATCACTGGGCCGGCGGTAAACAGTGAGAAGGCCGCGGCGCTACTGGAGAGCCGCTGCCTTCTCAAGCAGCTGATCGGCGGGGGTCCTGGGTGTCGGACCCCCGCCGATCAGAAGCTGATGATCTATCCAGAGTATAGATCATCAGTTAAATGAAAGTGCAGAACCCCTTTAACTTTTAAATCGGGAAGATTCAGGGGCAGCCGCAAGCCAGCTTTCCTCTCAGTCGGATCCGGAAAAACGCAAGTGAACTGAAAGCATTTGAAGACGGATCCGTCTTCAAAATGCGTTCAGTGTTACTATGGCAGCCAGGGTGCTATTAAAGTCCTGGTTGCCATAGTAGTAGTGGGGAGCGGGGGAGCGATATACTTACAGTCCGTGCGGCTCCCGGGGCGCTCCAGAATGACGTCAGAGCGCCCCATGCGCATGGATGACATGTCCATGCGATCACGTCATCCATGCGCGTGGGGCGCCCTGACGTCACTCTGGAGCGCCCCGGGAGCCGCACGGACGGTAAGTATACTGCTCCCCCGCTCCCGGATCCGGCCTTGCGGCAAGTCTTTAGGATTTTTGGCCGGAGCAAAAAGCGCAGCATGCTGCGGTATTTTCTCCGGCCAAAAAACGTTCCGGTCCTGAACTAAAGACATCCTGATGCATCCTGAACGGATTTCTCTCCATTCAGAATGCATTAGGATAAAACTGATCAGGATTCTTCCGGCATAGAGCCCCGATGACGGAACTCTATGCCGGAAGAAAAGAACGCAAGTGTGAAAGAGCCCTAGGCACAGTCAAAATACCGGATCCGTCCTTCCGGCCTGCGAAGACCGGTAAAAATGTGAAAAAATGTACAAGACGGAACTGCCCGCCGGATCACACTGCCGCAAGTGTGAAAGTACCCTTAGAATAGAAAGAGCCTTAGTCAGTCCACTCACTCACTACTTGTAAGTTGTAGTACCTTATATTATTAAGTTAACCTGAGTGTCCTGCTTGCTACACACCATCACCACTAGGTCAGTCTCAGTCCAGTCTGTCTGTCTGTCTGGTATCGGTAGGGCCACACCAGGCCAGACTACAGGCAGTGGGCGGGCTGCTCATGGTGACGTCACATGCCTAGGAGGAGGAGCAGGAGCGCCTCCCGCACTGCTGCCAGTAGTTGAATGAATTCAGATCAGCTGAGCTAGTCTCGACTAGGTGATGCACAGCACTGCCACTGAGTCTGACTCAACTGGTATGGGGCTGGGGCGGTGCTTATGACGTAGCGGGGCGGGGCTTATGATGTAGCGGGGCGGGCTTATGACGTAGCGGGCGGGCTTATGACATAGCGGGGCGGGGCTTATGGCGTAGCGGGGCGGGCTTATGACGTGGCGCGGCGGCAGTGGGTGGAGAGTGAGACTAGAAGAGAGTGAGACTAGAAGAGAGTGAGAGAGACCACAACGGCAGTACGGCACCCGGGCACCAAGACTCAGTCAGATCATCAGACTGAGATGTGTGAACTTAGATGTCCGGTAGGAGTGCCTACACAGTGCGCAGCAGGCAGCACAGACCAACACTAGTATCAAAATGAATGGGGGACATTTTAGTTGGGGGGGCACAGCCTTGGCCCCCTCTGGCCCCCCCCTGGCGACGCCACTGGCCACTACACACAAATCGAATTTGTTCATCACAGTAATTAACCTGTTTATGAGGGACTGTCCCCCGTAAAATTGTATTGTTCACTGTGAGATCTAAATTAAATGGCCAGGGGTCTTGTGAGAAAATCTTAATCGCGCGCATGCGATGTTACTCTGAGTGTGAATATACTGAATAACAAACCAAAACCTGGGATTGTCGCGTGCACCACAATCAATTATGAATCCGGGTTTGAATTAATTACTGAGTATATCCACGCATGTGCCGCTACCGACAGTAACAGCGCATGCGCAAGATTAAGATTTTCTCGCCAGACCAGCGAGCATTTTATTTTTATCGCATAGTAAACCATGCAGTTTAACAGCGGTAGAGGGACAGTCCCTCTACGACAGGTTAATTACTGTGATGAATCAGATTTGTATGTGGCGGTATGGACCGATTTGCCCATTACTAAAATTATAGATACAGTCAGGTCCATAAATATTCTAACATTTTTGTCTCTATACACCACCACCACAATGGATTTAAATGAAACGGAAAAGAAGTGCTTTAACTGCAGACTGTCAGCTTTAATTTGAGGGTATTTACATCCAAATCAGGTGAACGGTGTAGGAATTACAACAGTTTGCATATGTGCCTCCCACTTGTTAAGGAACCAAAAGTAATGGGACAATTGGCTTCTCAGCTGTTCCATGGCCAGATGTGTGTTATTCCCTCATTATCCCAATTACAATGAGCAGATAAAAGATCCAGAGTTCAATTTAAGTGTGCTATTTGCATTTGGAATCTGTTGCTGTCAACTCTCAAGATGAGATCCAAAGAGCTGTCGCTATCAGTGAAGAAAGCCATCATTAGGCTGAAAAAACAAAACAAACCCATCAGAGAGATAGCAAAAACATTAGGCGTGGCCAAAACAACTGTTTGGAACATCCTTTAAAAGAAGGAACGCATCGGTGAGATCAGCAACACCAAAATACCTGGAAGGCCACGGAAAACAACTGTGGTCTGGTGAAGAAAACACCCTTCACAACAGTTGGCCAGATCAAGAACACTCTCCAGGAGGTAGGTGTATGTGTGTCAAAGTCAACAGTCAAGAGAAGACTTCACCAAAATCAATACAGAGGGTTCACCACAAGATGTAAACCATTGGTGAGCCTATAAAACAGGAAGGCCAGATTAGAGTTTGCCAAACGACATCTAAAAAAGCCTTCACAGTTCTGGAACAACATGCTATGGACAGATGAGACCAAGATCAACTTGTACCAGAGTGATGGGAAGAGAAGAGTATGGAGAAGGACAGGAACTGCTCATGATCCTAAGCATACCACCTCATCAGTGAAGCAGGGTGGTGGTAGTGTCATGGCGTGGGCATGTATGGCTGCCAATGGAACTGCTTCTCTTGTATTTATTGATGATGTGACTGCTGACAAGCAGCAGGATGAATTCTGAAGTTTCGGGCAATATTATCTGCTCGTATTCAGCCAAATGCTTCAGAACTCATTGGACGGCGCTTCACAGTGCAGATGGACAATGACCCAAAGCATACTGCAAAAGCAACCAAAGAGTTTTTTAAGGGAAAGAAGTGGAATGTTATGCAATGGCCAAGTCAATCACCTGACCTGAATCCGATTGAGCATGCATTTCACTTGCTGAAGACAAAACTGAAGGGAAAATGCCCCAAGAACAAGCAGGAACTGAAGACAGTTGCAGTAGAGGCCTGGCAGAGCATCACCAGGGATGAAACCCAGCGTCTGGTGATATCTATGCGTTCCAGACTTCAGGCTGTAATTGACTGCAAAGGATTTGCAACAAAGTATTAAAAAGTGAAAGTTTGATTAATGATTATTATTCTGTCCCATTACTTTTGGTCCCTAACATGTGGGAGGCACATATGCAAACTGTTGTAATTTCTACATCGTTCACCTGATTTGGATGTAAATACCCTCAAATTAAAGCTGACAGTCTGCAGGTAAAGCATCTTGTTCGTTTCATTTCAAATCCATTGTGGTGGCGTATAGGTCCATAAATGTTAGAATTGTGTCGGTGTCCCAATATTTATGGACCTGACTGTATATATAAAACTCCTTTTGTATGTCCATTTCTCAAGCATTGTGCCTCACAAGAGCGGAGCAGATTCCCTCTGTATAACTTCTGTATGTAACATATTGATTTGAGTACTCCGGAAAATGCACTGAATTCGGGAGGCAGTAAATTGCTACCTTGTAGGTGTTTTGCTTGTGCAGCGTTGGCGTCCATGTCCTAATATTTATCTTGTAAAGGAAATGCTCAGCTTGCAATATATTTTCTTGGAAATTGCTCTAGTTTTTTAAACTCACTGTTGACTCTGTAAAAAATTGCACTTGTAAAGTCTGGTGCAGAAGCAACACGTTAATAATACAAAAACATGATTTGTACTTTGAATGTTTTAAAGGAGAAATGTAAGTAACGCTGATCTGCGTTGTACGGTGCATCCACTGTAGATGTTACAGAAGACAAAGGGGAAGATTTATCAAACTGGTGTAAAGTAGAACTGGCTTAGTTGCCCATAGCAACCAATCAGATTTCTCCTTTCATTTTCCAAAGGAGTTGTGTAAAAATGAAAGGTGGAATCTGATTGGTTGCCATGGGCAACTAAGCCAGTTCTAGTTTACACCAGTTTGATAAATCGTGTCTTGCCATCACAGTAAGACTTAAAGGTGTTGCGCCATTAAAACAACTTATCCCCTATTCACAGGATAGGGGAGGTGTCTGATCGTCAGAGTCTGGCTGGAAAATGGTTGGGAATGACACTCGCTGACTGACGCGGGTTATCATTGAGGGCAGCAATAATGGGTGGTAGACATGCCGATGTCAGTGGTCTGTCACTTGCTTGCTAATGTCAAGTAGTTTTGGAGAACTTAGGCTACTTTCACACTAGCGTAGTTAGAATCCGGCAGGTAGTTCCGGCAACGGAACTGCCTGCCGGATCCGGCAAACCGTATGCAAGCTGATATCTTTTTTTTTTCCGGATCCAGTGATATACCAGATCCATCTCATCCGTTATCATCCAGTTTCAAACGGAATAACGGATCCGGTATTAAAATTTTTTTCAAACATCAAAAGCGAAACTAGCTCCTCCTATATCCCGGCGCATGCGCAGACCGGAAAACTGGATCCGGCGACGCGGCAATTTCCAGAACACTTGGTACCGGATACAGCATTAATACATCTCTATGGAAATTAGTGCGGTATTGTTCCGGGATTTTGGCCGGAAAAAATACTGCATCAAGTCAAGTACCGTACAAGGGACAGAACGGAAGACATACTGATGCATACTGAACGGATTGCTTTCCTTTGAAAATGCATTAGGACAAAACAAATGCGTTTTTTTACGGTATTGAGACCCTTTATCGGATTTCAATACCGGAAAAGAAAAATGCTAGTGTGAAAGTACCCTTAGACTTTAATCCTTGCAGCAAGCTGCCACAGAAGAGTCAATCTTATTCATGCTGCTCTTCCCCCCCCGCACACTCATCGCTAAGGCTGGGTTCACATCACCTTTTTGCTCTACGTTTAACATGTACGTTTGGGGGGGGGGGGGGGAAGGTTACAAAAGCATAGTGTCCATCCTCCAGTAAAAAATGTATATGTATAAAAATGTATAATGTAAAATAAATATGCATTTACAATGGAACTGTATAGTGACGGAAGCCACCGTATGGCATCCGTCAGAGGCATCCGCTTACCGCAACCTTTATGTTAAAGGGGTTTTCTGAGAGTTTTTTTTTACTGATGATCTGTCCTCAGGATAATTCATCAGTATCTGATCAGTGGAGATTTGACACCCCGGATCCCACCGATCAGCTGTTTGAGAAGGTAGCTGCGCTTGCGGCCTTCTATCAGCTCATCAAGCACAGCGCCGTACATTGTACATCACTTTGCTTGCTATCGCAGCTCAGCGCTATTCACTTTGGCCATGTGACCAATTAACGTGACATCACATGGCCCAGGCGAAGCTGCGAGAAGGCTGCGGCGCTACTGCAAGTGTCAAACAGCTGATTGGCGGGGGTCTTGGAAAAAAACACTTTAAGGGTCCATTCATACGTCCGCAATACACCCGGCTGGCACCCCCCATAGAACTGCCTATCTTGTCCGCAATTGCGGACAAGAATAGGACATGTTCTATTTTTGGGCGGAGCCGCGGCCCGGAAGTTCGGGGCCGAAGTCTGGAAGTTCGAAGCCGCGCTCCAGAAATGCGGATGCAGAGAGCACTTAGTGTGCTGTCCGCATCTCTTCCTGCCCCATAGAGAATTAATGGGTTCGCACCTTTTCCCGATATTGCGGAACGGATGCGGACCCATTTGCGGACGTGTGAATGGACCCTTAACTTAAGACAAAAACCTCATGTTAACCCAGCCTAATTGACAGTTTTCTCCTAGGGAGGAAATGGCGAGTGGTTGGGAGGAGACGTGTGCACCATTTCAGCATAGCCAGAGAGGTATTAGCAGCTGATGGACGCCTCTGGAGGCAGCTTATCTTTCATGAGAACAATAGGATAAGGCATGTTGAAATCCAACAGTCCAATCTCTCTTTCCCCTGACAATTCCACAGTCCCTCTGAAAATACTGGGCTTAGCTAAGATTAATCAAATGTGTATGGGTAGCCTAAATGTAATTTCCCTTTAGCTCCACTACAATGAAGCCTTACCCAGTGCCCATTCACATCATTGGGTTGTCAGTGCAATGTACGACATGATACCTCCTCCAGAGTAAGAGAAGCTCTTGGTAACCTGTCTCTGCTCTGAATTTTGGAAACTAGAAAAGCCCTTCATTTAACCCCTTAGTGACCACCCATACATGTTTTTACTGCGGTCACTTAGGGGCCGTAGGCTGGGCCACTGCTTTTTTATGGAGGCCCAGTCTAAGCGCTGCATGGTCCCCTTGTGGGACTATATTAGGGCTCTTTCACACTTGCGTTGTCCGGATCCGGCATGTACTCCACTTGCCGGAATTACACGCCGGATCCGGAAAAACGCAAGTGTACTGAAAGCATTTGAAGACGGATCCGTCTTCAAAATGCTTTCAGTGTTACTATGGCACCCAGGACGCTATTAAAGTCCTGGTTGCCATAGTAGTAGTGGGGAGCGGGGGAGCGGTATACTTACAGTCCGTGCGGCTCCCGGGGCCCTCCAGAGTGACGTCAGAGTGCCCCATGCGCATGGATGACGTGCCATGCGATCACGTCATCCATGTGCGTGGGGCGCCCTGACGTCACTCTGGAGCGCCCCGGGAGCCGCACGGACGGTAAGTATGCTGCTCCCCCGCTCCCCGCTACACTTTACCATGGCTGCCAGGACTTTAGCGTCCCGGCAGCCATGGTAACCACTCTAAAAAAGCTAAACGTCGGATCCGGCAATGCGCCGAAACGACGTTTAGCTTAAGGCCGGATCCGGATCAATGCATTTCAATGGGCATTCATTCCGGATCCGGCCTTGCGGCAAGTCTTCAGGATTTTTGGCCGGAACAAAAAGCGCAGCATGCTGCGGTATTTTCTCCGGCCAAAAAACGTTCCGTTCTGGAACTGAATGCATCCTGAACGGATTTCACTCCATTCAGAATGCATTAGGATAATCCTGATCAGGATTCTTCCGGCATAGAGCCCCGACGACAGAACTCTATGCCGGAAGAAAAGAACGCAAGTGTGAAAGAGCCCTAAAGTGGTACAAAAAGTAAAAAAAAACATTTATTCAATAAAAAAATCCCATAAAAAATATTATGTTTTTTTCCCATTGAAAATACGCTTTTCAATTAAAAAAAATTGGGAAAAAATCTTCCCCATATGTTTGGTATTGCCGCGTCCATAACGACTGGGACTACATAAGTATAATGTAAATTATCCCTACTGTGAACGCTGTAAATAAATAAAAATAAATAAAAAGACAGAATTGCTGCCACCGAAAAAAACATAATAACAAGCGGTCAAAAAGCGCCATTTACTCCAAAATGATACCAATGAAAAATACAAGTCGTCCTGCAAAAATCAAGCCCTCATACAACTCCATAGAAAGAAAAATAAAAAAGTTATGGGTCTTGGGAAGCGGCAATGCAAAAACATTTTATTGCAAAAAAGTAGTAAAATGTAAAAAAAAACTATATGTATTTGGTATCACTGTAATCGTACTGACCCATAGAATTAAGATATTATGTTATTTATACCCAAAAATGAATTCCGTACAATTTATAACAGTGACAGTATTGCTGTTTTTCCCATCTCCCTCCCAGTTAGTCAGAAAGTTATGTGTACCCCAAAATGGCGCCATTAAAAAAAAACTACAACTTGTCCCACAAAAAACAAGCCCTCGTAAAGCTACATAGACGGAAAAATAATAAAGTTATAGCTCTTGGAACACGACGATGAAAAAAGGAAGAAAAACGCTTGGTCAGTAAGGCCCAAAACAGGCTGGTAACTAAGGGGTTAAAGGGGCTATACCATCATTAATGTAATAAATGAGAATCAGACAAATCTAACAAAGCTAGAACCAGCCCTGTACCTCACATGGATCCAGAGATCTCCCCGTTCATTGCTCTACTAGATTTATATCAAGCTGACAGCTCAAGGGGAGTGTCTTATCTGCTGCAGCTCAGGAGGCATGTCCATGCTCTGCCTATCACAACTCAGGGGGCGTGTCCATGCTCTGCCTATCACAGCTCAGAAGGCGTGTCCATGCTCTTCCTATCACAGCTCAGGAGGCAGTTGAAGGATTAAACTGAGCATGTGCGACCTTCTCAGTGAGCCAAAGAAATAAGAAAAACAACTAACAGCAAGTGGCGTTATGCAGATACAATATATTATATATACATGCAATTGCAAAATTATTCAGATCAATATGCTTGAAAACTGTAGAAAATTTTTCATGGGACAACCTCATTAATGATTTTTGGTGAGTGAACATGTGCCATGTATAATGCTGATCCCAAATTCACATCCATTTGATAAAATTGTCACTATTTCTATAAACGGAAGAGATCTTTACGGATACCCCTCGCGGTGTATGCATGGTCGTATCTCTCCAAGGCATTTTCTTTAAAGCTAAGGCTCATGTTCCAAGCAATGTTCCTGAAAATTAACTTAGCCGAGCGGGATGAACTACAGATCATAATGATGTGTTTTAAAGGTAGGTAGGAGAGCCATTATCGTCAATGATTAGTGTAGGTCTCTGCCATTCTGTTTCCTCAGTCGTTCCATCACAAGATACATGAAGCATATAAACAATTTCATCTGGTGCGCTAAACATATGTAAAAAATGGCACAGGCTTATTGAGTAATCGTTCTTACCAGCACGTTCCTCTCAATTTGCGATATGGAGCTGGGGGTGGTGAGGGGGATCTATTTATCTCAGTAAAGGGACATTATCTCTAGAAATGACTAATGGGAAAACCAGAACGATAACATGTTTGTTAGTACAAAGCCATACAAAACATAATTTTCCACTTTGTATTTTGAAATAAAACTAGCATGGTGTTACATATGAAATAGTTAAGTTATGACTCTTAAAGAGGTATTCCCGGATATTAATATAGACGGCCTATGCTCAGGAAGCTAGTAACTGCAGCATTGGTCCCATTGAAATGAATGGGTGCTGCACTGCAGTAACCAGATATGTCCATGGCACAATGGACGGTGCTATCTAGTTCTGCCACTGGAAGTATCAGTAACAGTACCAGTATCAACTGCCTGGTGGGGGGTGCAGGGTGTTAAATCCCTGTTAATCACTATTGATGGCCTATCATGAGGATAGACCATCAATATTACAATCCCGTAATACCTATTTAATGGCTGTACATACAAAACATACAAGTCAATAAACATGCCGCGTCCTTTACAATCCATGCCCCTTTAGTTCTGTTGTAAATATTGCAGAACAGGATTGAAGATGTTTTCACAAATATGGTAACACATCATTTCTGCCATTTTTCTAATTACATATTACGCTACCTTTTATTTAGAAATGTGCCAAACTGGGTGTCAGAATGCAGTGGCCAGGTTTTGGGTGGTCCCAACCAATGCTACGTTGGGTCCCCCAGACACCATTGAGGTGTCACCATGTGTTGCTGCTCTCTAGAAGGGATGGTAAGGCTTGGTGCACACCAATAGGAAAGAAGTCCAGTGAGTCAGGGTCTGCAGTAAACCAGTGTGCTTCTTTACTGGAGGAACTCTAAAGCCAAACAATACAGGCAATGCACTGAGCTGGCTTCTCCAGTCTCCTCCCGGGCAGAAGAAGGGTTTGATGCAGAGGAAAGGCCTGAGCTAGCTGTCCCTCTCTCTCTCTCTCTCTCTCAAAAGGCTGGTATCCTGGCCAAAGGCTGGTGGCGAAGGGTCTGTGGCTCAATCATTTGGCTGGCCCTCTAGTCAAAGGGCTGGTGACCTAGGGTCTGTGGCAGAGTATCCCCATCTCAGCATCCTCTTCTGGTCACTTATGCAGTCTGGCAGAGTGTCTCCTACTAAGCACTGGTCCCTATCTACAGATAGCTAGAGGTTCTAACTACTCTCCTTATATACAGTTTCTAGCTGAACTAGAACCTTCTAGTGGGAGAGGTGTAGTGAAAAACCACAGCCTAAACAGAAACAGTGTTGCAATTTCAGTCTGACATAGACTTGTATAGAGTTTCAATACAAGTCTATGGGAATGACTAAACTTTTTTTTCAGACATAAACAAGTCTACAGAGCTAAACCAGACAAGAGTGTCTGTGTTTTTCCCTCCAAAACTTTTCAAAGTCCCTTATATTAACGGTGGAAGATCTATAACTTCTCAGTGCATAGATAGAAAGTCCCAAAGTCTTTCAGTATTTGCTGGCTGTATATTAACCCTTTCCACAATACAGTGCAAAACCAGTGCAAATGAACAGGATATATTACAATAAACATAAAATGCAGTTCAAAAATATAAAACAGTATAAGTGTAAACAATGGCATAAATCACAGTGCAAATCTACCCTTCAAAGAGCAATAAAGTGGTGAGTTGATGTTCATGGAAAAAGGACTGATAATGTATTGAGAGTCATTTGTGGCTGCCACCTTGCCAACCCCTATAGCTGCCCTGCTCCTGGACTTGCAACTTTAAATTGGGACAGTCCCACCAGAACCAGAACACGTGGCATCTATGTAGTCAGTAAGTGGCCTTATGGCCCTTAAAAACAGAGCGTTCATGCTGAGTTGTTATAGAGGAAATCACATTTTTGAGTAACTAAAAGAAACTTAAATAATGCATTAAAGCTTCCAAACCAATGTAAATGAATAAAACTGAAAGGTTTAATGTCTTCATTTCATACTCAGCTGGAGGCGATGCCGAGTCATTTTACGTTTCTGTTTACGATTTAAAGGGATTGGGAAAATTGGGCAATTACCACGCCAGGCACAGCAAATTATGGGGTTTTTTTTTGTTTTGTTTTTCTGTTGAGATATAACAAATGCACATCTGTATAAATGTGCGTGGGCATATCTGTAACTAGCGGAGAACATTCAGAAATTTAGTTTTAGAGCTTTGAAGGTTGGTGAATGCGCTTCAAAGCAATCTCCTCTATAAATATACACATTCTCTCATGGCAGATTGACATAATTGACATGTCAACCTTTTCGGTAATGGATTTACGGTGAATGAGGTACTTAAATGACATTAAGATGTGAGTCTATCAAACAAGGGCCCATTGAGAGTTTTTGGGAAGCCAGCAGCAAAGAATTGCGTGGAGATGCCACAGATGTGCCCTTCTCATTAAATGAAGTCTCTTTGTACTTGTAGGGGTACATTGTTTCATAAAATACAGGATTCTGTAGATAATTATCTCTATAACATTTCTGCAAGTATAGACAGATTTCTCTTAAAGAAGAACTCCTGCAAAAAGTGTTATTCTCTGACCTGTTAGAAAGGTACAAGATGTGATCTGTAGTGAATGTAATCTTCTTACCAGTGTCTGTATTTGTTATCCCCTCCCTTCTGATCCTCAGCAATCAGACTTTCCAAACAACACAGCATCTTCTGTGTGAAAAGGAAGATAGTTTCTCCATGTATTCCTATGGGAGCCTCAATGTCAGTCTCATAGGAATGAATAGAGAAGTAACCAACTTCCTGTCGTGTGTCAGTTCAAAACCAGAGAGTTGGTCACATGACACAGCTGAGGATCAGAAGGGAGGAGATAACTCACAAATACAGTCACTGGTAAGAAGATTACATTCACTACAGATTTCATGCACCTTTCTAGCCGGTCAGAGAATAAAAATTTTGCGGGAATTCTTCTCTAATGGAAGACTAAATCTTATCCTTTAAATGTACTGCATAGAAATGTTTTATTTTCCAAAAAATGCTATCACACAATATCCCACATTTACTAATGTCAGTGCACCTAGATTTTGGTGTAAATTGTGCCAAAATGTGGTGCGTTCAAGTTTAGAGAAATATTCTGTGCTTAGTGTGACAAGGGGGTATGGCTTTATAGGAAAGGGTTTGGTCTGAAATGCAACATTTAGGGGCACATTTATTAAGTGGCAATTTTCACACTCATCCTAATAGTGTCTGCACGAGTCTCTATATAACTTTGTTGCTTCCTCCAGCAGGACATGCGACAATCTAAAATCAACGCCAGCTCCCTTGCTGCCATAGATTTAAGTCATTTTGTACGACAAAAACTGGCGTACAAAATGATGAATGAGACGGGCCTGTGAGCCTGCCTCTTTCCTGCCCTTGTCTAAGCCACACTTTACCTGTTATTACCCTAAACAAAACAAGAATAACTGGGTGTGTGGTACGGGCTAGACTGCGGTGCAGCACAACAGCTTACAATCTTACAATGCTCTACAGGATTCCCCCTCCCATAACTGGTCCTGTAGCATGTGCCTGAGTATTCCTCCTGTGCAGGGGCGTAGCTATAAATGCATGGGCCCCATAGCAAAAAAAATTCATGGGCCCCCCCCCCCCCCAGCCCCTACATATCTATCGGGCCTCCCACCACCCCTTCCAGAGCTCCCACCCAAACACCCATCCTAGATCTCCCACCGCCATGAGCAGTTTCACACTTGCAAGTAGTTTCACACTTGTGGCAGGACGGTTCAGCCTGTTGGATCCGTCCTGCCGCTATTTCGCCTTGCCGCCACTCCATCCCCATTGACTATAATGGGAACGGGGACAGAGCTCCAGTGCAGCGCGGCAGTGTGCGGTGAAAGGCTGGCGGCCTAAAAGTACTGCAAGTCCGACTTTTTTGTCTGGTGACCTCTCACCGCGCAGTGCCGTGCTGCGCCAGAGCTCCGCCCCCATCCCCATTATAGTCAATGAGGACAGAGCAGCGGTCCAGCGAAATAGCGGCAGGACGGATCCGACAGGCTGAACAGCCTGCCGGATCCGTCCTGCCGCAAGTGTAAAAGTACCCTTAGTCTGTCATATAAGGGCATTGGCATATACTTCTGCTGTGGGCCACAGCAGAAGTATATGCCAATCGTCCACCAGCAAGGCAGCTGGCACTGGGATCTCCATGTTATTGGTCAGTTAATACATCAGGGACCCCCTGGCATAGCTAAGTGCAAGCTGGGTGATCCATAGGCAGGACTGAGTGGCTGCCCTCATCCACCAGCCCGTCCCTAATGCCAGTCAATACCCATACATCAGATGTGAGAGCAGCAGCGATCGATCAGCCAGGATTAATGTGCACAGTGGGAGGCCTCCCTTAGGCAAGTGACAAACTGCCCCCCTCATTATTAGGCAAGTGACAAACTCAGCTCTGCTACATCTACAATGAGCAACTACAACAAATGTAATGCCAAACTGCAGTTCCTCTATGTGATGCCTTGGATAGCTTCCACTGGACCCATGGAACTGCAGTTTGACATTACATTTGTTGTAGTTGCTCATTGTAGATGTAGCAGAGCTGGGTTTGTCACTTGCCTAAGATTGAGGAGGGGGGGGGGGGCAGTTTGTCACTTGCCTAAGGCCAGGCCAGGGTAATGGGGGCCTCCCACTCAGGCTGTGCACATTAATCCTGGCTGATCGATCGCTTCAGGCCTGCTACTGTGCTGCCTGCAGTCACATCTGATGAGAGTAGTAGTACTGGCTGATATTTGTTTCCTAAAGGAGGGGGACGGGTATTGACTGGTCTGGTCTGGGGCTGCTGGGCTTAAGTTATCACTATCTATGTCACCGCCACCGGCGTTCCCACCAGGCGGGTAGGGGCCCCGGACTCACTCAGGGAGGGAGTAGAGACAGTCACAGACACTTAGACTGGTCTGGACCGGACCACCAGGACCCTGGTCCGGTCGGATGGTCCGTCCAGCCACTCTCACCTCAGCAGACAGGAGTCAGGCAGCGGCGCAGTCGCACTCGTCGCAGGATCAGCCGCTCAGGATAGGAGGAGGGGAGCTCTCAGCCAGGAGAGGAGACGGAGTCAGTCAGATAAGACAGTGAGTCACTCGCACAGTCACTGGCAGGCAGCCAGCACCGCTGCACACAGTTTCCTCTTTCGTCTTCCGACCTCAACTGAAGCCGCTCCCCCTCCCTCCTCACTTAGCCTGCCCTGCACAGTGCGAGTCACGCACGGCCTCGCCTCCGCTCCGCCCCCTGTGAATCAGATTTCACTCATTTATCAGCTGCGGGCCGTGTTCTCCTGGCTTGAGGGGGCCCCGTGGGCCCCCCTGACTTAGGGGCCCGGTCGCAATTGCGACCGCTGCGACCCCTATAGCTACGCCACTGCTCCTGTGCAAAACCCCAGCCTGGCTCAAGTTTGTGGGAAGTTTATCAGCTCTCCAAAGTGAAATGTCCCTTTAAATTGTGGAGTTCTTGCAATGAAGAGTAGCAACACTTGTTGACTGACACAGACAGAGGCCCTAACTAACTACAGGCTTGGTCTCAGTCTCTAGGCGCCAACACTGTTTAATGAGGTGTGTGCACGATCTTATCGACCTAGGTCTGCTCTGCATCCGCTGGTGACCCTGAACAGAACTAATGCCTCTTCAACAAGCATGCGGTACCACAGTGTATGTAGCTTTGTTCCTCAGCTCTCATCAGTGTTCCTGGAAGCAATCCTCATTCCTCTGGACAGGATCAGGGTCTTGGACATGATCAGCTTAACTTAGCTGCAGCTCTGGTCACTAAGGGATGCTCTCACACATGGATGTCAACGGATCCTTTGCTCACACAGTTATTCAGTCTCACCTTCTTTTAAGATGGCTGCTCCCTTTCTCTTCCTTTCCAGGCTCTGTGTAACCCCACCTCTCATTAATATGAAAATATATGCAGTCTTTTAGCTGTGTTTAGGAAACAGCGGCATCTTGTGGACAAACCGCAGAATGTCAGTCCAGATCAATTAATTAAAGCTACACCAACAGTGTTCAGACAAGGAGAGCTGTTTCCCCATTTCACAGCTGTGTCAAAGTAGCAGAGGGTCAAAATTCATTTGAGCCTCAGTCAATAATATCAACCAGAGATCTTGAAAGATCTTGGAAGCAAATACGTATTAAATGTTGCATAACTTTACTTTATACCAGGCATGGCCAACCTGTGGCTTTCCAGCTGTTGTAAAACTACAACTCCCACCATGCCCTGCTGTAGGCTGATAGCTGTAGGCAGTCTGAGCATGCTGGGAGTTGTAGTTTTGCAACAGCTGGAGAGCCTCAGATTGGCCATCCCTGCTGTATACCATGCTTTCTGGCTTCTTACCGTTTTGGGTGTTTTATCTATTCCCTTTAATACATATTTTACCATTGGATCCCTCTGTGATTATTTTGATGAATATTTTAGCTAAGGTTAACCTTATCTGATATGAATAGCCGACCCCGCAGAACTGTAATGGGCCTTTTCCTTCTGTAGGTCTTTGATGGGCACATTTGCCATTCCTGTTGCGATTTTGATCCTTGTATTGCTATGAAGTTTTTTCTTTGCTGGGAGCGGAGATAACGTGATGCGATGACATACTTCCACATGGGACACGTGTTGTTGTCTTGCAGGCGTATGGCCTCACTAATACTGCCGTTCGTCAGATCTGCTGGCTCATCGTCAGCTCTGCGGTGGCATTTAATCATGCAGTCAGCACTAATAAGCAGATGATATGCATGATTCTTACATATGGAAATAATCACAGATTTATGTAAACATATGCATCGCAGGGCGCTGGTTACATGCAAAGAATCCGAACGCACAGCACGTCGGTCTTTATTTTGTGACATTGCATTGAATCAGAATAATTTTAGTGATCTACCTAAACATCACTATAATCAGATATTTAATACTGGAGCATCTCTCTGAATGACAAAATATCATGGATATGGTTTGGCTACAAATTATCATTATATTCATGCTGTAATATAAACCAGCTCTCTATACACAGATGCCCTGGTGAACTTGTGGTGGACGTGTGCTTATACACAACAGCCAATGTGAACAGAGATGCAGTTTAAAGCATGGGTGAGCGGCAGTGTGGCAGACTGAGCGTCTGATAGGAAAAAAAGTGAATTTCAGACCACTTCAGACTTTCTAAAGAACAGGGAGGGATGTGTAGTGTCCAGGAGCAAAGTTAATTTGGACCATAGACATTAGTGGATATTTGTCCTTATTGCTACTAAGCAAAGCCATCAACTCCCTACTTTATTACACTTTGAACGGTTAACTTGCACTGTGATTTATGCTGTTGTGTGCACTTATACTGTTTCATATTGTTGAACTGCACTGATATGTTTATTGTAATATATACTGGTAATTTGCACTGTTATTACACTATAGCTGCACTGCACTGTGGAAAGGGTAAATACACAGCCAGGTGATACTGAGAGAATGTATGACTTTCTAATTAAGCCAAGTTTTGGAGGGAAAAAAGCAGAGACGGTGACTGTCTGGTTTAGCTCTGTCGTTTATGTCTGAAGACTTATTTATGTCTGGTAAAACTGATTTATTCCCATAGAGTTGCATTGAAGCTCTATGCAATCTATGATAGGCTAAAATTGTAACATTGCTTCTGTTTAGGCTGTGCTTCTCCACTCTACCCCTCCCACTCTCCCACTCTACCCCTCCCACTCTACCCCTCCACCGCTCCCACTCTACCCCTCCCACTCTACCCCTCCCACTCTACCCCTCCACCCCTCCCACTCTACCCCTCCCACTCTATCCCTCCCACTCTACCCCTCCACCCCTCCCACTCCACCCTCTAGTTCAGCTAGAAACTGTATAGGAGAGGAGTTAGAACCTCTAGTTATCTGCAGATAGGGACCACTGCTTAGTAGGAGAGACTCTGCCAGACTGCACGAGTGACCAGAGGAGGATGCCGAGATGATGATACTCTGCCACAGACCCTGGGTCACCAGCCCTTTGACCAGAGAACCAGCCAGATGACTGAGCCACAAACCCTGGGCCACCAGCCTTTGGCTAGGGTATCATTCTTCCGAAATAGAGAGGGTCATCTAGCTCAGAACTTTCCTAAGTATTAAACTTTTTTCTGCCAAGGAGGAGACTGGAGAAGCCAGCTCAGTGCCTTGTCTGTGATGTTTTGCACTTGAGTTCCTCCAGTAAAGAAGCACACTGGTTTACTGCAAACCCTGACTTGGGGTGCACCATGCCTTACCATCCCTTCCGGAGAGCAGTAACATGTGGTGCTATTCCCAGTGCAGCATTGGGGCCACCCCAAACCTGGGCACTGCAGGTGTAACAAGTAACCATGAGGTCCCAACGAGGTCCCAAGCCTGGAATAGTGTGCATCTCAGAATGCGAAAAGATTATGATTATTTTTAGGTTTGAGCAAAGCTGACTTCAGATTGCAGTTTTAAAATAGTTTTCAAGTTGTCAGATCGAATGCTGAATTTCTTCACCGAAGTCTCAAAAGACTTCGGACATAATGAATTTGAACTCAGCGAAGCCCATACATTTGAATGCTGTATTTTTAGCAACTGATTTGCTTTGTAGAAAACAGTGTGACTTTTGCAGAGCTGGTAGCCTCTGTACCTCCAATGTTACATGGCTGAAATCTATGGGGTATTTTCCATAAAATATAAGTAAAAAAAATGAATGAAATATCATCTTTCTCAAAGTTGTCCACATCCATTAGGCTGTTTCTGTCTTGTCTTCACTTTCTCACATGGGTAGCAGATGTTAGGTGACAACTAATAATGGCAGCTATTACTGTGCCCATAGGGTTTGTCACAGAGCTTTGCACAGAGCCTGGATGACATATATCTGTATCTGAATAACACTGCAGTGTTATATGCTGTTTACACAACAACTACACAACAACTCTTACAAGTTTTCTAATGGCTGCTAGTGGTAACAATGTTACAACCAAGATCACCATGAGCTCAGAAATGAAATTAAAAAAAGTAAAACATTTAAAGACTTCACATTGGAAGAGGCCAGTATTAAGAGTTCAGCAGGAAACACTGAAATTGTCCTCCTAGTGCATCTCTGAATGGGTCACTTTTTATCAGTGGTGAACCTACAATGGATGACACACTACTGGTATGGGGTCCGTGGTGAGGGGGAGCCTACTATTTTCCTGCAATCACCACTAGGTGGAGCTAACTGGAAAGAGATTTCAAAGTTCAAAAGTAGCTGTTTAAATTCCTATGCAGTGAGCACCCTCTAGTGGTGGCTGCAGGCAGTCAGTTTTAGAATAAAGTGTGTGAGGGGAACCAGAGGATTTAGACCTGTGTGGGGATGAGTTATCACTGTATTTATGCCAGGTGTCAGGGGCAAATAAATTTAGAAATAGGGTGTTCAAAATGAAAGCCATATTTTTACAGCCCCTGTTCCATGTTTTTCAACATAGAAGTTGGGGAAAGTAGGTGAAAGCATGACATTTTTAATTAAAAGATTTCTCTGAAAATGTGTCTGAAATCTCACAGGGAAAGGGTGGCTCATACTAATTTTTGCTATTATGCCCTACAATATCTGTGTATGCCCTTGCTTATGTAGATGCTCAGGTCAACAGCAGTAATCTGTTGTCCCGGGTCCATGTGTGAATGGGTTTGACGATGACAGATTTCACTGGATTCAGCAGTTTAAAATTGCAATACTATTTATTTTACATACAAATTATACAGGGTGGGCCATTTATATGGATATACCTTAATAAAATGTAAATGGTTGGTGATATAAACTTCCTGTTTGTGGCACATTAGTATATGTAAGGGGGGAAACTTTTCAAGATGGGTGGTGACCATGGCGGCCATTTTGAAGTCGGCCATTTTGAATCCAACTTTTGTTTTTTCAATAGGAAGAGGGTCATGTGACACATCAAACTTATTGGGAATTTCACAAGAAAAACAATGGTGTGCTTGGTTTTAACGTAACTTTATTCTTTCATGAGTCATTTACAAGTTTCTGATCACTTAGAAAATGTGTTCAATGTGCTGCCCATTGTGTTGGATTGTCAATGCAACCCTCTTCTCCCACTCTTCACACACTGATAGCAACACCGCAGGAGAAATGCTAGCACAGGCTTCCAGTATCCGTAGTTTCCGGTGCTGCACATCTCGTATCTTCACAAAGTGAAGCCAAGACACATAAATAGAATAAAAAACACAAAACAAAAGTCCTTGCCCATCTGGGCACTAACCAAACAGTGTTTTTGTTTCTCAGATAAGCTCTCAGCATAACACAGGAGATTGGACTCTACACAGCCAACAGGTCATGTAGAATGAACATTTCAGCTCTGTATTTATTCCCCAAGTAATGAGCCCAGCAGTTACACCTGGGTTTGCCTCAGGCTAGGGGAAAGTGTTGTACTGGAGTGGTGAGGGAATGGCATGTCCCACTGCCAACATCTACATGCTATTCCATAAAAATTCAGGCCCATAAAGCACTTTAAGGAAAAGTGCCTCAGCAAGGTACATGTTGCTTAAATCACCCAGCTTTCCTGCATTCTTTTACACCCCCTCTAGTACTTTACCAGCAACCATGTTACACAGTATATAACTGGTATGAAGGATTTGAGACATGTAGAAATTAGTTAGAAAAACCCAGATAAATACAATTCAAAGGAGAAGTGTCAGAAATTGGGACTTGTGACTATCCATAGTGTACTAGTGGCAAGGAGGACACTAATATTCACTGCATTTCTGGTTGATGACCACAGCCCATATCTTAGTATCTAAGTATAGCACAGATTATATATGAATATGATATTGTCCATTTTGAACACATTTCATACATTTAGTAGCTTTGTGCTGCCACCTATGTCACGGACGGTGTACAGGAAACAAGACAAAACAACATGCATATATGACTGAGTGGATCCAAAGCTAAGGAACCAAAAGGGAGACCCCTGCACATGACCTGAGACTATCCCTGGCTTCTCAGCCTATGCAAAGATCCGAAAGGTGGAGGTTTGCATATCCACATACCTCGACTATATAACCCCTGAACACCCTACAATAGTGAGGGGACACGACCACCGGCTCCCTACTCCAGACACGGAGGGAGTCAGGGTCACCTGGGATACAGCAAACAGAAAATAACAGATAAAAGTTCAGCACTTAACTTTGTAGCAGACAGGAAAACAAGATCAGCATGCACACACACTCCAAGAGGAAGTATAAGCCGCCCAGTAATGCATTCTGGGGAGGAATTTAAAGGGAAGCAATTAGTCCAACTCCATGACAGCTGAGAGAGGCTAACGAGATGAGGAACTGAACAGCACAACAAAGAGAACTCAAGGAGGAGGTTCTAAAAGGCCTCTGTCAGAGCTTCTCAGCTGTCTGGTTGTGACAGTACCCCTCCCTCTACGAGTGGACTCCGGACACTCAGAGCCCACCTTCTCAGGATGGGACCTATGGAAAGCCCTGATGAGACGAGAGGCCTTAATGTCCGTCACTGGGACCCACATCCTCTCCTCAGGACCATAACCCTCCCAATGAACAAGGTACTGAAGAGAACCGCGAACAAGACGAGAATCCACAATCCTAGAGACCTGAAATTCAAGATTCCCATCAACCATAATCGGAGGAGGAGGCAAAGGCGAGGGTACAATGGGTTGAACATAAGGTTTCAATAAGGACTTATGAAAAACATTATGGATCTTCCAAGTCTGAGGAAGATCAAGACGGTAGGCAACAGGACTGATGACAGACAGGATTTTGTAAGGCCCAATAAACCTAGGACCCAACTTCCAGGAGGGAACCTTCAATTTGATATTCTTGGTAGACAACCACACCAGATCACCAACATTCAGGTCCAGACCAAGCACACGTCTCTTATCTGCCACACGCTTATATCTCTCACTCATGCTCTTTAGATTATCCTGAATCTTTTGCCAAATAGATGACAAAGACGAGGAGAATCTGTCCTCATCAGGTAAACCAGAAGACCCCTCTCCCGAGAAAGTCCCAAACTGCGGATGAAACCCATATGCACCAAAAAATGGTGACTTATCAGAGGACTCCTGACGACGGTTATTTAAAGCAAACTCAGCAAGGGACAAAAAAGAACACCAATCCTCTTGATTCTCCGCCACAAAACAGCGCAGATATGTCTCCAGATTCTGATTGACGCGCTCTGTCTGGCCATTCGACTGCGGGTGGAAAGCAGAAGAGAATGACAACCGAACCCCCAAGCGAGAACAGAAAGCCTTCCAGAATCTGGAAACAAACTGCGTGCCCCTATCAGAGACTATGTCTGAAGGAATACCGTGCAATTTGACAATGTGATCAATAAATGCCTGCGCCAGCGTCTTAGCATTGGGCAAACCAGGAAAAGGGATGAAATGCACCATTTTGCTAAAACGGTCCACCACCACCAGAATCACAGTCTTCCCCGAGGAACGAGGCAGGTCCGTGATAAAGTCCATGGACAGATGTGTCCAAGGACGGGAAAGAATGGGTAAGGGAAGGAGAGGACCTGATGGCCGTGAATGAGGGACTTTAGCACGAGCGCAAGTCTCGCAGGCTGCCACAAAACCCTCAACCGACTTACGAAGCGCAGGCCACCAGAATCTCCGAGCGATGAGATCCAGTGTGGCTCTTGCCCCCGGGTGCCCAGCAAGGACCGTATCGTGGTGTTCCTTAAAAATCTTGTGTCTTAAAGTGAGAGGCACAAACAACCTCCCAGGAGGACAAAGATCAGGAGCCTCTGACTGGGCTGCCTGCACCTCTGCCTCCAATTCAGAAAAAAGAGATCGACCACCACACCTTCAGCCAAAATGGGACCCGGGTCTTCAAAATTCCCGCCTCCCGGAAAACAACGTGACAGGGCATCTGCCTTCACATTCTTAACTCCAGGGCGGAACGTGACCACAAAATTAAACCTAGAAAAGAACAAAGACCATCTGGCCTGTCTCGGGTTCAGACGCTTGGCTGACTCCAAGTAGGCCAGATTTTTTTGGTCAGTAAATACGGTAATAGGGTGTCTGGCTCCCTCTAGCCAATGGCGCCATTCCTCAAAAGCCAACTTGATGGCCAACAATTCCCTATCTCCCACATCGTAATTTCTCTCTGCGGAGGAGAGTTTTTTCGAGAAAAAGGCACACGGTCGCCATTTGGCAGGAGAGGAACCCTGAGACAAGACCGCCCCCACACCCACCTCAGAAGCATCAACCTCAACTATGAAGGGTAAAGAAATACCAGGTTGCACCAAGATGGGAGCGGAAGCAAAACTCTCCTTGATATTAGAAAAAGCCTTACGCGCCTCTACTGACCAAGAAGAAAAATCTACCCCCTTTCTGGTCATATCAGTGAGTGATTTAACAATAGAGGAATAATTCAAAATAAACTTCCTGTGATAATTGGCAAAGCCCAAAAAACGCATCAGCGCCTTCTGATTCTCAGGAAGCTCCCACTCAAGCACAGCGCGGACCTTCTCGGGGTCCATGCGAAAACCAGAAGCTGAGAGAAGAAACCCCAGAAATTGAATTTCTGGAACCGCAAACACACATTTTTCCAGTTTCGCTTATAATTTATTCTCCCGCAGGATGAGCAAGACCTGACGTAAATGTTCCTTATGAGTTTTGAAATCAGGAGAAAAAATCAAAATGTCATCCAAATAACACTAATACAAATTTTCCCATCAAATGATAAAAAATGCTGTTCACGAAATGCTGAAAAACGGCTGGGGCATTCATCAAACCAAAAGGCATAACCAAATTCTCAAAATGGCCCTCAGGGGTATTGAAGGCCGTCTTCCATTCGTCTCCTTCTCTGACCCTGACCAGGTTGTATGCCCCTCTTAGATCTAATTTGGAAAAGACTTTAGCCCCAACAACCTGGTTAAACAGGTCCGGGATCAGAGGAAGCGGATACGGGTCGCGAATAGTGATACTGTTCAACTCCCTGAAATCCAGACAAGGTCTTAAAGAACCATCTTTTTTCTTAACAAAGAAAAAACCAGCGGCAACAGGTGACTTAGAGGGTCGTATGTGTCCTTTTCTCAGACTCTCAGAGATATAAGCAAACATAGCGATCCTCTCAGGTTGGGAAAGATTGTATAAACGAGATTTAGGCAGTTTGGCGCCTGGGATGAGATTAATAGGGCAATCGTACTCCCTGTGCGGGGGCAAATCCTGAACTCCACTCTCAGAGAAGACATCTGAAAATTCAGAGAGAAAAGATGGTACAGTCTTAGTAGCAACCTCAGAAACAGATGTCGTGAGGCAATTCTCTCTGCAAAAGTCACTCCAACCATTTATTTGCCTCGCTTGCCAATCAATGGTGGGGTTATGTTTAGTGAGCCAGGGTAGCCCCAACACTAGAGGGGTAGGTAATCCGCTAAGGACGAAACATGACACATCCTCAACATGAGCATCACTCACAATTAAACGGATATTGTGAACTATGTCCTTTAATGATTTCTGAGAAAGTGGAGCGGAGTCAATAGCAAAAACAGGAATATCCTTTCCCAAAGTGCGCACCTGGAAACCATGAGTTATCGCAAATTGATTATCAATGAGATTGACCGCTGCTCCACTATCCACAAAAATCTCACAAAAAATGTTCTTGCTCTCTAGCGCCACCCTAGCCGGCAGGACAAAACGGGAACTACAAGCAAACGGAAAACCTTTAATTTCCACCTCAACCCTGCCAATAGTAACAGACGGAACATTTTTAAAAGATTTTTTCCTGTTTGTTTCTTTATTACTCCCAGAAAACTGCCTGAATCTCCTAGAGGGACAAATATTTGCCAAATGATTTATACCTCCACAACAAAAACAAACCCTCCCATGCGAGCTGAATCTTCTATTGTCAGAAGCAATCAACCCCAGCTGCATGGGCTCCTGCTCAGAAGGGGCTGACAGCGACTGAGACCCCTGCGCACATAATGGGACCGCTGCACTGTCCTGGGACTGAGTATGACAGGAAGGGGACATCTCTCCTCTCTCTCTAAGACGCCTGTCAATACGAACGGCCTGAGACATAGCAGAGTCCAAAGAAATAGGCCTCTCATGAAAGGCAAATGCATCTTTCAATCCCTCTGAAAGACCATGGCAAAATTGACTTCGGAGTGCAGCATCATTCCAACCAGTATCAACTGCCCATCTCCGAAATTCTGAGCAGTATATTTCTGCGGATTGTTTACCCTGGCATAATAGACGTAGTCTAGACTCAGCCAGAGCAATACGATCCGGATCATCATATATCTGACCCAGGGCTAAAAAGAATTCATCCACTGAACGGAGAGGCCGTGCCCCCTCCGGCAGCGAAAAGGCTCAGGACTGAGCGTTACCCCTGAGCAGCGATATAATGATCCCCACCCTCCGTTCCTCATCACCAGAGGAATGGGGAAGAAGGCGAAAATGGAGTTTGCAAGCCTCTCTAAAACGCACAAAATTCTCACTACCACCGGAGAACGTATCCGGGAGCGAGATCTTAGGCTCAGAACAAACTCCATGAACGCAAGCTGAACCGGTCACTTGAAGCTGAGAAAAAGTCTTACGGAGATCAGCTACGTCCAATGAAAGACCCTGGAAGCGTTCAGCCAAAAGTGAAACCAGATCCATGCTTGAGACGGTTTTGGCGGCTTATAATGTCACGGACGGTGTACAGGAAACAAGACAAAACAACATGCATATATGACTGAGTGGATCCAAAGCTAAGGAACCAAAAGGGAGACCCCTGCACAAGACCTGAGACTATCCCTGGCTGCTCAGCCTATGCAAAGATCCGAAAGGTGGAGGTTTGCATATCCACGTACCTCGACTATATAACCCCTGAACACCCTACAATAGTGAGGGGACACGACCACCGGCTCCCTACTCCAGACACGGAGGGAGTCAGGGTCACCTGGGATCCAGCAAACAGAAAATAACAGATAAAAGTTCAGCACTTAACTTTGTAGCAGACAGGAAAACAAGATCAGCATGCACACACACTCCAAGAGGAAGTATAAGCCGCCCAGTAATGCATTCTGGGGAGGAATTTAAAGGGAAGCAATTAGTCCAACTCCATGACAGCTGAGAGAGGCTAACGAGATGAGGAACTGAACAGCACAACAAAGAGAACTCAAGGAGGAGGTTCTGAAAGGCCTCTGTCAGAGCTTCTCAGCTGTCTGGTTGTGACAACCTAGAGTAGGTATTTTATATAGCAGAGATCCCCAACTTTTTGTAGGTCATGTGCTACTTTCAAATACAATAGGTAGCGTTGCACTGAATATTAAAAGTACAAAGCCTATTAACGATATGAGCTGACAATAAATCTCTTACCGTACCTTAGTGTCGCCGATATGGTTGGTGGATGAGTACAAAGGTCTTGTAATGCTATGACTTTCCTAATAGCACTAGTGCATAGTGGACCCTGGAGATGCTAACAGCTGGTAAGCCACATGAAGAGCCACATGCGGCTCCAAAACTACTGGCTGTATAATAATAATAACACAGTGTGATTGTCTGTAAATTTCCATTTTTATGCAATTACCCCAAATTGGCACCTAGAATAATGGCTAGATGCCAGTATCAGCTATGATTAATAGCTGTAATAGCTTAAAACGCATAGACTCCTCACCTCTGGTGTCCCGCTCTCTCATTATATCTCTGCATATGTTTGAAGAAGTTGTCTACTTTGGAAATGCTAAGGACTTGTTTACTGTGAAATTCGCTATATCAGTTCTCCTTGATCAAACCTGAATTCCAAATATGCGCATAAAGCAAACTTAACCTTTTAAAAAGTTGTGTTTTTTTTTTCTAAACGTGACTTGTTTGTATCATTTCCCCAAAGTTTAGTTCCTTGTGCATGTAGAAATGTGGAGCTTTTTTCTTGGCTATGATCATGTATTAAATGTAATCGAAGTGTTGGCTCACCCCTTCTCTGTTTATGGTAGGGTGCCTCCAACCAAAACAGATACACCCAATCTGTAGGATAAAATATGTATAGTATGTAGGTAGATTGGGCACACCTCACTTGGATAAATCTATATCTGTCAGTTTTTTAGTTAAAATATTATTTTATTACAGCAATAATATACATCTAAAATTATACACATGTATGCGCGCAATACTCAAAAACAGATAAGAATAAAAAAAAAATATTTTTATTTTTATTCTTATCTGTTTTTGAGTATTGCACGCATACATGTGTATAAGTTATAATTTTAGATGTATATTATTGCTGTAATAAAATAATATTTTAACTAAAAAAGTGACAGATATAGATTTATCCAAGTGAGGTGTGCCCAACCTACTTACATACTATACATATGATCATATATTCTTAACCCCTTAAGGACTCAGCCCTATTTCACCTTAAGAACTTGGCAATTTTTTGCAAATCTGACCCGTGTCACTTTAAGTGCTGATAACTTTAAAACGCTTTGACTTATCCAGGACATTCTGAGATTGTTTTTTCGTCACATATTGTACTTCATGACACTGGTAAAATGAAGTAAAAAAAAATCTTTTTTATTTATAAAAAAATACCAAATTTACCAAAAATTTTTTAAAAATTGCAAATTTCCAAGTTTCATTTTCTCTACTTCTATAATACATAGTAATACATCCAAAAATAGTTATTCCTTTACATTCCCCATATGTCTACTTCAAGTTTGGATCATTTTGGGAATGATATTTTATTTTTTGGGGATGTTACAAGGCTTAAAAGTTTAGAAGCAAAACCCAATTTTTAGGGACCAGTTCAGGTCTGAAGTCACTTTGCGAGGCTTACATAATAGAAACCACCCAAAAAAAAATACTGAATTTGCCAAAAATGTGGAAAAATTTGCAAATTTCCAAGTTTCAATTTCTCTACTTCTATAATACATATTAATACCTACAAAAATAGTTATTACTTTACATTCCCCATATGTCTACTTCATCTTAGGATCATTTTGGGAATTACATTTTGTTTTTGGGGGATGTTACAAGGCTTAGAAGTAAATCTTAAAATTTCTCAGAAATTTTCAAAAACAAACTTTTTAAGGACCAGTTCAGGTCTGAAGTCACTTTGTGAAGCTTACATAATAGAAACCACCCCAAAATGACCCCATTCTAGAAACTACACCCCTCAATGTATTCAAAACTGATTTTACAAACGTCATTAACCCATTAGGTGTTCCACAAGAATTAATGGAAAATAGAGATACAATTTCCAAATTTCACTTTTTTGGCAGATTTTCCATTTTAATAATTTTTTCCCAGTTACAAAGCAAAGGTTAACAGTCAAACTAAACTCAATATTTATGGCCCTGATTCTGTAGTTTACAGAAACACCCCATATGTGGTCGTAAACCGCTGTACGGGCACACGGCAGGGCGCAGAAGGAAAGGAATGCCATACGGTTTTTGGAAGGCAGGTTTTGCTGGACTGTTTTTTTTACACCATGTCCCATTTGAAGCCCCCCTGATGCACCCCTAGAGTAGAAACTCCATAAAAGTGACCCCATCTAAGAAACTACACCCCTCAAGGTATTCAAAACAGATTTTACAAACGTTGTTAACCCTTTAGGTATTCCACAAGAGTTATTAGCAAATGGAGATGAAATTTCAGAATTTCAATTTTTGGGTAAATTTTCCATTTTAATCCATTTTTCCAGTAACAAAGCAAGGGTTAACAGCCAAACAAAACTCAATATTTATGGCCCTGATTCTGTAGTTTACAGAAACATCCCATTTGTGGTCGTAAACCGCTGTACGGGCACACGGCAGGGCGCAGAAGGAAAGGAATGCCATACGGTTTTTGGAAGGCAGATTTTGCTGGACTGTTTTTTTTGACACCATGTCCCTTTTGAAGCCCCCCTGATGCACCCCTAGAGTAGAAACTCCAAAAAAGTGACCCCATTTTAGAAACTACGGGATAGGGTGGCAGTTTTGATGGTATTAGTTTAGGGTACATATGATTTTTGGTTGCTCTATATTACACTTTTTAGTGAGGCAAGGTAATAAGAAATAGCTGTTTTGGCACCGTTTTTATTTTTTGTTATTTACAACATTCATCTGACAGGTTAGATCATGTGATATTTTTTTAGACCAGGTTGTCACGGATGCGGCGATACCTAATATGTAAATTTTACACAATGATTTATTTTTTAAACCCAAAATGTACACCAATGCCTCATTCAACATGCATCATAGAGGCAGGGCAGAGTGCGATTGCATTTGTGTTTTTGCGTTTGTATCTGTATTTCGCCATAGCAATGTGCACCTGCATACAGGGTTGTGCTGACTGAACCCCCCACATTTTTTTCTTTGTAGTAAATATTGGAGGCGTGGCGATCTCCATGCAGTCATGCACACCTGACCAGTTAGTCTGCCCTGGAGGCTGGTTTTAAAGTCAGTATAAAACTGAGTCTGCTTTCATAGCGCCTACCAGTAGCCATTTGGCTCCAGGAGAAGTATATAGTGGGCTCAGCATGCATGTTGGTACTTGCATCCCTGGATCCGATGAAAGCTGTAATGGCACCGGACGGGGTTAAAAGCAGAGTGTGCTTGGCGTGCATGCTGTATCTGCGCTCCCTGGACTTTGTGTGGCTGTCATGGCCCATAACAGGTAGGAACTAGTGTTAGGGACCACTCATGGAGGCGACCTTGACGTGGTGAGTGGCTTATTACGCTTTGGCCAAAATGTACACCAATGCCTCATTCAACATCCAGCATAGAGGCAGGGCAGAGTGCTGGTTGCAGAGTGCGATTGCATTTGTGTTTTTGCGTCAGTATTATCTGTGCCTATATCATATAAATAGAGAAACAAGGTCATACTATCTGTACCTATATCATATACATAGAGAAACAGGTCAGTACTATCTGTACCTATATCATATACATAGAGAAACAGGTCAGTACTATCTGTACCTATATCATATACACAGAGAAACAGGGCAGTACTATCTGTGCCTATATCTTGTACACAAGGGCAGTACTATCATATGATAGAAGGGGCAGTATTAATTGAACTGACATGATTTTAGAAAGCAACAGGGAGGCAGTACTATCCGTGTCTATTGTGATCATATGGGATTCCATTATACAACTACACCCAGCTATAATAAGTCTATAATATTATAAAAACATAACAATGAAAAGTAATTCTTATTCAGGTAAATGTGGAAAATAGGGAGGAAAAATGTTTTCTTTAATATAATGTATCTCTTTTCACATTTAGATCAACTTGACGTTGTTTCTATGGCTGAAACAACCATGACACCGGAAGAAATTGAACTTGAAATGACTAAAATCCAGAGGCTTCGAGAAGTCTTAGTCAGAAGGGAATCAGAACTAAAGTTCATGTGAGTTTTTATTTTTATATTGGTTTCACCACAGCCCAGATTTTACCTACAAATTTTGAGCATGATAAAATACTATTTTTATGTTTTTAGATCTCTCTATTCATTATCATATATGTGAAGGAAAATGATTAAAGAGTATCATTTACAGTTTTGAGTTACAATAATTATTATATTACAACAAATATTAGAATTTGCATATTATTATGGCTTGCCCGGCACTGAACCATGGTCTACATGGGTGTATACGTGCCCTGCTGGAAAAGGGCTCATTACAGAGATGGTGTATGGAGCTGGTAATTTGTATACAAGACATCTGATCTTAAAGGGGTTATCTCATGACTAATGTAAAAAAATGAAAGCCAGACATCATATAGTACATGGCAATCTCTTTCTAACAAAGCTAGAACCAGCCCTGTACCTCACATGGATCCAGAGATCTCCCCATTCATTGTTCTGCTAGATTTATATGAAGCTGACTGCTCAAGGGGAGTGTTCTTTTTTCTGATGCAGCTAAAGGGGCATGTCCATACTCTCCCTATCACAGCTCAGGAGGAGTGTCCATGCTCTCCCTATCACAGCTCAGGAGGCGTGTCCATGCTCTCCCTATCACAGCTCAGGAGGCGTGTCCATGCTCTCCCTATCACAGCTCAGGGGGATTGTCCATGCTCTCCCTATCACAGCTCAGGAGGCGTGTCCATGCTCTCCCTATCACAGCTCAGGAGAAGTGTCCATGCTCTCCCTATCACAGATCAGGAGGTGTGTCTATGCTCTCCCGATCACAGCTCAGGGGGCGTGTCCATGCTCTCCCTATCACAGCTCAGGAGGCAATTCAAGGATTAAACTGAGTATGTGTGGCCATCTCAGTGAGCCAGACAAAGAAATAAGGAAACAACTAATAGCAGGGGGCGCTATACAGATACATTGTATTGAATAACTCAGTGACTGTGCTAAATTTTTAAATACATGCCATTACAAAAGTATTCAGATCCAGGTGCTGGTTTGCAAACTGTAGAATTTTTTTTGTGGGACAACCCCTTTAAGTTCATTTTACTGAATGGTGCCAGGAATTGTTTCTTGGAATAAACTTCACTCCTCTCTTTAGATATTTTGCAGATGGTCTTTAATATAGTAAAGTCTTTTGGGGTTGTTCAGGATTAGAATAAAGGGTCTGCTTTTTTTTTTTTTTCTTGAAAACATCGGCACTCTTGTCCCTAGGCAATATCTGGTATTGCAGAGCAACTCCATTGGGATGAGCTACAGTACAATACTAGCCACAGACCTTTTCTTACTAATTCATGGGCCACCCCTTTAATCGTATATTCAAGGACCGCCTAAATTAGCAGTCTGCTGCAAAGAGTGAGCCCAGTGACCCACTTGTAATGCATGTTCCTGTACTGAGGGCATATGTTGCATACATATTTTTACAGCTGTCAGTGATCGCAAAATTAGCTTCATAAATCTAAACACATTTTGCTCCCTTTAGTGGTGGTTATGAGTAGGGATGAGTGAATCGACTTCGGATGGAGCTCCGTACAGTATTAGAATGTATTGACTCCAATGAGCCAAAGTTATTGCTTCGCGAAGTTTCTCAAGACTTCGCACAATAACTTCATAAATTAATTTGTACTGTAAAAAAATATTTCCCGAACTCGGTTTCGGTTCCAAGGTACCACCACGTACAGTATTAGAACGAAGTTTTATGCGAATGAAACATCCGAAGTCGATTCGCTCATCCCTAGTTATGAGCAGTAATAATTGTCATTTCTCAATTCATAAAAAGAGAATTCCCTTATACATAGGTTAAGACCTAACCACTGGATGGTAGACATTAATATTAATAAAAGCGTACTAATCAGCAATCAGCCGTAAAACCACCTGCCTAATATTATGTAGGTATTTTGCTGCCAAAGCATCTCTTACCCGTCAAGGTATAGACTCCACCAACATAGCCACTGAAGTTGTCCTGTGGTGTCCGGCACCAAGACGTTAGCAGCAGATCCTTTAGGTACTGTAAGTTGTGAGATGCGGCCTCCATGAATCAGACTTGTTTTTCCAGCACAACCGGCCGGTGATTGATTGGATTGAGATCTGGGAAATTTGGAGGCCAAGTTGACACCTTGAACTGTCATGTTCCTCCAATGATTCCTGGCCAATTTTTGCAGTGTGCTAGGGCACATTATTGTGCTGGAAAAAAAGCCACTGCCAGTAGAGAATACCATTACCAAGAAGGGGTGTTCTTGGTCTGCAACAATGTTGGGTAAGCTACACATATCAGAGTAACATCCATGTGAATACCAGGACCAAAGGGTTCCCAGCAGAACATTTCAACAGGTACTGACCACCACAGACACTGAACATCCCACAAGACTCACCATTTTGGAGATCCCCTAACCCAGTCATCTAGCCATCACAATTTGGCTCAGAGTCGCTTAGATTTATACACTTGTTCATTTTTCCTGCTTCTAATGCATCAACTTCAAGAACTGAATGTTCACATTTTTTCCTAATATATTCCACCTGTTGACCGTTGTCATTGTCACAAGATCATCAGTGTTCTTCTCTTCACCGGTCAGTGCTGTTAATGTTATGGTGTGGATGGTGTAGCAGATGCCGGTCTTGAAGGGACGCTTGCTGCCGGAGAAGCCATGTAATTTCTGACAAGGTGCAGGCCTCATCATAAATCAGACCTATCTAGCGGCAGCTCAGAAGGGGAAACTAAGATCGGCGTAAAAAGCCGGTATTAGGAAATGTGCCCTACAGTATTTATTCAGGAGAAAAAGACATTCAAACACATCCACACATGACTTAGCAAAATAGTTCCAATAATGGTCTGGCTGAAACAAGGTTCCAATGTCCTCTGAAATATAATTCCTCAAATAGCAATTCCTTATCATTTCAGCTGAGGGGTACACAGCAAATGCAAAGCTTTCGCTGCAATTTTGGGGTGCAGATTCACAAGCTGCTGACAAATATGATTTGGCCGCCAGAAGCCAAAAAAGATTGGGAGGTCCGTATACGAAGAGTTCGGCTACATTCACATGACCATAGTGTTTTGCGGATCCGCAAAACATGGATACCGGCCCCTCTGCGTCCTGCAATTTGCAGACCATACACGGCCGCCGCGACCATAGAAAATGCCTCTATTTGTCCGTAATTGTGGGGCAGCGGAACGGAACTACGGATGCGGACAGCACATGGAGTGCTGTCCGCATCTTTTGCGGCCCCATTGAAGTGAATGGGTCCGCACCCGTTCCACAAAATTGCAGAACAGATGCGTACCCATTTATACGGTCGTGTGAATTTAGCCTCCCCTCACAGACTGTTCCTTGCACTTCCTTACAGGTGCACACATCAGACAGACGAGACTCGACTGCACTGAGCTTCAGCGCAAAAGTAGATGCAGGCTTCCTTCTAGAAATATCTCAGAACATCTTAGTGCCCATTCCTATGGTAGCTTATACCACCAAAAGTTTGGCATGGACTCCAGGGGCAAAAATTCTGGTGGTGCCTGCCTCTCATTGCTTCCAAATGGGAGGCATTTGTGTGGCTGGTGGTTAAAAACAATGACTGCGCCAATCAGGGACATAGTCCTTCTTGTCGTAGTGTCCAGAAGAATGCCACAAGAAGACGCGGTGAGTGTCCCCTCTCAGTTTATCTCCATTTAATGGAGCTAAACCAGGTGCCGTTCTGCAGCATCCAAAGTGAAAAACCACATCAGAAACCGTGGAGTACATGGGGGATTTTGACATGCCAATGTACCCTTAGACTTCATGCACACAAACGTATTTTCTTTCCCTGTCCGTTTTGTATTTTTTGCAGACCGTGTGCTATACGGAACCATTCATTTCAATGGGCCTGCAAAAAACAGAAGTTACTCCGTGTGCATTCCGTTTCCGTATGTCTGTTTATCTGTTCCGCAAAAATATAGAACACGTCCAATTATCGTCCGCACTACGGGCAAGGATAGGACTGTTCTATTAGGGGCCAGCTGTTCTGTTCCGTAAAATACAGAATGCACACAGACCTCATCCGTATTTTTTTTTGCGGATCCGTGTTTTGCGGACCACAAAATACATACAGTCGCGTGCATGAGCCCTATAAGTAATGTTCCTCTTTAAGATTTTTTGCTGGATTTACTGGCACGCAGAGCGGCTATTGTCAGCATTTGGCGTTTTACTAATATATTGTACGCCTTCTTTTATTGGCACAGTAATTATTCAGAGAATTTCATGAATAGAAAATACATTTGTCAGACAAACTCTTCAGAGGAAGGCGAACGAGTTTGATTACAAATCCCGATGTATGTCCTTTGAACAGATGCTAATATTAAATCCTTTTAAGACTCTGATGAAGATGGAAGTTCAATTACCATAGAAATCCTTTTGTCTTGCAGAATGACAGTCCGTATCGCAGATGGCTATGACGGCAAATGTACAGCCTGACAGCGTCCTATTGTCTCATCTTCATTATTTCATGACATCAAACAGATTCACCAAAAACACTGACAAACATCTGCGGTGAAGACATAGAATTTTTGAAAGTATCTCTATAAGGGCTCATGCACACCACCGCGCCATGTTTGCGGTCCGCAGTCCCAAATGCCTATTCTTGTCCACATGGAACGTAGCAACGGATGCCGACGGCACACGGAGTGCTGGCCACATCTTTTGCGGCCCCGTTAAAGTGAATGGGTCCGCATCCGAGCCATAAAAAATGTGTCTAGGATGCGGAACAAAACCACGTTCGTGTGCATGAGCCCTAAAATGTAGGCAGCCTGGTGGCTCAGTGATCAGTATAGGTGCCTTAGGTCTACACAGCAACTGACAGACAAGTGCGATTTGTCTGCGAGTTGCGCAACTACTTGAGGGTGTGATTTAGGCTACTTTCACACTACCGTTTTTTGCGGATCCGTCATGGATCTGCAAAAACGCTTCTGTCACAATAATACAACCGCATGCATCCGTCATGAACGGATCCGGTTGTATTATGTCTTATATAGCCATGACGGATCTGTCATGAACACCATTAAAAGTCAATGGGGGACGGATCCATTTTATATTGTGTCAGAGAAAACTGATCCATCCCTATTGACTTAAATTGTGAGTCATGACGGATCCTTCTTGCTCCGCACCACATGGCGGACAGAAAAACGCTGCTTGCAGCAATCAAATCGTTCAGTTCAGTTTTGTCGTCATTGACAATGAATGGGGACAAAACAGAAGCGTTTTCTTCCGCTATTGAGATCCTATGACGGATCTCAATAGTGGAATTGAAAACGCAGATGTGAAAGTAGCCTTAGCCATGAGTCGTTTACAAATTTGAAGTTGCAACACTCATTAGACAGTAAAAAAAAATTACAGACATGTTGCATGTGATTTGCATTGAAGTCTGTGTTGGCAAAAGGAAATTTCCTGGTGGGTCGATGCCCAGGGGGCTGCCCGAGCCCTCCTCATGGCAGGTTCATAACTATCAGATGCTCTATGCATTAATTAATGCTAGGAGCATCAGGTATATACTGTATGCATCTGGGCAACGGGCACAGGAGCCTTCCTGAAAAAACTGGGCTGCATTATGGTATTTGGCTCTGCTGGGGCAGTATATTGTGCTGCACTGTGGTATTTGGTTCTACTGGGGCGGTATATTGTGCTGCACTGTGGTATTTGGTTCTGCCGGGGCGGTATATTGTGCTGCACTGTGGTATTTGCTTCTGCTGGGGCAGTATATTGAGCTGCACTGTGGTGTTTGGTTCTACTGGGGTGGTATATTGTGCTGCACTGTGGTGTTTGGCTCTGCTGGGGCAGTATATTGTGCTGCACTGTGGTATTTGGTTCTTCTGGGGCAGTATATTGTGCTGCACTGTGGTATTTGGTTCTACTGGGGCGGTATATTGTGCTGCACTGTGGTATTTGGTTCTGCCGGGGCGGTATATTGTGCTGCACTGTGGTATTTGGTTCTGCTGGGGCGGTATATTGTGCTGCACTGTGGTATTTGCTTCTGCTGGGGCAGTATATTGAGCTGCACTGTGGTGTTTGGTTCTACTGGGGTGGTATATTGTGCTGCACTGTGGTGTTTGGCTCTGCTGGGGCAGTATATTGTGCTGCACTGTGGTATTTGGTTCTTCTGGGGCAGTATATTGTGCTGCACTGTGGTATTTGGCTCTGCTGGGGCAGTATATTGTGCTGCACTGTGGTGTTTGGCTCTGCTGGGGCAGTATATTGTGCTGCACTGTGGTGTTTGGCTCTGCTGGGGCAGTATATTGTGCTGCACTGTGGTGTTTGGTTCTGCTGGGGCAGTATAATGTACTGCACTGTGGTGTTTGGTTCTGCTGGGGCAGTATATTGTGCTGCACTGTGGTGTTTGGTTCTGCTGGGGCAGTATAATGTACTGCACTGTGGTGTTTGGCTCTGCTGGGGCAGTATATTGTGCTGCACTGTGGTGTTTGGCTCTGCTGGGGCAGTATATTGTGCTGCACTGTGGTATTTGGCTCTGCTGGGGCAGTATATTGTGCTGCACTGTGGTGTTTGGCTCTGCTGGGGCAGTATATTGTGCTGCACTGTGGTGTTTGGCTCTGCTGGGGCAGTATATTGTGCTGCACTGTGGTGTTTGGTTCTGCTGGGGCAGTATAATGTACTGCACTGTGGTGTTTGGTTCTGCTGGGGCAGTATATTGTGCTGCACTGTGGTGTTTGGTTCTGCTGGGGCAGTATAATGTACTGCACTGTGGTGTTTGGCTCTGCTGGGGCAGTATATTGTGCTGCACTGTGGTATTTGCTTCTGCTGGGGCAGTATAATGTACTGCACTGTGGTGTTTGGCTCTGCTGGGGCAGTATATTGTGCTGTACTACAGTAGGCAGGTCCTACTTCTGTCCAGCAGAGGAACCACCATTGTCTACTTGTATTGGCCCTTCCTTTTTGTGTTGACCTACCTTTTGTCTGTTTGGACCTGCCTAAAACATGGGGCCAATTTGATTTTTTTTTCCAGGGCCACATTAAGTTCCCAGTCTGCCCATGTGTGCACACAAGCATTGCTTCTCACTGATCATCTTTGCATTCTGGCAAAAATCACGGCATGTTCTGTATTGTGCATTTTTCATGCAGCCCTGGTCCCAAAAAAGTGAATTGGGCTTACATGAAAAACGGAAGGCATTTTTTCACTGACGGCTGCTAGGACATGTACAGTCGTGGCCAAAAGTTTTGAGAATGACACAAATATTAGTTTTCACAAAGTTTGCTGCTAAACTGCTTTTAGATCTTTGTTTCAGTTGTTTCTGTGATGTAGTGAAATATAAATTAGATGCACTTCATACGTTTCAAAGGCTTTTATCGACAATTACATGACATTTATGCAAAGAGTCAGTATTTGCAGTGTTGGTCCTTCTTTTTCAGGACCTCTGCAATTCGACTGGGCATGCTCTCAATCAACTTCTGGGCCAATTCCTGACTGATAGCAACCCATTCTTTCATAATCTCTTCTTGGAGTTGGTCAGAATTAGTGGGTTTTTGTTTGTCCACCCGCCTCTTGAGGATTGACCACAAGTTCTCAATGGGATTAAGTTTCCAGACCATGGACCCAAAATGTCAACGTTTTGGTCCCCGAGCCACTTTTTTTATATTTGAATATTTTATTAATTATAATACAAAAATTCATATCAATATTACATTTGTGATATTATAAAATCCATAAGTCCGTCAATTCTGATTTGTGAGCATGATTAACAATAATTTCATACGAATGCCCATAATTGTGTGGATATTAAAAATCAGATGGAGATCTCACATACTGGGGGAGAAAGCAGGATTCACTCAGCATCCAAAGCTTAATAAAGCGGATACGCGAAGCATCTCTTTTGGCGTAATATTATCTATAAGAGGCAGGGATCAGAGGCCCGCAGCCCAGACGGTTTCCAGGCATCGAACGCGCACCGCGTACGCCCTCCTCCAAACATGGGTGAACCCAATCGGCAGGATTAACAATCATGTGACCAGTCACCTGATACTCACATAAACCATACGTAGCGGGCTTACAGCGATCTTTGATCACAAACATTTCGTAGAGCAAGAAAGGGGGTCCAGCAGTCTTCTATCGCAATGGTGGAAAAAACACTCGCATATTTTACTGCCTCATCCCCGTGTGATTAAAATGGAGTATTAATGCCCTGCTTAACCGTGCCTCACATATATTCACATTAGTATCTCGTATGCCAAAGGACTCGGATCGAGTATCACTCGACAGTCACCGGCAATTAAAGAAAATGTGGAGAAAGACACAACCGAAGACTGACTCTGTCCCATTAAGAGAACACATAGTAGCACCCATACCACACATGTGTCGTATCACTGCCCGCAGTCCAACCTCATGTCTGACAGGAAGAACCGCGTCTCGGGTCACACCGGATGCCCAGCCCCCCCGAAGTCCCGAGTCCCGGACTCCCGCCCATAAACCGCACAGTATTATGGATAGATCAAACATTTAACCATTATTTAATGCCGGTAGTTCCTGCCATCCTCCAGTATTCCTAGAGATACTCCAGTGCTCAGGTGTAACTTCCCATTCTTCAACAATTACAATTCATATAGAAAAGACCAGACTAATAAGATCTTCTCTGGAGCAGAGGAGCAAAACCATAATCTAGAGATGAGAAGCCTAGCTAGAAACATCACCTTGATCAGCAGTCGGCGTTTTATAGGCTGATAATTGACCTCCGATAAGTCTCCCAGGACCCATATCCTGGGGGACAAAGGAACGTCGATGTTAAGTTTACGAGCCAGGTTTGTTTGGACCAGTCTCCAATACCTGCTCACCATTGGGCAGTCCCAAAACAGATGTAAATGATCTGCCTCGGAATCACCACAGCGTGGGTAGTCAGAGGAGGCTCTAAGTCCTCTCCTATAAAGCCATATAGGTGTCACATATATTTTGTGCAAAATATTAAATTGTACGACAGTGGGGTTGAAATTATGTGAAACAAACTTTAAGCTTTCCCCTATATTATCCCAGTCTGGAGGGCCCACCTCTGAAAGTAAGGAAGACTAGGATCTCTGTCCTGGAGAGAGAACATCCCCCAAAAATTTTTGCATTAAGTGTCTATAACAATGTGATACTTTAACTCTCGTGACAACTTTCTTACAAATTAAATCATGTAAAAATTCAGGAGTATCTATAGTAAAAAGGTGACTATTCGAAGTGCTAGAAAGTGCTGACCTCAATTGAAAGTATGCGTACCAAGCCACCTCACCTAGATTTGCCCTTTGCTTTAACTCCATGAGGGGCAAAATTTGTCCACCACTGACCACTTGATGTAGATACTGAAAATTTTTGGTCCTCCAATACTGGCGGCAACTTAAATCATTCAAATTCAAAAGCTTTGAGTTATGCCATAATGGGGTGCAGATAAGTGATGCCTTAACTCCACACCAACTCCTTATAGCCAGCCAAGTCTTTGTAACCAGTCTGCAGAAGAGTGTATACCCAATCTGTGTGTTTAATAAATAGTCAGACTCAGTGGCATCTCTAGCTTTCAAATTTTGGGGGGGCACACTGGGGGCCAGGACAAAAGTAGGGGGGGCAGCTATAACAACGATACATTTACACAAGTACGCTTAGAAATGCTGCAATACGTTACCCAATACCTAAAACCGCAACAGGGAAGAAATGTCCAGCTGTCTGTGGATGACACTTTTATAGAGAGGGGGATCTGTGGATGACACTGCTATGGGGGGGATCTGTGGATGCCACATACCGTGTAATGTATAGCATCTTATGCTATATGTGTCATCCACAGATCCACCCCATGACAGTGTCATCCCCATTTCCCCCTCCCTATAACAGTGTCATCCCCATTTCCCCCTCCCTATAACAGTGTCTTCCACAGATGCCCCTCCCTGAAACAGTGTCATCCACAGATGCCCCTCCCTGAAACAGTGTCATCCACAGATGCCCCTCCCTATAACAGTGTCATCCACAGATGCCCCTCCCTATAACAGTGTCATCCACAGATGCCCCTCCCTATAACAGTGTCATCCACAGATCCCCCTCCCTATAACAGTGTCATCCACAGATCCCCCTCCCTATAACAGTGTCATCCACAGATCTCCCTCCCTATAACAGTGTCATCCCCATTTCCCCCTCCATAACAGTGTCATCCACAGATCTCCCTCCCCGCCACTCACAGGAGTGTACATTTGACATTTCTAAACCGTAATCCATATCCTGCAGTAACTTTAGCTTTAAATCAGGATTAAGCGGCCGCTCATCTCTACTAGTACCTTAACCTTACACCACTCGGCTAGCTTCGGTAACAGGGCCAGGCTACAGCCTACAGGTCCTGCCTGTTAGTTGTTATCGAGCGAGTGCTGATTTCTGCAGGTCAGAGGATACGGATTACAGTTTAGAAGAAATGTACACTCCTGTGAGCGGTCCAGTGGCGGATCCAGAGCCTGGTCTCGGGATGGGCACTTCCAGATTATTTTCTGTCTGCCGCCACAGAACAAGGGTGCTTATAGAACAGACTACACAGTGTAGAGGCATACTATATATTGTGTGGCACAGTGTAGCGGTATACTGTATATTGTGTGCACAGTGTAGAGGTATACTATATATTGTGTGGCACAGTGTAGAGGTATACTGTATATTGTGTGGCACAGTGTAGCGGTATACTGTATATTGTGTGGCACAGTGTAGCGGTATACTGTATATTGTGTGGCACAGTGTAGAGGTATACTGTATATTGTGTGGCACAGTGTAGAGGTATACTGTATATTGTGGGGCACAGTGTAGCGGTATACTGTATATTGTGTGGCACAGTGTAGAGGTATACTGTGTGGCACAGTGTAGAGGTATACTGTGTGGCACAGTGTAGAGGTATACTGTGTGGCACAGTGTAGAGGTATACTGTGTGGCACAGTGTAGAGGTATACTGTGTGGCACAGTGTAGAGGTATACTGTGTGGCACAGTGTAGAGGTGTACTGTGTGGCACAGTGTAGAGGTGTACTGTGTGGCACAGTGTAGAGGTGTACTGTGTGGCACAGTGTAGAGGTATACTGTGTGGCACAGTGTAGAGGTATACTGTGTGGCACAGTGTAGAGGTATACTGTGTGGCACAGTGTAGAGGTATACTGTGTGGCACAGTGTAGAGGTGTACTGTGTGGCACAGTGTAGAGGTGTACTGTGTGGCACAGTGTAGAGGTGTACTGTGTGGCACAGTGTAGAGGTGTACTGTGTGGCACAGTGTAGAGGTGTACTGTGTGGCACAGTGTAGAGGTGTACTGTGTGGCACAGTGTAGAGGTGTACTGTGTGGCACAGTGTAGAGGTGTACTGTGTGGCACAGTGTAGAGGTGTACTGTGTGGCACAGTGTAGAGGTGTACTGTGTGGCACAGTGTAGAGGTGTACTGTGTGGCACAGTGTAGAGGTGTACTGTGTGGCACAGTGTAGAGGTATACTGTGTGGCACAGTGTAGAGGTATACTGTGTGGCACAGTGTAGAGGTATACTGTGTGGCACAGTGTAGAGGTGTACTGTGTGGCACAGTGTAGAGGTGTACTGTGTGGCACAGTGTAGAGGTATACTGTGTGGCACAGTGTAGAGGTATACTGTGTGGCACAGTGTAGAGGTATACTGTAAATTGTGGGGCACAGTGTAGCGGTATACTGTATATTGTGGGGCACAGTGTAGGCTATATGTGTATAACAAACATATTTCACATGAACACTTACAGTTACTTGGCTTGGCCCTTGGGGGTCTCGGTCACCACTTCCACACTTTGGCCGGGGGCTCGGCGGAGCTGATGTGTTTTATCCTATTGAGAAAGATTTCATAATAAGGATTTGGAGAAGAGGCAGAGGAATAGCAGAGCAGGGAGAGGCTGGTGCTGCTACTAGGGGGTCATACCATGTGGGAGTAATAAAGCCCACCATAATGCCCCCCAGTAGTAATAATTCTCCTTATAATGTGACAATGCAAAAAATACCCCCTTATGCCCGCAGTTGAGCTAATGTCCCCCATAATGTGCCAGTATAAAATACCCCTATATAGTGCCCCCAGTAAATGCCCCATAGTGCTCCTCTCCCCCTTCCTCCTAGTGCCCCCCATAATGTACCAGTATAAAATGCCCCAGTAGATGCCCTCAATGTCCCCCATAATTTTGCAAGTATAAATTACACCTTCTTAGTGCCCCCGTAGATGACTCCATAGTACTCCTCTCCCCCCTTCCCCATAGTACCCACCATAATGTGTCCCAGTATAAAATGCTACTGTACAGAGAGCCCCATATAAAACACCCTTTCTTTGTGTTGCCTCAGTAGATGCCCCTATAGTGCCCACCAATAATGTGCCAGTAATAAGCCCCCCATTACGTGCCAGTAATAAGCCCCCATTACGTGCCAGTAATAAGACCCCCATTACGTGCCAGTAATAAGACCCCCATCACGTGCCAGTAATAAGACCCCCATCATGTGCCAGTATTAAGGCCCCCCATCATGTGCCAGTATTAAGGCCCCCCATCATGTGCCAGTATTAAGTCCCCCCCATCATGTGCCATTATTAAGTAAGTACCCCCCCATCATGTACCATTATTAAGTAAGTCCCCCCCCAATGTGCCATTATTAAGTAAGCCCCCCCATCATGTGCCATTATTAAGTAAGTCCGTCTGTCCCCCAGTATCACTATTGTAAAAAAAAAACAACAACAACAAAAAAAAAAACACTTATACTTACCTCAGTGTCAGCGATGCGATGCAGGCCTCTTCTGGCCTGTGTCCCACGCTGTATGGCTCAGGCGACGCGATGACGTCATCGCGCCGCCTGCGCCGGCCTCTGATAGGCTGCCGGCCTAGTGCCTGCAGCCTATCAGAGCAAGGGGAAGGGACACGCCTCTCCCTCCCCTGCACCGCCGCTTAGTGATGGGAAGTTCGGATCTTTTAGGTGAATCGGTTCATTTGAATCAGCTCATTCAAATGAACCGATTCATGAATCGGATCTTCGGTTCACTTGGTGAGTCAGACTGCTGAGCTGACTCGCAAGTGAACCGAAGACTCTAGGTGCCGGTGCGCATGCGCAGATGCTTGATACATTCGATTCACTCACTACTTGCTGCGCTGCAGTCGGCTCGTCTTCTTCAGCTCTCTCTGAACTCTGATTACTAGTATTGAGTGAGTCAGGAAGAGTGATTTATTATAGTAAAGGGAAGCTGAGGCTTACGCCGGACAGGAGGAGTCAGGAGTCAGACAGGAGTCAGAAGCTGTCACTGTGGTGTGCAATGTGAATTGTTGTCTGTTGTGCATTGTTACCCACAGTGACAACAGTCTGACACTGACAGTACAATCCATAAAGGTGATGTGAACCCACCCTTAGTTATATAGCTACTGAATGAGATGCCTTTAACATATATATCTCCTGAGAAGCCAATTTGATTCTAAAGGGTTAATTTAATTCAACCTGTAATCTAAACTCTTGTTTCATCTGTCACTTCTCCTGTCCCTTAATCTTATCACTGCTGCAACAAAAGCAGCCGACAGCCTCAGCCTCAGTGTAATGTAACCTGCTCTACACTCTGACTCCCGGCTCTTTTAACTCAATGAATCGAATGAGTCACAAACTAAGTCGGATCTTTAGATTCTTTTAACTTGTGACTCATTCGATTCCTTTCTATTCTTAGACTCCCTGCACTTGTGTGACTCAGAGGACTCGATTCAGAGCTGCTAGTGTGCTGTGCTTGCCCTGCCCCCTCAGCTCTGGTCGCTGATTGGTTGGTGGGCGGGGAGGGGTGGGGCTGGCAGAAGCCAGCTTCCACTCTGACATCATATTACGCTCCTCCCCGTCCCTCCCTCAGGCTCCGGCTCCCTGAGTCCCTGCTGCCAGCGGCGTGAGGTGAGAGACTCTCTGTGACTGAGCTGAGCCGTTTCAAACGGATCGGATCAGTCAAGTGAATGCCGCTGGCACAGGCAGTAGTAAGGAGATGAGCGCAAAGGAAGCGCTCATCAGCCTGTGCCCGGTGGCGGCTCACTTGGGGGGGGCGCATTTTAGTTGGGGGGGCACATGGGGGGGCCCAGCATGATGTAGGGGGGGCCGTGGCCCCCTCTGGCCCCCCCCTGGCGACGCCACTGGTCAGACTCCAGTACGGAAAAAAAATCCGAAAAACCTGAGTCTTTCACCACTTTGCTGCAGAAATGGCTATTTTCCCAGTCGTTAAAAAGGCAGAGTTGGGAAGGCCACAAAGTAGCCCCTAAAATAGGGGAGGTTAAGACCTCCCCGATTGTAGGGCATAGAGAAATAGAGTACCTTCAGTCTCACGCGCATCCTCCCCCATAATAAATCGTTAAGCATCTGCTCTATCAATCTAAAGTACTTATCTGCAATCCATACAGGCGAGTTGCGCAGGACGTAAAGAACCTGGGGCAGCACTACCATTTTTATTAATTAAATTCTGTCCGCTCTTGCAGGCAGAATTTTTTGCCATATCTTAGTTTTAGCCCTCAACTTTATCAACAAGGGAATAAGATTAAGTTGTAGATATTCCTGAGGTTTGGCAGAAACTGTTATCCCCAGGTTCTTTATTGAATCAGAGATCGTTAACTGGTTGTCCCAATCACCTCGCAACTCGTCTATAGGGAGGAGAACGGTCTTCTCCCAGTTGATCTCCAAGCCAGATGGATCGGAAAAAAGACCAACCAGGTCCATTATGCGAGGAAGAGTGGTTTCTGTTTGATGGATAAAAACCAGGATGTCATCTGCGTAAAGGGATACACGATCATGCTTCCCCATTATGCCAAAACCAACCACCTTCGAGTCCTGCCTTATACTAGCTGCTAAAGGTTCAATGTAAATATTAAATAAAAGGGGGGAAAGGGGACAGCCTTGACGGGTGCCTCTTCCTAAAGTAAAACTCTCTGTCATCGTATCATTGATCCTAATCCTGGCAACTGGAGAGTTGTACAGTAACTGAACCATCGCCATAAATCTTGGGCCAAAGCCCATTTTTTTCATCACCTCCTAGAGAAAAGTCCACTCCACCCTGTCGAAGGCTTTGGTAGCGTCCAACGACAGGATGGAGCGGGCGCCGCACCTAGGGGACTGAATATTCATAAATAACCTGTGCAGGTTGTGATGAGTGCCCCTTTTTGGCATAAAGCCATTTTGATCTGGGTGAATGATGGTGGATATAACCCGAGAAAGCCTCCTAGCCAAAACTTTTGATAGTAACTTGGCATCAGTGTTTAATAAAGAAATTGGTCTATAGGAGCTCAATTCTACCGGGTCTTTATCCTTTTTAGGAATTAAGACAATGAGAGCCTCCATCATAGACCATGGTAAACCCCCTCCCTGTATTGCTTGAGAAAAAACCTCTAGCATCTGAGGAAGAATCACCTCACTGTACTTGCGGTAGAATTCGTATGGAAGGCCGTCTAACCCTGGCGATGAGTTCCCCGAGATAGACCCCAGAGCCTCCTGCAGCTCCGAGAGAGACAGCTCCTCTTCCAGATATTCTATTTGAGCTTCATTTAGGGTTGAAAGTGGAATTTTCTCCAAGAACCGCATCGCCAGGTCAGATGACAAGCCAGGAGAGGATCTATATGTCTGAGCAAAGTATTTTAAAAAGGTATCCCCAATTCCTTCTGAATCTGTTATAGTCTCCCCTTCTGCATTACGAATCGAGAGAATAGATTTGTTTATCTTGTCTTGTTGTGTAATTATTCTGGCTAGGAGCTTACCAGGGCGTCCAGACTCCGAGAAATACTTTAAACCCTTAAAGAAAGCTCTATAGTTTGCTTTCTCGATTACGTATTTCTCCAAAGAGCAGCTAGCCTTCTGCATCTCTTCCCTATTATATTCGGTGGGTTGAGCCACTTAGTTATCACTTTTGCCTTATGGCACGGTGCTGGAAAATGCATTGTTCTTCACCAAACTGTTGTTGGATTGTTGGAAGAAGTTGCTGTTGGAGGGTGTTTTGGTACCATTCTTTATTCATGGCTGTGTTTTTGGGCAAAATTGTAAGTGAGCCCACTCCCTTGGATGAGAAGCAACCCCACACATGCTTTACTGTTGGTATGACACAGGACTGATGGTAGCGCTCACCTTTTCTTTTCCTGACAAGCCTTTTTCCTGATGCCCCAAACAATCGGAAAGAGGCTTCATCTGAGAATATGACTTTGCCCCAGTCCTTAGCAGTCCATTCACCATATTTTCTGTAGAAGATCAATCTGTCCCTGATGGGTTTTTTTGGAGAGAAGTGGCTTCTTTGCTGCCCTTCTTGACACCAGGCCATCTTCCAAAAGTCTTCACCTCACTGTGCGTGCAGATGCGCTCACACCTGCCTACTGCCATTCCTGAGCAAGCCCTGCACTGGTGGCACTCCGATCTCGCAGCTGAATGCTCTTTAGGAGACGATCCTAGCGCTTGCTGGACTTTCTTGGACGCCCTGAAGCCTTCTTAACAAGAATTTACCTCTTTCCTTGAAGTTCTTGATGATCCTATAAATTGTTGATTGAGGTGCAATCTTAGTAGCCACAATATCCTTGCCTGTGAAGCCATTTTTATGCAATGCAATGATGGCTGCACGCGTTTCTTTGCAGGTCACCATGGTTAACAATGGAAGAACAATGATTTCAAGCATCACCCTCCTTTTAACAGGTCAAGTCTGCCATTTTAACCCAATCAGCCTGACATAATGATCTCCAGCCTTGTGCTCGTCAACATTCTCACCTGAGTTAACAAGACGATTACTGAAATGATCTCAGCAGGTCCTTTAATGACAGTAATGAAATGCAGTGAAAAGTTTTTTGGGGGATTAAAGAGGACCTTTCACCAGAATAAAACTTCTAAACTAACTATACAGACATGTAGAGTGGCGCCCAGGGATCTCCCTGCACTTACTGTTATACCTGGGCACCGCTCCGTTCTCCCGGTATAGCCTCCGGTATCTTCATAGTTAGGCTCCACCCAGGGGAACCTGACGTCGGCTCATTCTCCCATGCTGTAGCGCTGGCCAATCGCAGAGCACAGCTCATAGCCTGAGAGAGAAAAAAGCCTCTCAGGTTATGAGCTGAGCGCTGTGATTGGCCAGCGCTGCAGCATGGGAGAAGGAGGTGCTGGCAGGTTCCCCTGGGTGGAGCCTAATTATGAAGATACCGGAGGCTATACCGGGAGAACGGAGCGGTGCCCAGGTATAACAGTAAGTGCAGGGAGATCCCTGGGCACCCGCTCTACATGTCTGTATAGTTAGTTTAGAAGTTTTTTTCTGGTGAAAGGTCCTCTTTAAGTTAATTTTCATGGCAAAGAAGGACTATGCAATTCATCTGATCACTCTTCGTAACATTCTGGAGTATATGCAAATTGCTATTATAAAAACTTAAGCAGCAACTTTTCCAATTTCCAATATTTATGTAATTCTCAAAACTTTTGGCCACGACTGTAGATTGGTACTCTTCAGTTTTTCTTTACGAGTGTAACAGCGGCCTCAGTGTACTGTCACGAACTAGCAGGGGTGAACCCACTGTGCCACGTGTCCCAACTCCTCTAAGGGCGTTGTCTAAGTGTACCCCTCGATTCTTCATAGTACCCCTGATGGTGGGGATAGAATTTCCCGAGGGGTACACCAGGTCGCTACCTCTTGAGGAGGGAAGGCACACGAGGCAGCTGGTCCAGGCGGACCAGGAGATACCTGGGTAGGTACCAGAAGTACAAGCAAGGTCAGGCAGGCAGGGTCGTTACCAGGAGCAAGGACCGAAGGATGAGGCAGAGGCATAGTTAGACAGGGAAAAGGTCAGACCAGGCGGCACAGAAACAGGTCAGACACTCCTGGTCGGCAACAGGAGAGTCAAGGCAAGCAGGCAGGGATCAGACGAGTAGCAGAATCCAGGAACAAGGTATAAGTCAGGAGCACACGTGAGTATCAGGAGCTTAGCAAACACAAGGACCTTCACACTGAGGCATCCGGGAAGGGGGCTGAGCCACCTAAGTACGTGCAGGAGAGCCTGGGTTGGTCAGCGAGGTCACATCACCCAACCCATGCAGCCCAGGGAGTGATGTGCGCCGCCCCTAGGGCAGTGTAACACGAAACCAGCAGCAAGCATACTGTGGCCAGAGCTGAGTGGAACATGTGGAGCGGAATCCTCAGCACCACAGCACGTACAGCGACAGAACCCAAGACTGCAGTGGTGGACGGAAGGATCACCGCAGAGCACGGCGGCATACAGCAGCCTCTGTTACACCGCACATGAAAAATGCATCAAAAACGAACTGCATCTGCACGTAAAAACCTAAAACACTGAACGCAATCGCAGACAAAACTGATTTAACGTGTTGTTGATCTGTATTGCTCAAGTGAAAGAGGTCGTAGACTTTAGAAAAATGGCGGGGCTTCCCTTGTCATCCTATTGGCAGCCTCTAAGAGATATTTCTGGGTGTCAATGTGTTGCTACAGCAGGCAGGAGCCAAGCAAAAAACAGAACACCTATACAGTGGTGTAACTAGAACGAACAGCCCCCACCAAGGTCCCCTTTATGCGGACCTCAGACTGGACCAAAAATATAAATAAACACCAAACCTATATCCCCACCTATAATCAACCCATATACACCATAGAATAGAACACCAATATAAGTATATGTGGTTCAACAATAAATAACAAGCTAATCACACATCCATCATGATTATAGTATTAAAAAAAAAATTCAACATGTATTACAGACGATTGGCATACACAAATAAATTAAAAACGGTTAAAAACACCAACACAGTGGTGGTGGCCGAACAGCAGGATAAGCATAATAAAGTGCAAGTGCAAAAAGTATTTTTAGGGAAGTACTATAAGGTGCAGATTCAAGAGTTTATAACAGAGTGTTATACACACAGCCTAATAGTATGGCTAATAGTATGGAGTACAGATCAAATAACATGTGAAAGAAAATAAATAAATATATATATCAAGGAAAAATGGCGGCACTGGTGCAAAATCAAATAAAGTTAGGCTTGAAAAAGGCTCAAGTGCAGAGCCGAAACGTTGCACCACCTGGGTGAATAAAGGTTCACTTGTTCTTATCTTTGGAGTGCCGCCCGTTTTTCTGGATCTATATATATATATATATATATATATGCGATCCAGTATAGTACAAAGTATATAGGCAAATATCTATATAATACCAACAAAATTATTGTGTCCCTGTCTCACATCAGACCACCACCATGCCCCGACATGCGTTTCGCCATCAGCTTTCTCTTGTGCAGCACTGGGTCTAGGCACGCTCTACACCTACTAATATAGTCTTTGTTTATTGTCTTTATTATGCACCATTTTCTACATTTCCTAAGGTATTCTCCCTTGTTGGCCAAGTCTTTTGTGCTGTCCACAAAGAGGTTCTGTCCATAAAATGGCTGATGATGGAGGGTCATGTGACCAGGCAAATCACTCAGTATCCTCCATTTAAACACTCTGGGACACATTTATTATATCTGGCGGTGGATCCGCCGGAGCTATGAAGAGACGCAGGCCTCTATATAACTTGTAAGACGGCTTCCGAGCTGTCTTATATTTAGACAATTTTCTAAGCCTAAAACAGACGTAGAAAATGGTACATGAGACAGGCCTACCCATCCGTCCCCTTCCCCACTCACGCCATGCCCACTTTTAAAGACCTGGCGTGAGTGGGGAGAAGACGCAGATTGTGGACCTTTGCGCCACAATCTGCACCAGAAATACGCATTGCAAGTTCAGATGGCATATGTGGTATATTTGAGTGGAGAAGGCTGAGTGATGTGTCTCGACTTCTTTCTGCCTGGTCACATGACCCTCCTTCAGCGGCCATCTTATGGACAAGTCTTCTGTGTGGACAGCATCTTGGTCACATGTAGCCAGAAAGTGGCCAACCCCTTTAATTATTCAAATATTATTTATATGTCGTTTCACAAGGGGGTAACTGTTTGTCTAGCAGTGTGAATTTTACATTATCTTTGTACCTTATTACTGCAAAGGTAATAAACACTTATTTAAGCCACATTCTTATCAGTAAGATAAGAATTAAACTATAATGAGTGTTTATAAGGTCAGAGATAAGGAGCCTTCAGCTGAGCTTCCTGACAGAAAAGAGTAAAATTACAGAGCCTGCTACTAGAGAATCTCAAGGCTGTACAGAGAAAATGACTCAACATTTTTAAGAAAGACCCATTGAAAAAGTGATTTTTTTTTGCTCAAAATGAGTACAATGCAACAATAAAAAAATTTGCCCCCAAACGTGTATATAGCCTTTATTATTTATGACCTATCCTTAGGATAGGTCATCAATATCTGATCACCAAGTGTCCTATTACTGGTATCCGAGATGATCAGCTGTTAGCTGGAGCTGCTGTGGGCCGGAACCAAGATAGCACAGCTCCATATACTGTGTAGTGGCCATGCCCAGTTACTGCAGCGCTGCTCTCCTATTCAGTAACCAGGCACTACCACTACACAGTTTCCATTAAATCTGGTAATACTAGCTGAAGTTACATGTTGGAAAAATTCCACAAATGTATTACATCTAGAATGCTTGAAATTATATTTGATCACTAATGGCATAATCCACAAAAAATGTCAACATCCATTAAAGCGAATTATGAGGATCCTCCATACTGTCACCCACTTGTCATTCATGTGCCAATGGAGTATGTTTTGTTTTTATTGGTGGTTTAGTTGCTTGCAGTCATTTTATTTATTGTTGTCACAGATCAACTGTCTATGTGCTGACTGCTTGATGGGTTTATGGTGCAGTGGTGCTTACAGCAGCCAATCTAAACAGACAGCGCTTCAGGGCCCCTATAGGCAATGCAATTAAGCTGTTCTCTCCAGTGTAACTGTATCCTAATGAAGGAGAGCAAAAGAGCATCCAAGCCGAGGTAGTGACATATATATATATAGATTAAAGTCTATGGACACCTTCAGGGCAATTTTGTCATGATTGCTTTTTACTCATTTTGGGCTAGAAATCAATTCATTAGTTAGACTTCATTAAAAATTTTCAGCTGTATTTGAAATACAGGGTTCAAAAATCAGTCTGTTTGCAGATTATCACTTCTCAGTCATCCCATCAGCTGACAGCTCATCTGAAGCCTTATCTCCGATCTCCTGACCTCATAAACATTCATTTTAGCCATTTTCTTATTAGTTTGATAAGTGTTTAGCTATAAAGAGTGTTTATGAGGTTAGGAGATCAGCGATAAGGTGTCACATGAGGCGTCAGCCTACAGTACTCAGGAGTGACAGTCTGCAAATCCACTAGATTTTTAACCCCTGTATCTTTAAAAAAGTCTGAAAATTTTTAATAAAGGCCAAGTGAAAAAATTATTTCTAGCCCAAAATGAGTAAAATGCAATCATAAAAAAAATTGCCCTAAAGGTTTCCATAGCCTTTTCCGTTACCTACTGTATTTTTCACCCCATAAGACTACACTTTTTTCCCCCTTATGGGGTAAATACAGGGCAATAAAATATAAAATGTGCGGCGCATTGCTTGCACTCAGTACATCACAGGCTGTGCTGCATAGGAACAGCAGCCTGCTATGTACCCAACATCTGTGTTACCTGTGTGCTTGTTGATGGGGACCGGCTGCGGCGCGTGCTGGGTGGTAGCGAAAGGTCTGCTGTGGTGGGCGATGAGTGGTAGTGACCAGCAGATTTGCAGGGAGACCATTGATGGGCGCAGGCAGATGAGGGGTGGCGCAGGCTTTCACACGTCTTCTCCTGTGTACGTGCTCTCATAGCTGATAAGAGGCATGGGGGCTGATGATAAGAGGCATGGGGGCTGATCTGAGGTCTGAATGGGGGTCTTATTCATATTGGGGCAATTATCTGAGGTCTGATTGGGGGTCATTCACATTGGGGTCTGAACTGAGGTCTGATTGTGGGTCTGATCAGAGGTTTCATTAGGGTCTTATTAACATTGGGGGTCTGATTGAGGGTCTTATTAACATTGGGGGACTGATTTGGGCTGTGAGCTGAGGTCTGATTAATATTGGGGGTATGATTGCTGGTCTGATCTGAGGTCTAATGGAAAATATTTTTTTCTTATTATCCTCCTCTAAAACCTAGGTGCGTCTTATGGGCCAGTGCGTCTTATAGGGTGAAACATACGGTAGTTTTAAATACGACTTTTGACTGAGATCTATAGGACACGTCCCCACCTATCCCTTGGTTGAACGCGATGGACTTATGTCTTTTTTCAACCGTATTAACTATGTAACTAGGACTGAGATCTATATATACTGTGTATATCCATTCTACAGTTACTGATATTTAACACAGACACATTCTGCTGTTTTCATGCTGAAGCAGATTGTGCAGTGACAGCACCGACTGTCTGAAGCTCTCAAGGGAAAAGTGCAGTGTACACAGCACGTTATCAGAGATGCTGCTGGGTAAGCTTACATCCGAGTGAGACGATAGGGGGAAATTTAGTTTTCTCTCAACATTTGATAGTTAACAATAAAAGCAAAAAATAAATTATTGCTAGAATTGTATTCATTTCACATAAATGCTTTTAATTGAGATCATCAGACTTCAATGTCCTAAGTAAGGCAAAATCGTATGGGGACAGGTCTACTCTACAATTAGCCAAAAAATCTGCAGCACAGTGCATAACCTGTAACGGTGCACTAAATCAAAGGTAAAAAAAATATATGGGTGTCATGACGGGCAATATAATATGGGCAAAACATATCACATGAGTTGATTGACTGCCACTGTTGCACACATTTAAAGGGAATGATTCATCGGAAAATTATTTTTAAAATTTCCTTTTTGTGCTAAACCTATTTTTTATTTTATTTTTATTTTTTCCATGTCACTATGTATATATTTTTTTAAGTATATAATCCTGCAATTTTCACACTGGCCACTAGGTCATGATTTCCTATTTTGTACAGGTAGCTTTCCAGTAGACTTTATCGTTATCAGCACAGGCAGAATAACAATGACAAGTAACACTCCTGTAGAGATAACACAGGATCCACCATTCACAATAGGTGAAATCAAAGCTTATCTACTCCCTCCCTGACCTCTGCTCAGGTCACAGACCATGCCTAGAAAACACTCACATACAGTTGCAAGAAAAGGTATGTGAACCCTTTGGAATGATATGGATTTCTGCACAAATTAGTCATAAAATGTGATCTGATCTTCATCTAAGTCACAACAATAGACAATCACAGTCTGCTTAAACTAATAACACACAAAGAATTAAATGTTACCATTTTTTTCCTCTAGTTGCAGATCAGACGTACACAACGGTCAGGAGTAATTCTTGACCATTCCTCTTTACAGAACTGTTTCAGTTCAGCAATATTCTTGAGATGTCTGGTGTGAATCGCTTTCTTGAGGTCATGCCACAGCATCTCAATCGGGTTGAGGTCAGGACTCTGACTGGGCCGCTCCAGAAGGCGTATTTTCTTCTGTTTAAGCCATTTTCTGTTGATTTACTTCTATGCTTTGGGTCGTTGTCCTGTTGCAATACCCATCTTCTGTTGAGCTTCAGCTGGTAAACAGATGGCCTTAAGTTCTCCTGTAAAATGTCTTGATAAACTTGGGAATTCATTTTTCCTTCGATGATAGCAATCCGTCCAGGCCCTGACGCAGCAAAGCAGCCCCACACCATGATGCCCCCACCACCATACTTCACAGTTGGGATGAGGTTTTGATGTTGGTGTGCTGTGCCTCTTTTTCTCCACACATAGTGTTGTGTGTTTCTTCCAAACAACTCAACTTTGGTTTCATCTGTCCACGGAATATTTTGCCAGTACTGCTGTGGAACATCCAGGTGCTCTTGTGCAAACTGTAAACGTGCAGCAATGTTTTTTTTGGAGAGCAGTGGCTTCCTCTGTGGTATCCTCCCATGAAATCCATTCTTGTTTAGTGTTTTACGTATCGTAGATTCACTAACAGGGATGTTATCATATGCCAGAGACTTTTGTAAGTCTTTAGCTGACACTCTAGGATTCTTCTTCACCTCATTGAGCAGTCTGCGCTGTGCTCTTGTAGTCCTCTTTACAGGACTGCCACTCCTAGGGAGAGTAGCAGCAGTGCTGAACTTTCTCCATTTATAGACAATTTGTCTTACCGTGGACTGATGAACAGCAAGGCTTTTGGAGATACTTTTATACCCTTTCCAGCTTTATGCAAGTCAACAATTCTTAATCATGGGTCTTCTGAGAGCTCTTTTGTGCGAGGCATCATTCACATCAGGCAATGTTTCTTGTGAAAAGCAAACCCAGAACTGGTGTGTGTTTTTCATAGGGCAGGGCAGCAGTAACTAACACCTCCAATCTCATCTCATTGATTGGACTCCAGTTGGCTGACACCTCACTCCAATTAGCTCTTGGAGATGTCATTAGTCTAGGGATTCACTTACTTTTTCCACCTGCACTGTGAATGTTTACATGGTGTGTTCAATAAAAACATAGTAAAATTGTATTTTTTTTGTGTTATTAGTTTAAGCAGACTGTGATTGTCTATTGTTGTGACTTAGATGAAGATCAGATCAATTTTTATAACCAATTTGCGCAAAAATCCATATTATTCCAAAGGGTTCACATACTTTTTCTTGCAACTGTAAATTGATGTGGTCACTTCCTGTACATTGTGTCGATGCTCTTAAAAGACAGGAAGTCTTAAAGGGGTTAGCCAAAGTGTAAAACATACCCCTCCAATGCCCGGGCCCCTCATATAGATTATACTTACCTCACTCCCTGGCACTCACATTGCTCCTGATCCCCCCACATTAAGGGGGGTGGCCAATAGCAGGCCGCAACAGGGATGAGCCTCCCTAATATCGCAGGTGACCCCAGGGAGGCTCATCCTGATATTGACTGCCCCCCCATCCCCCCTTCCTGTCGGATGTTTTGATCCGTGCAAAGGGAAGATGTATCGCCGGTCGTGCGGGAATCTGGAGCAATGCGGGTACTGGCGAGCATTATATCTATTTGAGGGGCCCGAGCATTGGGGGGCATATTTTACACTTTGGATAACCCCTTTAAGATATTTTAGGACTATTAGCCAATGTGAAAATTGCAGGATTTTAGTTTTTAAAATGTAGATAGCAACATGGAAAAAAAAAATAGCCAAAAATTATTTAAAATTCTGAAAAATGTTAAACAATAAGTCACTCTCTGATGACACATTTCCTTTAAGCTTTGGTTGCTGTCTCACCTAAGACTAGCCCTGCATATAGGTAATATACAGCGTATATATATGGTATGTAACACTTAAATTCATGCAGCGTAGGCTAGAGACATTTCAAACAGCAGTGTCCTAGATTTAGATGAAGAATAGAATTTCATACTGCGTCTGAGGACATGGACCACAGCTGATAACTTTTGGCCGCTTTCTTGTCATTTGCTGGAAGCACAAATCTCATTTGTAATGCCTTGTTAATTTGTATCTGTCTCTGCTGGTGATAAAAGGAGGCATCAGCATCAGAAAATGTGTCAGAATAAGTATGTGGCTGTGATTATTTTACAGATAAAGCCTCTTATAATACAACTGGCCCAGTTCACACCTACCTTGACTTTTTTGGTATCCTGAGGAACAGAGAACCAGAAAAACAGCAGATCTGCTAAACAGATTGGACAACAAATGGACCAGCTTCCGTTTCTCTCCGTCATGCATTGACTATAAGGTTAAAGGAGTTTTCCAAGACCTTTTTTATTAATGACCTATTCTCTGGATAGGTCATCAGCATCTGATCGGTGGGGGTTAGACCCCCGGTTATCAGCTGTTTGAGAAGGCGCTAGCGCCATGGCCTTCTCGCAGTTCCAAAGGCACAGCACTACACATTGTATAGTGGCTGTGCTTGGTATTGCAGCTCAACCCCATTGAAGTGATTGGCCATGTAACAGATGAATGTGATGTCACATGGCCTAGGGAAAGCTGCAGCGCTACTGCAAGCGCCGATGACTTCTCAAACAGCTGATCATCAGGGATCCCAAAGATAGGTCATCAGTATAGAAGTCTTATGTAGGAAAAGATATTTATGACTTATCCTCAGGATAGGTCATCAGTATCAGATCTGCGGGGTTGCGACAACCGGGACCCCAGCCGATCAACATTAAAAGAGGCTTTGAGCGCCGCAGCCTCTTCCTAGACCAGTGACATCACTGTACATCGGTCACATGACCTAGTTGCAGCTCAGCCTCATTCAACTCAATGAGGCTGAGCTGCAATACCAAGCACTGCCAGGGATAACAAAGGGGGGATTACAAAGGCCCCTTTTTTAATTTTCTGTATTCCTCTGATGGACAGAATAACTGAGAAGTCAACACAGATGTAAACTATGACTACAGTAGGAACTGAAAAGTAGTGGAGGAGCAAAAACCTGTGAAAGTCATGAGCTTTGCCTTTTTTTTATTAGCCATATAGAAATTTTTTAAATAAGCAGAGAATATGGAAAGATTTTGTGCATATTATTATGAGCATTAATAATTTATCCAAATAGCTGTTATGAATAATGATGTTACTGTCAAAATGTTTCAGTTCATTAAAAAAATTTGAACACTCTTCCATACAGATACGGTTGGTTTTATGAAGTGATCACAACGGATAGAAAATTTATTTGCCCAAAAAAAAAAAAGGAAGTGAACCCCCCAAAAATTCCTGGACTAACCTTCTGATCTTCTGAGAAAATGTTCTATGGACACGAGACAAATGTGGAACACCACCAACATCTCATACATATTCCAATTGATACATCTTACAGTTCATTGCTCTCTCAATGAAACCAAGGCATCCAGACCCTGAAGTAGCAAAGTAGCCCGACACCATGATTCTCCCTCCACCCTGGTGAAGCATGATGGAGGGAGCATCATGGTCTGGGTCTGCTTCAGGGTCTGAATGCCTTGCGTTCATTGAGAGAGCAATGAATTGTAAGATGTATCAAAACGTTGGCAGCCGTCCATAAACTGAAGAGATGTTGGATGCAACAATACAATGACCCAAATAAACTAAAACATGGTGGAAAATGATGAAGAATTGTGTTTTGGAATGGCCAAGTCAAAGCCCTGACCTTATTTCTATTGAGATGCTGTGGCATTACCTGAAGAGTACTGTGCATGCAAGGCATCCCAGAAAGAGAAATGAAGTGAAACACATTTATTGGGTGGAATGGTCCAGAATTCCTCCTTGATGTTGTGCAAATCGTATTTGCAGTTCTAGGAAACATCTGAAGGAAGTTATTACTGGGATCTACAGGCTATTACGGTATATTCAAGTGATTCATTTACTTTTTTTCAGCACTGTGGATGTTAATAAAATACATGAACAGCACAACTGTCCGGTGTTACTAGTATAGTTAGATTGGGTTTGTCTACAGTTGTGACTCAGATAACAATCAGACCACATTTTATTAAAGGGGTTTTCCTGGATTTACATATTGATGGCCTATGTTTTTATTTATTTATCATACTCACTTATATAGTGCTGTTATATTCCCCAGCTCTTTACAGACATTAGCATCACACTGTCCCCTATGGGGCTCGCAATCTAAGTTCCCTATCGGTATGTCTTTGGAGTGTGGGAGCAAACCAGAGAACCCAGAGGAAACCCACACAAACACGGGGAGAACATACAAACTCCATGTAAGATGTTGTCCTTTGGTCAGATTTGAACCCAGGACCCCAGCGCTAACCACTGAGCCACCGTGCTGCCTACATGTTCACGATAGGTCATCAATATATGATACGAGGGGGGTCTAATTCCCAGAACCCCCACCAATCAGCTGTGAGCGCCTAGGCCCTTTCCTAGGCCATACAATGTCTTGTTCATCAGTCACATGGCCTAGGTTCAGCTCAGTCAAGTTAATTGGGTTGAGTTGTGATACCAAGCACAGCCGCTATCCAAAGGACGGTGGTGTCCTTGCTAAGCTGTGAGGAAGCCGTGACGCTCACTGGAGCTCTGTTGGGTGCCTCGGCTTCCTCAAACAGCTGATTTGTGGTGCTGGCATTCTGAGGATAGGTCATCAATATGTAAATCCCAGAGAACCCCTTTAAGCAATGCAGAAAACTGGGCAATTCCAACTCTTACAACTGTATATATGTATTACACAAATCAATAGAACACGACTCAACTTTAGTAAGACAGTAGCTTGAAGGACTACCCCCATCTCAAACAACAGACATTGACGGTATATATCTTTAGGTTATTTAGGTTATTTTCAGAACTCCCATAATGGTTAATGGAGGGTGGCCGCGTTTGCGTAGTGCACTCTCCTTCACTTTGGGGAGCCTGTTTAGGAGACAGGAACAGGTCCCAGAGGTGAGATCTGCATCTATCTAACATTGGTGGCAGACCCTAGTGATGTGCCATCAATGTCTGAGAGGGAAGAGAGGGCAATATGCTACAATAGCTGGCGCAGTCAGAATGTTAAACTCTTGCTGTGAGAGGAGAGAAGGGGCAGCAGGGGAGATGGGTAACTGGTCAAAGGAACTATTTGCCCACTCAGCACTGCTAGAAGGAGAACCTTTACAGACGGAAGGATGAAACCCGAAATATGTAGATTACACAATATGTCTGACTGCACCACGTCTACTGCCGCCTAAGGAGGGATTGTGATTTTTAGGATTGGTAGGAGTATTTTTTATTAAAAAAATAAATACAAATTCTTAGATTGGATTTTAATATCTCCAAATAATTTCATCCCTTAAAGGCAAACATTTTCTTTGGTATCAGGATGCTGTTCTGGCTACCAAGTATGAATTGCAGAAAGATAGGCAGTACGCATTTTCCCTATCTATATAATATCCACATCTCTTACTATCTGTCCCCATCTAATTTTAATATCCTGAATGCGTGCCCAGTCTGCCCAGATTACGTTCGCAGCCAGCGGTAGCTTATTTTAGAGAACATTACATTTTCTGTGCAACAATAGAAATTTCACCATAGAAACACTTGCATCAAAAGGAAGCCATCTGATAAAACCAGCCTAGATAACATTTAGTCTGCTTGGCATAAAATTATATCAGCACAAGTTTTAATTCGCTATTTCATTGCCCCTTAGCATGGAAGAACTTTTAGATAGCCCTAAACATACATGCATATTAAAGGGCATCTGTCAGCAGATTTGTACCTATGACACTGGCTGACCTGTTACATGTGCGCTTGGGCAGCTGAAGGCATCTGTGTTGGTCCCATGTTCATATGTGCCCGCATTGCTGAGAAACATGATGTTTTAATATATATAAATGAGCCTGTAGGAGCAACGGGGGCGTTACCATTACACCTAGAGGCTCTGCTCTCTCTGCACCTGCCGCGCACTCTTCACTCTGATTGACAGGGCCAGGCAGTGTGAACATTATCATGCCTGGCACTGTCAATCAAAGTGCAGAGGGCACGGCAGTTTCAGAAAGAGCAGAGTCTCTAGGTGTAACGGTAACGCCCCCGTTGCTCCTAGAGGTGCATTTGCATATAATAAAACAAAATTTTTCTTTCAATGGATGTTAAGAAGCAATAAGTAATAAATAAAATAAATAATTAATTGTTATGGGCTCTCTCACTTTTTGCACCAACGTTTGCATCCTTCTTAAAGGAAATCAGAAAATGACTTGTTGTTTAAATCAAGTTCTTATGTTAAACATATATATTTTTAAATATTTTTGGTGATTATATTTTTATTTTCTTTGTCAATATCTATATTGAAAAAGCAATAAAAAAAATCCAGCAGTTTTCACACTTGCCTCTAGGTCTCAAATATGTTAAAGGCTATGTATACCTTCGCAGGTAGATTTTTTTTTATGATTGCATTTTACTTATTTTGGGCTAAAAATCTTTTTTTTTTTCAGTTGATCTTTATTGAAAATATTCAGCCATTCTGTGACAAAGGGTTAACTGTTTGTCTACCTGTGTGAATCAGACTTTTTACTTTCACTAATAATCCTTATCTCTAATTTACTAAGAGGTCATAAACACCTATTTAAGCCACATTCTTATCAATAAGATAAGAACTGAGCTACAATGAGTGTTTAAAATGTCAGAGAGCAGAGATAAGGAGCCCATCAGCTCCACAACTAACGGAAAAGAGAGAAAATTCAGATCCCTCTATAAGAGCATTTCAGCTATGTACAGAAAAAAGGGTCCATATTTGTAATAAAGACCAATTTAAAAATGATTTTTTAGCTGAAAATGAATACAATGCAATAATAATAAAATAAAAAAAACAATGCCCCCAAAGGAGTACATAGCCTTTAAGACTTCCTGTTTTTCGAGAGCAGCAACATGGATCATAGACACAATGGACAGGAGGGGACATCATTGACTTCTCTGGGAGAGTTTTCTAGGCATTCTCTGTGACCTGTGCAGGGAGTAGATAAGCTGTGATATCACCTATTGTGAATGGTGGATAATGTGTTATTTATGCAGAGGTCATAATTGTCATTCTGGCTGGGTAACATGGAAAATAAAAAAATTCACCAAAAATTCGTAAAAAATATGTTTAACATAAAAATATGATTTAAGCAATAAAGTAGGTCATTTTCTGATGAAACCTTCCCTTTAAAGAAAATGGAACATGAGACAATTGCACAACATTTAAAGGGGTGTTCTAGAGAAATAATATTAAATAAAGGTTACGTCAATGAGGGTTAAAATAAACAGTGAGCACTCACCTTAATGATTCCCCGCGGCTGCTTTCCGGCTACTCCTCAATCTTCTCCACCTCCTGTTCTTGGGCTCAGAATGTCAGGTATGGCTTTTAAGACTCAGCCAATCAGTAGCAGAGGCGGGTCAGTGATGTGGACAGTGATTGGCTGAGTGTGCACAGTCTAACCTGTTTATGGCTCGTCAAGCCCAAGAACAAGAAATGGAGAATACTTGGACTGGAGCAGTGACTGAACAGCTGGGCAGGGGATTGGTTAGTGAGTACTCACTGTTTGTTATTTAAGCCCTTTCCAACCCCATTTTTATTTAAATTATCCCACAGGAATACCCCTTTAAATCTGCTTAAGAGTCCATTCACACATCTGCATAATGGGTCAGCAAAATTGTGGAACAGGTGCGGAGCATGTCCTATTCTTGTCCGTAGCCAAGAACAAGAATAGGCATTTCTCTCATAGTGCCGGCCATGTACTGTTCGCAAAATGCGGAACGCACATGGCCGGTGTCCGTGTTTTGCAGATCCGCAATTTGCGGACCGCAAAACAGTTGCGGATCTGTGAATAAACCCTTACAGTATAAATCCTTTCTTTTTGTGGACATATTGTCATGTCATAGTTTTATTCCGGCTGCCTCTCGGCAGGTTTGCCGTGCTGCTGCCAGAACTCTGGCCCACCCCCATTATAGTCAATGGGGCCAGAGCGAACCTCCGGCGGCACACGTGCACTGGAGGTAGCACAGATCCGGCAGGCTGTTCACCCGCCGGAAGGGCCTGCCGGAGAAGGCTGCCACTAGTGTGAAAGTAGCCTTAATCAGAGACAACTGGAAGAAGAGGAGAGAAAATGGCCTCTTTTGATGGCCATGGATGTGTACAGACTAGAGCTCCATGGCCACTGTCATTTGAGGGGACAGCAGGGGTGGATTGGAAACCTAAAGTGGCCCTGGACAAAAATACCTAAAAGGCTCAGAGGGACTGCTTTTGGGGAAATATATTGAGCCGTACTGTGGTATGTGGTATTTTACACTATGGTATTGCTGCCCCCCCTACTTTTGGTGCCTCGCCTCCTGTCAATTTACAATATGGGGTCACTTTTAGGTATTTTTGTCCTGGGCCACTTTAGGTTTCCAATTCACCCCTGCTGTCCCCTCAAATGACAGTGGCCATGGAGCTCTGTACACATCCATGGCCATCAACATACATGTCCTCCCAGTCAATAAAAACTACTGCCGCATGCTAATAGAAAGAACAGCAGTAGTTGTCCCAATAATTCCTTCGTCTACCGGCTCTTTAGGTATCGGCTGCAGCTTTCCCAAAGTTAAAGTACGTCAAGCCGTAATATACCCATGCCAGTAAAAGAAACCTGTATGGTTAATCCAAGTTATACCGCTATATGGATTCTTGTTCTTTATAGTTTATGCTTTTACCTATGCTAAACAAGATTTACGTATACACGGCTCGGAATATGCCGGTGACTCAGCTGAACACCTGGCACATTTATCATTTTAGGAGAAACACAACATTTCTTTAGGCTCATCTCTGATGTTGACCTATGCGTCACCGACTTCGCCCCCACAGCGTCTGGTTTGGCTGCTGATCATCATACCGTATCTTACCATGAAAGTTTATTATGTTGTTCTGAACAAAATGAAGCCTCTTAGACATAGATTGTGCACATTTTATGGAATATGTAGTAATATGCCGTATAATGTAACCACTTGCTATAAGTTATAGGGATATCACAAGCACCTGAGGAGTTCAGTATGTATTCAGTATTGCCTGCTGCGATGCACTTATGACAAGCACACAAATATATAATGCGCTCATATAGAATTCCTAATAAAAGCTAAGTGTTATTCTTTGCACTCCATGACATTGTTTTCGGTGCCTGTTTGAATTAAGGTTATATTTTCTATGTCTTTGGTAGTCTGATTACCTCCTTACAGACTATGGGATATCTCTGCAGTTTGTACAATACATATATATAAAAAAAAGCAAAATGCCAATAAAAATGTTGACTACGTAAACGAATTATGCCATGATTGTAATATTTATTTATATAGTGCCACCATATTCCTCAGCGCTTTACAAGTTCATGTAAAAAATGAAAATAAGACATCATATTGTACATGACAATATTTTTCTAACAAAGCTAGAGCCAGCCCTGCACCTCACATGGACCAAGAGATCTCCACACTCAAATGAGTCGGATCTACTGCTGTGATTACCTAATGGGTGTTGTATTCCAGCCTCGTCACATAATCTTCTTGCAGCTTTTTTCCAGTAACAGTAAGGCTTTTTGATGCAGTTTTTGAAGTGAAAATAAGATGTGGATCATAACAGGAGAGAAAGTATTAAGGGAAAATAGAACTTTTTTTTAATTCACCCCTGGTTTTGACTTCAAAAACTGCATCGAAAAACCTGAATGTTTGGCCGTACCCAACTTTTTTGCTGGAAATTGTAAGACCATAAAGATAATAAAAGGTAAACACAATAACATAAGAGCCAACTACAGTGCAAGTAGGCTGTGAAGATTTGAACTACGAGAATGTCAAACATAGTACATGTATAACACCTATAGTACCCACAAAGAATCACCCATAGAACAGAACCTGTAGTATATAACGATTGAGTGATAAGGTATATAGTCATAGTGACACAAAATGCTGATTGTAAGCTCTCGTGGGCAGGGTTATCAGCACTCTCTCCTCTGTACCAGTCTGTTAATTTCATGTTCATTGTACTGATATTACCGTATGTATGTATGTATTTCCCCTCTTAGATGTAGCACCATGGAGTTAATGGCGCTTTAAAAATAATAATAATAATAATGATAATAAAAAGAAGAAGAAGAATACCAACAATATATCTAGTCAAAGTGACAACCTAAAATGAGTCGGGAATGATCAATATTTTGATTGAACTTTTTCACTCCTTTTTATTTTCACTTTCATAAAATGAGATAAAACCTCAGAACATTAAAGGGTATTGATGATCTATCTTCAGGCTAGGTCATCAATACCAGATTGCTTGGGGTCTGACACCCGACAATCCAACAGATAAGCTATTTCCCATTCTACAAAGGAGAAGCAGAAGTCTCTGTATACTGTGACCTTTCCAGCGCCGACTTACTTGAACTCAGCTCCCATTCACATGAATAGGAGCTGAGCTCAGGCACCTCAATATGTCTACTACACAGTGTACAGAGCTGTCTGCTTCCAGCCACAAAACACCTGGTGTTGAGTTGAGTGTTGGAACCCCTCAGATATGATATTGATGACCTATTTTGAGGAAAGGACATCAATATCTGTAAGCTCAGAGAAACCCTTTAAAGTGAACCTCAAGTTAAAATAAAAAAACTTTAACTGGGTGTAACGTGAATTCAAAAGATTTGAGAATGAAGAAGCTTACGCAGGCTAAGTGACTGAATATATTTACTAAGGGTGATTAAATATAAGATAACACAGACAAATCATATACAGAATAATAAAAAGTAAATAAACATTACTAGCCTAAATAGCTCCGGTGTGCCACACATGGCAATACCATATTATAACACATGACCTACACCCCAGGGTGTAGAAGAGATCGGGCAAATCAATACTTACATCCTACCTAGGATGACGTTCCAAGTGGAGTCCCCACAAATGTATGTGTGTAACCAGAGTTATACACCATGGTCCCGTCCCCAGTGTGTGCACCATGCATGTCTCTGAGATCACTACTCGTCAATGTAGCCTTTTCAGCACAATGGGGGATGGATACTACATTACAAAGTACTACAAGGAATATCCTTACACAGAATACTAAAAGTAATATAAAAGAGACAGAATTAAAGAAGACAGAACCAATCAGTACTTAAAAATACCCTTACAATACACTGGGTAATGAACTGCACAATAACCTGGTGCCATCCTTTTCGTCTTATGAGCTACAGATCTGCCAGTTTCTGGGAAACTCTTCTGTCACCAAAGATGGCTTTCAGACTATGATGCGTACTTTGTATCAGTAACCCAAGACATTTATCAAGCCCGGGTCTTAGTTTGGCCAGTACTGCACACATGAGCAATACTGGTCAGTCTGAGGGCAGCAGGAAGTGTCTTGGTCTACCAAACGCATCAGGTCATCTGAAAGCGGTGAGGCCATCTTGGATGGCAGAAGAATAGGATTTTTTTTACCCTAACAGTCAGGTTGATCCATTCTGAATACATAGTTTGCAGATATCTTGTATACAACTGCTTTATGAAATACTTCTAGTAAAAAACATATACTGATTGGGGAAATCATCTTCTAAGCTGTAATCCCAATTGGCTTCCTTGGGCGATTCTCTATTTTTACCTGGATGTAGGGTTGTAGCATTTGTCCATATTGTTTATTGTCTCTGTCGTATTAGGGCATAACATTTGCGCTGACATTTAGCAAAGGAAGGGTAGACATATGTTACATGAGTCACTGAGCTGTCTATCACAGTGCGCTTATGGTCAGGGAGAAACATGAAGCTGAAAGCCTCACAGATTGTCGCTCCTCTGAGACCCACTAATAACATGCATGGAAAGCTCACTCTCTGTATGTATGCACTGACTGTGCTAGGAATAATGCTGCGATTTGGAATAGTTAAGGGCTGGATGAATTTAAAACTTCATTTCTTTACAGCTGACCATACCCTATTGAAGCAGCCCAACAGCAACAGTCCCCCAACATCTGCCGGTGAGGGGAAAGGATCGGGCATGTTGTATGCCAGCATGTGCCACTCTTTGTTCCCCCGGCATATAGATGTTCCCAGAAGAGTCTGCCCTCGGCTTATCCCTCTCTCCCTGTTAGAAGAAAACTGAATCTGCTGATTTGAGCGTTCATGTGGCCCCATTCACACGGCTGTAGTGCCGCCGTACCCATGTTGCAGACCACAAACTGCGGGTCCACAAGGGCACTGGACGTGTGAACTCCACATCACAGTGAGGACCCATTGCCTTCAATGGGTCTGCGATCTGCAAGATACGTCAAAAGATAGAAAAATTTATTTCCCATCTGAAAGCCCACGGAAACCTTTCCGTGGGCTTCTGGGTCCATGCCTCCGCACTGCAAAAGATAGGACATGTGCTATCTTTTGCCGTATCTTGTTGAAAACGAACCCATTGAAGGCAATGGGTCTGCACCGTGATGCGGCGTTCACATGGCCATTGACCCTTGGTTTGTGGTCCGAAACATGGGCATGTACTTCCATCTCAGTGGGTAGGACTAAGGAATTAGAAAAAGAGCAAACAGCAGGTGGCGATATACAGATACACCGTGGATTTCAGTGAAATACTTTATTATTACATTCAATTACAGAAGTTTTCAGATCCAGGTGCTGGTTGGAAAAATGTAGAATATTTTTCATGGGACAACCCCTTTAACACAAAAATGGCAATAAAGAAACACCATAAAAGTGTATGCAAAAAAAAAAAAAAAAGCTAGTGGTTTTTGTGCTGTATTTTTAAGCGATAAAGAAACACCAGAGCAAATTTGTGTGTGTGAAGGAGCCCTTATAGTCTAATATCTCAGAAACTGAAGCCAATAACTGAATTGCAAAATTCATTTGTCCCAATTTCAGGATCTTCGTTCCGTTTTGTCTTACAGGATCGATGACATTCAGCTGTGCAAGGAAATTATGAGCCTGAAACAAGAACTGCAGAGCTTAGTGGACGTGCCAGGTAATTGCTCCAATTTGCCATAAAATTTGAATATGTATACCGTGTTAGTTCTAATTAGTAAAAGTAAATAGCTGGTTCTCCCATAATAACAATCTCAATTTTGGTGTAATAACTGGATAGTGACTCATAGCTGATAACTTGATTAAAGGGTAGGCGTGAAACATCAGAAGTCATGGTTTTTAATTACAAATAGGTTTTATGCTTCTTGCAGGATGTCTATTCAAGATTTGTGCTTTAGAAATGGAGCAGTATTAGAGAGGTATTAAGAGAGTTTTTTTATTTTTAAAAAAGGGCCAAGAACAGGGACCTGTATGAAATAACCCTTTAAAAGGGGTTTTCCAGTTACAACAATGTATCCCCATTCCCAATCACATTCTTACTGCAATACTAGACATAGCCCATGGAGAAGGGTAGCGTTTTTGTTTTCCGGTATTGAGTTCCATCACAGGAGCTCAATACCGGAAAAAAAACTGATCAGTTTTATCCTAATGCATTCTGAATAGAGAGCAATCTGTTCAGTATGCATCAGTTCAGTCCCTCTTACGTTTTTCGGACGGAGAAAATACCGCAACATGCTGCAGTTTTCTCTCCGGCCAAAAATACTGACACTTGCCAGATCCGGCATTAATTTACATTGAAGTGTATTAGTACAGGATCCGGCATTAAGTGTTCCGACAAACGGATCCGGCTTTCCAGTCTGCGCATACCTTTAAAAATGCAAAAAAAAAAATATTAATACCGGATCTGTTTTTCCGGATGACACCGGAGAGATGAATCAGGTATTTCAATGCATTTGTCAGATGGATCCACAACCGGATCTGTCTGACAAATGCCATCAGTTTACTTCCGGTGATGGAACTGCCTGTTGGAATCCTCTGCCGCAAGTGTGAAAGTACCCGAAGGCTGTTCCTGCAGACAAAATATCTGACCCTTTTTACTAATCTCATAAAACCCCTCTGGGTCACTGAGTTTTCAAAAAACTTTTGTTCCATTACGTCCTAACCAGCAGCACAAGTGGGGAGTTCTCCCCTGTGAAACTGGTAGGACAGGTGGAATTTTTATTGATAAAAATTACTACCAAGCTAATTAAACAATTAACCCGCCCCCTATAAAGGGACGCCCGCCCTTCAACCAGTGCTTTTTTATCTGTCCTGTGGACTTAGGACAGGTTCAGGAGGCCTGCCTGTTACCTTATTGATTTCTGTTGCTACCAAGACTTGGCCCATTTTTTCTATTTTCGGCCAGGACACGGCCTCTGTCTCCTCACTTGGATGGAGCACGGCCCCCGTCTATTTCCCTGGCGAGCTCCCCCTTCGGCGCTGTTGTCCGGCATGTTGGCCGTGGTCCCAGCTGCCGCGCATGCGCGCCATACTCGGAAGTGCGTCAGATGACTTCCAGGTCGGCGGCGCGAGTCATCGGCTTTGTTTGTAGCTGCGCTTCGGCACCCTCGTTTTTCTTGCAGGTTTTTACCCACCAGGTTTAATTCTAAAATCGGGGGGGGGGGGGGGGGGGGCTCTTTGTTAATTTGATTAAAATATAAGGTAGTGACCGTGGGTCACTTCCGATGGGGGGGCAGAGCTACGCTAGGGGGAGGGTCTGTCAGCTATATAAGCACAGATGACGCCAGACTCTCCCTCTCTGCCTCTGTATTTTCTCTTCAAGTTTGTTTTGCAGATGTCGTCTCCCAATGGCGACCAGCATGGGAAATCCTCCCATAAACAGAAGCACCTAACTTGTGCCAACTGTTAAATGCCAATGCCGGACTCCTATGAATATAATAGGTGTCCTTTATGCCATCCCCCCCCGACGCAACCTACATGTTCCGTTGGATGAAAGAATTTATGGGGAATTCCATTATGGAAATCAAGAGTGCCAGAGTTTCATCGCCAGGTCCTGTACCTATGGCGGAAGACGTAATTTCGATAGAAGACCGTTCCTCCTCTTCTGATGAAGATGATGCCACTTACCTTTTTCCTGCTGAGAAGACGCAAAGACTTCTACGCTCCATCTGATCAAGGGATCATGATGTTGAGCAAGGGGAAGCTCCACCGTCCCCCTCTAGGGGGCTCAGGGCCTTTATAGTGGATGAAAATTTAAGGAAACTTATTTAACTGAATGGAAGCATCCTGAAAAGGGTCCGGTTCTCACTAAGAGATTTAAGCTGAGGTTTCCTCTCCAGGAGTCGGAATCAGAATTGTGGGTACCGCCTCCGAAGGTCGATATGGCCATCTCCAAGTTGTCTAAAAGGACCTTAGTTCCTTCTGATGACGGAAGCAACCTTCAGGATCCATTAGATCGTAGGGCTGAATGCACTCTGAGGCGCAGCTATTCTGCAGCTGCAGTCTATGCTTCAGTTGCAGTTGCTTCCTCAGAGGTCGCAGAGTTTGTTCGGTCACGCATTCTCAGAATCCAGTCGGACTTGGTATCTGGGGTCTCCAGAACGGACGTACTAGATCAGTTCAAAACTTTGCTCCTAGGAACTGACTTTTTGTGTGACGCTTCCACACAGCACCTTAAGTTAGCCGCCAAAGGCATGGCTCTCTCTTTTGCCAGTCAGTGGACCCTATGGCTGCTTCCCTGGGTTGCCTTCAAATTTAATCTGTGTGGCTTACCATATGAACCAGGAAGACTCTTTGGTGCAGAGTTGGATAAATTAATGGAGAGCCTTGCGGATAAAAAGGGGAAGTCCCTCCCCCAACAATCCTTTCGGGCCGGAGTAGGCCCAGAAGTTCAAGAACCCAGGGCCCCTCCAGGTCTCAGAGACGTCAAGAGTCGTCCAGACGCGGACAGGGTCGCGGTCGCGGAAAAGACCGTAAAGCGGATCTATGACTCTCCCGCTTATCCTCCCCCATCCCCTCCAGATAATCTGTGCGATGCTCAAAATTTCAGTTCCCCTCCGGAGGTCGTCTAAGTTTGTTTCAGCAGGCCTGGCTGCAAAACATTCCGGACCAGTGGGTCCTAGAAATAATTATGTTTGGGTACAAAAAAGATTTTCTGTCCCCTCCCCGAGAAAAGTTTGTTTTAACCAAAACTCTAAACCAGACCAAACGGTCTATCTTAGAGGATTCGGTCCTCCTTTTTTGTACAAAAAAGGGCCCTAGAGGAAGTCCCTCCTCACAAACAGGGGCTGGGAGTATTTTTCTAGTCCCGAAGCCGTCGGGCGATTGGCGCATGATCATAGACCTGCTTTACCTAAATCGGTTTATAAGACCAAAGAGCTTCAGAATGGATTCCATTCGATCACTTATCAGTATCCTAAACCCTAGCGAGCTAATGATCACCTTAGATCTGAAGGATGCTTACCTTCACATCCCCATTCACCCAGCTCACAGGAGATTTTTAAGAGTTGCGGTCTCCATAAGGCTACTTTCACACTAGCGTTCGGGGCTCCGCTTGTGAGTTCCGTTTGAAGGCTCTCACAAGCGGCCCCGAACGGATCCGTACAGCCCTAATGCATTCTGAGTGGATGCGGATCCGCTCAGAATGCATCAGTCTGGCACCGTTTGTCCTTTGCTCCGCTCAGCAGACGGACACCCGAACGCTAAGTCTGGACGGATCCGTCTGAGCAACTCTCACACTGAGAATTTTTTCTAAACTATAATGCAGACCGATCCGTTCTGAACGGATCCCATCGTCTGCATTATAGGAGCGGATCCGTCTGTGCAGACACCAGACGTATCCGCTCTGAACGCAAGTGTGAAAGTTGCCTAAGAGGGATGATAAGACATTACCAGTTTGCTGTGGTGCCTCTCCCCACACTTTCACAAAAGTTGTGGCTCCGGTTGTCGCACCAACTCAGGCTTTAAGGGCTAGAGATCGTGCCATACCTAAACGACTGGCTTCTAAAAGCTGCTACTCTAGACATTCTTTTATCTCATCTTCAGCTGGCTCTTCAGTCTCTCCAGCGCTTGGGCTGGCTCATAAATTGGGATCCTGCCATCTACTTCCAGGATGTTCCTGGGGTTTATTGTGGACTCCGAACGGATGACTCTTTCCCTTTCTCCAGAGAGGAAGGATCGAGTGATCAGAGCCACGCAGTTCCTCATGGCACCTCGGCGGGTGTCCATCAGAACTCTCATGAAGATGTTGGGCCACATGTCAGCATCTGCGGAAGCAGTTTCTTGGGCCCTATTGCACCTACGCCCACTTCAGGAAGAAGTGTTAGCAGTCTGGAATCGCAACCCCAGGGGGTTCGACAAGACGCACTCCCTGTCTACCGAATTCCTTTACTCCCTCAGGTGGTGGAGGAAACTATCAGATGGGAGGTCCTTGATTCAACCTCGTTGGATCACGTTGACCACAGACGCCTCCCTTCTAGGTTGGGGAGCCCATCTGGAGGAGAATCCAGTACAAGGTAACTGGAGTCCTCAGGAGAGGCTTCTCTCATCCAATCTGAGAGGATTGAGAGCAGTTCGTCTCGCTCTCTACCACTTTGCTCCTCCTCTCCAGTGGAAAGGCAGTAAGAGTCCGCTCGGACAATACAACGGTAGTCGCTTACATCAGCAGACAGGGAGGCACAAGAGCTCAACCTCTCCTCAAGGAAGTTGGTCTAATTCTTGCCTGGGCAGAAACCAGTCTATCCCACCTTTCAGCTGTTCATATCAGAGGAAATCTCAACATTGTTGCAGATCGACTGAGTCGGGGTCTGCCAGTTCCAGGCGAAAGGTCATTGAACAGAGATGTTTTCACCCAGATCACTCTCCGGTGGGGTACTCCAGAGATCGACTTGATGGCGACCCGGTTAAACGCCAAGGTGGACAGATTCTGCTCCCTCTACAAGGAAGACAATCCTCTGGCGATAGATGCTCTGAGTTCAGGCTGGCTTATGTATTCCCTCCAATTTCCATGATACCAAGGGTATTGACGAAAATCAAGCAAGACCAGACCCCGGTCATTGCGATAATACCATTCTGGCCGAAGAGGTCTTGGTTCACACAGCTCATGAAGATGAGTCAGGGCACATATTGGAGACTTCCCCTAATGCAGGACCTAGTGTATCAGGACACAGGTCCCTGACTAGATCTGAGGAAACTCAATCTGACAGCCTGGAGATTGACAGGTCCCTACTAGAAGCTAGAGGGCTTTCTGCGGAGGTCTTGAGAACCATTTCACACTCCAGGGCGGAGTCTACAAACAAAGCTTACTCAAGGATATACAAGATCTTCCTTCAGTGGTGTGCTGATAAAGAGGTTGTACCCTCAGATCCTCCTCTTTCAGCTATTCTACAGTTTCTGCAGGACAGCCTGGACAAGGGTCTAACCCCGTCAACGCTCAGAGTTCATACCAGTGCGCTTTCTGCCTTTTTAGGCAGACCTTTAGCTCAAGACCCCCTACTCAGGAGGTTCCTCAAAGGAGCCGAAAGAAATAAAACCTAGAATCCTGAGACCTATCCCTGAATGGGATTTATCTGTGGTTCTGAAGGGGCTATCCTCTCTCCCCTTTAAGCCCTTGGAAAATGTGGACCTTAGATTTTTATTTTTGAAGGTCACATTTCTACTGGCTATAACTTCGGCCAAGAGGATTGGAGAACTTCAGGCCTTGGCAGCCGCTGAGCCTTATACCCTGTTCCTCCAGTTCTGTTGAGGTTTCTACCGACCTTTGTCCCCAAGGTACCATCATTTGGAACTACTAATCAGACCATCACCTTAACGGTTTTATGTCCCTCTCCCCAATCTCTGGAGGAATAAGCCCTCCATTCCTTGGACATTTCAAGAAATCCCAGAATCTACCTGAACAGAACTGCGGACTTCAGAAGATCCGAACACCTCCTGCTGTCCTTGTCGGGGAAAAAAAAAATCTTTGAGTAGATGGGTAAAAGAGGCAATCCTCTTTTCTAGCTCAGGGGTTGGCTCCTTGATCCTTCGTCACTGCCCACTCTACAAGGGCAGTATCTACTTTGTACGCAGGCGCTTTGAGGGAGTGGCATTTGGACGTACCATTCTCAGCGCCGCCCTCTCATATATATATATATATATATATATATATATATATATAAAAAAAAAAGAATGTGGGACCCTCCCAATTTGTCTGTTGTTCCTTGGTAGGTCCCCACTTGTGCTGCTGGTTAGGACATAAGGGAAGCGTTAATTTTAATGTAAATTAGTTTTCCCTTAGTCCTAACAGCAGCACACAAATTTCCCACCCTATTTTTGTTTTGTGTACCTGCTGATAAAGCACTGGTTGAAGGGCAGGCGTCCCTTTATAGGGGGTCGGGTTAATTGTGTAATTAGCTTGGTAGCAATTTTTAATTAGTTTCACAGGGGAGAACTCCCCACTTGTGCTGCTGTTAGGACTAGGGGGAAAACAAATTTACGTTAAAATTAACGCTCGTGTCATACCGCATAGCAAAAGTTTTGATCAGTGGGGGTCTAAGTGCTGAGACCCCTACCGATCACTAGCTTGAGGAGAGAAAAGTGCTTGCAGATCTTGCTCTCTTTCCACGTCTCCTGCAGCGAGGAGAGAGCGTGATATGTGATCAGTTCTCTGCATAGGCAGACTGACCATAGACCTTACAGGGAAATTTCCAGGTGGGCAGATGCCCCAGGGGGCCGCCTGAGCCCTCCTACTGACCGAGTACTTAATGATCTGACTCTTTCTGTGTTAAATAACACTGTAAGCATCAGGTACTTACGTACCTGGCAAGCGGCCGCAGGTGCCCTCCCAAATGTAATTGTACAAATCCTGCAGCAGGTCACAATGGCTCTCTGCCCCGCCATTCCCCCTTATAGGCCACAGGCCACTATATGAGGCAGTGTACAAACGATGCAGGGACGTAGGAGTGCACTGCAGATGGCGGCTTGGAATGGGATAGGTTTTTAATTTTCTTGGTATCTTGGGGGACACTATGCGGGTCATTAATCCAAAAATTACATTAATAAAAAAAAAAAAAAGGTACAGGCCATCAGGGGACAAAATCCAAGTCCTTACCAAATCCTAAACAAAATGCAGAGAAGGCAGCACTCCAGAAAAAAATCTAAGTTTTATTCACCCAGTGTCAGCTGGGGCAGTATATTGTGCTGCACTGTGGTATTTGGTTCTGCTGGGGCAGTATAATGTACTGCACTGTGGTATTTGGTTCTGCTGGGGTGGTATTTTGTGCTGGTATTGCCAACCCTGCTTACTTGCTTTGGCCCCATCTACTTCTGTTTTCCCACTTTCTGTCAATTTGGACCTGCTTGCAAAGCGGGGGCCACATTTAATTTTCTCCAGGGCCACTTTAAATTTCCAGTCCTCTCCTGCTTCTCTGTCCTCATTCTAGGGATCAGTGGGGATACTGAGTGCTCAGATCTCCAGCAATCAAAACTTTTTCTGTGTGTTTATGGCATATCAAAAGTTTTCTGAAAACTCTGTGCCCCTTTCAGAGGGTTACTACTTGTGCTTTATCTTTCTCTTTCACACAGGACTGTCTAAGGCAGGCATGTTTAAACTGCGGCCCTCCAGCTGTTGCAAAACTACAACTCCCAGCATGCCCTAAAAGCTGTAAGCTTCCCAGGCATGCTGGGAGTTGTAGTTTTGCAACAGCTGGAGGGCCGCAGTTTGGACATGCCTGGTCTAAGGGATTACAACCTCTTGAGCACAAAAGCCCTAAAATGCAGCAGACAAATAGTTAAGGCTGCAGCGCAGCCTGTAATTGTGGGAGGGGCATGCAGTACTTAGGCCGGCACTCACCTCCTCTCCAGCCTGACGTTCCAGCGGCGTGCAGTACAGTCCGGTCCTCAGCTGTGGCCTCCTCACTTCCGGGTCCGCCCCTCAGCTTCCTCCTGCTGCTTCTCCAGCGTTCGGCTCTCCTCAGCTCCCGGCGTCAAGGACACCACACGTGCAGTGCGCTCCGGTCCTCAGCTGTGGCCTCCTCACTTCCGGGTCCGCCCCTCAGCTTCCTCCTGCTGCTTCTCCAGCGTTCGGCTCTCCTCAGCTCCCGGCGTCAAGGACACCACACGTGCAGTGCGCTCCGGTCCTCAGCTGTGGCCTCCTCACTTCCAGGTCTGCCCCTCAGCTTCCTCCTGCTGCGTCTCCGGCGTCGGCCTTCTTTCGCTCCCGGCATCTCAAGGTATGTCTAGCGCAGCTCCTGCCTGCCACCTCACGCTGCCTGGGTGAATCGGCCGCCAGGGTCTCGCTTCTAGTGTTGTTCACGAATATTCGAGTTGCGGATTTTACTCGCGAATATCGGCACTTCGAGAATTCGCGAATATTTAGATTATCGCAAAAAATATTCGCATTTGCGAATAATCGATTTTTTGCGAAAATACTAGTTCATGCGAATTTTTATGCGAAAATTTGTATGCGAATTTTATGCGAATTTTCGCAATCAAGAGGATAATGCCTGGAGATCATGAATTCGCAAATTCTCGAATACATGGCGAATATTCGTCCAAAATATTCACAAAATCTCGCGAATTCGAATATTGCCCCTGCCGCTCATCACTACTCGCTTCCCGCGTCTGCCTGGTCTGAATGCCTGTCCCTTACCTTCCCTCATCTTTTCTGTCTGCCCCCCTCTGTCCACTGGGGCTTGGTCTTTTCTCTGCTTCCCTGGAGGTACTTGCGTGTTTCTGGGGCTATTGTCGCGCGTTCCCATAGTCTGGTGGGGCGCACAACAATAAACGCACGCTTGTTCTGAGGCTGCACCTGTTGGACGCCTGCGGCTTGCGCCTACAGAACACAACATGAATGCTCAGGTCCTAACCCATCGGGCCGTCCCCCAGCTGCAGCATGTGTTTCCTCCAGCCACTGCGGAGTCTTGTTCCATGCTCCGAGTATGTCGGCTTCCGCAGTCGCTAGTTCACGTCTCTGGGCCTCATCTCTGGTTGTCCTTTTTCTATCACACCACGGCCCTCGGTCTCTCCGAGTGTTCCGCATCACAGCATTCTCGCCTTATTTTCTGTTGTGGCTTATTCTTCCCGGGTCCCCGGGCTCTCTCCCTCGCGGTGTTCGTCCTGTCTCAAGCCTTGGATCGCCCAGGGTCGTCTCTTTTCCGGTTCGCCCGGTTCGCGTGTTTGTCTCCTGGATCGCCCAGGTCCCTTCCCTAGTTCGCCTGGGGTTCTTCTTTCTCCTGGATCGCCCAGGTCTCTTCCCTAGTTCGCCTGGGGTTCTTCTTTCTCCTGGATCGCCCAGGTTTCTACCCTGGTTCGCCTGGGGTTCTTTTTCTTTCTCCTGGATCGCCCAGGTCTCTACCCTAGTTCGCCCGGGGTTCCTCCTTCCTCCTGGATCGCCCAGCTCTGTTTTTCAGTTCTCGGTTACCTGGTCTCTCTGCTATTCACGGGTGTGGGTTGTCCATGCTTCTTGCTTCCAGTCGGCTGTCCCTTGTACCCCTGGGTCCTGTCTCAGGCTCTCCCATCTCCTGGGCCAGTCTGGTCGACTGCTCCTCTTCTGGCGTCTTACCTGTCTTCGCTTCCTTTGGGGGTTCGCCTCCCATCTCGCTTCCCAGCTGTCGCTCATCTGGTCCTCATATGCGTTATCTTCAGATCGCAGGTTCGGTCCGTTTTTTTCGGCTCGCGTCAGTCAAAGGTTTTAAAATCTTTCCTCAGGTAAGTTCAGGTCTTGTTCGGTCCCTCTGAGGACCGTATTTTTTGTTTGTTTTCCTCTTCTCGTCTGCAGGTCTGGATTTTTCTTTAGCTTACCGGTTCGGATTCAGATCTCCTTTTCCTTGGTCTTGGGCGTCTTCTGGTAAGTATTTTAAATAGTTTCGTTTCCCTCGCTTTTCACCTTCATTTTCGGCTGCTCCTTCGCGTCCGCAGCTTCGTTTTTCCTCTCATTTACATTCTTCCGCAGGTCGGTGACCCGGAGGCCGTGGATGCCCTCCTTTGATCCGAAGTGGAAAAGGGTTTCATCATCGGTCCCTTTCTCCACATTCCGTTTCATTCCTGGCGGATCAACCCCATCGGGCTGGTTGTGAAACAATCCTCCAATTAAAACGCCTCATCTACGACCCGTCAGCGCCTCATATGTCATCCATCCCAAGCCTGAATTCCCTTATCCCCTCTGAGGAGTATTCCATGCAATACTCGTCAGTTGAGGAAGCCTTTCAGCTCATTCTCCAGTCGGAGGTTGGGTCCTGGCTTGCCAAGATAGACAAAGCTGATGCCTTCAAGCTTCTCCCGGTCCACCCGCATCTTTGGAGGTACTATGGTATCAATTGGTCGGACAGGGTTATTTTGCCAACCGCTTAACGTTTGGGTCCAAGAGCAGCCCCTGGCTGTTCGACCAGTTTGCCAGGGCTCTCCATTGGATCCTGGTGCATCATGGAGGTCTTCCCATGGTAATTCATTACCTGGACGATTTCTTGCTCATTGAGAATCCTCATCCGGTCCCTTCAATTCCCGCTACACCTGCCACCAGGGTGATCTTCTGGGCATCACATTAGATTCTGTCAAGATGGAGGCCAGTCTGCCACCTGAAAAGTTGACCAGGATCCGCTCTGCCATCTCCCGGGCGGTCAGCGCTCTGTCCCTGACCAAGGCGGAAGCTTCAGTCCTTACTGGGTCTGCTGAATCACGCCTCGAGGATCATGCCCCAGGGCCGGTCTTTTCTGGCCAGCCTGTTGCATCTTCTTTCCACAGTTCGTGACCAGGATTCTGTTGTCCACCTCGACCGCCACGCCATCTCGGATCTTGCCATGTGGAACACCTTCCTTTCAGAATGGAACGGCATTCCCTCTTCGTTCCCCGTTGGGACTCGGCTTCCCCGATTATTTTCTCGGACGCAGCCGGTTCCATCGGCTTTGCCGCCATCTTCAGGTCCCACTGGCTGGTGGCCAGGTGGCCCCCGGAAATCCAAGCAGACCCAGCTGCCATGTCTTCTCCTTTCCTGGAATTATATCCCATCGTGGCTGCCGCCTTAGTCTGGGGCAGCTCCTGGTCCAACTTGCCAGTCTTGTTCGTCACGGACAACCAGTCCCTGGTCGTTATTATCAATTCCGGCAGGTCCAGATCTCTCCGGGTCATAGCTCTACTGCGGAAATTAGTGTGGATATCCTTCACCCACAACTTCCACGTCCGTTGTGCTCACATTCCAGGGGATTCCAATACTGCCGCTGACGCCATCTCCCGTTTCTGTTTTTCCACTTTCTTTCAGGAAATGCCCGAAGCAGATCATCCCGGTACGCAGGTTCCTCCACTAAGCTCATTCATCCTGGATTAGCATCCCTGGTGGTCCAGGCAGAGAGACTGGTCAAGGGTTCTCTTTCCCTCAGCACAGCCAGGAATTATTGTGCCGGCTTCACAGCTTTCAGCAAGTTTGCTCGAGAATTCCCAAGGGGTCAGCTGGAGGAAGCCTCATATGTCTTGGCGTTCATTGCATTTTTGCCACACTCGCCTCTCCTTGTCGCACAACACCATCAAGCTATATTTAGCAGGGCTCCAGCATTATCGCATGATCGCCAAGCCAGATGGGGGTTCCATACTTGCTTCACAAGCCGTCAAGGCAACACTCAGGGGTCTGCAGAAGAAGAGAAAGTGTCCGCGCACCCGTAGACTGCCGGTGTCGGGGGAATTGTTCAGAGCCCTATCCTCGGCCTTAGACGGCAGTCCTTTTGGGCCCTCTCTCAGCACGGTTCTGAAGGCGGCTATTTACCTCGGGTTCTACGGCTTCCTCAGGCCTGGTGAATTTACGTCGGGCTCCGGGCGTCATAGCTTCCTCCAGAAACGCCACCCAGTCTGGTCCACAGACCATTTTGTCCTCCATCTCCCGTCCTCCAAAACCACCAGTCTGGTCTTCCCACGGAGATTAAGTTCTTCCCTTCAGGTAACCGTTGGTGCCCGGTCAAGGTTCTGTAGCAATTATCGTACTGCTTCACGGTCTCTCCACCAGACTCCCCTCTTCTGCCTTGCGTGGGTCAGCCACTCACCACATCAAAATTCATGTCCCTCGTCCGGTCCCTGATGCAGGGGTTGGGTCACGACCCCAGTACCATTTCAGGTCATTCCTTCCGCGTTAGGGCTGCGTCGGCAGCATCCAAGCATCAGGTCCCCGCACATGTCATCCGCTGCATGGGGCGTTGGCGTTCGTCCTGTTTCGCCCGCTATACACCAAATCCCCAGGCAGAAATCTCTCAGGCCTTCCGTACACTGGCTTTGTGATATTCAATAAAACTATGTCACCTATTCAGAGTCTTTGGCCCCTTTTCTTGGCGTACCCGCGACCGTGGCTCCTGGCACACCCCAGCCTCTAGGTTCAGGGTTAAGGGTTTCCCCTTTCCCACTTCCACCATCCTAGCCCTGACCACAAATAGTTAAGGCTGCAGCGCAGCCTGTAATTGTGGGAGGGGCATGCAGTACTTAGGCCGGCACTCACCTCCTCTCCAGCCTGACGTTCCAGCGGCATGCCCCTCCCTCCCTCCCCTTTTCTCCACTCTCACCTTGGGTATGCCCCCTTTTCTTGGCGTACCCGCGACCGTGGCTCCTGGCACACCCCAGCCTCTAGGTTCAGGGTTAAGGGTTTCCCCTTTCCCACTTCCACCATCCTAGCCCTGACCACAAATAAAGGAATTAATGTTCCATTTTTGCAGCAATCTGCCACTGATTAGTCACTGTGCCTTCCATAGAGAGATCCCAGCTTCTGACGCAGGCTGCTGCAAATTCTTCAGGATTACAGAGACCATAATTTGGAAAAACTCTGCGTTATAGTGTAACGGCAGCAGGACAATGGAGCCAGAGGCAAATCCCATCCCACACATTTGCCAGACTTCTCACAGCATCACGCTGGGAAATAAGACCAGCGTGTCATGAGTTTGTTTCATGTAGCAACTCAAAGTAATGGCGTGTGGATTACAGGTTCATAAGACAGGGAACAGCAGTAGCCTCGAGACACTCCTGACTCCACAGACTACCCAATGACACAACTTTAGAGGTCTATTTAACTCGCCTCATATCCAGGAAGAAAAAGTAATGCAAATATAATAACATGATATATTATAAACATAGAATGTGTCGGCAGATAGGAACCATCTAGTCTGCCCAATAATACATTGCACTAGCACAAAAAAACAACCATTGATTTCATATCTCATCACACTGGGTTACAGAGAAAGATAAAACTAATGAGCAGAAGAAACGAGAAGACGAGTTGATCCAGAAGATTCAGAAGCTGGTACAGAAGAGGGATTTCCTTGTAGATGATGCAGAAGTGGAGCGGTTAAGGCAAGTTTCATATTCCTAACAATTATGTAAAAAACAGTATTTTTCCCTTGATACTGGGTTCCCCCACAGACCACAACTGATAACGGGGGGGATCTTAGTACCGGCACATCCTGTGATCAGCTTTTTGTCAGGGACCTAATAACGAGATTGTTCAACGCACATTTCCTTTAGGGCTCATGCACACAGCCACAGTGTTGGTCCTCATTAGAGCTGAGCGAATCTGCCTTTTGGCAGGTTCGGGGTTTAAGCGAATTGCGGAATGGATTCCATTTTTACGGAATCCATCACGTAATTTAATGCCGGCATGCCGCTTAATACAAGTGTATGGCCAGCTCAGAGGGTTCTGTTCTGCTGGCCATGCATTTGTATTATGCAGCATGCCGGCACTGAATTACGTTATGGATTCCATGAGAATGGAATCCATTACGTAATTTGCTTAAACCCCTAACCTGCCAAAAGGCAGATTCGCTCAGCTCTAATGAGGACAAACACCACGGCTCATCCGAACTGTGTATTTTGCGGATCGGATTCAGAGCAATTCATCTCAATGGGGCCACAAAAGAGGCGGACAGCACACGAGTAAGTCTGTTCTGATGCCCAGGGGTGCAACTAGCATTTCTGCTGCCTGAGGCGTAAACTGAAACGGCGCCCCAACCCGCAATGCCAATTTCCTAACCTAACCTCTTCCCTCCAGCCCTTCTGTTAAAGACATACTAGGAAAACTTTATATACAGAGCTACAAAACATACAGGGTAATACAGCGCCACATACTGTGCCCATTGTGCTTCCCAATACTATACTGCAGAAACAGATAATCCCCCTTCTGCTGCTTCCCTCTTGCCCATAGCTGGTGCTGCCTGAGGTAATCGCCTCACCTCGCCTCATTGGTGGTGCACCCCTGCTGCTGCCCAGCAAAAAAATAGAACATCTCCTATTCTTGTCCATTTTGCGGACAAGGATAGGACATTTCCAAAGGAATTTAAAAAAATGGCGGCAGGCTCTCGGACGGTATGCATGTTTTGTGGATCCACAATTTGCAGACTGCAAAAACGGACATGGTCGCGTGCAGGAGCCCTAAAAGACGACCTGCCACTGATACATCTGTTTTAGTAACGGCTTACATTCCCCATGTAATAAGAATTCTGGAGCATCTGTTCTTATGACTATGATGTAATAAAGGTCCAGAGGGGTGTTACACCCTGAAATCCAGTTGCCTATTTTGCAGTAAAACAATAAAATCAATAAAAGTACAAAATTTAATTCTAGGGCATTTTGAATTTAGTTTTTAAAAAAAAGTTATCTAAAAGGTTAGTTACCCTTTATGTTGCTTGCCTGGAAGCTGCCCAATAGAAGATATAATGAAGATATTAGTATGGTTTAGAGATCCCCCCTTTAGACTATGCACTTGATTACAGTGCTGTTGTGATATGGAATATTCATGTATAGATAGTCATAGATTGTGTATTGTTATCACAGAGAAAAAGAAGAAGACAAGGAAATTGCAGACTTCTTACGCATCAAATTGAAGCCGCTGGACAAAGTCACAAGACCAGCTGCCAGCAGTAAGTACTTCCTCCATACAGCTCCTGGCTATTCTACCCCATCCCAAATACCCAGGAGTCCCAGGTATCATGCACGGTCCTAGCATGCAACACACCTGTGATTCTTTCTGCCTATACAGGGAGTGCAGAATTATTAGGCAAGTTGTATTTTTGAGGATTAATTTTATTATTGAACAACAACCATGTTCTCAATGAACCCAAAAAACTCATTAATATCAAAGCTGAATATTTTTGGAAGTAGTTTTTAGTTTGTTTTTAGTTTTAGCTATTTTAGGGGGATATCTGTGTGTGCAGGTGACTATTACTGTACATAATTATTAGGCAACTTAACAAAAAACAAATATATACCCATTTCAATTATTTATTTTTACCAGTGAAACCAATATAACATCTCAACATTCACAAATATACATTTCTGACATTCAAAAACAAAACAAAAACAAATCAGTGACCAATATAGCCACCTTTCTTTGCAAGGACACTCAAAAGCCTGCCATCCATGGATTCTGTCAGTGTTTTGATCTGTTCACCATCAACATTGCGTGCAGCAGCAACCACAGCCTCCCAGACACTGTTCAGAGAGGTGTACTGTTTTCCCTCCTTGTAAATCTCACATTTGATGATGGACCACAGGTTCTCAATGGGGTTCAGATCAGGTGAACAAGGAGGCCATGTCATTAGATTTTCTTCTTTTATACCCTTTCTTGCCAGCCACGTTGTGGAGTACTTGGACGCGTGTGATGGAGCATTGTCCTGCATGAAAATCATGTTTTTCTTACCTTGCAGACTTCTTCCTGTACCACTGCTTGAAGAAGGTGTCTTCCAGAAACTGGCAGTAGGACTGGGAGTTGAGCTTGACTCCATCCTCAACCCAAAAAGGCCCCACAAGCTCATCTTTGATGATACCAGCCCAAACCAGTACTCCACCTCCACCTTGCTGGCGTCCGAGTCGGACTGGAGCTCTCTGCCCTTTACCAAGCCAGCCATCTGGCCCATCAAGACTCACTCTCATTTCATCAGTCCATAAAACCTTAGAAAAATCAGTCTTGAGATATTTCTTGGCCCAGTCTTGACGTTTCAGCTTGTGTGTCTTGTTCAGTGGTGGTCGTCTTTCAGCCTTTCTTACCTTGGCCATGTCTCTGAGTATTGCACACCTTGTGCTTTTGGGCACTCCAGTGATGTTGCAGCTCTGAAATATGGCCAAACTGGTGGCAAGTGGCATCTTGGCAGCTGCACGCTTGACTTTTCTCAGTTCATGGGCAGTTATTTTGCGCCTTGGTTTTTCCACACGCTTCTTGCGACCCTGTTGACTATTTTGAATGAAACGCTTGATTGTTCGATGATCACGCTTCAGAAGCTTTGCAATTTTAAGAGTGCTGCATCCCTCTGCAAGATATCTCACTATTTTTGACTTTTCTGAGCCTGTCAAGTCCTTCTTTTGACCCATTTTGCCAAAGGAAAGGAAGTTGCCTAATAATTATGCACACCTGATATAGGGTGTTGATGTCATTAGACCACACCCCTTCTCATTACAGAGATGCACATCACCTAATATGCTTAATTGGTAGTAGGCTTTCGAGCCTATACAGCTTGGAGTAAGACAACATGCATAAAGAGGATGATGTGGTCAAAATACTCATTTGCCTAATAATTCTGCACGTAGTGTACATGCTACATATATGTTGAAATTAGTTACATTGAGACACAAACAGTACATTAAAAGCGTCACACTGCATGGTTCCATACACTGGCAGCTAATATGGTGCTCAGAAAAATGATGCATGTCGTGCTGAGATAAATATAGGGCCCAGATAAACAATACTTGTAATCCCCAGGTAAGTCCAGTGACACAGCACTCAGGTAAATAGTGCATACAGTGCTGATATGCCACATATAATACATAGAAACATGCAACAAGCGTATACTGCTTGGATACTGCCCAGATAAATAACGCCATATAGTGCCCATTTCCGTATAACAGAAGCAGTTACAGTAATTGTAAGCTGTTTTGTGCCCTTCTTCCCATAAACAAAAAAATATTAAAATCACAGAAAAAACTAAGATAAAAACATCCTGCACGGTATGATATGTACAGTCCGGTCCATAAATATTGGGACATCGACACAATTCTAACATTTGGCTCTATACTCCACCACAATGGATTTGAAATGAAACAAACAAGATGTACTTTAACTGCAGACTGTCAGCTTTAATTTGAGGGTATTTACATCCAAATTGGTGTACGGTGTAGGAATTACAACATGTTTGCATATGTGCCTCCCACTTGTTAAGGAACCAAAAGTAATGGGACAGAATAATAATCATTAATCAGACTTTCACTTTTTAATACTTGGTTGCAAATCCTTTGCAGTCAATTACAGCCTGAAGTCTGGAACGCATAGACATCACCAGACGCTGGGTTTCATCCCTGGTGATGCTCTGCCAGGCCTCTACTGCAACTGTCTTCAGTTCCAGCTTGTTCTTGGGGCATTTTCCCTTCAGTTTTGTCTTCAGCAAGTGAAATGCATGCTCAATCGGATTCAGGTCAGGTGACTGACTTGGCCATTGCATAACATTCCACTTCTTTCCCTTAAAAAAAATCTTTGGTTGCTTTTGCAGTATGCTTTGAAACACCGTCCAATGAGTTCTGAAGCATTTGGCTGAATATGAGCAGATAATATTGCCCGAAACACTTCAGCAGTCACATTATCAATAAATACAAGAGATCCAGTTCCATTGGCAGCCATACATGCCCATGCCAAGACACTACCACCACCATGCTTCACTGATGAGGTGGTATGCTTAGGATCATGAGCAGTTCCTTTCCTTCTCCATACTCTTCTCTTTCCATCACTCTAGTACAAGTTGATCTTGGCCTCATCTGTCCATAGGATGTTGTTCCAGAGTTTGGCAAACTCTAATCTGGCCTTCCTGTTTTTGAGGCTCACCAATGGTTTACATCTTGTGGTGAACCCTCTGTATTCACTCTGGTGAAGTCTTCTCTTGATTGTTGGAGTGTTCTTGATCTGGCCAACTGTTGTGAAGGGTGTTTTCTTCACCAGGGAAAGAATTCTTCGGTCAACCACCACAGTTGTTTTCCGTGGTCTTCCGGGTCTTTTGGTGTTGCTGAGCTCACCGATGCGTTCCTTCTTCTTAAGGATGTTCCAAACAGTTGTTTTGGCCACGCCTAATGTTTTTGCTATCTCTCTGATGATGGGTTTGTTTTGTTTTCAGCCTAATGATAGCTTGCTTCACCGATATTGACAGCTCTTTGTTGCTGTCAACTCTCAAGATGAGATCCAGATTCCAAATGCAAATAGCACACTTGAAATGAACTCTGGACCTTTTATCTGCTCATTGTAATTGGGATAATGAGGGAATAACACACACCTGGCCATGGAACAGCTGAGAAGCCAATTGTCCCATTACTTTTGGTCTCTTAACAAGTGGGGGGCACATATGCAAACTGTTGTAATTGCTACACCGTTCACATGCTTTGGATGTAAATACCCTCAAATTAAAGCTGACAGTCTGCAGTTAAAGCACATCTTGTTTGTTTCATTTCAAATCCATTGTGGTGGTGTCCAGAGCCAAAAATGTTAGAATTGTGTTGATGTCCCAATATTTATGGACCTGAGTGTAAATGTGCGGATGTCCCTGGCCATATTATTGAAGAAAATCACAGAAATAAGATAATAATGCACTTAGTAAAGTAGATGCAAGTATTATATATGGACAAAGTCCTCACTCTGATATGATAAAATCTGAGACACTTTGCCAATATATTTTGATCAAAGCACATCTGTGCCCGCCTACCAAGCGCCAAGGTGGTCTCAGGTCAGACGGGTCCTACACTAAACCTACCTATTTATGCAGTATTTGCTTGAGGGAGTGGCACCTTCAAGTGTGAATGCGCTCCTATTTTATCTTGGGATCCAGTCCTGTTTTTCTCCCCTTGCCATAGACGTGATATTCTGAAGTTATAATGTCAACAGACCTCTTCAGAGCGGCTGGACACACAGAGAGATTCATTCTTACCTGTTCCCCACCGCTGCATTCTGGATGCATTGCTCCTTGGCCACTTCTGCATGACCTAAGTCTTTAGACATCATCATCATCCTGTTGATGGGCGTCAGGTAACCACTCCAGCCAATCACTGGCTGCGGCGGTGAGTTGTCACCTAAAGGGGTAAGTCACTGATTGGCTGCAGCGGTCACATGATGCCCGTCAACAGGATGTTGATTCCCAGAGACCTGCAGAGGCGAACATAAAGTTACGCAGCCGGAATCCAGTGGCGGAGACAAGCTAAGTATGAACCCCCACCATGGGTCCAGCCACTCTGAAGAGGTCTGTTAAAAAAAAGTTCAGTTTAACCCCTTTAATACTATGGACAGCAATTGTTAGGTAACTGAATTAGGCCAAAAATTTGCTTTTAACCACTTGTGATTTTATCCAAACAATGCCCATCCATAATCGGTACACAGTCCCACACAGCCAGAGGACTTCTATTTGTATTTCAAACAAAGTCTAACTGGGGGTCTCTTTTCAACATAACCTATATATTCTAGAGCAGAAAGGTAGGAACCGCTGTGCTATTGCCATGGGTTCAGATTGTTCCATTTGTCTATCTCTACTTCATCCTTATAAGGGCTCATAGACATACGTTTTTTTGGGCGGGTCGGATGTGGACCCCTTCACTTCAATGGGGCTGCAAAAAAAGATTCGGAAAGGCACTGTTCCCCAGCCACGCAAAAAATATAGAAAATGTCAGATTCTTCCCTTTTTACAGACAAGGATAGGACAGTTCTATAGAGGGCATGAGCCCTAAGGAATACAGTGGCATACTTACCATTTAGACACACCATTTCAATGACTAGGAAGACCCAACGCTGAACTCCTTCCGCTTCCTGAAATAAAACAGCATTTTCCTGCAGTCACCACTATGGGGGGACCATACTGAGAGATTTTTACAGCTTCCATTGCTTTTAATGGCAGCTGTGTTCATTTCTATGCACTAAGCTCCCCCTAGTGATGGCTGCCAGCAGCCAGTTTTATAATATATACAGTGGGGGAAAGCATGGGCTTTAGCACAGTATGGGGGAGATTTATCAATGTACTGATGCCAGCTGTCTGGTGTAAATACATTAAGAAAAAAGTGCCATACTTATGAAGTCAGGTACAGTGGGTAAAAGTTTGACTTTTTATTAAAAGATTTTACCATGAATAAAAAGGCCCTTACTAAGTTTTGCTATAGGGCCCTCTGATAACTGTGTAAGCCTCTTGTGTAAATGCATATAGGAGATAATATGGGTATATGTACATATGTTCAGCATCAATATATTCAAACATATTGTAATGATATATAATGGTTGTAAGATGCTCTGTCAATTCCATATCATTCTGTACTCATGACAATGTCCGTTTGATGCTGCAGGTACCACTCCCGAGAAGAAAACTGAACTACCGCCAACTAAACCTTCTTTAACAAAGACAGGGATGGCTATCCTCAAAGATTGCTGTGGTACCACCCAGTGCAGTGTCATGTAACACACAGCCTCAGTCCAGACATCTGAAGGCTCCTACAAGATGATGGGTTCCTTAACAGAGGATTCGATGCATCTAGAATCCTGCTACCAAGAACTGTCCGTGCTGTAGATATTACAGCAACGCATTTACCAATAGTGTACCAATAGTGAATTCCTCGCTGTCGCATGGATCACTCAATGAGCATGTTTAAGAGGAGCGTGTATGTATCAAGATACCTGCATATCTATGTATATAGGGTGGCCAGCAATCAGTACTGTTTTGTACCAGCCTGAGTGTTTACTTAGTAGAAATAGCAGTCTGTGTCCTGGTCTCCTGAGAAATTAACATGCAGTGTCAATCAAGACTGAGCCTATATGTCACCTGCAGCGCATCTTTTTTGCAATACTAAAAACTGCCATTGACCTTTTAGGAATGAAAAACCATGTTCCATACATAAAAATGACAACACTTAACAAAAACAAGCCGTCCTATTGAAGTGAATGGGACGACTTCTTGAACTTCTGCCTGCTCACCGCTGACATGTCAATGACGAGCAGGTAAACAAGAGAAGGTAGTGCTCGTGTGGCCCATGCCGTCTCTTCGTAAAGCTGATATTTTTTTTTGGGGGGGGGGGGGGGGGGTGCCGGACTCCCACCGACCTGGTATTGATAACCTATCCTGAGGATAGGTCATCAATATAAAAAAAATCCAGGAAAACCCCTTTAATCATCCAGAAGTTGTGTGGTCAAAGTGAAATTGTCCCTTTTGAAACAGAGTTGTAGTCCACATTTCTGACTAGTCTTTTCATTGTTGATTATTTTTTTTTTTTTATTGTCTTATTTTTCAGTTTTTTGTTGCAGCATTAGGGTCCATTCACACGTCCGTAGCACGTTTTGTGGATCCACGGATTAGGTTGAGAATGTCACCATTACCCAGAAAATTCAGTGCAGAGTCAGTTACTATATAACATGCAGTTACATGAAACAGATAACCTTAACTATTTTTATTTAAAGTATTTTTAAAAACTTCCTTTGCTCCGATTTTGAGAATATAATGCAACTATATTTTTAGCAATTATACGTGTAAAATAGACTCCAAACGATTTGTAGAATTTGTTAAAAGCATTTCCTTGGACATTGCAAAAACCACTGTTACGTGACGGCAGTAGAATTATTTATGTCTTAGGGTCTATTATACTGTGAAGTTCAGACTAAGTAAATAAATTATTTGTACCTTTGTGGATTTCAAAGTGGAATTATACGTTTGTAAAATTTAAACACTGTGGCATTTCATCTGCGAGACGTAGATGGCATCGATCAAAATGACACAGAACAAAGCCATTTGTATTCTCATACCAAGTAAAGGGGAAAAAATAAAAATCCCTTTGATTCCTGTGTTGTGCTTCATTTATGGGACATGTAACTTTCTGAATACTCTGACTTTAAAACAACATTAAAATGCATATTGACCTAGATAAGAAAAAAAAAGTTTTTGTTTTGTTTTTTTAACCACTTTAACCCCGCTAGCTGAAACCCCCTTAATGACCAGGCCACTTTTTACACTTCTGCACTACACTCCTTTCACCGTTTATTGCTCGGTCATGCAACTTACCACCCAAATGAATTTTACCTCCTTTTCTTCTCACTAATAGAGCTTTCATTTGGTGGTATTTTATTGCTGCTGACATTTTTCCTTTTTTTTGTTATTAATCGAAATTTAACGATTTTTTTGCAAAAAAAAAATGTCATTTTTCACTTTCAGCTGTAAAATTTTGCAACAGACATCCATATATAAATTTTTCGCTAAATTTATTGTTCTACATGTCTTTGATTAAAAAAAAAAAATGTTTGGGCAAAAAAAAAAAAAATGGTTTGGGTAAAAGTTATAGCGTTTACAAACTATGGTACAAAAATGTGAATTTCCGCTTTTTGAAGCAGCTCTGACTTTCTGAGCACCTGTCATGTTTCCTGAGGTTCTACAATGCCCAGACAGTAGAAAACCCCCACAAATGACCCCATTTCGGAAAGTAGACACCCTAAGGTATTCGCTGATGGGCATAGAACTTTATTTTTTGTCACAAGTTAGCGGAAAATGATTTTTTTTTTTCTTACAAAAGACATTCCACTAACTTGCGACAAAAAATAAAAAATTCTAGGAACTCGCCATGCCCCTCACGGAATACCTTGGGGTGTCTTCTTTCCAAAATAGGGTCACTTGTGGCGTAGTTATACTGCCCTAGCAATTTAGGGGCCCATATGTGTGAGAAGTACTTTGCAATCAAAATCTGTAAAAAATGACCGGTGAAATCCGAAAGGTGCACTTTGGAATGTGGGTCCCTTTGCCCACCTAGGCTGCAAAAAAGTGTCACACATGTGGTATCGCCGTACTCAGGAGAAGTTGGGGAATGAGTTTTGGGGTGTCATTTTACATATACCCATGCTGGGTGAGAGAAATATCTTGGCAAAAGACAACTTTTCCAATTTTTTTATACAAAGTTGGCATTTGACCAAGATATTTATCTCACCCAGCATGGGTATATGTAAAATGACACCCCAAAACACATTCCCCAACTTCTCCTGAGTACAGCGATACCAGATGTGTGACACTTTTTTGCAGCCTAGACGCGCAAAGGTGCCCAAATTCCTTTTAGGAGGGCATTTTTAGACATTTGGATCCCAGACTTCTCACGCTTTAGGGCCCCTAAAAAGCCAGGGCAGTATAAATACCCCACATGTGACCCCACTTTGGAAAGAAGACACCCCAAGGTATTCAATGAGGGGCCTGGCGAGTTCATAGAATTTTATTTTTTGGGCATAAGTTAGCAGAAATTGATATTTTTTTTGTTTCTCACAAAGTCTCACTTTCCCCTAACTTGGGACAAAAATTTAAATCTTTCATGGACTCAATATGCCCCTCAGCGAATACCTTGGGGTGTCTTCTTTCCAAAATGGGGTCAGTTGTGGGGTGTTTGTACTGCCCTGGCATTTGAGGGTCTCCGCAATCATTACATGTATGGCCAGCATTAGGAGTTTCTGCTATTCTCCTTATATTGAGCATACAGGTAATGAGATTTTTTTTTCCGTTCAGCCTCTGGGCTGAAAGGAAAAAATGAACGGCACAGATTTCTTCATTCGCATCGATCAATGTGGATGGAAAAATCTCTGCCAAAAAAAAAGGAGGGGAATAGCGCCTGCCAGGACATAGGAGCTCCGCCCAACATCCATACCCACTTAGCCCGTATGCCCTGGCAAACCAGATTTCTCCATTCACATCAATCGATGTGGATGAATAAATCATTGCCGGGATTTTTTTATTTATTTTTTTTATATACAAAGTGTTTGCCAAAGCATAGGAACGCCGCCGCCTCCTCAGCTCATATGCCTCGGCAAACGCATCTTTTACTGCAGAGTAGAAATCTCGTCTTGCAGCGCCGCATACACCGATTTGCGTGTAATCTGACAGCAGCGCAATGCTTCTGTCAGAAAAGCACATCAGTGCTGCAGCTAGTCGATCGGTTGGTCCACCTGGAAGGTTAAAAAAAACAACAACAAAAAAACAGGCCGCAACGCAATAATTTTATTAACTTTGGAACAGAACATATAAACTTTAACTTTTTGAACTAAACATTAACCTTTTTGCTTAGTTTTTTTTATTTTTTTTATTACCTTTATAGAACAAACCTCTCCTTCCCCATGGGTCAATGTGCAAAGCGCAAATCGCCCAAAGATGTGGCGAAGATGCACTTTGTCCCAGGTGAAAGGAGAGGTTTGCAGCAGCTGTATGTGAATGGGCGCTAATAGCCCTGTGTGCCTGTCCTGGTGAGATGATCCCTATGCTAATAGTGTACCTGTGAGTGGTACTTCCGGAAACACTCCCCTAAGCATAGGGCAGGGTGGTCAGGACAGTCAGGACAGAAATAGCGGGTGTCACGCCTTATTCCACTCCTGCTACAGACACAAAAAAAATTCGGGGTGGCGGTCGGTTTGAGGTACCAGCAACGACACTGGGGAAATGTCGCTCGTGTAGACTGCTAACTACACTGGTGGATGGGGCCACGGAACCTCCTGGGTACAGGAGGTTCGCGATGATCTCTTCCTGAAATTTGAGGAAGGATCCAGTTCTCCCAGCCTTACTGTAGAGAACAAAACTATTATACAGAGCCAATTGAATTAAATATACAGACACCTTATACCAGCGTCTGGTTCTGCGGGACACTAAATACGGAGCCAACATCTGGTCATTGAAGTCCACCCCTCCCATGTGAAGGTTATAGTCGTGGACTGAGAGGGGCTTTTCAATGACACGGGTTGCTCGCTCAATTTGGATTGTCGTGTCTGTGTGAATGGAGGAGAGCATGTAAAAGTCACGCTTGTCTCTCCATTTCACCGCAAGCAGTTCTTCGTTACACAATGCAGCCCTCTGCCCCCTTGCAAGACGGGTGGTAACGAGCCGTTGGGGGAAGCTCGCGCGGTGCCACAGGCGCCAATCCGTTCTAGAAACAAATGCCTAAAGAGGGCCACACTTGTGTAGAAATTGTCCACATAAAGATGATACCCCTTGCCGAATAAGGGTGACACCAAGTCCCAGACTGTCTTCCCACTGCTCCCCAGGTAGTCAGGGCAACCGACCGGCTACAGGGTCTGATCTTTTCCCTCATAGATCCGAAATTTGTGGGTATAGCCTGTGGCCCTTTCACAGAGCTTATACAATTTGACCCCATACCGGGCGCGCTTGCTTGCCAAGGCGCCCGGTAAAATGTATAAGGGACTCGTCTACGCAGATGTTTTGCTCAGGGGTATACAAATCTGCAAATTTCTGGTTGAAATGGTCTATGAGGGGCCGAATTTTGTGGAGCCGGTCAAAAGCTGGGTGGCCTCTGGGACGGGAGGTGGTGTTGTCGCTAAAGTGCAGGAAACGCAGGATGGTCTCAAATAGTGTCCTGGACATAGCAGCAAAGAACATGGGCATGTGATGAATTGGGTTCGTGGACCAATATGACCGCAATTCATGCTTTTTAGTTAGACTCATGTTGAGGAGAAGGCCCAGAAAATTTTTTAATTCGGAAACTTGGACTGGTTTCCACCGGAAAGACTGGGCATAAGAGCTTCCCGGGTTGGCGGATATAAATTGTGTGGCATACCGATTTGTTTCGGCCACGACCAAGTCCAAGAGCTCCGCAGTCAAGAACAGCTCAAAAAATCCCAGGGCCGAACCGATCTGAGCACTACAGGTGCGGCTGAAGTTGGGGACTGCCAATCAGGGTTTGCCAGCACCTCAGGGATTCTAGGGGCTCTACGGGCACGTCTTTGCGGTGGCTGCGACGGGGTCACTACTGCTCGTGCCACCGTACCAGCTTCAACTGCCCTTCTGGTGCTCGCCACTTCACCAGGTTGTACGGCAGTGCTGGTACTAGGTCCAGGAAGGGCTGCGCTGCTGGTGTATGCCTCACCACGTAATCCGACAGCACCAGCCCCACTCTGCTGCTCTTGAAGCGGATCCTGCGCAACCTGTGGTCTAGCGACACAGGGCCGGGTACGCCTGGTGCTATCAGGGACCTCAGCCTCCTCGTCCGAACTTTGGGTCAGAGAGCCACTGCTTTCTACAGGTTCGTATTCTGACCCGCTAGATTCATCAGATGAGGGTTCCCATTCCTCATCCGACTGGGTCAGAAGCCTGTAGGCCTCTTCAGAAGAATACCCCCTGTTTGACATTTGGGCAACTAAATTTAGGGGTAATCCCTGAGACTACCCAAGAAAAAAAGCAAGCCTGTCTTACAAAGGGGAGGCTAGCGAAGTACCGGAGGCCGCTGCGGTTGATAAAAAATATCAAAACTGATTTTTTTTTTTATCGCCGCAGCGCGTGTAAAGTGAATGTGCAGTGATCCAAAAAAAAAAATTTTTTTGTCACTGCGGTGGGGCGGGTGTGGGCGAACGCACGTGTGGGCGACCGATGAGGCCTGATCGGGCAAACACTGCGTTTTGGGTGGAGGGCGAACTAAAGTGACACTAATACTATTATAGATCTGACCGTGATCAGTTTTGATCACTTACAGATACTATAAAAGTACAAATGCTGATTAGCGATACGCTAATCAGCGAATAAGGGACTGCGGTGCGGTGGGCTGGGCGCTAACCGATCGCTAAACTACCTAACCAAGGGACCTAAACTATACTAAAACCTATCAGTCAATACCAGTGAAAAAAATAAAATAAAGTGACAGTTTGCACTGATCACTTTTTTCCTATTCACTAGTGATTGACAGGGGCAAGAAGGGGTGATCAAGGGGTTAATTGGGGTGCTGGGAGGTGATCTGGGGCTAAGTGTGGTGTTGGTGGGTACTCACAGTGATGTGTGCTCCTCTGCTGGAACCAACCGACCAAAAGAAGGAGCAGAGCAGCCATTTAACCATATTTACTAAATATGATGTGTTATCTGGCTGCCGATTCGTTTTTTTGGAAAATCAGCAACCTGCCAGCCACGATCATTGGCTGGCAGGTTGATGACGAACTTGTCTTTGAAATTTTGCTGGCCCGCGATGCGCATGCGCGGGCCGGCTTTCCCCGAAATCTCGCGAGAGGACGCACCGGCGCATCCACCCAGAGAAACAGGACCGCCGCAAAGACGCAATCCTGCGTACGGTGGTCCTGAGCAGGTTAAAGGTTTTCCGGGATTACTATGGTTTTAACAGATATGTTCATGTAGTTACTTACCTCATGTACATCTTCCCCATACATTTTTTTGTTTTGTTGCCAGTTTGGACTTTCCAGACTCATTTTCACCATGCAAACAAATCACTACGGTTTATTTCCATCCCGTATGTACCAAACCCATGATGCACTTCTCCTTTCTCTGTCAGTGCCAACACTGCCCCTAACAATCAGCCTGTTTATAGCCCCTCCCACCCATTTACATAGACACTCCCCCATCACTGCTTTGACACGCCCAAAGACATCTGATGTACACACCACGAAAAAAATTTAACTACATGAGAATGCTTGCAAATAGTTTATTGACACACAAGAATTTGGTCCCAAAACACAAACATGACGTATTGAGACTTAAAATTGAGGGAAGAAAAAAAAAAAAAAAGAAAAAAAAAAAAAAGAAAGAAAGAAGACAGTGCATTATTTTAAGCCCAGACAGCTTCAAAAGCCTCCACAAAGTGGTTATTCTTTATTTTAGTTACAAAATTAAACATTTATTCTTCCAAATAAAGTACTAAACCAGCCTCATCCCCAATTCTTTTATACAGATTTGAAAAACGTAAGTACTAGACATTGTCCATTTTATAGCAGGACGCAAGTTACATCCATATCAAAGTCGATTTATTTTTCCCCAAAGGAGATGGCCACATGTAGAGGGAAACTAAAATCCATAGCCGTTATCCCTAGTATAATTTGCCTCTTATGCTGCAAGGAGCTTTTTGATCACTCTGCAGAACTATGTTGTAATAGGAGTGTTTCAGGTGACTTGTAGTTACATGCTATGAAACCATAAACGCTTGAATACATAGTCTTATGCCCACCTGATGATCAGAATTCATGCATAAGATTACACTGAACTTTATTTAAAAGCGGCCTTTAAAAAAACAAAAAAAAAAAAAAAAAAAGTTGTTCTGGACTTCATATCTGAACCTGTCACCATTACTAGAGGAACTGTCTTTAGCAGGGACTCGAGCTTAGAAGTGCAGAAGGAAACAAAAATATGAAAACAGACATACACTCAATGCTTCGACCTACACAGTAGCTACAACTTTCAGCTGGAAGTGGCCACAATTAAAAGATCCCTGTGCAAAATATAGAAGGTAAAACAACTTAATAGCCATTCCGTAAAAGTACTCGAGTTTGAGATGGCTATGGACCCTTCCTTCTCTCTTCAAACCGTATTGCAAAGATCCCAACACAAAAAACAAGGGTAGAACCTTTTAGTAGAAGGTTCTACAAAGGAACCATTTCTCACCTGGCAAATACAACCCATTGTAAAAGCCAGGCTAGCCTAGAAGGAATCCGAGGCCTTCTGACACTATGCAGTCAAACAAAGTCCACCTGCTTTACTGAAAGTGTGGCCTTTCTCAAAAAAAAAAAAAAAACATCCTGCAAGTTCTCCTAAACTCACAAAAAAGGTTTCCAAAAACCCAGTCGATATGAATAAAAACATCTACAGACAGTTAAAAAGACAAATATGCCATCCCATCAAACCATCACTGCCCCTCGTCTGCCAAGTCTTAAAAGAAATCTTAAGCCAAAATCAAGGTTCACCCAGAAAACCTTGACATCTCCACTTGTAGGCAACCCCTTCTGTTTCAGTGGAAATGGCAGTATCTACTGAAGTTGACTGTGCTACATCTGCAACTGCTCCGTCATCCATGATTTATGCACTTGATGCATAGTAATGTAAAAAGAAAATCAGAAACCTATTTGCACACAACTTTACATCTTTTCCAAGACACGGTCAAGATGACATTTTCCACCAGTCAATGCGAAACAACTGAAAGCACATCTGACTCTTTGAAACTCATCTGTGGATCACACAAGAAATAAAGTCATGCTGGATCATATGGCTGGGCATGGGAGTTCTTCAGTGCAAAACAGAAACAAAATGAAGTAACTTTTTTTTTTTTTTTTACATTGTATAACAACTTCCAAAAAATATATTCGCGCAGTCCTCACAAGTCACCTGAAACAGCCCTTGACATAAAAAGAAATAAAATTAGCTGAATTTATTTCCTAAAGTTTGCTGCATGAACAGTCAATCCCTACATCCCCAAATAAGCATCTTGTTCTTTGAGTGCCAATATGGAAAAGGGGAAGGGGAAAGCCAATGTGCAAGATTGTCTTCACAAGGGGCGCAGAAGGTGGAGCCTTTGAAATAGTTAAGGGTTAAAAGTAGATCTGACAGCGAGCTGACCGACCATGCCTTAAGAATAATACTGCTTGAAGAAATGGATGTAAACAGTCTACCAGACAAAGTCACACCGAGATGTGGGGTTATATTTATGGAGAGGCCTTGATGAAATAAAAGTGAATTAACTGGTTTTGCACACAACGTTTTCCACCATTGATATACTGAAACCTATACAACAAGGTCTCAAAATCGCCATCAATGCTCAAAAAAATAAAAGCTTTTAAAGCAGAAGATAAAGGTATAGGACCAAGAGTGCTGCAGGCTCACGGCTTGGTAAAGAATACAGATAAGCTGGAACCCTGTGTGTCCTAGTGCAGGCGTGAAGAAATGAAATCTTACAATTTTGTAACAGGTGCGAATGAGAAGTTTGCAGCCAGCCTGACTCTGTTGCGACTCTGTTTCTTGACTGGGCTTTCCAGCATTTGCTTTAAAAACCTGGACTCTGTCTGGTCAGGGACAGAGGACTCTGCTGCCTCTTCTACACCATTAGAAGGTGCATTCTCGTCCGACAGCAAATAGTTAGACGGTGTGTTCTGAGAGCCGTCATTCACCAAGCCTGTGAGGAAACCACATTATTAAAATAAAACTAAAATTAAATTTATACACAATTTAAAAAATATTAAATTTTCACGTGCAGCTTGTGTTGGACTGGCAGTAAAGAAAGTCAGCATGAGCAGGTTTCCAGAGTCAACATTAGAACTAGGAGCACGAGAGGTCTCTACAAAAGATCCTGAACGGTAAGGGTATTTAAGTACTGATTTGTTCTGTCCCATAAATTTTGTGCCTTTTTCCTATTTCTGTGTCATCCCTTATTCTGCTGATAAGACCACCTTCCTGAGGGATCTCAGAGACATGCGTGATGCACACTGGAGGAGGGGCTGATGGGAATAACTGTGGTCTGCACCAATTTACTGGGATTCCACCAGGAACTTCATCCTAGGTGGGATGTAAGTATTGTACACCCTGGGGTGTCCGTCATGCATTATAACCTGGTAGACAGCCATGGGTTATAGCATGACCGACTGGAGCCCTACCCCATTTTTTTAGGCTAATGAGGTTTGTTTACTTCTTATTCTGCATGTGATTTATCTGTCTCAGCTTATAGTCAATCACACTTAGTAAATATATTTATTTATTCACTTAGTCTGCATAATCTTACTCATTCTCAAATCTGTGGAAGTCATGCTACGTTACAGATCCTAAATATAAAATATTCTTATAATACAGATCATAATACATTAGCACTATTGCAAATATTGAAATGCAATAGAATGTGTGCAATCTTAGAGGGGGTTTTCCGGTTACGATTTTTAAGCGAGTGCTCGCAGCCTGCCTACTGAAACAGATTCATACTTGCCTGTTTCCTTTTGCTCCAGTCCTCCGCACTGCCAAATGGTGCCTAGTGACATGCACCACTCCAGCAGTGATATAGCCAAAAGCATCACACCACTGCTGAAGCCAGTCACTGGCTGGAGTGGTGCCTAGTGACATGCACCACTGGATGTAAAACAGAGGGGGTACCGGAAAATGGAGACATCAGAGAGGATTGGAGCAGGAAAGTATCAATTTTCTGTTTTAGAAGGCCATGGACACTTTCTTAGTAAATCATTATAACCGGAAAACCCCTCTAAAGAGGTCGTCCTATCTTGGACATTGGGGACTGAGGGTGCACCGTACATGTGCGACCACCGTACATTCATTTCTACAGGAAATGGTGCTGGCACGGCCATTTCCACATGGCCATGCTTGCACTGTGCGATTCCCATTCAATTCAAGGGGGCCTTCTGAAAATAGCCGAGTGCGCTGCTCTGCCACCTCTGGGACCCATGGCTATCCTTAAAATGGAGCCTGCAAAGTGACAAAGGGTGCATCACGGGACAACTCATTTAGGCTCCTTTCACACTAGCGTTCGCTGGTCCGCTCGTGAGCTCCGTTTGAAGGAGCTCACGAGCGGACCCGAACGCAGCCGTCCAGCCCTGATGCAGTCTGAATGGAGCGGATCCGCTCAGACTGCATCAGTCTGGCGGCGTTCAGCCTCCGCTCCGCTCGCCTCCGCACGGACAGGCGGACAGCTGAACGCTGCTTGCAGCGTTCGGGTGTCCGCCTGGCCGTGCGGAGGCGTGCGGATCCGTCCAGACTTACAATGTAAGTCAATGGGGACGGATCCGTTTGAAGATGCCACAATGTGGCTCAATCTTAAAGCGGATCCGTCCCCCATTGACTTTACATTGAAAGTCTGGACGGATCCGTCCGAGGCTATTTTCACACTTAGCTTTTTTTTTGCCATTTTAATGCAGACGGATCCGTTCTGAACGGAGCCTCCGTCTGCATTATTATGAGCGGATCCGTTCAGAACGGATCCGCCCGAACGCTAGTGTGAAAGTAGCCTTAAACCCAAGGCTTTTTAGCATCACAGAGCTCAAAGGTGCTAATCAGCTTCCAGAACCTGAATTAGTAGGGGGAATAGGGAGCAAGCCTCATTACTTCCACATTCTTGCATGAGGCCACCAAGACAGAGCACCTTAGCCATTAATCAATGCAAAGAGCTCTATCCAGACATTTGCTGCCTCTGTGTCATCCTAGGACTTCTACTGCCCGCGGATGCTCTCAGCAGTACAGTAACAAAACACGACATGCCCCACAGTAAGATAATTTACAGGGGGACTTATTATTTAGCTAAAATACAAAGTCTTTTAAAAGGACATACAATCTGATCCACAGACAGCATACTATAGAGCAGGAGATGCCGAGGGCCGCCACCGCACACCTATACCCAAGAATGAGCAGACATGTAAAACTGAATCTTTTCCCACAAAATTATGTATCAGTCTGCTCAGCCCCTCCTGCTTTATAACACAATGCCCACAGATTGGTGGAACCGTCCGTGATTTGAGGCCACAGTCAGTAAACAAACTTACCAGAGAAATGTTCTTCAAATTGTATGAGGTCACCAAACTCCTGAACAACTGATTCAGGATGCAATTGTGGAGATGGAAGGCATGAAGGAACAGGGCCACACAAGAGATCGACGGGTGAAGAGAGGCACAGGAGTTCTCTTTCTGCCTGATGACAAACTGGAAAAAATTGCAATATTATTTTAGTTTTTAAAAAACAGTCACATCTAATAAATAACTGGTAATAAGAACTTCACTTACCCTTCATGTCATTCTTCAGCACTACAATCCTTTTATGTCCATGCCCCTTAATCCAAACCACCTAAAAGTAAGATAATAACAGGAGTCATTTTCTGTAAACTACCACCGGACATACCCAAATTCATTTTCCAATACCCCAATTTAGGGTTTGTAAGGCAGCCATTGTGCAGTTTATCGAACTAAACTGGGCTCACCACAGAGTTTCATGCTGATCCAAGTTCAGTAGAACTGCTTGGGGTTTTGGTGGTGTGGCCATTATTTTTTTTTGTTCAGCTTAGACGCAATTGCTTGAAGTGACAGGCTGAAACCCAGTCAGTTATTTCCTTCAGCTTGAGGTGGCATTCACACAACCGCATGTATTTTGCGGTCCTCAAATGTAGATCAGCCAAATATGGATGACATCCATGTTGCATACGATTTAATTTTTTGTTGCAAACCCATCAACTTCAAGGGTCAGTGATCTGCATTTGCAGCCAAGAACAGGACATGTTCTATCTTTTGCAGAATAGACATGCAGAAAGCAGACAGATGTCTTCAGTGTCCGCATCCATAGGTATGTTCCACAAATTATAGAACATGTCCTGTACTTAGCAAAATGTGGTCAACCGGTCCGTAAAAGAAAAGTATGCAACATGGAAGTCATCCTTATTTTAAGGACCGCAAAATACATATGGTGGTGTGAATGTAACTGTACCCTTATAAAGGCTTAAAGCGCCAAAAGACTGCTGACATGCAAGCCAGACAGTGGCCCAGATTTACTAATCCTGTAGATGGTGCAAGCTTAGTCGGGCTGTCTAGACCTGCAGCAGGGGATCAGGCTGCATGATACATGTGGTGCTGGTACAGACAACTTTCCTCCGACTCTATACAAGCTATTGGCTGGCTAAATTTAGGTCTGATTATTCTGCTAGAATTGTGGCACAATTTTAGTTCAAAATGCCACATCTTAGGCTCCGTACCGCCCCCTTTCCACTATGGTCCACTAAGCTCTGCCCCCTTTTTGAGCAGATCAGAGAAGAAAAAATAAATAAAAAAAATAAAAAGAGAAGTGTAGAAACACTAGGGGGAGATTTATCAATACTGGCGCCTTGATATCCCTTGTACTGCTGGAGGACGTACACACCTCATCCTATTAGGCACATACTCCAGCAGTCTGTGCACCTAGACAGAAATCCAAGACAGATTGGAGCCATCGTAGTTTTCTGGCTTCACTTGCATCACAAAACTGGTGTAAATGAAGACAAATTTTTTGCTGCTGGCTACACCTTCTTTCGTACAAAATGAAAAGGATACCACTATATGCTACCATCTTCTGAAAGTCCCATTTAAAAAAAAAAAAAATTTGGGAGCCGCCATGGGACGTCGGCAAGCAGAAACGCGAGATCTGTGTACCGCGCCTTGCGAGGCCAGTCTAGGGCCACCAGAATCGCCTGAACCCGATCTGTTTTGAGGCGCTTGAGCACCTGAGGAAGAAGGGGAGGGAGGAGGTACAGTAGGCTGAACTGGGACCATGGAAGGACAAGGGCGTCCGACAGAGCCTGAGGGCCCCGAGACCTGGCAACGTAAAGCAGAAGCTTGTGGTCCAGATAGGTGGCAAAGAGGTCCACATCGGAGGTTCCCCAATGCTGGCAGAGTTGGAGAAACACCTCTGGGTGGAGAGACCACTCGCCTGGGTCGAGACATTGGCGACTGAGGAAGTCTGCAGCCCAATTGTCGACTCCAGGGATGTGTACAGCGGAGAGGGCGGGAACATGTTCCTCCGCCCACCGCAGGATGCTGGAGGCTTCCTTCAGGACTGCCGCGCTTCTGGTGCCCCCCTGGTGGTTCAGATAAGCCACAACAGTGGAATTCTCTGTCTGGATCCGGAGATTGCCGAAGAGGGGTGTCGAACTGGAAAGAGCTAGGAAAATGGCCCTGAGCTCCAGGACATAGATCTGCAGTGAAGACTTACCCACTGACCCTGGGCTGCTGAGAGACCCAAAGACCGCCCCCCAACCCGCCAGGCTGGCATCGGTGGAAATCACCTGCCAACGTGGAGGAAGAAAGGATCTGCCGAAGGGAGACAATGCGGGAAGGGGGGGGGGGGGGGGGGGGCGGCATGGGATGGGGGGGTTTGAAATCGGCCACCAACACAAGTCCAGGCGGACCTGGGGGGTAAAGGCAGATCAGGTGATCAAGGCCTGACGGAGACTTGTCCCACCAGGAGAGGATTGAGAGCTGAAGGGGCCGGGTGTGGAATTGGGTATAAGGAATTGCCTCGAAGGATTCAACCATCCATCCCAGAACACGCATGCACGTCCTGATAGGCAGAGGGGACGGGTCACAGAGGCGAGTCACCTCTGATTGGAGAAACGCAACCTTGTCCTGGGGAAGGAACACTCGCCCGAGGAGTGTGTCAAAGACAATGCCCAGGAAATCCATTCTCTGGCAGGGAACAAGAGAGGACTTGGGGTGGTTCACCAGCCACCCGAACTGGGACAGTACAGAAAGGTGGAGGCTGGATAGGTTGTCCTCCCGTGACGCAGCCTTCACCAAAAGATTGTCCAGGTATGGCATCACTGCAACTCCCCTGGCACAGAGAAGGGCGATAAGGGGAGTCAATACCTTTGTAAAGACCCTTGGGGAGGACGCCAGGCCAAAGGGTAGAGCTACAAATTGAAAATGTAGAGAACCTACCGCAAAGCGAAGGTACCTTTGATGAGACAGGGCCATGGGAACATGCAGGTAGGCATTCTGTATGTCAATGGACGACAGAAACTTGCCCTCCTCCAGTGAGGCAATCACAGATCTAAGGGACTCCATACGAAAAAAGAAAAAAAAAAAAAGAAAAAAAACACCAAGGGCCCGGGAACAGAGTGGAGAAAATGTGGCCTAGTCCCGAAAAAGCCGGGGACTAGAGTAGCGAGGAAGGGGACTTGGTGACCGGTGAGGTACTTGAGTATATGCCCGCAGGGGGTTCAACTAAAGTGGAAACCCACGGGGGCGTGACTGCTGATGTGAGCGCACGCACTTAGGAGCCGCTCCGTTCCCCGTATAGTATCCTGACTTATCCTGCCAAGCTGTCTACTCCAAACTCAGTGTAGGAAGTACAAAATGAGAAGAAGGAAGCCTAGGAAGCCCGAGATGGGCCCTAGCAAGGCGCAATCTGCGGCTGATAAACTTAAGGAATATGCTCGGCAGGAGAATCAACATGGTGGCGGTGGCGCTGCCACTCCTCGCACGGTAGTTACGCGAGGCCAGGCCGCACAGCATGTGAAGCCCGAGGATGCAGGAGAGCCTGAACTCACCCTGAAGGCAGTTTCTGACCAGCTCCTGACAGCGATCTCTTCTTGCCAATCTTCTCTCACCTGCAAAACCAAAGAGGTACGGGTGGACCAGGGTCTCTTGAGGCAGGACGTGCAACAGCTCAGAGAGAGGGTGCGCCAGACCGAGGACAGAGTCTCAGCTCTGGAGGATCTCACCAGACCACTTAACATGAAACTACAAGATGTGGAAAGGTCTGTCAGCTTGTGGAATCAGAAGTGTGACGACTTGGAGAACCGGGCCCGGCGCAACAATGTGCGGATTCTAGGCATCCCTGGAGAGAGCAGAAGGTCAAGATCCAGCTAACTTCTTAGAGCAGTGGTTTAAAGCACAGTTCCCTGGAGCCACATTTTCTGCTGCTTATGCTGTTGAGCGGGCTCAACGGGTTCCCGCCAGACCATCTCCACCACAGCCTTTACTTGCCCGCTTGCTTAACTGGAAGGATCGTGACCTTATACTCAGCCAAGCATGAAACAAGGGGGAGATAAAGCATAAATGTCAGAGTGTTCTCTGTTTCTCTTATCTCTTTCCCCTTTGACCAATGAAAATGTTTAAGCCTCAGAAAGGACTACCCTCTTCTGAAGATGTATACAACGTTTACTCTTTGTAATAAAGGTAGAGATTGCTTTGACCAGCGTCTGTCAGTGTCCAGTCTCTCAACCACGTCAACCATGGTGCAGACTAGAGTTGTGCTTGCACTATATGTATATTCCTGGTTGATAGTATGCAAACGTATATGCTACTTTTTTTGTTGAAGGCATGGATCATAAATGGCCACTACTCGGGTGAGAGGGAGTGGAAATTACCAGAGATGAAGGGAGGCATTTGTTCTTCCCGATTGGAGGTGTTGCTGTGTATGGATAAGGATTTTGCGTATTATCCAGGGGTCCCTGACCGTGATAGGCTTGGGTGCACCGAACAAGAGGATCACTGTATTCTCACATATAAGGAGATATAGCCCTCATATTTTAGGTCTGCAAGAAACTCATGACACCCGAGACTGGGAGGAGAATTATCAAACCATGGGTTCAATGGTCATTGCAAGCGTATTGCACATTCTAGAGGAGTGGCCCTACTAGACCACAGGAGCCTTAAGTGGGAGGTTCAGCAATCAGTGGTAGACTCAGAGGTACAGTACATATGTGTATATGGGTTTATTAATAATGCTCCCTATGTTGTAGTTAACCTGTACAATCCTCCCCCTGCTAATCTCTCCTTGCTCCAGACGACATTTGGCTTTGTTGTTAAATATCCTAATGCTCGACTGCTCTGCATGGGGGATTTTAATATGGTGATGCAGGAGAGCCTGGACAGATATCATCAAGCGGGGGGGGAAGAGGGTTGACTGTTTTTCCCCTGTTACTATCCTGTACAGAATTACTGCAGAGATGGGTTGGCTGGACATGTGGAGACTCAGACATCCGCACCAGAGAGAATACTCCTGTTTCACGCCTGCTAGAGGCGCTCTATCTAGGATCGATTTTATTCTGGGCAATGCTGCAGTTTTCACTGATCTTGAAGACATTCAGTATGAACCACAGGGTCCATCGGACCACGCCCCTGTACTGGCACGATTAAGGTTGCCAGGCGTTATTCCTAGGGGAGGAAAGATGAGAATTTATCCCTTCTGGCTTTCTCTGATGACCCCAAATGACAGAGTCCCTGATCAGCTTCAAGTATTCTTAGATGCTGAGTGAGGAGGCGGATGATTTATTGCTTTGGGATACGCTAAAAGCCTACCTGAGAGGCTGCTTAAAATCCTCTATATCCTACGTTAAAAAGGAGTCTATGCGTAAGGAACTGGGGTTGCACGCAAAATGTAAAGAGGCTGAGGTGTCGTTTCGCTCTGACCCTTCAGAGGAGAACAGAAACTAGTGGATGGCTAGAGGTAGATCATACTTGAGGCATCTTAAAGAAAAAAGTGAGCGCAGGTTGTTCTTTTTGAAACAGCAGTCCTTCGAGTCTGGGGATCGGGCAGGAAGGCTTCTTGTCCACATAGCTAGAACCAACCATATGTCTCCCCCCGTCATAAGTGTACAGAGCCCTAAGGCGCCGATTGTAGACTCAGTGGATGGCATCCTGAACAGCTTAAGGGGCTTTTACCAGACTCTTTAAAGTTCTGCAGCGGAATATCACGGAGCTGCGAAAGTACCCATCAGAGGTCCTCCACCCTCGGCTGAGTCCGGAGGACAGGAACCTACTAGACGAAGATATAACACCACTGGAGGAAATCCAACTGTCTGAAGGAGCTGCCCGCTGGGAAAGCATCGAGACCTGACGGGATCCCTGTGGAGGTGTACTCCAAAAATATTGACATTCTACGGCCCAAACTCCTTAAATTATACTTAGCGGCCCATCAGCATCATCAACTCCCCGATTCCTTATATGATGCTACCATTGTTGTTATTCTGAAACCAGATAAAAATCCGATTGAATGCGGCTCCTACAGGCAGATTTTATTATTGAATCTGGATTATAAGATTCTAACTAGGCTTCTCGCTACTTGTCTAAACAAGGTAATAACTTCCATTGTACACAAAGGACCAGGCAGGCTTCATCCTGGGCAGAACGACCTCTGAAGATGTCAGAAGGGAGCAGGTTGTGGCTCAGATAGGAGTGGCGACAGACAAGCGTTGGGCCTTGGCGTCCCTTGACACGACCAAGGCCTTCGATTCTGTAGAATGGCCCTTCCTGCTGGAGATTATGGGGTGCTTTGGGTTCGGTCCTAAGTTTATAAGATGGATAGAAATCTTGTTCCAGAGACCTACAGCTAATATCCTAGTTAATGGGATGCAGTCTTAGTCATTAAATCTCCAGAGGAACCAGGCAGGGTTGCCCCTTGTCTCCACTGTTATTTGCGGTGGCAATAGAACATCTGGCCCTGAGGATAAGACAGAATAGGTCTCTTTTGGGAGTAACTATAGAAATGCAGAGAGGAAAGAATAGGCCTGTATGCTGCTGATCTCCTCCTGTTTATGGGTGAGCCTGAAAGCACACTCCCGATGCAATAGATGTAATGTTGCTTCAGCCCCTTGTGGTGGAGTAGAGATGGAAAGTTTCCATACCGACACTATCTGCGGAGGATTGGGAGGCAGCTTTGTTGACCCCCCACTAAGGTTTCCCCTTTGATCAATAATAGACTGATCCAGCTGTATATACTGCACAGAAGCTACCTGTCTCCCCTTAGACTGTACAAAATGGGCAGGCTAACCCACAGTAGGTGTCATACCCCTGGGGCAGACTTCTGGCATTTGATGTGGGAGTGTGAGCACTTATGTTTTTTTTGGAGGAGAGTGGTGGATGTTCTGTCAACCACGGTTCCTACCCCGGTATCAGTGTGTCCCAAAATATGTGTCCTTGGAGTATTGGATGAGGAGACGTGGACACACTATCAGAAAATTTTCCTGGGGGAGGCTCTATTCTATGCCAGGAAGGCCATAGCCCTGAGGTGGATGGTAGATAGAACACCCACAATAGGCCAGTGGAAAGCGCTGGTCAACCATGCAGTCTCCATGGAAAACTTAGTTTTTATACACAGGAAGTGTCCTCAGAAATTTCAAAAAGTATGGTGGGAGTGGTGCTCTTCCCCTCTGTCCTTACACCCATTACATATGTATTCAGCGTTGGATGACAGTTGTTCGTCAGCAGCTCAATGAAACTTGGACTCTTGTGTTCTGTACACTTTCTTTAATTAGCCTTGACATAGGCTCCATTGTGGAATTTGCTAGAATGTATGTACAAAGCAATCACCTTTTACTGTTATGAGATAAAGGTCAGATCTCCCCTGCGCGGGATATATCATTATCATAATGTAATGTCCATGCCTCTTTATTAAACTTCAATAAAACTAGTAAAAAAATAAAATAAAAAGTGGAAACCCACGATTGAGCCCCAACCTGCAGCAGGTCAAGACCTTCAGATTATTATTATTATTATTTTTTTAAAATAAAATAAAAAGCAGCAAGACCGGCAAAAAAAGAGCAGGTCATGTCTGCCTCCTACGGACACTAGAGTAAAACTGGTTAGTCTAGTGCCTGTGCAGAGGGTATAGCCCACTTTATTTCTAGTGTCAGCTGGGCATATACCCATGGTGCGGTGTCCCCCAATGCCATTCACAAGAAACCTTTTTTTTTTTTTTTTCAATTGATTAAAAAAATAATAAAAAAAAAAATTATATAGACAACCCCTTTTTACTTTGGCCATACACAAAGATGGTCTAACATGTCCTCACCTCCTAAACAGATAACTTACCTGTGGAATTGCTCCCAATAGCTCTTCCAGGCTGTTGAAGCCATATTGCTTGGGTTGCAGCCCTTCTCCAACATACTTGCTATAAGCAGTTGAGAATTCATGTAGGAAGATCTGCTGGTAGTGGTAAGTATGCAGCAACGAACGGACATTTTTTGCAAACAAATACAGGGATGTCAGCTGCAGGCAGTCTTCGGTCATGTCATTTGTAAGCACCTGTAAAAGGAATAGACATCTTACAAACTGTACACGCTCTTATGGTGGGTTTACATGGCCCGAGGAGCAGTCTATTACCCAAACAACTGGCTGCTCATTAAGTAGGGGTGAAGCTTAGTATTTTCATGCAGCAATCACTTCCACAGTATGAGTGTCCATTTACACATCCGTATGTGATTTACGGATCCGCAAAACAGACAACGGCAATGTGCGTTCCTCATTTTGCGGACTGCACATAAACGGCACTATAATAGAAAATGCCTAATAGGACACGCTCTATTTTTTTCGGGAACAAAATTGCGGATCCGGACAGCACATAGTGTGGCCCCATAGAAATGAATGAGTCCGCAAAATGCGGAACAGAATTGCGGACGTGTGAATGGACCCTTAGAACCAGTGATTGCTATTGCAATCACTCGTCCTTATACAGCTGCATTGTTTTTGGGCAGCAGATCGCTGTTTAGACAGCACAATCTGCTGCCCAGAAATGATAATTTACTTGCCGGCGTGAATGACACCTTTAGAAGTGCAGATTGTCGGGAATGGGCGTTCATAGGAATGTTCGTCCCTGATAATCTGCCTGACTATAGGGCCATGTAAACCCACCATTATGCAAAAGATGACAAAATTTCTAAGTCATTGCAAGTAGTGGAACACAAAAAAGATAAACTTTGACTCCCCAACCCCTAAGGGCCCTCTCATTTCAGTACATGTGGTGTAAACTATGTACCTCTCTGGCACAGTAGGTGAATGGGATTTTATAAGTATCCAACTGCACAATAACATCTAACAAAATAGTGTCAATAGGGAGCAAATGAAATCACAGCACAGCATACCTCAACCAAGTAGGGAAGGCTTTTTAGTAATTCAGTCAAGGACACAAATCCATATTCACATGGATTAAGTGGAACTCCATGGATACTTTTGTATATCTGCCGTAGCTGATTGACGGTGAGTAGAGACAACTCATCCCATGACATGAGCAGAATTAGGAGCTGTGCAGTTAGTGAACGCAGTGACTTTCGGTTGATCAGCTGGATCTGCTTCCCCGAGGCAGTGTCTATAGTCTGAAAAGAAGCAACACACCAATACTATAGCATAACTCTCCACTTGTCAGTAAAAGATTAAATGAGATGTGAAGTGTAGACTGACAAACAAAAACATTTAATATAATCTCTCTCCACCAGCACAATGCTTGATCTGTAGCCACCCCAACAGCCTGTGCACCCATGACAAGTCTATAAAGCTACGCACACCACCACTGTGATATAGTGCCATCCTCCCAATGTGCAGAATGGATGCTGCATGACATTTTAGAGGTTCGGTTACCTTAACAACATGGCATAGTTTCTGCATCAGTGCTGGTACAGAGCTGACGTCATAGTCGTGGAGCCTCAGGCTGTAGCCAAACGTCTTGCTATATTCAGTAAGCAAGTCAGGCATCATTAAGGAGGAGTCTTTCTGAGAGCGTAGAAGTTTTACAAGCTGGGAAGCTAAAGCTTTAATACGCTCCATTTCTGTCAGGGTCAACATTTTTTCCTCACCACATTCTAAAACCTACAAAAGTGAGCAATGCAGAGATTTCAGACCTATAAGCGGGGAGTAGAGGATTTACGTTGTATGATGCCCCCATGATCCCATTCACTGTGCGCATTACTACAAGGATGTGGGATAGGAAATGACACTGGATGCATGAAATATTCACGGTACATTCGTAATGCAACAAAGGTCCTATAACCTTGTGGATGGCCCCCGGAGTCTGGCGTAACAGCAGCATGCCTTAGTAAACTATATGTGAGGGTGTGACAACAAAGCAATGATTTGTACACTATAAACCTCCTATAAAAAAATGTTTAATGACACAAAGAGTGACCACAACACATCGCATGCTGCGCGACCACAACACATTGCATACTGTGTGACTACTAGGAGATCTAATGACCTCTTTTACTCACCTGTAATACTTCTGGTATGGCTTCAAAGAGGTCAATCAGTTTGGTAAACCCGTAATACGTAAGTTTACACTGCCTGCCGAAATGGTGGTGATAGGATGGAATAAACTTATTAAATGGCATTCTGAAATGAGGCTGGTGACGCAACAAGTCCACCACTTCCTTCGAAAACTGCTTTGTCCTTTCGATCTCTTCTGGGGTACGTTCTAGAAAATTGGTACAAAAGGTATTTACTTATTGTCGAGATATAAAAGAGCAGACACGCGCTATTAGGCATTTGTAGATCTTTCCTCAATTACCATTTTTTGAAGAACAAACTCGATTGTCCAAGTGCTGTGGCCCTTAGGGTGCATTCAGACGCCCATATTTCTGGGTACGCATCTGCACGGCAATTTTGCATAACAGGTGCGGGCCTATTCATTTCAGTGGGGCTGCAAAAGATGCGGACAGAACAATGTGTGCTGTCTGCATCCATTTTTCCGTTACGTGGCCCCACAAAAATTATAGAGCATGTCCTATTCTTGTCCGCAATCAAGGACGAGAATAGCCATTTCTATACAGGGATGGCCCTGTGCACACAAAGCCGGTATCTGTTTTGCGGATCTGCAAAACACTTACGGTCGTCTGAATGTAGCCTTAGAGTATATTCACACAGCAGATTTGTGGCAGAAATTTCTGGCAATGAAAACCATTCCATTCATCCGAATCGAGACAAGCACATGGATTGCAGTATTCAATGCATTCACACTGCGCTTGCTGTGTACCTCAGAGGATTGCCCGATGGATGACTGACTTATGCCACTGTATAGTTAACAGTGACGCATTTTGGCTCTAGCAAGAGCCTTCTTCAAACATCTGTTTGAGGAAGGCTCTTGCTAGAGCCGAAACGCATCACAATACTGTATCTATATGACAATTAAAGAAACAAGATTTAACTACCAAGTGAGGGCTGGTCTTTCTGTTCTGTATAGGTAACCAGGCACTCATGTTAAAAGAACCTGTACAGTGCCGTATATGCCTTAGTAAATAGAACAGTATTGTCCATTCTATACAGGGGTCACTCAAAAGTATAGATATGCTTTTGGCTTTAGTCAAGTGAATGATACATTTGTCTATCTGAATTTTATACTGGCAGCTTTCCTGATGCATATGACAAATGTGCAGTGTGAATGTAATCTACTGTTGCCAGTAAAAGCATCACAAATCCTAAGAACCTGAGGACAGTTTTTGAATTCACTCCGCTGGGTCCAAACCCATTTTGGAAAAGATCAACAGAACACGTACATTGTATGTAGTCTTAGTGAACCTCTTGATCCAGTTCTGAATTTCAGGGTCAGGCATTAGTTTGTGTCAAGGGTACTCTCCTAAATGGGGAGAAATTGGCATTGGGCATGGACATTTCCACACCTCACCAAAATATACACCTTCTGGAAACCGGCTAGCCTGTCTCGGTATTTACAGTTTGGCATGGCAAGTGGATAGGTCATTACAAACTGCAATCCAGGGTTTATCATACCTCGTTTAGGAATTGAGATCACAATCTCATTTTCTTGCTGAGTAACGCATATTGTGGTATCAGGTATCTCTGATACTATGTCAACCAACTCGCATACTCCATATTCTGTGACATCCCAGTCTCTTGAAAAGCACCTGTTATAAAATCACAAGCAATGTAAGAAAAACACATAGCTGGAAAGAGGAGATCATTTTTCTGATGAAGGGGAAACTACCTGAGAACACAGTAGGATGTGGCAGGAGGAACACGATCGTTATAATGGAATGCATAGGTAAAAAAAAAAGAAAAAAAAAAAAAAAAAAGTATTTTTCCCTTTAATAAGACACACTAGCGCCCTCCCCCCCCCCCCCACCCCCCCCAAAAAAAAAAAAAAAAAAAAAAAAAAAAAAAAAAAAAAAAAAAAGGGGAGGGAAATTGCAGTGCGTCTTATAAAGCGGTGCATGGCTGACACTGATGCATCGCCGGCCTCTATGCTGCACAGTGCAGCCTGCGATGTATCAGTTAAGCGGGATGGGAGGAGCTGGAGGCAGCAACTGCTGTTGCACTCGCGGCGGGGCCCGGTGCAGTCACTGGACTCAATTACATCGGGCCCCGTTGACAGCAGTCTTCATATGTAACGTGTAGTCATTTAATGCTCATGCAGTGGCTCCCTCTTTGTTAAACTACCCTAATAGTCTGTAGTAGTACTCACTAGCTCACTCAAAGCAGCGGTCAGGCCAGCAGCGTAACCTCATTGACGTGTGTCAGTGAGGTTACGCTGCCGGCCTGACCGCTGCTTTGCGTGATCTAGTGAGTACTATGACAGACGATTAGGGTAGTTTAACAAAGACTGAGCCACTGCTTGAGCATTAAATAAATAAAATTCTCATATAAAGACTGCTGTGAGCGGGGCCGGTGTAATGGGGGGGGGGGGGGGTCACTATACACAGGGACATGAGGGGACACATTGATAATTACTGTGACACATAGGGCCATGAGGGGGACCAACATAAGATGCTATATGCGCGTCATCCACAGATCCCCCACAACAGCACGTCATCCACAGACCACCATTCGTTCAAAACCCACCATTTTTTTTTCTTATTATTTTCCTCCTCAAAAACCTAGGTGCGTCTTATCAGGTGCATCTCAAAGCGGAAACATACGGTATATTTGTACCGTGTTAGCCAGCAAACAGAAGCTAAACAAAAGCATCTACCGAAGTCACTAATGGAAACTCTGTGCCCTGCAGAGGTGCCCATCGTCCATCCTTACTTACCAATGATAAGCTTGTAAGAACTCTCTTACAATGACCTGTTTACTGGCCTGAGACTTCAGGAGCTTTAAAAGATCTTGGGTAAATCGCTTCACTTGCGCTCTGTGAGTTAGAGTCAAGAAGCGTTTTGAGCCCATACCGAGGATCTAAAAGTCAGTAATGAATACAAGTTAGGGTTAATATGTATTACATATATATAAGGGGGTGCATTTCATTGCACAGACAATGGGGGGTAATTTATCATCTGTTACACGCTGTGTTACGGCAGAATCTGCGTCTTCTTCCCCACTCATGCCAGGTCTAAAAAAAAAAAAAAAAAAAAAAAAAAAAAAAAAAAAGGGGGGGGGGGGGAATGGCTTGGGCAAAAAAGGAGACAGACTGGCAGGCCCGTCTCATTCATCATTTTCTACGCCTGGTTTAGGAGCAGAAAATGGTCTAAATGCAAGACAGCAAGGAAGCAGACTTACATTTAGAATTGGCGGTGGATACGCCGAAGTTATGTAGAGGCGCCAGCCTCTACATAACTTCGGCCATCCACTGGCAGAGCAGGGGGCTTATTAAGACCGTCGTCTAAAACAACAGTCCTAAAATACGTGCCTTAATATTCCTAGCTTCTGTTTCAGAATATAGGAAAAAGCCAAATACCTGTAGAACATGTGGCACGGCCTCTAAAAGTTCCATCAGTTTAGAGTAGCCATAGTCGGACACTCTGCACTGCTTTGCAAAATGATGATGATATGTTGGGATAAATTTTGAGACTGGCATTATGCAAAACGGTTGATTCTTTAATAGATCAATGACCTCTCGGCTGAACTGTATCAGCTGAGGATTGCCAACAGGACTTTTGGACCGCAACATCCAGGGATCTGAAAAAAAATACATTGGGTTGGAAGAGGATCAGTGATACAACAACTCTGAAAGCGCAATCATCTAAATTATCTCAGGGATCTGATAGTTTTAGGCATGCATGTATAAAAAGGAGTCATCCTTTAAACATTTTTAACCTTAAAAATGTATTTAAAGATTTTTTTTTTTGACTTTTTTTTTCCATTGGCAGTATCTATGTAAAAACACACAAATCAAATCTTGCAGAAGCCACTGACTTAATGGGATCCGCTGTTTAGGCGTCAGATGTTTTGCCATTCGTGTATAGACCCCAAGTCAAATGGGTGAAAACAATGCTACACTAACCAGAATTTGGAGGTGGCGGCTTGTTGTGTATCCACTTGACAACCTTTATGCCATTTTGTGCAGTTGCAATATTAACCCCTGGCACACAAGTGATGAGATGTTCCAGCGGCACTCCTCCCTGTCCTTCCTCTACTATATGCATTGCACTGAACTCTGCAGCATAGCAGTCAAGAAAACTGCAAAAAAAAAAAAACATTACATACATTACTGGGGGTTTGAGATAACACAAACCATGACTTATTCTCCCAGCACAATCACATGCTTACCTTATTAGGGGAACTGTGCCCTCATGAGACTGCAGGAGGCTGTGAACTTGAGGAGCAAAGATTTTTAAAGACTGGACGACATACGGGATTATGTAAGAGTCTGGATCAAAATCATGCCTGCTGAAACATAAAAAAAAAAAAAATATCTATAATAATTTAAATCAAATGTCAAAGTATCAAATCAATAAGTATGTACTTGTTGCATCCTTTTCATTTGCAGACCTATTGACGTCAACAGGTCTGTGGTCTGCATATTGCGGCCAGGTACAGGACAAGGTTTTATCATTTGTGGAACAGACATACATATGTGGAAAGCACATGTCTTCAGTGTGCTTTCCACATCCATATATCTGTTCCGCAAAAGATAGGAAATTTCCTATTCTTGGTCGCCATTGTGGACCATGACCCATAGAAGTGAATGGGTCTGCAAAAAAATAAAAAAATACAAGAGACGTCAAATATTTTGCAAATCAGCTTTTTGCGCACCGCAATATCCATCTATCCTGTATCCACCTCTTTTCTAGTAACCAATTGACAATATTCTATTCTGTCTGATATTCTGTGCGAGTTCAACTTCAGCCTACTTAGAGGGATTACTAGGATGGAACTGAATGTGTGGTATGACCTTGGTTCTGACGACATTAAGAAGGCACCAGGATAAAGTCTCACTCAGATAAGGCACACTGTAGACAATATAAGGCTGGTTTCACGTAGGGTTGGACGATATCAAAAATATTCAGACGATAACGATATTAAAAAAAAATTATCGCGATACCGATATATATCGCGATAAATACCCGTTTTAAAGAAAAAACACAAGGGGACGTTATACTGTATGGGGGGGGACGTTATACTGTATGGGGGGACACAAGAGGACGTTATACTGTATGGGGGGGACACAAGGGGACGTTATACTGTATGGGGGGGACACAAGGGGACGTTATACTGTATGGGGGGGACACAAGGGGACGTTATACTGTATGGGGAGGGACACAAGGGGACGTTATACTGTATGGGGAGGGACACAAGGGGACGTTATACTGTATGGGGAGGGACACAAGGGGACGTTATACTGTATGGGGAGGGACACAAGGGGACGTTATACTGTATGGGGAGGGACACAAGGGGACGTTATACTGTATGGGGAGGGACACAAGGGGACGTTATACTGTATGGGGAGGGACACAAGGGGACGTTATACTGTATGGGGAGGGACACAAGGGGACGTTATACTGTATGGGGAGGGACACAAGGGGACGTTATACTGTATGGGGAGGGACACAAGGGGACGTTATACTGTATGGGGAGGGACACAAGGGGACGTTATACTGTATGGGGAGGGACACAAGGAGATGTTATAATGGACTATGGGGCAGCAGCCAGCAGGAGACATGATGATGAGAGCAGCAGCCACAAGGAGACTACAGTATGGGGGCAGCAGCGCAGCCGCAAGGAGACATTACAGTATGGGGGCAGCTGGCAGCAGCCACAAAAGGAGACATTACATACAGTATGGGGCTTGTGGGGGGGCAGCAGCTATATACACATGCATTTGCTGTTAATTTTTGGTGTGTTAGTACATTGAATTGTTTGGGCTGCTCTCAGCATTATATATTCATTATAACCCGGTGATAAAATCTAGTGGGTATACAAGTGTATGGGAACGATCCATACCATTGAAATGAATGGGACGGTTAGGTGTAATTACACCTGCTCACCGCTGCAGATGCACCGGCGAGAAGGTAAACCATGAAGGAGGCGCCGCTGGCACAGCTTGCGCATTCTCTTCAAATAGATGATCGGCGGGGGTGCCGGGTGTTGGACCCCAGCCGATCTGATATTGATGACCTATCCTGAGGATAGGTCATCAATAAATATAACTTGGACAACCCCTTTAAGACACCACCAGCAGTTTCTCCATTGATTTAAAATGTTAAAAAACAAAAACATGGACACTCCTTGTGTACAGTGTAAAAAATGGTAGCTTTTTGTGTAGCTGAATTGAACTGCTTCAGAAAACATTCTACTTCTTTGAAGCAGATTTCATTGTGCATTTCATAGAAGTCAATGATAAAGCAGGAAAAACTTAACTAAAAACACCACCAAAAACAACCTGTCTTCAGCCATCGATTTGTCTGCCGTGGATTTTAGCTGTGTGAACATGCCCTTAGGACCTCACTATTAAACCTTTATTAGATTTAAGTGAAACCGTTTCTTTAGACTGCCCATGTCAGCTGTGTCTCCATTTAGCTGCTGTCCAATACCAGCACCTAGGGCTGCTATGCTATAAGACGACACAACTTAGCATTTGCCAAAATCTTTGCTCAGTCTCCAGACGTCAGGCTGTCTAGCAAGAGACATCCACCCAACCAAGCAAACTTGATATTACAGATTACTGTGACAGCCATTCCCAAAATGCATAATTAAACAGTCATCTCAAATTTTCCAGTAGTGGCTCTTACACCTTTTCATCACCCAACCACAAAATCAGTCAAACACTTCCTAAAAATGTTTCTATAGTTTCTATGTATATAGTAAAGAAAACTTGGAGCAGAAAGGTGTTGCATCAGTGTAACAGACTATGGAGGAAAGACGCAATGCTGCCAATAATCTGGCCGGCACCAACACGAATATCAGAAGTATGTTACACAAATTAAATCAGCCGATGTTTCAGGCAGAACAGCCGCCGCTTCATACCAGAGTTTCTTATTGGTGCAGTGCAGTCTGCAGACCGGATCATGATACTCCAGCTCTTCGAATACCACAGGACTACAGGTTGTGGAAGAGCCATCGTGTGACTGAGAAGACCCTAATGGACTTTGCCTTGCCTGAAAGCTTGGTAGAAGACAGACCAATTTACCATTTCCTTGGTCACGGATGGTAACAGTATCTGCTAATCTGTACAGATCTGACACAATCAGCTTGTGTCCAAACCTAAAAGTAGAGAAAACAAGAGAGGGTTAAACTTCTGGGAACAAAAAAATAAAAAAAGTTCACTATTTTGGCTTCACCCACACTCAGAACTAGACAATGGAGCAGAACAGAAGAGGTTTATATTTCTTATTCCTTTATTTGAAGACTAAACAGCTTTAGGCCCCCTGCACACGATCAGGATCGCGTGCGGATTTTGCGTGTGGAAAATCCACACCGTAGGTCATGTACATTGTATTCTATGAGAATTTGAAATTCTCAATGCACACGATGCAGATTTTTTCCACGCGGATTTTGACCTGCGGTGCGGATTTTAAAATCCGCGACATGTCTATTATTTTTTTCCTGACCGGATTTTCTTCACTTAGTGAAATCCAGATGCGGAAGATCCGCACGCGAATCCGCACGCAAATCCGCACCAATTAATGCGGATTGACCGCACAGATTTGCCTGCGAACAACTGTGGATTTCAGTGCGGATTCTCCGCACATGAATCCTGAACGTGTGCATGTACCCCAACAGGCTTTTGAGTAAAAGGACAGCCGTGTCAGCAGTCTTTGTAGCTATGCAAGTCTAGAAGAACATGGCTGCTTTCTTCCAGAAACTGTGTTGATGGGTTGTGTCAGCCATTATAGCTCAGCCGTAGGCACTTCAATAGCGGCAAGCTGCCAGACAACCTATACCGATGTGGCAACGTTCGTGGACAGATGCAGCTGTGGTTTTCTAATCCTGTATAATCTGTTTATAGGGGTAGTCCTGTTTCCAAAAAAACACAATATACCCCATTACTGAATTCTAATGGCGGGTTTACACGGCCCGACAGTAGGGTAGATTATTGGGGACGAACGTTATACAGAAATATTTGCCCACAAGACTATACATCAATCTGGTGAGCACCGCCCGCAGATTGCACTGCACTTTCATGGCGATGGTTCCCTTTCCATTACATGTTTTTGGAGATAACCCTCTAAATACAATGAGTGAATAGAGAGAACAGAGACTGCCCGTGGACAGACATATTTTTCTAACCTTTAATGAGAATGTTAATCACTTACTTTTTCTCATAGATTTCTGTAAATTTAAACAAAGGTAAGCAGCAAGCAGGCGCATCTTGCAGGATGGCAATTGTTCCAAAGCTGTTTAGAGAAGAAGAAATTGATTAGAAGTGGAGCACACGGGCGCACTGAGATTTTGTGTCTGACCCATACATGCTCCATGAAAGGGGTTAGCCAACCTCTATAATGACCTTCCCTAAATGCCGAGGCCCCTCATATAGGTTATACTTGCCCCACTTTCCGGCACCCACCACATCTCTCCAGATGCCCACATGGCCACTGCTGCTTCTCTAGCGTCACCCACGATGCTAGGGAGGCTTGTCCCTGTCACTGCCTGCTATTGGCTCCCCCCGTCGTTGGGTGCCAGGGAGCCGGGCAACTATAACCTATATGAGGGGCCTAGGCATTTGTGTGAGGCGGGGAAAGAGATGGGCATCAGAGGGGATTTCCCACAAACAAATTACATGAGTACATAATACACATGGCATCCATTTCTGTAAAAACACGTCCTTCATAACTTCATCCCCTGCTCTTATGGGTTCTATACTGAAAGCACCTGCCGCCATCTTTGCTAACGTTACCCTAGAAATCTAATTTATTTATAAAAGAGGTTGCAATCACAAACACTGCTACTGTTTAAGTAATGAAAGACCGGACTCTGCAGGATACAAAAACGTTGTTTGCTGCGGTTTTGTATCCTTTTTTTTTTTTCCTCTTACGTCAAATGGACGCATAAAAACGCAATGTGAACCCACCCCAATCTGTGGCTGTGGACACAATGGACTGTTGATAATCCAAGGGCACGCTGTTATTTTCTTTTAAATTAAGCTGACCATACACATTCAATAGCGGTCGCCGAACGATCATTCACCCGACATCTCCGTCTCCCAACTCCCCCACACACTTTCGGCCGAGCATGTATTCTATGGGGAGAACAGAGAAAGATGCTGCCAGGCCGCGGCTTGTCTCCCAGAAGAACAAAATGATAGGGTGAAAAAAAAATATATTCATTTTGCCTCAAATAACTTGACAAAGAAGCATTTTCTAACAATGACATACATTGCAGACTATAATTTTATGAAATTTAATAAATGGGTTATGTTTAGGATAGTGAGAAAACCCTTTTAATGTTATTTGCAAAGGGCTCTGTATATGAACGTTGCATATTACCTTAGCAGGGAGAGGGATTTATTAGCTACCCCTGTGGCCAAGGACACCTGGATTCTCTTGCTTCCTATCTTGTGTCTATGTAGACTGTTGACGGCACAAATTGCTTCCTGGAGATTCTCCATCTTTGCTGTGGCCTTTAATTGATAGTCTGTGTGAGGGCTGAGCTCGATATGTTTTAACTGAGAGAAACAGAAAGAAAACGATTAAAGATTAGGAGGTAATATGAATAATCAAAAAGTATTAATATTTCTTTACTCCATTGTTCCCATAGGCAGAAACTGTTACGCTCCAGGGTCAGGACCACATTGATGGCAGCCTAGGAAATAGATGACTGGCTAATATTTGTATTTATTTATTTCATGCACTTCGATATTAGCATTAATCTCCCCAATGGGACTCAATCTAAGTTCCCCATCAGTATGTCTTTGGAGTGTGGGATGAACCCCACGCATATGTTGTCCATGGTTGGATTTAAACCTAGGACCCCAGTAATGCAAGGCACCGGTGCTAACTGAGCCACGGTGCTGTCTGCGCTAATAATCAAGTCCACCAAACCAGATACTGTTCAGGAGTTAACCTGCAGGCTTCTTGCATGCAAAATTTGCTTCATGATCGTGCAAGAAATATATTAAGACTAGAGATGCCCTCAAAAAGAC